>NC_046155.1:22902502-23577502 GCF_011064425.1 Rattus rattus
ACTGGTTTATGGTGGCATGGTCTTTGTTCTTTCGTCTTGTCTTGCGTCAAAATCCCAGGTTCAATCAGCACAACTTCCAGTTTCCTTCAGTTCCGCAATTGCGTCACTCTGATGGGTTGCTTGAAGCCTGACCCTGTTGGTCATGCAGTGTTAATCAAGATCAACAATGAATGGAACTCCATGAACCGAAAGTTCTCTCAGTTCACTCCATATTCGCAATTTTGTATGCACTGTTTTAAATAGCCACCACTCCCCATTGCGTTCCATTGCCTTCTTTATCTTCTTCTGTCGAGGGATTGTTTCCATGACATCACATTTGGACAAGTGTCATCTATATAATGAAAGATTTTAGTTAACTCGACATATCACTAGAGGATCAATATAAAAATAGTTAAAGAACTCAAGAATCAGGTCAAAAAATTGGGGTACAGATTCAACAGAAAATCAGAATGACCATCCATTGCTGGGCATCTCACTGTTTTAATGCAATTTGAGGATGGAATTGAGAAGAAATTAGGAGACAGTTGTGAATGGGGGCATTGAAGACGGTCATGTATAATGTAGCGTAGTGTTCCCAGAACATGAGGTCTTCCAGAGTTCACGGTGTCAGTCAGTTTCCTGCATTGCCGTTCAGCCAGTCCCACCCAGCTGTCAAAGTATCTGATTGCTCAGCAACTGACACTTCACGTGACAATATCAACACACCACAACAAGTCAAGCTGGTGCTCACAGCTCTCTCATGCCTGTTTCAGGTCAAGAAACATAAACACACCTCCAGGCACAGTCCTTCCTGACTTATACCTGTCCTGCCTTTTACATGGTGGCATTCCAGAAGCTCCTGATTTTGCTCAGAGAGAGACTGTGAAACACAATCCCAATGGAGTCAAATCCTCCTCAGCACAGGAATCACAGAAGGCAGGCTCTGATCACTGAACAGGCTCCGTGAATCACAGAGCAGCATGCACAGGCACCAGTCCCAGTGGTATAATCCCTTTTCATGCTCTTATTTTTAAACATGTCTGTTCTTTTCAGAAAATAATCAGGCCTCAGTCTTAACTGATGGCAGTGAAGCAAAACAGTGAGCGTCGAAAGTTCTGTCAGAAAGTGAAAGGAAGACTTAGTTCTCTTTGAAGAGATGCCGAACTTCGGCCGGTCATCCTCAGCTGCTCAACAGTCCTTCAAGCCAAACCGGCTCTCCTGTTTCGACCGAAGTAGCTCAACCAACTTCCAGCGGTCTGTTCTGTCTTCCGGCCCTTCCGCCCCCGGTTCTCTGTTTCACTCAAACTAGCTGTTCTCCTGTTTCAAAATCGTCCAGGTAGTCTGCCATTATCATACTATCGTTCGATCACCGCGATTTCACCGGTCTTACTCGATCTGGTTATTAAATCTCTGTCTTTGAATGATGGTTTAGTTCACTATGCCTGCCTTAAGCTTTTCATTCGAAACTGTTTCATAATAGGCCGGCTCACCCAGAGATTCGTTGCCTTCAATCGATTAAAGCATCTCCTTCTGATTGCAGTCTCCATATTCAAATGATTTCCCAAACTCTGATGGGGGAGAGGGATGTTGGTGATGCTGCTTCTTTTCAGTTTTGTTTGTTTGTTTGTTTATTGAATATTTTCTGTATTTACATTTCAAATGTTATCCCTTTTCCTGGTTTCCCCTCCAGAATACCCCTTCTCCCATCCCCCCATCCCCCTGCTTCTATGAGGATGCTCCCACTCCCATCCACTCACTCCCTCCGGCCTCCCTGTCATGGTATTCCCGTACACTGGGGAAACGAGCCTTTACAGGACCAAGGGTTTTTCCTCCTGTTGATGCCAGACAATGCCATCCTCTGCTACATCTGCGGCTGGAGCCATGAGTCCCTCCATGTGTATTCTTTGGTTGGTGGTTTAGTCCCTGGAAGTTCGACGGGGTCTGGTTGGTTGATATTATTGTTCTTTCTATGGGGTTGCAAACCCCTTCAGCTCTTTCAATCCTTTCTCTAACTCCTCTCTTGGGGTTCCCATGCTCAATCCAATGGTTAGCTGCAAGCATCCTCATCTAGGTAAGGCTCTGGCAAAGCCTCTCAGAAGACATCCATATCAGGCTCCTGTCAGTAAGTACTTCTTGGCATCAGCAATAGTGACTGGACCAAAGTCTGACTTCTAAGCAGATTAATAACAGGGGGAGGGGGAGAAGAATGATGATTATAAAACTCTGGTCACTTTTTCTCTGGTTTAATTTTGGGAAACTGGGCTGTAAATTTGTACAGGAATTTTAATACAGCTTCTCTGGCAAAGAGTCTGTGTGACCCAGCTGAAATACAAACATACCTTTAATCCCAGGAGACAGAGGCAAGCAGATCTCTAAGGTCAAGGCCAGCCTGGTATAGAGCAAGTTTCAGGTAAAGAAAAGCTTAAGGCCAGGCATGGTGGGCCTTTAAACCCATCATTCAAGAGACAGAGACATGTAGATCAGGTAGTTCGATTGAGTCAGCGAGTTTAGAATCAGGCAATGGAGTTTCTTGATGGCAGTTCAGAGGCAGTTTTTACTGGGACAGTTTTACAGAAACAGGGAGAACAAGCTAGACACAGGTGAAGACAGAAGGAGCCAGGGAATGAGAAGGAGCCAGAAGATTAGAACAGATTGCTAGAGTTAGTTTGAGGCCAACGAGAACACTTCAGTCAGAAACTGAGAGAAACCAGTTTGAATCAGTCAGCTTGGAGAGGAGTTTGAGCCGGAACAGCTGAGTTGAACCAGCCAGCCAGAGTTCAGCCATCTTCTCTTTTAAAAGAAACCTAAGTGCTTTGCTTCCTTTCTGGTAAGAACTTTTATTCTTTCAACCTTGCTCACTGGTTTTTTTCTTCTCAGAATTTCCTTAACTTTCTAGCCAAGTTCCACTGCCGGTTACCATCAATCGGCCATCAGTTATAAGGACTGAGGCCTGGAGCTAATGGTTCATGCTGGCTTCCCTCATGATACACTTACGCTGCCCTGGGCTTTCATCACCCACCCTGTGGACCACAGCCCTAGCCTGTGGCAGCCACATAGCCACGGTTAGCTACATTTTTCTTCCTTTCATTGAAAATAAATTATTTTCTCAATATATCCTGATTATAGATTCCCCTCCATCTACTCCGTCTACTTCCTCCCCTTCTCTCCTCCTCCCCTCCCTTCAAAATTCCACTTGCTTTTTATCTCTCTCATTAGAAAAGAACAGGCTTTTAAGAGATAACAACCAGACATGGCAAAATAAAATATAATAAGATAAAACAAAAACCAGCACATCGTGGCTGGACTAGATAACCCAACAGAAGAGCCCCGAGATAAGGCATGAGAACCAGAAGCCCAATCACTCACATACTCAAGAATCCCTTACAAGTACTAAGCTGAAAGATCTAATCCATACCACACAGAGGGACTGGTGCAGACCTGTGCAGGCCCTTTGCTTGCTGCTCCAGTCTCTGTGAGTTCACAGGAGCCTTGTTCAGTTGATCCAGAGCCTTGTTCTGGTGTCCTCCATCCCCTCTGGGTCTTACTTTCTTTCTACCTTCTCTTCTGTAGGTTCCCTGTGCTTTGAGGGGAGGGATTTGATGGGGAACTCCCATTTAGAGTTGTGTTTTCACAGTCTCTCTCTCTCTCTCTCTCTCTCTCTCTCTCTCTCTCTCTCTCTCTCTCTCTCTCTGCATAAAGTCTTGCTGGGGGTCTCTGCATCTTTTCCCACATGCTGCAAGAGAAAGCTTCTCTAATAATGACTGAGTAAGGCACTATGAATATGTATATGAATATAGCAGAAGATTATTAGGAATCATTTTATTGCTACTTTTCTTTTCAAACCAGTAATGTCTGGGCTTACCCTAGGTCTTTGAGACATCAAGTCTATGGTTCTTAGTCACCCAAGCAGCATCAGCCATAGCTTCTGTCTCATGGAGTGAGCCTTATGTAAAATCAGACTTTGGTTGCCTACTCTCACAGGTTCTGTGCCACCATTGTCCTAGCATATCTTAAAGGCAGGACAGATTATAGGTCAGAGGATTTGTGCCTGGGTTGGTGTTTATGTTTCTCTTTCGGTAGCCCTGCAGAGTACCTTCCTACACTGAAGAAACAAGAACATAGGGGAGAATGTTCCTTGTAGGCACCAGCTTGACTTGTTTAATGAATTGTGTTGATGTTGTCCTCGCAATGGGGGTCTCTCTGTCAGTTTGTGCAGAGAGCAATCAGTTACTTTGGCAACAGCTTCGGTTGGTTAGGGATTTTCATGGGACCCCCCTTGGCTAACAACTTAACTGAATGCAACCCAGTTCCAGTACTGGAAGCCTTATTTGGTAACAAGAGATGCCAAATGAGACTCTGTCTCTCCCATTACTGGAAGACCTCATAACCTTCATATATTCTAGGAAGTTTCCACTACACTCTCGGTATACATGATGCCATCTTTCAAATGCCCCTCCATTCTAGCTGTCTCTCCCTGAATTTTCTTCCTCAATTCCATCCCCTCTCTTTCCTCCCACTTGATCCTCCTGCTCCTGTCCCTGCCCCAGCCATAAAATTTATTCTATTTTCCCCTTCCCAGGAGATCTATGTGTCCCCACTTACACCCTTCCTCTATACCTAACCTCTCTGGGTCTATGCATTGTAGCTTAGTTATCATTTCTTAATAGCCAGTATCCATATATAACTGTCTACATACCATATTTATCTTTCTGGGTCTGGGTTACTTCACTCAGGATAATCTTTCTAGTTCCATTTACCTAAAATTTTCATAAGGTCATTTTTTAACAGGTGAGTAATACTCCATAGTGTAAATGCGCCATGTTCCCTTTATCCTTTCTTCTGTTGAGGGACATCTAGGTTGTTTCCAGTTTCTAGCTGTTATAAACAGAGCAGCAATGACCATGGCTGAACAAGTGTCCTTGTGATAGGATGAAGTGCCCTTTGAGTAAATATTCAAGAGTGGTATAGCTGGATCTTGAGGTAGATCTATTCCTAACTTTTTGAGAAAGCACCATATTGATTTCCACAGTGGCTGTACAAGTTTGGACTCCCACCAGCAATGGATGAGTGTTCCTTTTATCCCATATCCCCCCAGCATAAACTACCACTTATGCTATTAATCTGAGTCATTCTGATAGGTGTAGGATAGAGGTAGTTTTGATTTGTATTTTCTGGTGGCTAAGGATATGGAACATTAAATGTTTCTTAACCATAGAGTTTCCTTTATTGATAATTCTGTTTAGATCTGTACCCCAATTTGGATTATTTGGTTTTTTGATACCTAGTTTCTTGAGTTCTTTGTATATTTTTTATATTAATCCTCTATTAGATATCGAGTTGCTAAAAATCTTTTCCCATTATATAGGTAACCACTTTGTCCAAATGGCAGTGTCCTTTTCCTTCTAAACAACCCAGATGTCCCTCAACAGAAGAAAAGATAAAGAAAATGTGGAACATTTACCCAATGGGGTATTAGTCAACTATTTAAAACAATTACATTACAAAATTGCAGGCAAATGGGTGAAACTGAAGGCTTTCAGTTTCATAAGGTTCCATTCATTGTTGATCTTAGTGCCTGCATATAGGTGCTTTGTTCAGGAAATCTTCTCCTATGCCAAGGAATTCAAGGCTAGTCCCACTTTCTCTTCCAAAAGCAACATATAGTTTCAATGCAACCCGCATCAAAATTCCAACACAATTCTTCACAGACTTTGAAAGGAAAAACTTTTCAACTACATATAGAAAAACAAAGAACCCAAGATAGCTAGAACAATCCTGAACAACAAAAGAACTGTTTTCGGTCTCACAATCCCCAACTGCAAGTTGTGCTACAGAACTATTGTGATAAAAAAACAGCACTGTGCTGACGTAAACAAAGTCACACTAATCAATGGAATTGAACTGAATACCCAGACATGCATCCACACACCTATGGAAACCTGATTTTTTATTTTAAAAGACAAAGACAAAAAAAAAAAAAAAAAAGACCGCATCTTCAAAAAATGCTGCTCTCAAATTATATATCTGCCTATAAAAAAAATAGAACCATACTTACCACCCCGTATAAAACTCAAGTCCAAATGGATCAAACACCCAAACATAAAGCTAGATACATCAACCATGATTCATAGAAACCTAGATACTGCAGACATTTGACCTGTTATGACCTGTTACACAGTGGTAGCTCCCAACGTTGACTGCACATGAAATCATCCAAGGAGCTTAGCAATGGCCCTCTAACTTATTTCCTTTGGTCCATGAAAGGATCGGACATCTCCTCAAAAGGAGAAAAGTAATCAAATTTTACCCAAATGAAGCCCCTTCATTTCTAGTGGATGGCCAAAACAAAGCATCGAAGCAGGTAGGCCTGGTTGGGGCCAGAGCAGAGAAACAGAATAATTAAGTGGAAATGCTTCCAACTGACTTGACTTTCAATGCGATTGCATCTTTCTGCACACACTAAGCCCTAACATTTACAATAAGAAATAAGAATGACTGGATTTCAGCACCACACCATGGACTCTGCATATCCCACACATGAACTATTTAGTAACAAGAAGAAAACAAGATGGGGGTACAGTGGCAAGGACATGGAACATAAGAGGAAAGGAAGGGCCAATTCTTACCTAATGGGTCACTTTGGTAATTTTATCCTCTCCACAAAACTAAGAGATAATTAATGCTGTTCCTACCTTCATAGGCAAAACACAATGCATGCTTGGAGCATGAATTATGCTCAAGTTTGCTCAGCTAGCAAGAAGTATGACTTGGCCTCTGCCTGCCCCTATAGTTTTGTCTTGCTCTCTATTCAAATACACTGCCCTAAAGCTGAATGAAGACCAAAGAGGCTCTCCAGATATGTATACAATAATCTCTGCTGCTTCCCCAACCTGGATACAAGTAAAAGACATTTGGGCATCCATGGGGGGCAAACATGGGTTTACTGTTCTGTTCTCACAGTAGAGGCAGGCTGACTTGAAAGCCAAAAAGTAAAGTTTGAGACTTCCTGGTCCCCAATAAGACTATGTTAGTTTTTATCTGGTCAACACAGGGACAAATTCTACCAAGCGCATCCAAGAAGTTCAGCATGGATATGGAAATCTTGCAATACCTGAATTTTCAGTAGACCATGCCAGAACCCTGAATCATAGAAAGATGCCTTGGGCTACTTAAGGTCCAGGAGGGAAAGTTGCATGCCCAACTAACCACCAAGCAGCCTTCCAGTCTCTTGCCTCACAAGAACTAATGTGCAAGCTTCACTAGACATATGAGGGCACTGTGGTGGAGGAGAAAGTCCCAGGCCTGAAGCAGAGCTCTCAAGATCAACAGGACTTTTCAGCTTTAATTGCCAAATTCCCAGCCCTTATTAAGACAAAGGTTTCCCTACAATCCATTTCTAACCAGACCTTCTCCTTGGGTCCGCCACCCAAGAGCCTTAATCTCATTGTCTTTCCTTTCACCAGCTCCCAGAAACTCCCTATCCCCACTGCAGCTGCCTTGTCTCCTTGGTTGATTCCGTCACCCTGCCAGTTTAAGGATACTTGATAGCTTTCTGAGACCTAACAGGATAAGCCTGAAGGCTCAGAAAGAAGGCTTTTCCAAATACTTTATAACATGCCTTCAAAGTCCCAGATACCCCCTTGGGCCAGGCACACAGAGGAGCAGGAAACAAACCAGATGCCAGGCACAGCACACACTGTATATAAATAAACATGGACATATGCATCCAAAGCTCACTGTTAAAAACATCCAGGTAGGAAAGGCATCTCTTCTGAAAGCCAAATCATCCTTCATGACAAATTTAAAAAGAAAAAAAAAAAAAACCTAAGCAGGAGTCTAGAATGTACTCAGGAACTACTGAAGGCATTAACACAGTAGGTTTCAGCTTGGAACAGCATTCAGATTCTGCCTAGATCTGAGCCCCTTCCAAGTCACAAGGAGCAAGGGAAAGCCCCTGTGTGTCGCCTGTGATGGTCTTTTGACCAAACCATTTTTGCAATTGTTTCTCCGGAAACGTACATAGCATGTCTCCTACCTGCCGAGTATTATTCTAGCCCCAGGATATGTATCTATTTTCTTTCTGCCAACATTCTAATGAGGGAGAAACAGGAAAGGTGTAAGACAAGTAAATATACAGTGATACATATGGTATGAAGACCTTAAAGGCAGGATTAGTATGGAACTGATAAGTATTCACAAAGCAGGGATATAGAAGTCCAGCTTCAGGACCTACTACTGAACTGTGCTGTTTGAAAACAACATCTCTGTCATTTCTCACAGTCAAACATCCACAGACAAAATATCCCAAGACAGTGGAAGCATGGGAGCAAAGGTACCAGTGGTCCCTACCGCATTAGAGATAAAGCAAGGATACTGTGGCTGGAGGAAAATTAGTAATGGCTGCAGGGATAGATGCTGTCAGAGAAGCAGTTTGCCGGAGGGGTTGCAGGTCTATAATCAAACATGGCAGAGTTTGGGTTTTGAGTCAGATGGGAGTTCAATCAGTGGTTTTGAGCGTGCAGTAACACGATCTTGCTTAGGTGTTCAGAAGAGCATCTTGGCACCTGGCTAACACGGATGCCTGGAGATCATTAGAGAATGTCCCATGGAAGCTGAGCAAAATGAAGAGTGATATGACCTAGAGGAAGAGACGATGAAAGGGGTTGAATTGGGTTGGGAGGTCATGCTCGAACCTGGAACTAACAGACGAGAAACAGTAGGCAAAGAAGAGTCAATGGTGTACTGTCAGGTTTCTAGCCTGATAATGAGAAGAATGGCATTGTTGTCTATTAAGGTGAGAAAAGTATTAAAGGGAGGCGGAAAGAGAGAGAGAGAGAGAGAGAGAGAGAGAGAGAGAGAGAGAGAGAGAGAGAGAGAGAACTTCGTTTCCTTTTGGACATATGAATGGTGCCAAAAGACAGCTGGATTTATGAACTTGCATTTCCGGAACAATTAGAGCTCGAGGTATGTGATCAGCAGGCTGTATTTACACCATGGAATAGGATGAGCTCCTGAGGAAGGAATTCAGATAGAGATAGGAGCCAAGGCTGAGACCTGAGACACCATGACATTTAAACACCCTGCAGAGTAGAGAGGCTCCAAAGGAGACCGGAGAAAAGGCCAGTGAGGCAGAACAAACACAAAGAACGGTTTGTGCCAGAGCCCAGTGGAGGGAGACTTTCTGGGGAGGGGTGCTCTTCTCTGATGCATTCCACATGCAAATGTTAAAATCAGCCAGCAAGTTTAGCAAAATGGAGCCCATTGGTGACCTGAATAATATTTCCATGGTTTTGGAAGAAAATCCTGTCTACACACCCCACAGAACTTGAGGTTGGGGGAGGGGGTAGTAAAGACGGCAAGAAGACAAAATGTTTCTGAAGAATTTCAGTAAAGGCAGAAAAATGAAGGTATCTGGGGATGAAGGAGTCCAAGGGGTGGCCTACATTAAAAGAATATGCTGTGAACGTAACTACCTGATCTATCTAGTGCTGGAAGACACGGTGCTCTGGAGAAACTAAGAAAGTCAAACTTAGAAAGGCAGAGAGGAAGGAGAAACAGGAAGAGGCCAACAACCACCGGATACACCCAGTGCTGTTAACAATGCCATAGTCTCACTTACATAGGAAGAGTTTCCCTTCATATTTGAAATAACTTCACATTTCTTAGTGAATTTGAAACTAGCACTGGAATAAAACTTGGATTTGATTTGATTTCTTTCATTGTATAATAGATATTTGTGAGAATATGTTGATTATAAAAAATTATAAACTACCACTGTGAAAAGAGGAGAGGTGATATCATCTGTAGCACCCCGGGCTGGAGTTTCCTTCCACGATGCTTTTTTCTTTTTATACATGTAATTTGTTAGGTTTTCTCTTTGTTTTTAAACACAGTTGTACTCATGTGGTGAATATTTATTCAAGGAGAGTTTTCGTTTAGCAATTAAATATCTATACCTTTCCACACTATTCCTAATTTTTTTAAAGCCGGATCTTCTAGGGGCTGGGAAGACAGCTCAGTGGATAAAGTGTTCACTATACAAGTATGCAGAACTGAGCTTTGATTCCCAACATCTGCATAAAAATCCAGGTCCTCTGCCATGTGCCATGTTATATGTCTGTCAAACCAACACTGGGAAGGCAGAGGTAGGAGACTCCCATGGCCTCCTTGTCCAGCTAGTCCAGCTGAATCAGTCATCTTCAGGTTCAGAGAGAGTCTCAAAATCCTAAGATGGAAAGCCATTGAATAAGGAAGGGGTCCAACCTCAAACTCTGGTTCCGCACACACACGCACGCACGCACGCACGCACGCACGCACGCACGCACGCACACACACACACACACGCACAGTCTACAGAAATAAAGCTGAATCATCCAAGTTTAGAGCAGCATCCCTCATTGAAAACATTAGACTGATTTTAAAACTAGGATAAAGTTCCAGTCGCATTTAGCCCTAGTGGCTGTGGATTTCGACGAGTGCATTCAGGCTTGTAAGGAGTCTCCAAGTCAAATATCTACCTCTACCTTCACCACACTCTCAAAACCCTTATCCTCAGGGCCTCTGCTTGGAAGGTATGAACAAACATTGGAGTCATCCTGACATCAATCCTGTGAACCTATTGAGACTATCCAAACACTTAGGATTGATTCGAATGCCTACCACACATCTGCCTAACACAGCCCTCCCCCACTCGTGTGGGAGTACTCAGGAGCCTACTGAAGATCGCCTGTGACTACCACATTTGAATAGAGGTCATTGTTAAACCTTCTAATACAGAGATGGCCCTTCCTACTTGCCCTTCCCACTCATGAATTTCATATAATACAGTGAATTTTAATTTATTTAATGTCCACACACTGAGTTGAGCAATTTCCTGAGTTGGTTAGTGGCAGTGATTCTCAGGCATCGTGGGTTTTGACCTTACTGAAAAGCCTACCAAAGAAGCTTTGTTCCCAGAACACAGCCCCAGTGAAGGGGCCACAGGATAAGAAGTAATTACATGACAAAAAGAAATATGAAGACACAGCCTGTCCTGGCGGTGATGAATGCAGTTTTTTCCTAATGAACTGGCAGTCCCGCCTCCCTAGGAATTTGTGTTTCCCATCAATGTGCTTTCAATGTCTCCTTGTAAGGCCAGCTTCCTAGTGTGATATGAACAACAAGGTTGCTTCCTTTCTGCTGCTGATTGACAAAGCGGTGACTATTTCTGAAAGGGTCTTCAATCACTGAATAAGCCTCACGAGTTATTCTGCATACACCATTATAAGCAGATTACAACCACCAAAGTGTGAATCTCCTCTCACTCTCCTTTAGAAAATGCCCTATATATGTCTTCTTTGGAACTGTTTACATGCACCATGACTGAGCAGAACTAGCTGACTTTGTAACTAGACTGTGGATACACAGAAAATCTGTATTTTCCTGACTGCTTTGTGACTCACCCATGCTTCAATTTTAAACAAAAATATATTTCCATGAATTTGAGAACACAGAATCTAGCCCCTGGACTTGGGGAAAACCAAAGTGCAAAGAAATATATAGACAAATATTTTGGGGAGAGCATACATATTCCCTAGCCCCAGGTCTAATTTTACATGGTCTGCAGCCTGCATGACTGGCATTTATGATTGACATTTACTCTGCACAGTAAGGTATCTGAGAGAGAGAGAGAGAGAGAGAGAGAGAGAGAGAGAGAGAGGGAATATAAAGGGATGGAGAATTTACAGGAGCAGTTACTGAAACAACTGTCCCTCCACCTGTCCAAACATTCTCCCAGGTTTTCAACATAAAATTACTTTCTTGGGAAGAACCTCCAGGAGGCTCAGACAACTAATTGACAAGCTGTTCTTCTCCATGTTAAGGCTGACCTGGGTCTCTCCCTCTGGATCCCAAAGCCTATGGAGCCAGACCAAATTTTCCCACCCTAAGGGGAAATTACCTGATTATCATTTCATCATTTCAGCAATATAAAGGAGAACAAACCCATAAACCCTACTTGCATACAGCAAGACGAAACACACTCCTGTTTGCTCACTAGGGCCTCTCAACCTAGTAGGGTAAGCTCTCGTTTGTACTAAATATTATCCTCATCTATGATGCTGGTGACACCATCAAACGTTAAAGTGTAGGGGCTGGAGAGATGGCTCAGTGGTTAAGAGCACTGACTGCTCTTCCAGAGGTCCTGAGTTCAATTCCCAACACCCATATGGTGGTTCACAACCATCTGTAATGGGATCCGATGCTCTTTTCTGGTGCGCGCGCGCGCACGCACGTGTGTGTGTGTGTGTGTGTGTGTGTGTGTGTGTGTGTGTGTGTGTGTAATATTTTTTAAAACTAAAACGCAGCCATCAGAGCACCCACCACAGAAAGGACACTGTGGAGTGAGCTGGTAGACGCAGTATTTCTGTTACTGGTGAGGAAGTGGGCTCTTAACAATAGCAGTAGCCTTTGCTGAGTGTACACAGCTCCCATCTGCTACAGCATTTTACCACAGATGTCAATTAGCCCAGGTTCCCTAAGGATTCAGTTGGGTCCTTTCCATGATTTCATAGTTCTTCATTCATTTCATGTCTTCTGATGGAAATCCAGCTATCTATAAAACAAGCATTAAGATGACTGACTTGCCAGTCACAAGACTAATATGCTAAATAATTTTATCTGCAGTGCTTACATTATGATATAGCACAATTATATCGGTTTATAATGCACAATCAGCAATAGTAATAGTAGATGCATAAGTTGTGTTTTGGAGGATTGAGACAAGTTTACCCTGATCTGATCATTACAGAAAGTGCGTGCATCATAATGTCATGTCACTCCCACCAACAGGTATAGTTATGATGCTACCACAGAATTACTTTTAGATTTTTATAGGGGGATTATCTTTTACATATATTTTGACGAGGGCTTTATAAAACTGGCAAAGCGTGCTTTGTATTTAAGGACTTGTGAAGTCTTTCTGTCACTGCCACGCTGGCCCAGGCCACACTGTGACTGCTGAGCATGCTCAATGAAGCAGTACTTGAAAAGCAATTGAAACCTGCAGTTGATTGGGCCCAGAACAGCAGCTGGTCCCCTTGAAATTACAAGCTGAACTGCCTGAAGTGAGACTTGTCATGCCAGCAGAGCTGCTGACTGCCTGTCACATCTGGGAATTCTCGTGAGATTGAGCCAGTCTGACAGAGAGAGCAGCTTCGAAACTCAAGCAACCTAGAAAATGCTCTGAGTTTTCCCTCCCTAGAGGATCCAGGAAAGCTAAGGGTGGAAAAGTTGCCTTCCCTGGTGGTTCCTGGAGCATGAAAGGCATGTTCTAGATGGCCTTTTAAGTAAGAGAATGAGATACTTGGGTATAACCAGTATAACTGCTTTTCTGTGACAGTTCTCATTATGTAACTTCTAGTGGGATTTTGTTTGTTTGTTCTTTTTTTTTTTTTCTGGAGACGGTATGTAGCCCAGGTTAGCCTTGACTGAACTCAGGATGCCCCTGCCTCTCAACCTTCTAAGTGCTGGGACACCAGATGTTATCACCATACCAAGTGACATGGACTCTAAAAAGTAAATAATATTGTGATAATTAAAGAACTTATCAATCATGTCTTTTAGGAAGAAAAATTCTTTTAGCCCATTTTCCTTAGAGACTGACTTATTTCCATCAAGCCTGTAGCCCCTGAGGCTATGATTGCTGGAATATGGCCTCAACTCATCTTTCAGAGAAACTCATAATTGTAAGGAGCCAATAATGCTGTCATTAGGCTCTACCTGACAAAAACTGGGTCTTTCATTTTTCTAGAGTGAATGAAAAATAACACCTGGTTCCTCCCCAGGAAGCTGACAAGTCTGCTATCCTGATATAAACTCACTCATTTTTTATTCAGAATTCCAGAAGCTCATTGTATAGTGCATAACCTTGTGAGATCCCCCATTTAGGTTCATTTATCTCTTAATATAGAATATTTTATTTTCAAAATCATGGTCCAAAAGAGGCACATTTTTCTCATTCTCTAAAAACTACCATTGTTCTTTCCGAGGCTCAAACTGTTCTTCTGATGACATTTTTGAAATTATAAGCTTTGATTAAGTCTACTTAAGTCCAGTTCCTCTGTGTAGAAACAAAGCATGTCGGTAATTATCAAAGAATATACTAACTCCTCTGACCAGTTCTATTGTACGATAATCAGTGAAACAATCAAAAGGAGCTTTGCGTGTATACACACATACATAGGCATGGTATGTGCATATCCTCCCTAATATGCATCGGCATGTTAGTGTATATGTACTAGCTCACACCTGAACAGTTCAAGTGTGTGTACACAGCCTTTAGGATCACGTGGTTGGAAGAATGGGAGGACCAAGCTTGTACCAGATTGGTGAGCTCTAAGACTCCTAGTTAATAGCTTTACAAAAAAGAAATGGAAGAAATGAGATGGGAGAAGAGTAGGCTCAAACCTAAAGAGAAGAAATGTAAGGTTGGATGAGACAGAGATCCCACACACACACCCCAAAAAAGTGTCCGTGTTACTATCTGTATATAACTCTGAAGTTCACAGGCATCCTGTTACAAATATCCAGATAAGGGATCAATTCAACAGGAAGAAACCTCTCTTCCTTGAATCCAGAAACAAATACTCAGTGGTGGACAGAAAATAATTAGCTTCTACTTTGTACAACTCTTAGACTTGTGCTTAGCAACTACAAATGCACACCTTTGCCTGCCACTTACCATGCCAGCATGTGTGCAACATGAACTCTACAGGTGAGTAGTCTGGGGTCATTTAGACATGCTCCAGTACTCAGCACCACCCCTGACAGTCAATAAGAAGCTCACAAAATCATTCCACAAAAAGGAAATGGAGTCTCCGGTAACTCCGGGAATAGTGTTAAGATAAGTGTTCTTGAGCAACTAATTTACTCTCCAAAATACAAAATTGGAGTTTGGATAGATAGATAGATAGATAGATAGATAGATAGATAGATAGATAGATAGATAGATAGATAGATAGATAGATAGATAATAGAGAGATGATAGATAGATAGATAGATAGATAGATAGATAGATAGATAGATAGATAATAAATAGAGAGATGATTGATAGATAATAGAGAGATGATATATAGATAGATAGATAGATAGATAATAAATAGAGAGATGATTGATAGATAGATATGATAGACGATAGATAGATAGATAGATAGATAGATAGATAGATAGATAGATGATAGTTCAAATATCTGTTGTATTTCTGTATGTGAGAGTTAACTTGTTTTTATTTGACACTAATGAATAAACCATAGTTAACTAGAAAATTTGCTTCCATGTGAGTGATTACTTCATGTGGAAATAATATGGGCACCATTATTTAAGCCAGTCAATGTAATGAAGAGATGTAGAGAAAGTTCTGGTATTTGACAACAGTGGTGAACATGATGTGAAAGTCTTTGCAGGTTCTCCATGGCAAGAGAAACACAGTGAAATCACAGCAGAGCATCATCTGGAAAAACAACACTTAGCATATTCAGCATGATTAACATGGCCCAGGGTCTCTCAGAAACCCTGTGTCTATGTGTACATATAGGCATATCCTTTAGCCAGGATGGACCAGAGGATGTGGATAAAGCCACCTGTGGTTTTATCTCTAGAGAACTGACCATAGGCTCTTCCTCTTATGCAAGTGCACATTGCTCTATGACAACCATTTGTTATGGCATTCTAAAGCCAGGTCCTGCCTACAGTCCCCACTCTAAGCTTCCATTTCCTCTGACTCTGTTTGTCTGTTACAAATGATCTTAGCGTGAGCTGGGTGCATGTGAAACCATCTCTTGGCTTTGCCTGTCTTACATCACATAAGGTATCATGAGCAACTTGTTTAGCCTCCAAGCCTAAGAATTGACGTGTGGATTAATAGAGGTGTACGTGTGTGTGTGTGTGTGTGTGTGTGTGTGTGTGTGTGTGTATCACAAGGCATAATGGATAGTGTGCCCAAATGTTGTAACAGCAAAGATCATCTGCTGCTTGTCCACAACCTTCCTTTCCAGCCCTATGTCACAAATGGCTTTTCTTCCACCCATAGCTTTAGCCAGGTGAACTTTCAGACGTAAGACTTCAGAAATCATT
Organism: Rattus rattus; assembly: GCF_011064425.1. Taxonomy (NCBI): domain Eukaryota; kingdom Metazoa; phylum Chordata; class Mammalia; order Rodentia; family Muridae; genus Rattus; species Rattus rattus. The sequence continues at coordinate 22,918,592 of NC_046155.1, forward strand.
TTTCTTTTATTTTCACTCACACTTTCTCCTTCCAATTCCTCCCCACCTAGAAAAATTCTCCCACTGAAGCTCTAATACAGCCTACAATGTCCCATTCAACCCTCAGCCTTCTCTGAAAAGATCTCTGAGACAAGTCCTTCTCTAGCTAGAATCCCCCCATGGTTTTTGTCAATGCTTCCTGATTTTGATTATACAGTTATATCCCACATAACAATGTCACCAATGGTGCCTAGCTGCAGATGATACTGAAGCCATAGATTACAACAGGAGAAATTCCTCACCCCTTAGAAACATGACTGCCACCATGGCCTCAGAGAACAAATTGCCAACTGTTTTCACTGACCTTGATGTAAAGGTCATGTGTGTACCATTTGGATACAAGTATAACATATGGAGTATCACACTTGGTAATGATGATGAACCACTGTGCTGCTGGGATATCATTATTTGAGAATACTCAGTTCCATAAAAATGTTAGCTGTAAAGTAATGTGCTGTGTTGCAATGTCAGAAGCCTCCTACGTCTTGAGTTTACTATATCCATTGATTGTATCAAAAGGTCAAGCCAAAGCAGGTCTAGTGCTGCAGGCTTGTAGTCCCAGCTACTCTTAAGGCTAAGGCAGGAGGATCATAAAATTGTCTAATGCCTGCCTGGATTACAGAGTGAATTCAATCTCAGTAATCAAAAGTCAGAAAATGGCCAGGCAGTAGAGGTGCATGCATGCCTTTAACCCCAGCAGTTTGGAGGCAGAGGCTGGTGGATCTCTGTGAGTTTGAGGCCAACCTGATCTACAGAGTGAGTTTCAGGACAGACTGGACAAAGGGGTCCTGTTATGAAAGGGGGAGAAAAGGGATCAGAAAATAGCTAAGGATACAGCTGCATGGTAGAATGTGTCTCAGAATGTGTGAGGCCCTAGGTTCAATCCCTTTTAAAAAATATAGCATAAAAGGCTGTGTTCAGATGTCATGTGATACAGGTTTGTCCACACACTCCAGGATACTCGAAGCAGTGATGAAAATGCCTAATGCTGTAGTTCTTTCCTATAAACCTGTTGTTAAGTAATGCCTTACAGTATTTGAAGCTTTATTCCTCTCCACACATTTTTAAGTTTCCCAATAGAAAACGAAACCGTTAGCCAACAAGATACCTGGGCTACTAGGAGAAGGAGAAAGGAGGAAAGGAGAAAGTGTGCATGGTGCTGAATGTGCTTAAAAACATGATATACTTGAAGGAAACTATCGTTTTGAAGCCTATTATTTTGCCTCGTGTATACCTGTGTATTTAAAAACCTTTCAGTATACATGGGGATCAATACAGTTATTCATCATTCAGCAGGGCTTCAACTGAGGAAGGAGCAGAATAAACCATGTCATTTCCCTGTTCTTCTTTAAGTATTGCATCCTTTTTCTCTCTGTAATGTCTGAAAGTCTTTGAGCCAAGTGAGAGTTGAAGTTGGGAGTTTATGCTTGACTTGGTTTGGTTTGGTTTAGTTCAGTTCAATTCAGTTTGGTTTCATTCATTCTGTACTAAGAATCAAAACCAGGCCATCACTTATGCTAGGCAACTATTCTACTACTAATTTACACCACAGTGGATGCTGTTCCTACACATGGGGTCTGTGTAGTTTTCTTATGGATCTCACTATAGACCTTATATTGGGTCAAAAATTATCCCCCCCTCCTTTACCCTATAATTCATTAATGATGCTCAGTCCTGTGCCAAGAACTTAACATGTAGTTATCTCTTTCGACTTTTAATAGAAAAATAAAATGGGAAAGACTCCCACTTTCCAGATAAGGAAATACAGGTTTCCAAGTGGAGGTGAACCTGCCCAAGGACAAGTACAGCCAATGAGAAGCAGAACAGAGTTGACTGCTGGCTTCAGGCCTCTACTGTTATGCAGAGAATGGGCTTGATGAAGAAGCAAGGAAGGAAGAAGGATGCAGCTTACTGGGGCTGCTGTAATTATCTGGGAGAGAGGACTGTAGCTTGGAACTGATGATGATGGGCATTGTACACATTTGGATTCAGTGTAAAGAAGGTATCAAAACCATTGACAATATTCACTACCTATAATAGTTACACTGGTTACTGATGATAGCCAGTATACTACCAAGTATTCTTCTTGAGACTTCCTCACAAGCTACCAGAGAAGTCCACTTAATTTTTTACTTGTGACATAGAAAATGAAAGCATTCCTAGGAGCAGGAGAACTCGGCGCTGAGTGTTCACATTGGCACTGGGAAGGAAGAGGACTAATCACTCTGGCTTCCAGAGAAACAATGAAGCTGATAGACTAAATTGTTCTTTCTTTGAATCAAATCCATCTGAGATTGAAAGAATAGGAAACTTTTCAAAACAAGGTTCACTGTAGGTCAGGAAAATGTGGCCCTAGACTAATAGTCCCTTTCACCGCTGAACGAATGCCACGCTCTTCCTTTGTCAGGTCAGAAAATGCAGCTTTGTGTGAAGGCTTCATTCTCCCACCAGCTTCCTTTTTAATTTGCCAAGCTGCTTTAAGGGGGAAGCCAACTGGGGCTACATTTTGTTTCCTTTTGTATTTCCATTCAGTCATGTGAAAAAAGAACCCCCAGCCCCTGCTTGCTTTTCATTCTTCTCCCGTAGCCCAAGAAAAAAGGCTGTGGAGGAGGCCAAGTTGAAATAAAAAACTGCAAAAGGGAAGAGAAAAAACGACAGTGTCTTCAGGCTCAGCATTGTGTAAACAAACAAGGGAAGGCCTCTGCCCATGGGACTGAAGCCAGGCACATAGGACCAGTTCAAGGCAGGGGAGGGTCTGGTTGGATTCGATTCCAGTAACTGGCCTTTGTGATTTTTCTCATTTATTTGCCCTCTGTTATTTGCCTTTGTTTAAGACAATAATATCATGCTATGATATAATCTTGGAGCTCCATTTACAAATGCTCTCAAACATATTAACTCAAGCAAACAAAACTCAGGATTATCTTGGGGCAAATACACACTCTACAAAGTCTGGGCACTGGCCTCACACATCCATCACCAATGGGCTTCTACTTATCCACAAGGCCAGGAAGGCTTGCTTTTTACTGTCTCTCACAATAGGACACTACTTCATATGATCCGTGCTTTTCATATAGTACATACATACCCACAAGTGAGAAGGCCTGATTGTGTCAGGCAGGGCTGACCAGGAATTTATGCTTCACATCTGGTCACAGTGTGGGCGTGTCTTTGCAGTATTTCTCATCCAGAGCCCAGGTAGAGTTCTTCCCAGTGTCTCCAGTCATACCAGTAAAGATATGCCATGATCTTTACTTCACTTTAGAAGATCTCAAACCCAGTCTGGAATCACTTAGCTTGTAGCCTTACAGGTTAATCATAAGAGATACAGACATTGCCATGTTGTCTAGTCAGGGCATAAGAATACAGACTTCTGTGAACCTCATCCTTTCCCAATTACATGACCTTCCACATGGATTCAAGGTCATCAGCTATGAAATATAAAATAGAGTCAGCGGCAGTACTAATGGGTATTTGTGAGTCTGGCTGAAGTCATGATGGTGACGTACAAGCAGTGTTTGAAATCCTGTCAATGCACAACAAACAAGTGTTGGTGTACTGACTTAACACCATTGGAGTCTCTGAGACAGGGAAATTTTCACATTGTTCTGAGGAGACACAGAGTCAGTCACCAAGATGGGCATGCAAGAAATGAAGATTGAATTATGTCTCAGAGAGCAAAGAGCTGGAAGGCAGGCAGAGTGTTTGGATGGGGCAGACCAGCAAAAGGAAGAGAGAGACACATAGGGAACTTACAAGGAAAACAGAGAGAAGGGCATTGCCGTGACCTGTACCCAAACATGATGGTAGAAACTGATACCACATAAAACTGTAGGTCCTTCTGGACCATGGTCCTCAGATCTATTAAATAGCACCATCCCCTCCTCAGTCCATATAGTTCAAAGTCCATGCTATGTTCATGGCCTGTCATCTTCAAGACAGAACACAGAATGTGTCTAAGTTCTGAGAAGGAGCAGTGACTAACCCTGGGCCAGACTATTTACATGCCAGTGTTCACAGTGGGGAGTCCTTGGCCCTGAGCATAGATGGGGTAGTACGAACTGAAGAGTGACAGGCTTTTCTGAGTGAAGGAAAGGTTGCCATATGCCACTTAGCTGATTTCATGGACTACCTTCAACAATGTGATTTTTGTGGCAGAGAAAAAGATTGTGGAGCACCACAAGAGAAGAAGATGCTTAAACTGGAAATTTCCCCTAAACAATTGAACAAACTATATAAGAAAGCAAGTCTGATTTTCAGTTGGTACCACCCATAAAAATCAAGATCTGTTCTTCCAGTTTTGCTAGGGAATTAGAGTATAACGTAGGAGGTTGGACTAAGATGTCCTGATGATTGTTTTTGCCATTCTGAGAACAAATAAAGATGGACATACAGCCTCTAGGGCAAAAGTGAGCCCCAGCAACCATCAGTCAAACTTACTTGATTCTGACATGTAAGAACATTAGGTTAGGAGCCCTTTAGCACTGGACATTTGCCAAACAAACTAACCTCATCCTACAAGTCATACAGAGAACACCTGTGAACCTGAAGGCTGAGATCAGGCTGAAATAAGGTCTTTGTTCCAAAGCATTTCTCCTGACTACAATCTTTCAGGTTTTGAGGTCTGGAGATGTTATTTAAGCACCTCTCTTCTCCAGAGCTCTAGTAGGTGTAGTACTGAAAATCTGCCTAACAGAAATCAGAGACATTGTCCTCAGAGAATCTGCCATGCTCTGCCTTCAAGACAATTTATCTGTTGTTCCTTACCTTGAACATGGAAGAAAAAGATGAAACATATAAAGAAATTTATATTCACTTACATCTTTATTATCCTTAGTTTTCCAAGTTCCTTCATTTGCTCAATCTTAGGGTTGTACTGCCTAAGTCTGAAAAGCGGGCTTGGCCCAGTAATAGGTGGGCAGATTCCCAGAGAGACAGACTAAGGACATCTGGTATACCCAACTTGGAAACTGTCAATAGTGCTATTACCGGGCGTCTGGACTTGCTTGAAGAGGAAGTGAGAACCTTCTCTGTCTGGAGCACTTCATGGTGCCTTTGTGATATGTCTCACCTAGTGACAGTGTCTCAAAGAAGTGTTTTTACTACAGAAATGTGTGATGTCATGATAAATATGATGAAAAAATGAGGGAGAAAATATGTCATTTTTATCCTGTGGTGATGAAAAGGGTAGAAAAAACAGCTATTTTTAAAAAGCAGAAAAATGTTATCATTTAATAAGAAGCACATATGTGGTGCAGGCCCAGAAGTGCATCTGTGTCCTGGGTGTTTCTCCTGGAAGATATTTATACTTATTTTTAAACATATATGGGGAAATTGCACATGAACCCAGCAATATGCTTTCCTGAAATGGAAAATATTACCTTGGGTCAAATTAAACTTTCATCCATCTGGATGGCTGACAAGATATAAATAACAATTATTTTTATTCTGCATGGTTTATTCTCTGCCATGAGATATACAAAGAAGCCTCTGGAAATGTGACTGCAAGTTCTATGACATCTGTCCCATTAGCATCCACGGAGGCACATCACACATTTATATGATAAGTCAACATGAAAACATCCGTCATCAGGGAAAGAATTGAAGGAGGGAGACAGGCCTCCTTCTAGTCCCCACCCTCTAGAAAGTCAGAGCTATCTAAAGAGCTGTAACAGGCTGTACACTTTGCCCTCATCACAGAAACAGCTGAGAACTTCCATTCTGCTGTCCTTCCTGTCATCCTAGGGTGGCAGCACTCTCTTTCATTGATGAATGAAATGCCAATCATGAGTCTAGGAAGCCTTGGGTGAATTACTGACCCATATTTTAAATTGTTCTTACTGTGATATGACTTACGTAGTGTAAAATCAGTCCCCGTGCAGTTTGTCCACTGAATGATTTTGCTTGCACATGCCCTGTTATATAAGCCAGAATGGCCTTAGAGACCCTATGCAGCCTTCAGAGACCTGAAAGAAAAATCAGGCATGTCAAACTGGGTTAGAAACAAGAACTGAAGCTCCTCCTGGTGGCTGATAGTAGGGAAGACCTAAGGACATGCTCTGATCCAGCTCACTTAACACTGTTCTCAGGATCCTTTCGAAACCAGCGGCTCTCTCTAAGCTTTGGTTGATGGGTTTAGCAGCGTGTCTTATCACAGCAAATCGGGTTCAAAGACGACACAAGCTTCAACTCACTTTGATGCTAAGACTCATCTCTAGCTATGACACAAGATGTGGGAGAAGCTCCACACATCTTAGGAATTTATCCTAAGGATTATATGCTAAATATACAACTAGATCCACACTCTAAACTTTTATCTTTAGTCACAGCCAGCATTTAGAAACAATGTAATTGATGGACTATGGGGGCACTGTTAAAGTGAACTAAACTATATCTAACAGATAAAATGGCCTGCAGATATTAAAATTACATTCTGGAAGAGTTCTCAACAGTCCATAAAAGTAATGCTAATTAAAAATGTGACATGAAAAATAATATTTCAAATATGCTTCTGTTTCCCTTCTGGGAAGGGGGAAAGAAGGCAGGGAAGAGAAGGAGTCAAGTGGAAAGAGGGGATAAAAAGGGAGGAGAGGGGAAGGGGGAGATAGAAGAAGGGGAGAGGAGGGGGCAAGGTGAGAAAAGAAGCACGCAGGATTGCGAGCATAGTACCTTTATAAGAAGCCAACTACACCTGTCTGAGATAGTAGGGAACTTCTGGCCTATAGTGTTTTGAAATTATGGTGGAATTTAAAAGGTAAAAGAGAATCTAAGATTAGAATACAAAGGGTACCAATCTCTCTCCAGCTCCCTTCATTAACCGCCAACTTGCTCTTCTGTAGGATCCCTTGTGGTAACAGAGCTGAACGATGAAGTAAACATGATTCATTTTATAAGACAATCTATCACTGAGAGAGAGAGAGAGAGAGAGAGAGAGAAACTAAGTTAAATTATGCACCAAAGGTCAGAGAGAATAAAAAAAAACTAACAAACCCACTGTATAGAGATATATCCTTTTTCAAAGTCAAGTAATCATTTATATAATATGCAAATTTATTCATGAACGTTTTATAGGACACGCTGGAATAATGTCACCCAATTTCTGTCTCGGCAGCATTTTTTGTTCAACTAGTTCAGCACAAAATATCAGGTTTTTTTTTTTCCAAAAATATTCCATGGAGAATTATCACAGTATCCCTTCAGAATCCACAGGTCCCATATCCACAGATTCAACCAGCCAAGGAACAAAACTATTTGAACTGCAAATATACATGTACAGACTTAATTTCTCATCATAGTGCACTGAATACAACCAAAGAGTGCTACTTACGAGCATTTACATTGCAATAGATATTCATTTAGAGTTGACATAACCTATGTGGAAAGTTAGATAGTCGAGATACCACAATTCTGTTGAATTGAGGGGACTTGTGCATCCTCTGAGTGTGACGCCCATGGGAGGTACTAGGATCAGTCCCTGTGGATACTAGGGGATGTCTATAGTTCATGTGAAACTTGGTACAAGTAATTGAATCTGATATTACTATTCTAATTTTAAATTTGCATTTCTATCTCCAATGTTGTCTTGTTTTCTCAGCTGAAATTATATTTGAATTTCCTCTAATTTCCTTGCCACTTGAATATGAATATATGTCCCTTACTAGAGTCAGTAGCTTTGACAAAGTAACAACTTTAACAATTTTATCAAAAAGTTCATCCTTTCAAAGGCTGGGAAATAAACATGAAGAACTTTCAGGTTCCTGGAATTCTGTTCCTGAAAGTTCATCGTTATTCGCCCTGTACAGAGTCACCTGCCTTAGTTAGGGTTTTACGGCTATGAACAGACACCATGACAAAGCCAAGTCTTTTTTTTTTTTTTTTTTTTAGATTATATAATTTTTTTGTGTTTTTTTTTATTAACTTGAGTATTTCTTATATACATTTCGAGTGTTATTCCCTTTCCCGGTTTCCGGGCAAACATCCCCCTCCCCCCTCCCCTTCCTTATGGGTGTTCCCCTCCCCACCCTCCCCCCATTGCCGCCCTCCCCCAACAGTCTAGTTCACTGGGGGTTCAGTATTAGCAGGACCCAGGGCTTCCCCTTCCACTGGTGCTCTTACTAGGATATTCATTGCTACCTATGAGGGCAGAGTCCAGGGTCAGTCCATGTATAGTCACAAAGCCAAGTCTTATAAGGGACAACATTTAGTTGGGGCTGGCTTACAGGTTCAGAGGTTCAGTCCATTATCATCAAGGTGGGAGCATGGCCGCATCTAGGTAGGCATGGCACAAGAGTTCTATGTCTTCATCTGAAGGCTGCTAGTGGAAGACTGACTTCTAGACAGCTAGGATGAGGGTTTAATCCCACGCCCACAGTGACACACATACTCAACAACACTACACCTCCTAATAGTGCCACTCCCTGGGCCAAATATATATAAACCATCACCAGAAAAAAAAAGAAAAAAAACAATAAAAAACAAAAACAAAAAAAAAGCCATGGTGTGCATAAAAGCCTCCAATGACTGCCAATCAGGATTCCTGGTTTTCCTTTCTTTTATCATCCATATCTTAATGAGTGTATACTTTTTAATTTTATATTAATCTATTGTTTCAAGTGTCTTTCAGGAACTAGTGACTTACAGGGGAAATGTTATGATACGCTGGTGGACTTAGGCACTGGAGTTGGTCGTAGCTCAGTCGTAGAACACTTGTCTGCTATGTGCAAGGCCCTTGGTTTGATCCCCAGCATTGTAAAAAGTAAAGGGAAAATAAAAGATGCTGCATTCAATGATTGAACCCCCAAGTCTAATTCTTTCCTTCACGTGAAGCTTTTTCAGATTATATTAAAACTTTGAACATGGAACATTTCAGAAATATGTATTTGCCCTAGGGGGTCGGGGGGAGACAGGTTAAGGTGTTTGTGGCTTATCTTTTGAGACAGTGTTTTATTCTGTAGTTCAGGTTAGCCTGGAACTCATAGCAACTCTCCTACCTCAGTCTCCTGAGTATTGAGATTCTGGCATGAGGAACCATTTCCAGGTAGAAATGTTTCTTCTGTGGAAACTCTAATGGCCATTTCAGTGTCCTTGAATCTATTGGTTAACCTTATGATAGATGGACTTTTCTGAAATCGCAAGAATTTCCTTTGCTGATCATCTACTTGCAGTTATAGCATTTCTGTAAGCTTCTCAGACACAGTACAAACCATTTGTCAGACGCAGATGTCATCTGTACAATAGCTAGCATCAGGGAACGGCTGTGGAATGCTCCTTTCTATTTCTGATCGATTGAACCCAAGTGTCTTTGTAGCTTATGCCTGCTTTTCAGTGTAATGTCATGGTTATTTTTGTTTCTAAAGCTCTGCTCGATACCTCTGTCTGTTTTCACAGACTCGATGCCCACTGTGATAGAAATATGTCATGAATTAAGCTGATAAATAGTACTTTGAAAGTGAGTCAGTTTAATTTCCCCAGTATATTCTTCCATACCTCCTTCCTGCTTAACCCAAGACCTACTGGATTTTTAAAATGGCAAGTCTAAGATTAATTCAGCAGCACTCCCTCTTTTTTGTTATTTTCACAGTGAGAAATACACTCATTTATTTCTCAGGATAAAAAACAAAGTAATGTTGGTTCTTTGAGAAAATCAACAAGATAGATAAACCCCTAGCCAGACTAACGAGAGGACACAGAGAGTGTGTCCAAATTAACAAAATCAGAAATGAAAAGGGAGACATAACTACAGATTCAGAGGAAATTCAAAAAATCATCAGATCTTACTATAAAAGCCTATATTCAACAAAACTTGAAAATCTGCAGGAAATGGATAACTTCCTAGACAGATACCAGGTACCGAAGTTAAATCAGGAACAGATAAACCAGTTAAACAACCCCATAACTCCTAAGGAAATAGAAGCAGTCATTAAAGGTCTCCCAACCAAAAAGAGCACAGGTCCAGACGGGTTTAGTGCAGAATTCTATCAGACTTTCATAGAAGACCTCATACCAATATTATCCAAACTATTCCACAAAATTGAAACAGATGGAGCACTACCGAATTCCTTCTATGAAGCCACAATTACTCTTATACCTAAACCACACAAAGACCCAACAAAGAAAGAGAACTTCAGACCAATTTCCCTTATGAACATCGACGCATAAAAATACTCAACAAAATTCTGGCAAACCCGAATCCAAGAGCACATCAAAACAATCATCCACCATGATCAAGTAGGCTTCATCCCAGGCATGCAGGGATGGTTTAATATCTGGAAAACCATCAACGTGATCCATTATATAAACAAACTGAAAGAACAAAACCCATGATCATTTCATTAGACGCTGAGAAAGCATTTGACAAAAATTCAACACCCCTTCATGATAAAAAAGTCCTGGAAAGAATAGGAATTCAAGGCCCATACCTAAACATAGTAAAAGCCATATACAGCAAACCAGTGGCTAACATTAAACTAAATGGAGAGAAACTTGAAGCAATCCCACTAAAATCAGGGACTAGACAAGGCTGCCCACTCTCTCCCTACTTATTTAATATAGTTCTTGAAGTTCTAGCCAGAGCAATCAGACAACAAAAGGAGGTCAAGGGGATACAGATAGGAAAAGAAGAAGTCAAAGTATCACTATTTGCAGATGATATGATAGTATATTTAAGTGATCCCAAAAGTTCCACCAGAGAACTACTAAAGCTGATAAACAACTTCAGCAAAGTGGCTGGGTATAAAATTAACTCAAATAAATCAGTAGCCTTCCTCTACACAAAAGAGAAACAAGCCGAGAAAGAAATTAGGGAAACGACACCCTTCATAATAGACCCAAATAATATAAAATACCTCGGTGTGACTTTAACCAAGCAAGTAAAAGATCTGTACAATAAGAACTTCAAGACACTGAAGAAAGAAATTGAAGAAGACCTCAGAAGGTGGAAAGATCTCCCATGCTCATGGATTGGCAGGATTAATATAGTAAAAAATGGCCATTTTACCAAAAAAGCGATCTACAGATTCAATGCAATCCCCATCAAAAATACCAATCCAATTCTTCAAAGAGTTAGACAGAACAATTTGCAAATTCATCTGGAATAACAAAAAACCCAGGATAGCTAAAACTATCCTCAACAATAAAAAAAGGACTTCAGGGGAATCACTATCCCTGAACTCAAGCAGTATTGCAGAGCAATAGTGATAAAAACTGCATGGTATTGGTACAGAGACAGACAAATAGACCAATGGAACAGAATTGAAGACCCAGAAATGAACCCACACACCTATGGTCACTTGATTTTTGACAAAGGAGCCAAATCCATCCAATGGAAAAAAGATAGCATTTTCAGCAAATGGTGCTGGTTCAACTGGAGGTCAACATGTATAAGAATGCAGATCGATCCATGCTTATCACCCTGTACAAAGCTTAAGTCCAAGTGGATCAAGGACCTCCACATCAAACCAGACACACTCAAACTAATAGAAGAAAAAAACTAGGGAAGCATCTGGAACACATGGGCACTGGAAAAATTTCCTGAACAAAACACCAATGGCTTATGCTCTAAGATCAAGAATCCACAAATGGGATCTCCATAAAACTACAAAGCTTCTGTAAGGCAAAGGACACTGTGGTTAGGACAAACGGCAACCAACAGATTGGGAAAAGATCTTTACCAATCCTACAACAGATAGAGGCCTTATATCCAAAATATACAAAGAACTCAAAAAGTTAGACCGCAGGGGAGACAAATAACCCTATTCAAAAATGGGGTTCAGAGCTAAACAAAGAATTCACAGCTGAGGAATGCCTAATGGCTGAGAAACACCTAAAAGAAATGTTCAACATCTTTAGTCATCAGGAAATGCAAATCAAAAACAACCTGAGATTTCACCTCACACCAGTGAGAATGGCTAAGATCAAAAACTCAGGTGACAGCAAATGCTGGCGAGGATGTGGAGAAAGAGGAACACTCCTCCATTGTTGGTGGGATTGCAGACTGGTACAACCATTCTGGAAATCAGTCTGGAGGTTCCTCAGAAAATTGGACATTGAACTGCCTGAGGATCCAGCTATACCTCTCTTGGGCATATACCCAAAAGATGCCCCAACATATAAAAAAAGACACGTGCTCCACTATGTTCATCGCAGCCTTATTTATAATAGCCAGAAGCTGGAAAGAACCCAGATGCCCTTCAACAGAGGAATGGATACAGAAAATGTGGTATATCTACACAATGGAATATTACTCAGCTATCAAAAACAATGAGTTTATGAAATTTGTAGGCAAATGGTTGGAACTGGAAAATATCATCCTGAGTGAGCTAACCCAATCACAGAAAGACATACATGGTATGCACTCATTGATAAGTGGCTATTAGCCCAAATGCCTGAATTACCCTAGATGCCTAGAACAAATGAAACTCAAGACGGATGATCAAAATGTGAATGCTTCACTCCTTCTTTAAAAGGGGAACAAGAATACCCTTGGCAGGGAAGAGAGAGGCAAAGATTAAAACAGAGACTGAAGGAACATCCATTCAGAGCCTGCCCCACATGTGGCCCATATATATACAGCCACCCAATTAGACAAGATGGATGAAGCAAAGAAGTGCAGAAGTGTAGATCGCTCCTGAGAGACACAGCCAGAATACAGCAAATACAGAGGCGAATGTCAGCAGCAAACCTCTGAACTGAGAATAGGACCCCCGTTGAAGGAATCAGAGAAAGAACTGGAAGAGCTTGAAGGGGCTCGAGACCCTATATGTACAACAATGCCAAGCCACCAGAGCTTCCAGGGACTAAGCCACTACCTAAAAAGACTATACATGGACTGACCCTGGACTCTGACCTCATAGGTAGCAATGAATATCCTAGTAAGAGCACCAGTGGAAGGGGGAAGCCCTGGGTCCTGTTAAGAATGAACCCCAGTGAACTAGACTGTGGGGGTAGGGCAGCAATGGGGGGGAGGGTGGGGAGGGGAACACCCATAAGGAAGGGGGGAGGAAGGGATGTTTGCCCGAAACTGGGAAAGGGAATAACACTAAATGTATATAAGAAATATTCAAGTTAATAAAAAAAAAAAAAAAAAAAAAAAAAAAAAAAAAAAAAAAGAACTTCAAGACACTGAAGAAAGAAATTGAAGAAGACCTCAGAAGGTGGAAAAGATCTCCCATGCTCATGGATTGGCAGGATTAATATAGTAAAAATGGCCATTTTACCAAAAAGCGATCTACAGATTCAATGCAATCCCCATCAAAATACCAATCCAATTCTTCAAAGAGTTAGACAGAACAATTTGCAAATTCATCTGGAATAACAAAAAACCCAGGATAGCTAAAACTATCCTCAACAATAAAAGGACTTCAGGGGAATCACTATCCCTGAACTCAAGCAGTATTACAGAGCAATAGTGATAAAAACTGCATGGTATTGGTACAGAGACAGACAGATAGACCAATGGAACAGAATTGAAGACCCAGAAATGAACCCACACACCTATGGTCACTTGATTTTGACAAAGGAGCCAAATCCATCCAATGGAAAAAAGATAGCATTTTCAGCAAATGGTGCTGGTTCAACTGGAGGTCAACATGTATAAGAATGCAGATCGATCCATGCTTATCACCCTGTACAAAGCTTAAGTCCAAGTGGATCAAGGACCTCCACATCAAACCAGACACACTCAAACTAATAGAAGAAAAACTAGGAAGCATCTGGAACACATGGGCACTGGAAAAAATTTCCTGAACAAAACACCAATGGCTTATGCTCTAAGATCAAGAATCGACAAATGGGATCTCATAAAACTGCAAAGCTTCTGTAAGGCAAAGGACACTGTGGTTAGGACAAAACGGCAACCAACAGATTGGGAAAAGATCTTTACCAATCCTACAACAGATAGAGGCCTTATATCCAAAATATACAAAGAACTCAAAAAAAAGTTAGACCAAGAGGGAGACAAATAACCCTATTCAAAAATGGGGTTCAGAGCTAAACAAAGAATTCACAGCTGAGGAATGCGAATGGGAGAAACACCTAAAGAAATGTTCAACATCTTTAGTCATCAGGGAAATGCAAATCAAAACAACCCTGAGATTTCACCTCACACCAGTGAGAATGGCTAAGATCAAAAACTCAGGTGACAGCAAATGCTGGCGAGGATGTGGAGAAAGAGGAACACTCCTCCATTGTTGGTGGGATTGCAGACTGGTACAACCATTCTGGAAATCAGTCTGGAGGTTCCTCAGAAAATTGGACATTGAACTGCCTGAGGATCCAGCTATACCTCTCTTGGGCATATACCCAAAAGATGCCCCAACATATAAAAAAAGACACGTGCTCCACTATGTTCATCGCAGCCTTATTTATAATAGCCAGAAGCTGGAAAGAACCCAGATGCCCTTCAACAGAGGAATGGATACAGAAAATGTGGTACATCTACACAATGGAATATTACTCAGCTATAAAAAAAACAACGACTTTATGAAATTAGAGGCAAATGGTTGGAACTGGAAAATATCATCCTGAGTGAGCTAACCCAATCACAGAAAGACATACATGGTATGCACTCATTGATAAGTGGCTATTAGCCCAAATGCCTGAATTACCCTAGATGCCTAGAACAAATGAAACTCAAGACGGATGATCAAAATGTGAATGCTTCACTCCTTCTTTAAAAGGGGAACAAGAATACCCTTGGCAGGGAAGAGAGAGGCAAAGATTAAAACAGAGACTGAAGGGACACCCATTCAGAGCCTGCCCCACATGTGGCCCATATATATACAGCCACCCAATTAGATAAGATGGATGAAGCAAAGAAGTGCAGAAGTGTAGATCGCTCCTGAGAGACACAGCCAGAATACAGCAAATACAGAGGCGAATGTCAGCAGCAAACCACTGAACTGAGAATAGGACCCCCGTTGAAGGAATCAGAGAAAGAACTGGAAGAGCTTGAAGGGGCTCGAGACCCCATATGTACAACAATGACAAGCAACCAGAGCTTCCAGGGACTAAGCCACTACCTAAAGACTATACATGGACTGACCCTGGACTCTGACCTCATAGGTAGCAATGAATATCCTAGTAAGAGCACCAGTGGAAGGGGAAGCCCTGGGTCCTGCTAAGACTGAACCCCCAGTGAACTAGACTGTCGGGGGGAGGGCGGCAATAGGGGGAGGGTGGGGAGGGGAACACCCATAAGGAAGGGGAGGGGGGAGGGGGATGTTTGCCCAGATACCGGGAAAGGGAATAACACTCGAAATGTATATAAGAAATATTCAAAGTAATAATAAAAAAAAAAAAGAAAAAAAAAAGAGAAAAAAAAAAAAAAAAAACAAAGTAATTAGATTCCCCCTAGGTCATTTTATGTTTCTGCTATATTTCCCTGGGTGCATTTTTTACTTTCCTGTATTGAGTGTAGTTTAATATACATAGAACCAAAGATTCAGACCTCTTGATGAAATATATTTTGGGGTATTCTATGCTGCTCTGATTCTCAGATTTTCTTACTTATATCAAATCTCAGTAAACAATGATTATAAGTCATACACCCACCCTCCTTCACACAGTACCCATTTAGTCTCTCAACAATAGCACAGCATCCAGTAGACTCTTGTGCTAAAATTGATTCTTAACACTTGTGAGGCATAGCCTACTTCTCTTTAAATTTTCCATTTTCTTTAAATCAGTCATTTAAACCCAACCATTTGGTGATAGTTTATCCACTCAACAAATGTTTACTGAGCAAGGACCAGGACTCCTTCCTTGAAATGAGTCTCTTGTTTATATAAAGAAACGTGTGTGTATAGGAGTAATGGCAGGCAGAAAGTGAAGTCCCCCAAAGCCTCACAAAATACCAGGAGCACAAAGCAAAGGTGAGAGTCACTCCTGGGTATATAGGAACGTTTCTTAAAGTGGCTCATGTGGAGTGGAAGACCACCTGTAGAGAGTTGACCAAGAAAAGGGAACAGGAGTCCACTAAGAAGAAACCGAATAGACAAAAACTGAGAAACCAAGCCCACCAGAGTCTTCAAAAAGAAGCAGCTCGCCCCACATAAATGGGACATCTGGTATGTAGGCATGAGTTATAGCTGTAGATAATAGAGATGGCAACAAGGGGCATGACAATGAGTGTGCAAGTCAACAAGAGATGAACCTAAAGAACAAGCCGGGAGTACAACGCCTGCTTGAATTTTTTTATAGAGAGATGGAGGCTACTAAAAAAATTAATACAGAAGATTACAGACTAGCTTTATGCGGAAGAAACAGGAGATGAGAGAAAGGTTTAGAATCAGGAAGAGGGAGAAAAAATTTCTCCAGTGGGAGAAAAAAATTGAAGGTGCTACAGGCTGAACCCAGGCTTCAAAGACTGGGACAGAGCAAGGGGAGTGAAGAGGACGCAGAAGCAGGGTTGGATGTAGCATTTTTCGATATGACGTCACCTGCTGCACAGACTCTCTCATGTCCCCTTATGAGGATGCCAGCCCTGGGAAGGCACAGGTCTTTTCTGTTTGTTTCATTACTGTACCCTCTACACTCAGAGCACCAGGTAGAGATGCTTAAGAAAGCAGCCTAGTGAATTAATGTCATGCAGGGCTTGGGTTTGAGAAGTACAGAAACCAAATTTCTAACTTGTAAGGGGGCACAACATGAAAATAAAGACAAGCAGTAAGGCTGGGTTGGTTGCTAGGTTGGAGGGGTAGAAATAAGGGGAGAGTGTAAATTGTAAAACTCCACTTCCCTTCTGTATAAAAGCTGTAATTTTACCTAAGGTCTGGCCATTTGTCCAGGAAAAAGGCTGAATTTGGAGGAAAACTTTTTTCAACGAAATGTTTTCCACATTGATTCTTTTGTGGAAAGAATTCTTTTATTCCACTCCACACGAGTCATTTTAAGAAACTTTTCTAAATACCCAGGAGTGACTCTCACCTTTTCTTGGTGCTCCTAGTATTCTGTGAGGTTTTGTGGGACTCGACTTTCTGCCTGCCATTACTCCTATACACATGCTTTTCCTTTTATAAGCAAAAGACTCATTTCTAGGAAGGAGTCCCGGCCCTCGCTCAGCTTGCTTTACTGAGCATCTGGTAGACTGGGTTAGTCTTCCTGAATCCCATGATGCTTTGAAAGTCACACAAGTGCTAGAGTTAATGTTAGTGTTCATGTTGAAAATGTCAGTGCTACAGTAAATTTTTAAAAAGTCAGCCTTTGCTAAATTATCTACACTTTTATGTTATATTGTCTATAAGATAGTCAGGCTAACATTCTTTTGAGTTAAAAATTTTATTACACTTACACTTCTGATATTTGAGAAAATGTGAGGCATGTTGAGTCCTTTTCTGCCCCTTAAATAACAGAAAGAAACAAAATGAACCAAACTGCATATGCGTTTTAATTTTTTCTTTTACTGCCTAGCATGTAGGCAGAGAAAAGAGGATAGAATGAGAGGGAAATGGAATGTTTTCCATCATGGATGAAATCTTAACAGCAAGAATTAGAGTTTCAGGGGTTGGGGATTTAGCTCAGTGGTAGAGCACTTGCCTAGCAAGCGCAAGGCCCTGGGTTCCGTCCTCAGCTACGGAAAAAAAAAAGACAAAATAATAAAAAGAATTAGAGTTTCGGAATCATGACAGGAAAAGAGTACATGCTGTAAAGTTAAATATTTTTTTCAGATATGATCAGAATCAAGATATGCAAAGGAAAGAACTAGGGCACTGGACAGAAAATCAGTGAGGGAGCATTTGCCCAGAGCAGCTGCCCCGAGAACCTCCATTCCACAAGCTTTATCCTCAAGATGCTTCACCCCATCCACTGTGGACATGAGAATGCTCACTGGAGCAATATTTAAGATACTAGAGATAGAGACTGGCTAAATTCACTTCAGTACATGCATAATCATGAAACATTAGGCCAAGGGCAAAACTTGATGGCCACCTCTGCAGCTGTTCTTCAGAATAAACAACCAAGTGGAAAAGCAAAGAAAAGAATAGAGTATAAGGCTATTAATACTCAAAGCGGTAGAGGGCAGCTGTATGAAATTAATTTTCACCTCAAGTTTTAGAAGTTTTAGAATAGTGATAACAATATGGTATCTCAGGGCAGTAGAGGAAAATTACAGTGCACAACACATCTTTGGAGTCCCGAGCTCTCCTTGATGCACCTTTGGCCTCTCCTGAAGGCAACCGGGCTCCCAGTGTCAGCCCCGGGTCCTTGTGTTTTAAATAACAGTGTGCCAGGATGGGACATGGGCACACTTCAATTTTCAAAAAGAGTGCCACAAAGTCCTTTCATGCAATACCACCTCAAGCTCCTTAGCAACAGTACCATGCACATCTTCAAGCCTCCCCAAAAAAAAATGCCTTAGAAACTCCCCACTCATCACTGTCTTCCCCCTCCTTCCCCACCTCCGCATATGTTGCTAAGAAAGCCTGATAATCTTGCATTTCAGGGTAAATTTAACATGCCAGTCTACTGCATCAGGAGGATTTCCATCTGAAATGTGATTCCCTAATTATGCAGTGAGGTTTAGGCATCGGGAAGGTGAGCAGATGTGCAAAGAATCCCATTTGATACTGAGTTTGTTCATATTTTTTTTTTAAAACAATGAGCGGAAATGCTACCCAAGTTCCCTCCACTTGCTATCAATTAAATGCTTGGTGTGCAGTAATGTCTTTCAGGCCATGGCAGCCCTGGGGGAAGGACTTAACTTAAACAATTAGCCAAATTATCACTTCTGCCCTCAGGTTTCTTCTCCAGCAGGATGCAAATTTTCTTTCATTCTGGAATCCCTTCTTGAGTTCAGAACAGGCTAGAGCCACTTCTCATCTTCCCCTGGAGTCTATGGGGTCATCAGCAACTACTAGGGAGAGCATCCAGAAGGCTGTGAGAAGGAGCACTCTGTGGATATCTAACTTGGAGTGTACCACCTCCTAGAAGCCCCTGTCAGAGATCCACCTGTGACCATAGCTCACACAGCACATAAATGGGTTTTGTTTGACCTCTTTTCTTATATTTTATTTCAAGTGCCTATGGAGGTATGTTGTTAGTCTTTTGTTGCTGTGATAAATACCTGATTGCAAGAAGAAAGAGAGAAAGAAAGAAAGAAAGAAAGAAAGAAAGAAAGAAAGAAAGAGAAAAGAAAAGGAAACAAAAGAAAAGAAAAACTAAAGCAGAGATTTACTTTAATTAGTTGTTTTAGTCCATAGTCTGTTGGCTCCGCCGCTGTAAGCCAAAGATAGGGGAGAACACTATGACCGTGTTGTGGTAGGAGAGATTGATAACCATCTTAGAGGACATCCAGGAAGCAGAGAGAGGGACCATGGGACAAAGCAGCACCCAAGATCCATTCACCAGTCATCTACTTCCTCCAACAAGGCCCCATCAACTAATGTTCCCACAACAGCATAAAATACCAGAGAACCAAGCTTTTAACACATGAGCCTGGGGAAGAACATCTCAAACTCAAACCAAACCAGAAGGTCCTCCAGTTCACACCATTTGCCTCACAGTCACCCCAAGCTCTAACCCCCAGATATAAGCTGATACAAAGGAGGAAGGTAGTGATACTGTGCTGTTCCTCCTTTCGCTTCTTACCGTCTATAGATGGGGACAGGTGGGTGAGGTGCTCCTGGATTTCAGTCCGAGTTCTCCAGAGAGATTTTGTTTGACCTTTGTTTCTGATTAGGTCAAGCGGAAGATGTCTGAGGCAACTGGTAATTTAACAATCTATGATTCTGTCTACTCACTCTATCCCAGTGACAAGTCTTTAGAATCATTTCCTAGAAATCCTGCATTGTTTGTTTCCCATAGAAGTGAAAATAGGCAAGCACTACTATTATCCCACTTTATAGACAGGGGACATTGGTGTCTAAAACAGTAGAGTGTAACAGTAACCCATTATGGCCATCCAGATAACCTTTTGCATGAGTAATGTAGCTTTCTCTTTGTAGAAATTAAATATCTCCATTATTGGTAAGCACTCTTTGGGGAATGTCTTCTATATCAGAATGTACACACTATACCCAAAGTCACACAAAGGATCTGAATGTTCAAATGATAAAACCAAAAATTCATATGGCAGGTGTCCCCTGTCTTCATGAGGCTGTTTGAGAGTCACACATTCCTAATGCCAAACCCACGCTCTGCTATACCCCGCCAACATGGAAGTGTGCTTTTATCATTTGTTTTGTGCAAGGCTATCGTCTGACTTGTTAAATGGTCAGTTTTGAATAACGATTTAAGAGTCCTAGGCACAGAAAACTGAACCTTATTTATTTCTCCATCTAATCTAAATATTCATGGCAATGATTTGTTGATTGTGTGTTTTATATATCTGTCTTTATGTATATTCAGACATTTATTTCATTATATAAAATGAGGGGTTGAAGATACATATCACTATTCCTGACATATAAAAAATGCTCTCCCCAAAACAGGACATTTTCTAATTAGGAAAAGGCTGACATAGTTCACCTAGGCTGCTATAATCTAGGTGTCTTATACATGATGGAAATGTATTTCCCACAGTTCTGGATGCCAAGAAGCCCAAACTAAAAGTAACAAAGTTGTAGAAGCCACTTCCAGACCCCTAAGTGGTACATTTTGGCAGTGTCTTCACATAGTAGAAGGAATGAGACAATTCTCTTTGAGCTCTCTTCTAAAGATACTAATTTGTAGTAATCATTAATCAAGACCTAGCACCCTCAGAATTGCACCATATCCTATAACCCACCACACTGGCCTTCAGTTTCAGCATAAGAATTTAGGAAAGATTGGTTCGGTCCCCAGCTCCGAAAAAAAAGAACCAAAAAAAAAAAATTAAAGAATTTAGGAACGATAACAATCAAACCATGGATGGGGTGCATAAAGGAGGGTTATTACATAGCACATTCAGATAAAAATAATCTGAACTGAAGTATCATGTCCCATACAAAGACTTATTTTTGTAGACTCCAGGCACAAAACTCAAGCAGTGTTGCCTAATCAAAGCATATAACAACTAAAATCAGAAGCTTTAAAATAACTCCTTTTATGTAATGTTTGGCTATTTTAGTCATGTTGCTGAGACTTTATGAATGTGGCTTTTAATATTACTAGGAGACAATATTTAGGAACATATATGAGTATACATTTACATATATGAACTAGCAATTAGTGAAAAAAGAGAATTTGAAGGAGAACGGGAAATGTATCTGGGGGAGGGAGTGTTAGAGGGAAGAGAATGAAAAGAGAAATGTTATAACTAAAATACAATCTCAAATGAAATTTAAAAAACTATTTTAAAGTATTTAACACAAGGCACATGTGTGCATATGATCTGTGCTTTACCTCATATCTGGGAATAAATCTAAGAATTCCATTACATCAGGAAAAAAGAAATCTTGACCTATTATGAGATTCTCCTGTATTTTATATCAATTCTTACATACTTGTACATATTAAATCCATTTGGAACTTTACATGTGTGACATGTGAGATAGAAAAGAAATTTAAATTTTTTTAACCCAGAAAAGCAGTGTCCCAGCACCACTTAATGCTAAGGGCAGTGCTTCATACCCATGATCCTAGATATCAGGGGAGCTGAGACCTAAGTTGTAACTATAAGACAGCTATGTAACAAGACCCTTTATTAAAGAAAAGAGAATCGAGAGAGACAGGGAAGGGAAAGGAAAGGGGAGGGGAGAAGAAGGGAGAGGAGGAAAGGGAATGGAAAAGAACGGAAGGGAAGGATAGGGAAGGATAGGGAAGGGAAGGGAAGGGAAGGGAAGGGAGGGGAGGGGAGGGGGAGGAGGGAGGGAAGAAAGCCAAAGAGGGGAAAGAAAGGGGAGAAGGACAGAATGAAATAAGTGTCTTCCTTCCCATTGACTTTCAATGCCCCTTGGCAAATGTTCATGTGCGTGTAGGAATGTCTCCAGGTCATATTCTTTTTTCATAATTTACTCACTGTTCCCAATGCCAACATCAGACTGTTTTTAAGTTCTATGGTTTGATAAATCATCCGATGACCATTTTGTATGGTTATTAAGATTTGAATCCTAGGATCAATCTATCAAAGCCACAAAACACATTTGGAGTTTTTACTAAAATTACATCTAACTGTAAACTCACATAGTGAACACTGGCACATTTTAGTGTTGTATTTTCTGATCGGTTAACCAAGGACATGCATCATTTAGCAATCTTTCCTGTTCTTCAGCAAAGTTTACACTTTCCTATTATAAGATTCTTTATGAACATGGCAGGAAGTTTCCTTAAAATAGATTAAGCCTTGCTCTGTTATAAAAACCCTTCGCTAAGTTTTTCAGGCAAATGTTTGGTCCAAAACCATCTTTCAGCTCATCCCTGATAGAAACCAATGATATTTCACCACGAATCAGTGCTGTCTCCAACAATCAGTTGAAGTATGGATGAGGTCCTCTTTCCTGAGTTATTCACTAATGAGTCGTAGGAGTTCCTGGGGCATGTGTCCTTATGCCCTCTGTTCCTGTCCAACTGGATTCTGCCTCTAAAATGCTGCCCGTGCCACATGCTGATGCTGCTTGTCTCTGCCTTTCACACCTGGAAACTTCTCTCCACAGCCAGCATTCTACAAAGTGAAAAGGCGACGCATCTGAGGAGAGTCACTTCTCAGAACACACAATAGAAACAAATCTTGAGCTGTGTGCATCAATATGAATGCCACGATTTCCTGTGTGCCCATAAACGTTTCCTCCCAGAAACATAAACCTGGGCCTTTGGTGACCACAGTGAGTGCATATAAGTAACATTTCTTGGGTCTTTCTTTTAATGTCAGCAAATTTTAAGGCTATGAAGGGAATTCTTTAGTGCCATAAAAGTAGAGATTGTTCCCAATCGCCAGTTCGTGGTAGCAGTATCAATTGTTAGCACAAACATCTCCTCTACAATGAGTCTCTCAGCTCTCTCTTTCTCTTTCTCTTGTCAACAGTTAAGTCTCAGGGAAGAATTAGTTCCTCACTGATGTTTCCTCTCTCTCCTTCCTGTTATCCTTCCCCAGAGACTGTTTCTCTCCTATATTACCAAGGAAAAGCTGTTTCTTTACTGCCCTACCATCCATTTCTTACCATCTGGATATACTGCTAGATTATTCTAAAGGACATTCAAAGTCACTGAGAGGGACGGATGCTCACATGCATCCCAATGTCAAAACCCTGAATATGTCATACTTAAGGTTTTTATTGCTATTATAAAATACCATGACCAAGGCATCCAGGTGAGGAAAGGGTTTATTCCAGATTTCAACTCCGAGATCACATTCCATCACTGAATACACGGGCAGGAACTCAAGGCAGAACAGTGGAGGCAGGAACTGAAGTAAAGACCATAGAGGAAGGCTGGCTTGCTCCTCCTGGCTTGCTCAGCCTGGTTTCATTTTCCTTTTTGTTTATTATCATTTTAGTTTGTATGTATGGGCGCTTTGCACACATGCCTTTCTGTGCACCACATGAATGCTTGGAGCCTGCAGAGACCAGAAGAGATGGTCAGATCCCAAGAACTGAAGTTACAGAGAGTTGCGAGCTGCCATGTGGGTGCTGGGAATTGAAATTGGATCCTCTGGAAAGGAGCCAGTGCTTTTAACCACAGAACCATGTCTTCAGTTTCAGAGGCCCACTTTATTATGAACTCTAGGACCACCTGCCCAGGAGTGGCTCTGCCCACAGTGGGTTGGGTCTTTCCACATCAATCATTAAACAGACTTGCCTATAGGGTATTCTCATGGAGAAATGTCCGCAGTGAAGAGTCCTTCTTCCCAAATATGCCTAACCTGGGTCAAGTTGACAAAAACCAACCAGCACAGATGTCTGTGGCTAAGGAGTGAGGGTAGAGATGGCTATAGTGTGCACGTGTGCACACGCAATGGACTGTTTTCTACAGAACATAGTCATCATCTAGCTTTAAGCAGTTTCTCACTCATGGCCTGGGTTACAATTTACTTATTTCATCAATCCTAAACATCTCATTTGATAACCACAATCCATGCAGTTACGTAAGATGGTCCCTACTAGAAAACTATTGACACCTTTCTCAATCAATCGAAGGGCCCACTCCTCTGATTCTCATGTGTGCTTACCCTGTGGTTAAGAACCTAGGTCAGAAATAGTAAAATAGTCACTGCCCATAAGTGGTTTCATTCTTTTGATTTCTCTCTGGAGGAAGATGTGATGTTGTTAATTGTCTCCTTTTCTCAAATTGTAGATCACAGTGTTTCGAATGGGATCAGAAGGCCACCAGGACATTGATTTAGCTATCCTGACAGCACTACTCAAAGGTAAGAGTCCCTCTGTCTACATAATACAAAGAAAATGTTAATGGATTAATATAGATACCTTGTGTCTCCTATTAATGGATATAACCCCAAATGTTGTTGTATCACGTCCAATTACTGACAGCCAGCACACGACCCATGTAAGACACTGTTACCACTCTTGAAGCCTTCTAATACAGACAAGTTGCATGGGACTCAATTTTGCAAGTTTTGAATACAATAACTCATATCCATTAAACCATAAAAATCCAGACCAAAAAAGTTAATGTAGTATGTAAAATACTAAGTTATCTGAAGTTATGTAATAACTACTATTACTTTCATTTCAAGGCCACCTAATGTGTTGGTAGGTGTGTGTGTGTGTGTGTGTGTGTGTGTGTGTGTGTTTGTGTGTGTGTGTGTAAAAATCAAATATAATTAATAGGAAATCAGAGATAAAAACTCAGCCTTAACTGAGCATTAGATTGAACTCGAAGCTACCTGTTGACCATGATAAACATAGTAATACTTGGTTTATTGAAGTTTAATTCCTAAGATGAATATTAGTCCTGCTCTCTAGCCCTACTCCTTCGAAGACATCACACTACCTCATCCTTGGAGCCAGAACTAAGTAAAGGCCAGTTCCTTACAGGTTCTGTAGATTAAATCTCCTATTAGTATGCCTTGATATGCAAACTACACTTGACAAAATTCTTAAAGTATTTAAATAAATAGATGAAAGATAGGCCTGGCCTATTCAGCTACTTAGGCTCTAAAATTCAGACCAGAAGTACAAGACGAACAAGCTGCAAATGGTTTTGCGTGTGGTCCTCAGCTGCAAACATCTGTGTTCTCGCTTAGCCCCATAATTCAGCGGTACCAATCTCACCTGGCTCGTCCTTGCCGAGCCACAGCCTCCATAGAGTAACATCTCAATGAGAGCAGTAAAGCTGTCTTACTCGCTCACCTTCTCAGCTCTGTACTTAATCCCACTTCACGCAGCATTCGATTTTTGTTGGCTAAAGAAATGAACATATTGCTCAGTGGTCCAGTGACGGATTTGATATTCCATAACTCCTAGCTGAACGGGCAGTTACGTCACTCTTCATTACTAGTCTATTACTCTTCTTTCACTCTTGTTATTTTCCTGAAGACTTATTATATGACAGCGACTGTGCCAAGCTCTTTGTGACTACATTAATCATGGCAGAACTCCATGATGCCAGAACTAATTTAATCTCCCTTTGCCAGTGGAGTAAGAAAAGCTACAAGGGATGAAGTAACCTGTGAAATAATGCAACACTAATTGTTAACTCTCAACTAAACTACATATCTGACTTCTCCCCATACCACATGAGACTCCTGGACAAACGTGATTGACACTCTTCCCTATCCACTCCCTGAGTGTCCATATGCACTCACTAGCCTCCTAATCACCCCTCCAGGAGCTTCCCTCACAGTGTGTAGTATATCCCAGGTCAACATATGGTCACTCACAATAGAGGCCATCACTAACTTAATTACATGAGGAACATCCTCCTTATCATAAATGATTCCAAAAACAAGCTCACGATTCTCATTCTTCTTCCCCTCCACTCTATTCCATATTTCTTTTATACATTCCGTGACTGAATTCTTAGTTTCTCACTGCATTTTATAAGTCATAAGCCATGATGTAAGTGAGATTTATACAATGACTTTTGTGTGGTTGTGTAATGTTATTTTCATGGTTCTACTCATGCCCATGAGATATTTCTTTTTAACCAGAAGTATAAACACTGAGAAGAAGAATTGGGGACTTGGGGTCCATGCATAGGCTGAACCACAAGACACACTCTGGCCTTTATGTTTTCTTTATCAAAGGCAAAGCTAAAGAATGATACAATAAACTCTAATGTTTTCTATTCTCATAAAGATAATGAGGAAAGTAATAATATCAAGAAGTAACATTTGTTGAAAGCCCACTATGTGCCCAACACTGTGAAAAGCTTTTAGTGCATTTATTCTTTGATTCTGAACAATAGTTAGACTACCAGTTCATCATGAGCCTCACTTATAAATAGGGAAATTGAGGCATAGAACTAGTCAGCATGTGCTCAAGAGAAACTAGCTAGCAAAAGGTTCAGCCCAAACTTGAGAGCTCGTGTATACAACCAAGATACCCTTATTCCATTGATAAAAACAAATGTCCATGAACAAAACTCACAGCAAATAGGGAAGGGATTAGAATATCAGTAAAAGCAGTAACCATGACCATTCAGTGAAAACCCTTGTTTTTAGAAATTTATGAGATTAGAAATTATGTATCATCTTCATGTCAGCCCTAGAGTTCATTTATCATACTGTAGAATACCTATTTTCTAGGGGGAAGAGACAGCATAGTAGTTTACAAATAAAGTACAGTTTATGTCATAATCAAGTACACTTTGACAATTTGAAGTTAAGGTATCTGGGGTAATATTTACATAGACAATATGCAATGAAATTGAATATTTTCTCTTCTAATCTATTTTTCCCAGATGCTGATTGTACCCTACTAAATTGATTTCATGGGTCATAAACCTGCATCTTAAAACGTACTGCTATAGAGGAGATGAAAGGAAATTTTGATTGCTCTAAGAAAGTAACGTTTCTAATCACTATAATGAACATTATTTATGCAGCAGTTATGCTAACGGGAATTTGTGCCATTAAAGATTATAGTGTGTCAACTCTATTTTGCAAAGACTTCTAAATGCTCCCTGATACTGACCTACTTGATTTGGAAAGGGAATCGGGCCTATTTTTGGGTGACTTCTTTGATGATCAAGCATATATGCATAATTACATCCATTTTAAATCTTAAGTTTATTATATTCCTCCTACGTGTTTAGCCAAGGCAAGTAATGGACCTAACACTTAATTTTTACAATTATATTTAATTTTCAATTATGTAATGCTCAGGGGTTATTTGTAAAGTCCAATTTTTATTCTAAGACATCTCTGAGAAAACCAGTAGTTATTATTGGAACAGAGCCAGGAAACAAACCACTGCTCCATAAATCCACTGGGAAAAAAAGGAAGGCAGATGGGAAACCAGGTGGCCATGGGGGAAATATATCTTTGCTTCCCTTGTTTTTGAGCTATTTGATTTAGTTTTCTTGTATTTGAATTTATAGTAGTGGATTCAGTCCTCTGATTAGCCTGTGCATAGGAATGCAAAGAAGTAAATATAGTAAAGACCAGTGTCCCCACACCTTAGACAGATGACTTTCCTATAAAGCATGTCAAGATCCATCTTTCCTTGTAATTACAGCAGAGAGATTCCAAGAAGAATGGGGATTGTTTAATTCTGATAAGAGCCCATCTTTGAATGTATCACTGTGACAAGGGAATCACAGAAATGCTGAAACTGTTAAATGGGAGGTAGGCAGCTTGTCCATGGCCAGGTTCTACAGATAGAAAGGGCAAAGAAAGGAAATCCAAAATGACTTTTTTAAACTGTATATTTCCACAGTTGTCTTGAAAGTAGTACTAAGGGTCAAAGGGCATTAAACTTCCTGAACTGCAAATACTCAAGGATAAATCCACTGTGGGTATATGCTTTTATTCAGTGCCAATGCATGGTGTGCTACAAAGTATAATGTTTCATTCAGCAGACAAAGCCAGGAACCAGGTCAAATAAATACTAACAAGCGTTCAAGCATTCACACAAACATTTACCAAGCTCCCAGCAGATGTAGGTGATTATCGTGTGCATTTATTATTATCAGTATTACATTCTTCAGTTTTAATAGTCTGTCCTTGATCATTTCTAATATTTTGTGGGAAAGTATAATTCACCATCTTTCCCCCCTAAGACCTAAGCCTATTAGTTATATTAATTATATGTATTATAAAGGTGCAAGCACCCAAGCATTCTTCACGTACTCCTCTCACCTCTACCCTCACCCACTACCACCTTCTCCATATGACACTGCCGTGAAGCCACAGGGTCAATGGGCATGATGCCTTACAGCAGCAAGACTGGTGACCACACTCAAAGCACTACTTTCTCTTGACTCAAAATTCGTTTGACCTCACTGAGCTGCAGTCTCCTCCTCTTTGAAGCTAAGATAATATTGGTAGCCCTCTTGCTGTCGTGGTGATCACCTTAATTGATAGTAAGAATAAAGCACTTTAATCCAGTAGCTGGAAAGATCCTTTACTACATGGTGGTCTGAGGATGAAAATGATGGTGGTGGCGGTGGTGATGATGATGGTCATGGTAGCGGTGCTGCTGCTGATGCTGCTGCTGGTGGTGGTGGTGGTGGTGGTGGTGATTATGATGAGCTGAAAATGAGAGGTCACATCTGTCTGCACATGCCATGTATACACATGTACACAATTTCTACCACATAGGAGGAATGCAATGTGTATTTGTTGACCTCGTGGCGCCTTTCTTGTTTGGTTTGATGTAAAGGACATCTGAGGAGGCTGCAATGGATGCTCTCTGAGGCCAATTCACTGCCTTCCTTCATGGTTCACACTCACCACATAGCTATTTCCATTTGTGAAAAAAGACTTTGAAAATCGCCCAGGGTACTGAGATATCCTCCATGTCCAAAACCCATTGGAATTATAATAGGCTAAATGTGAAAGACTCCATAAGTTACAAAGTATAAGTTTAAGGTTGAGTATAGGAAGCATTGAGTATACACATGTGGGTCCTGAATGAAGCATAAAGGAAGGGAATCTAGAAAACAGTGAAGCACACACTACTCTGCCTTTATATAAAATTTTTCTTATGGAAAGATTATTGTCATGAAAAAGCAAACACATCTAAGAGCAATAACCTGGTCTAAGGTAGACAGCAATTTCAGACACTAATGTCCGTGGCAGGGAGCATGTCATACAATAAAAAGAACTCAAATCCTTTTATCCCCTTCATTTGGATAAAACTTTATCATTCACAGAAAATTTGTCATCTAATCTTCACAGTTCTTTGGGATAATTTATTTCCAAACTGACACTTTCTTGGTCATCAAAGTGGCAGAGTTAACAATGATGTTAGTGCCTCTGGAATAAACCAAGAATGACCAGTCAGAATGCCAGTACCCTGGCTACAAATGTCGCTCCCATACCAAGTTTCCAGATAAAATCTTGTACTTGTATGCTGTGTATATCCTCTCTCTCTCTCTCTCTCTCTCTCTCTCTCTCTCTCTCTCTCTCTCTCTCTCTCTCTCTCCTTTTCTCTCAGCATTCAGCAAAATTGCTGACAAATAGCAGAAATTTGATAAATACTATTTATTAATAGAAATGAAGTTATTTTCCCATATCAGTCAATAACCAGTTAAAGTCACATTAACAGCACCCTTACCTGTGAAAGTCATTGGCGAGGGATCTATCCTCTCGGGTCAATGATCTACTGAATGACAAACAGACATACTCCTCAGGATGACTGCAAACTCCTGAAAAACTTCCTTCCACTCTCGTGCTCTCTCCTGCCTTCTAGTTCTTAATTCCATGTGTTACTTGGTTTCTTCATCCAAGAAGTCAAAGTATAAAAACAAGAAGATGAAGCTTACATTCAAGGTGTTTCATAAACTGTAGAGTTTTCTAGAAACAGCCATGGATAGAAGAGGTTTAGTCGTCTGTAATGCAAATGTCCGGTGACTCCATGGTTGACATTCCCAGGTGGTATACACCGGACCCCTGTGGCCCCTCCATGTTGACTTCCCAACATCGCGGCATCTCTCAGGTTCCCAACACTCCTGCTCACATTGCTCACTGCCTTTCCATGCATCCCTCTGAGAATGAAGTAAACCCTCTCCCTTCAAACAGACTGCTTCCTCCCTAGTTTCTGCTTCCCCCCTTACTCCAGGTCCAACTGCTCTGTGTGTTTCCACTTGTGTTTGGAGGCTGAAGTAGATCCAGGGTTGGAATAAATCCAAGTCTCTTACTCTTTCTTTAGCACCATGTGGCCATTTCTAAATATTAATAATATCAATATTTAGACACTGTCGCTTTTTCCTCAGAAAATAAGCATCCTCTCTCTTTGTAACATGTGTGTCTTAGTTATGTTCCCATTTCTGTTGAAGACACACCATAACTGAGGCAATTTACAAGAGGAAGGATTTCTTTGGGGGCTCATTGTTCCAGAGGATTAGCGTCCATGACCATCATGGCTGGAAGCCTATCAGTAGGCATAGTGCTGAAGCTGGAGCTAACAGCTTGCATCTAATCCAGAGCACCAGGCAGAGAGAGAGAACTGGAAATGGCATGGGCTTTTTAAGACTCAAAAGCCACCCCTAGTGACACAGGTCCTCCAACAACGCCATGCCTCCTAATCTTTCCCAAACGGTTCCATAAACAGCAGACTACCCATTCAAGTATGAGGGCTCTTCTCATTCAAACCACCACAGCATACAAGCTTCTGATTTGGCCCAGGAACAACGCTCAAATGCTCGGGTCTGCAAACCCACCACTTCTGAACAGCTCTCTCTGAAGAACTCATTGATTGCTGTGACTTCCCAGCTTGCCTTATTTGAGAACAATGAATCGACATCAATGGTGCAATCAGTCACTGCCTCGTCTCAATTACATAATCATGTGTGACACCATTTTGCAATACGTAGCTTGTACTACTAGTAAAAATAATGAGGCCACGTGACTCCCCTGTTCCAGAAGTTCCTGGCCTCATCGCAACAGAGTACTCAAGGATAGACAAAGAGGTCTTGAACTGAAACAGACTTCCTGAAGCAGAAGCGTCCCTTCAAGTGGAGAGAGAAGGCGAAGGCGACTCAGCTGCTGAGCACATCAAACTCGGGAGCTGGGGCTCTGTGGGATGAGAAGAACTCATGCCAAATCGACAAACATAATGACGGGGTGTCCTGTGAACTGGCAGGGCATTTCTAGGAACCAGAGAGAAGGAGGGGGATCTGATAAAACATGGATCTTTCAGAGTCACGAGGCAGTTTATATTTTCCACACTTCTCAACCTCTTTAATGCTGGAAGCTAAACACCCCAGTTTGGTTTGCTTGTTTGTTTGTAGAGATGTTAGGATCATGTGACTATGTCGTGACCAATGGGATGAGACGATGACTGAGGTAAACTCTGTCTATACCTGGAAGGTGAGAACAGATAAAAAAAAAAATATTAAAAAAAAAAATAGCAGACCAGAAAAGAAAACTGAATTCAAAGCTAGAATCAAGCTGATTTACACTTTATGATGCTCAAAAGTCTTAGAATTTGGGACATCCAGAAATTCAAAAGGGGAGGTTTGGGAGGAAAAAACATGAACAAACTTGTTAAGTCTTTTTAAGATGCAGCAACCATAATGCCATGTCTTTGCCCACTCCCCCAAACCCTTCTAACTGAAAAGAAAAGACTTACTCTCTGAAGAAGCCAAAACAGAGTTCCTAGTATAGAGG
The DNA here is from genome assembly GCF_011064425.1 of Rattus rattus. NCBI lineage: Eukaryota > Metazoa > Chordata > Mammalia > Rodentia > Muridae > Rattus > Rattus rattus. Next base: position 22,950,276 of record NC_046155.1, read on the forward strand.
ACCAGATGCTAAAAGCAGGCTGAGATACAGTTCTGAAAGGAGACTGGGGACAGAAAACTAAATAAGCAAATGCTGAGACCTTGGCCTCCTGAGACTATGAGACTAGAGATTTTCATAGCAAACCTTAGAGGAATCAATGGCTCAACTTTGTAATGTGTTACTTTAGTAAAATAAAACAAAGCCATTGCACCCAAAGGAGGAGACAGAATGAGTAAAAGAAAAAACAACAAAAAGGATTCAAATCAATGCAACAATTCCAGAAAATATCCCAGAACCCTGGGGCATAGGTTTCTATAGTGCCTTGCTGGTAATTGCAGCAATTTTATTCATACAGTTGTAAAAACAAAGTCAGTCTTGACATATCATAAATAATCAGCTCAAAAGTAAGAATTTGTATTCTATTCTCACTCTCACATCAATCATGTTTCTCTACTTTACCTATTGTGCATACAACAGGAACACTTTCCCATGGTTCTCTGTTAACAAGGGGGAGGCTGGCGAAGGATTGGCTTCTTGTACTGCAGAAAGAGCACAACAAAGAGAACATGTTCATTTAAGTGAATTTTAGAAAAAGAAACACACAGAGCTTTTCAATATCATAAATGGTAAGCCACATAGGTCCATTCAACCTTTCTACTTGCATGTATTGTTGGGACTGTAATGGCATAAGGGTAATGATCACTGTAGACACTCTTGGCTTATATGTCACCAAAGAGACTGAGTACACATTTAAATATCTGACTTTGGGAAGTTGTTCTATAGTCTTTGGTCCACAAAAGACTAATTCTCAGCAACAAAATCAAAAGTGGAAACACTTCTTCAAAGTGAGTAGACTTTCCACTGAAAAACAACAGAGTCCAATCACGAAGAGGAAAATCAATCTAAAGCTTAATCACCGTTGTTTGTCATCCTTGGTAATGAGGAAAAGGGGGGGACAGATGATAGAGAAGCCCAGTTCTCTGCAAGAAAGACACCATAGTGAGAGGAGAAGGAAGCCACAGTTCCTGAAGAGCTATCAGCCAGTCGTGACCGGTGAAGACAGGAAACTAGTCATCAGGACAGGTGCAACAGTTCTGCGAGCTGCACGCAACCGAGTGCCAACATGTCCTCTTCTACCAGGCAACCTTGAGGAGAAGCCAGAGAAGCCTTATCGGGTTTCTATAAATAGGGGTATAATAGGTGTGGCTCATATGGAGAATTCCCAGTCTCCAGAACCTGAACAACCCAGCAAATGAACAACCAATCTTCTTCAAATTACATTCCTAAAAACAATCTCATTTTATAAACTAAACGTAGCGTCTCCGTCTTCATTCAGATGCTTGCACTGTAACAGCTTGACCTCCCTTGTTTATCATAACCTTGACAAACTTCGGCTCACTCGGAAAAGAGGCTGAAGAGAAAGCCAAAATGTAGCTTTGATTGACACCCCATGCTCTGTCGTAGAATCACTTCCAGTCTAAACTGGCAATTCTGACATGCATATGCCCTAGGAATTTAAGGACTATCTGAACTTAGTGTTCCGACTTTCCTCTTTTTGTGGAAAGTCCATGGCAGCCAGCCATTCACATTGACCACAGAAGATGCTGTAATAACGGTCTGACTGGTGAATTATGTAGGAGTGTTCCACAGACAGTAGCATTACCAACTGTATATTTACTAAACTACGATTAAGTTGCTAATAGTTATTATCAAGAGTACACTAAAAATCTTTGCATAATGCTTTCTTAGAATATTTCATGCATTATTTGACAATTTCATATATTAATATAGCATAGCTTTATCATATCCAACCTAAACTACCCCTTAACCTCCCATATCTGCCCAGCGTTTCCCCATCCTAAACTCACGTCTTCATTTCCTTAAATAACCCACTGAGTCCACTCAGTGCTACCTGCCTACCTGTGGGCACTCACCAGAGCATGAACAACTTAGCAGCAGCCACAGCCCTGAAGAAAAACAACCCCCCCTCCCATCCCCAAGAGTAAGTACTTGTCAATTGCTCTTCAGTTGAGAGGAGAACCTCTTGAGTTCTCCCAGCCATACTTGGAAATGGACTAGATTAGTTTTACACAACTCCTATGCAGGAAATTATGGCTGCTGTGGCCCAAGGACAGCAACGAGACCACAATGTTTCCTATGGTGGAAACCAGTGTACACTCCCACCAATAATGGATACAAATTTCTTTTCCCACATTCTCACCAGCATCTGCTGTCCTTTGATCACCTCTGAGTAGGGTGTAGAGAATCTCAAAGCAGCTGAAATTTAGGCTTCCCTTGTGGATAATGACTACATATTGTTAGTCGTTTGTATTCTTTCCTTTGAGAATTCTCTGCTCAGTTCTGTGGTGTTTTTTAAAATTCTTTCTTTGATATCCAATTTCTTCAGGTCTTCATATATTTTACATCAGAAATTCTCAACCTGTGGGTTATAACTCCTTTGGGGGGGTCAAATGACCCTTTTACAGGGGTCACCTAAAACCATCAAAAACCACAGATATTTGCATCATGATTCATAATAGCAAAATTACAATTATAAGTAGCAACAAAAATAATTTTATGGTTTGGGGTCACTGTAGCATAAAGTTTTGGCTACACCACTTTGGCTCTGGGTAGGTCACACACATGCACCCGCTCGGGCACTATCTGGAGTCATGAATGGGAGACACACAGAGAGAGAGAGGTGGGGGGAGAAGGAGAGGGAGAGAGAGAGAGAGAGAAGAGAGAGAGAGAGAGAGAGAGAGAGAGAGAGAGAGAGAGAGAGAGAGAGAGAGAGAGAGAGAGAGCAGTTAATTTTAAAATGCCTTGGCTACCCTCAAAGGCTGGGTAGTTCTTATCCTTCATCTGCTACCCTAGACCCAAATCTCACATCTCACACAGCTGGTTGGTTTTATCTCCTGCAGCTCCTTCATTCAGTCATCTTCTCTCCCCACCCCACCCTGCTCCATGGGACTCTCTATTCTCCTCCTCCCTCCTGCGTTCTAGCCTGCATAAATCTAAGGTTCCCAGCCCATCTTCCTCTGCCTAGCCATTAGCTACTGGCATCTGTATTGATCTATCAAAAACCAATAGGGGACAAGGACCTTCAGCGTTTGCACACACAGATTCCTGACTGAACCAAAGCATTAGAACCCATCTCTCAGGTCACCAGGTGAGGAACTAACTGCTTTAAAGGGTCACAGCATTAGAAAGGCTGAGAACCACTGTTCTAGATACTGATCTTCTATCAGAAATATATCTGGCAGAGATTTTTCTCCCATTCTGCATGGTAACTTTTTCTATATAGAAGTCTTTTAATTTCATGAACTCTCTTTGTCAATTACTTTGTCAATTTCCTGCTCAATTATAGTCTTATTCATAAAGTGCTTCCCTGTGCCTATATGTTCAAGTGTACTTTCTACAGTTTTCTGTAGGCATTTCAAAGTTTTGAGTTGAATCAGGCCTTTGATTCAACTACAGTTGATTTCTGTGCAAGGTGAGAAATAAGAATATAGTTTTTCCTACATGTAGATACCCAGTGTCTCCAGCAATAATACTGAAAATTCTTTTTCTCTAGTGTGTATTTTTTTCAAACTCAGGTGGTTCTACCTGTGTGACCTTGGGTTCACTTCCTCTATTGTGTCTCACTGACTGCATCTCTGTTTTAGTACCAGGGTCATGATGGTTTTGTACTGTGGCTTCATAGCACAACTTGAAATTGTGTGTGATGATACTTCCAAGAAGAGGTAATAACTCTTCTTCTTGGTCAGAATCGATTTTATCTAACCAGACTCTTCTGTGCTTCCATGTGAATCTCTATGAAGAAAGTCACTGGAATTTTGACTGAGATGGCATTGAAACTGTAAACCACTTTTGATAGGATAGGCTACTGATCCTGATCCATGAGCAAGAGTCTTCCCATCTTCTAATATCTTCCTTAGTTTCTTCCTCCTGTCTTTAAAGGTTTTATTATAGAGGGAGTATTCCACAGCCTTAGCTTGTTGGTCCTTAATATCTCTGGTTTATTACAAAGTATGCATTTTAAAGCTACTGAGAATGGAATTGTTACCTTGGTTTCTGTCTCAGTATGTTTGCATACCTACTGGATTTTGTATGTTAACTTTGTATCCTTTCACTTTGCTAAAACTGTTTATCAGTTCAGTTTTAAGAATTTTCCAACAGACTTTAAGGTCTCTTATGTATAAAATCATATTATTTGTAAGTAGACACTGATTTCTTCATTTCATTTTTACCCCTTTTATCTTCTTCTTTGACCTTATGACTACAGCTAAGGCATTACAGTGCAGGCTGGAAATTTTCACCAGTTAATCCATTTGAGACTTAGTTTTTTTTTAAGTAGGGGGATTTTTAATTACTGCTTTAATCTTAACCATCAACTATGAATCCGTTTAAATTATCTCAGGGCTGGAGAGAAGCTCAGTAGTTAAGAATACTTGGTAGATTTACAAAGGACCTACATTATGGTTCCCAGCACCAGCAGGATGACTCACAACCATGTAACTCCAGTTCTGGGAGAGTCAGCGCTCTCTCCTGGCCTCCATCTGTTCCACTATGTGTGATTCTCAAATACATGCAAAGAGAATATTCATATGTAGAAAATAAAGTAAATAAATCTTTACATTGTTTATCTCATTTTGATTTAATTTTAGTAGCCCATATACATTCAGAAAATCATCCGTTTCTTTTGGAGTTTCCAGTTTTGTAGAGAATGTAATTTAGATTTTCTGAAATACATTGATATATACTGTAATGGTTCCCTTTTCATCCCTAATTATATTAATTTGCATCTTCTCTTTAGTTTGGCCAAAGGTTTGTCAATCTTGTGTATGTTTTCAAAGAAACAATCTTTGTTTCTTTGATTATTTGAATTATCTGTATTTGTTAGCTTGTTTCCATTTCCACTCATTTCTGCTTCGATTTTAAGGATTTCCTTTCATCTACTGATCTGAAGTCTGACTGATTCTTTTGCCAGGGACATACAGTGTATCATTGGGTTATTTACTTGAGATCTTTCTTATTCTTAATGTAAACACTTACAGCTCTAAATTTCCCTTCTATGACTGCTTTCATTGTACCTCACAGGTTTTGAGATGCCGTTTTTATTCTCATTCAATGCTAGAATTTCTTTATTTCCTTCCTGATTATTCAATGACCCATTCATCACTCTTTAGTGTCAATCTCTCTAAGTTTGTATGTGGGGTGTTTTTATGGGGGGGGTGAGGCTGTTGCTATTGATTTGCTGTCTTTTTTCATTGTGATCAGGTAAAAATACAAGGTTATTTCAGGTTTTCTATATTTGTTGAGACTTGCTTTGTGCTCTGATATATTACCTATTGTCGAGAATATTCCATGGTCTGCTCAGAAGAACATATGTTCTACAACATTCGAAGGTGATAATCTGTAGATGTCCTTTTCATTGATTTAGCCTATGGTGTCATCTAATTCATCTATTTGACTGTTAAATTTTTGTCAGAAAGACATGTCACCTGGTCAGAGTGAGATACTGAAGTGTCCACTATATGATACTAGAGCTAATCTGTGACTTACATCTACTTGTATTTGTTTTATATAATTGAGCATAACCTATGTTCAGTACATATATATTTAAATAGTAATGCCTTTTAATGGATTTTCCCATTAATTGCTCTTTTCTTCCCAGTTATGGTTTAAAGTCTGTTTTTTCAGTTGTTGAATAGCAGTGACTGCTCATCTCCTAAGCCTATTTACTTGGAACACCCTCTTCAATCCCTTCATTCTAAAACAGTTTTTGGTGGTGACATGTTTCATGGGGGCAGAAAATGGGTGGTTCCTTCTCTCTATATCCTGTATGGCATAGTGCTTTAACCAATAATCATTTTCTATCGTATCAGCCTGCTTAATCTGCAAAACAATGTCTCAAGACAGATACTATTTGTTTTGTTTGGTAAAGAATTAAGCGTTGCAGAACTAAGACACCTCCCAATCACCACGGATAATAAATCAGCTATGCGCTCATTCTCTTTGAGCCAAAGAAGTTACAGCCCATAGGTGTCATCGCTACTTGTCTGCTACGTCAAAGACCAAAACCGAAGCAAGAAATACCCATCTGGCTGAGACCTCACTTAGTTCTCTAAGAGACCAGAGTGCCAGCCCTCAGATCAAAGATAATAGTCAAATTCCTGGGACACCACTATATATAAGGCAGGGTTTTCAATGCTGCAAAGTCTTCAGAGATATTTAAAACAGTTTCTCAATACTGTATAAATACAGTTCATAAAAGATAAGCAATATATTTTGAAAGCTCAGATGGAAAAGAACTCTGGGCTCAGAGAAAAACAAATGGCGGAGGTGTTTGAAGTGCAGTGCTACAGCTCAGAATGCACATAGAAAGCTATGTGCAAATCCCCGTCTACTCTACATACATAGCCCGAAAAGTTAGAAAGTGAAATGTAACTTCTTTTTCAGAGCGGTTTCAATGTGAGGAAAATGTGCAATTTAAAAACTCTATTAATACAGGAAGTTGGCACAAATAACAAACTGCACATAACAAAGTCCAAAGAAGGTTAGTTTTGCCCTCTCGGGTATAAATCTCTTTATCTGATCAATAATCTCTTAAGATGTACTTACAAACTACATCATTTGACTTATACCTTATTTATATCTATTTGCCAATTTGTATCTAGGGAGAAGGACGAATAATTTATAAAGAATCACTTGATAAAGTAAATATTACGTAAAGTGCTAGCTTGTGTGTTCTTATATTTACTGCATGATGGTTTAAGTCAAGAACTGTATTTATTATGATTGGTATCAGAGAGGGCAATCAAGGTAGACTGAATGGGTAGAATGTAGAGATGGGTGAAACCATTTAGAACCAGGATTTGTTATTCCAAAGAAAATGAATGCTGACTTCATTTGAAGTCATTTCAGAAAGTGCCAGAGCATATTAAGTGGTCCTTCAAAGGACTCTATTCAAACAGGAAAGTCTCTAATAAAACCCAAAGGAAAACGGAAAAATATATATGTAAATATGTCGGAGATTCTCCATTGAGGGCGGAGACTTTGACTCATCCTATTTCCCCAGTGCCCACAATAAAGACGAGCTGAGAAGCAGAGCTCAGTAAATTTTCTTGAGTAAATGACACCAGCCAGAAATCCAGGTCTCATCCCTGATGGTTCCTCTGTTCCGTGTCCCAACTGCACAGGCAGGAAAGTGAAGTAGGAATTTCTGTAGGAAGCCGATGTGCTGACACCGGCTGTCCTACCCTCAGGAGACGGAAGCAGAGAGCTTAAGGCTGAAGGCCAGTTTTGGCTACACAGCGAAACCTTATCTCAAAAGACAGCTGATGGTGGGAGCAACTGCAAACGCAGGCTGCCTGGGTTTGAATCTCACAGGCACAAGATTCCGTGCCTGGCCTTGCTCATCTGTAAAGTGGAGTAACAGAGCCCTGCGGATCATTGTAAGACTTCAATACATGAATTTTCAGCAACTGTGCTGGCTTCAAGCTAAACATAAAAAAAAAAAAAAATGTTAGGGATTATCTTTCCTATTTACTATAGGAAATAAGAAAGCTACCCTATCTTCCTTCAGATAGCTTTATTTTGTCTCTCACATATAAAAATAGGATTTCTTCAGCTAAAACTAAATTGGTCTTTCCTGATGCCTTTTCACCTTCTCCTGAGATTCATTTAAAGTTATTTTTTACCAGGAGAAGACAGTTATTACCCAGGCCAATAAAAAGAGAAGATGATAAATTATATACAAACCCCATCAATGTGTGAACGTGTGTGTGTGTGTGTGTGTGTGTGTGTGTGTGTGTGTGTGTGTGTTTACAACTTTGAATTCAATCTTTCTCCATGTAGCAGCCACATTCTTGAGAGAAGATTCTGAGGAGAAGTCTCCACTTGGGGAGAAGATTGGAAGTGTATCCTAGCAACCTAAGTCATGTGATAGGGCCTTGCAGCTAGTTTACTCCCACAGTACTGATGTAGATGTAATTGGGGAATCTGTTGTCTTTTAATGAAAGACAGATGGATTTATGTTAATAGAGACCCTGTTGCATTTAGTTGCAACATTTATAATCAAAATTAAATGGAACAATAGGTACTGTGATTTGGTTAAAATAGTTACACCATTTGCTCTTCCACTGTCTCCCCAATCCCTTTCCTGTACCCCAACTCCATCCTCATGTACCTCAACTCCATCCTGCACCCTCCAAAATTCACTCATGGTCTCTCATTCTTTAATTGTGAGTGTGTGTGTGTGTGTGTGTGTGTGTGTGTGTGTGTGTGCATTTGTGTGCGTGTTTGTGTATATGTACGTGTATATGAGAGAGAGGAGAGTGAAGGGGGTTAATGTATAAATACATGTTCAGTCTATTTAGTGTTGGTCGTATGTGTGTGGTTTTATGGCTGACTACCTTGTTATTGGATAACCAGTTAGAGGACTCACCCCTGGGAAAGATGTTAATTCTCCATTCAAAACAGTCATTAATTGTTAGTAACTCTTTAGGGTTTGGACCTTATGTGATTTCCTCTCCTTCCACATTGACAAGTCAGTTGGTGTTGTCATTTTTCCCGGCATCCACATTGTGAACATTTCTTTGACTTCCCTGTCATTTCTAGAAGACACAGTATCACAGCAGGATTGCTCTTTCTCTGACTCTTTCAATCTTTCTATCCCCTCTTTCATGATGTTCCCTGAGCCTTAGGTATAAGAGTTGTGTTGTTGGTGTACCAATTGGGCTGGGTACCACTGTCAGTGGTTCTCTTTATTTAAACGAGTTGTGGTTTTCTGTAATGGTCTCTATCTTCTGCAAAGAGAAGCTTCTTTAATGCAAGGAGAATTACATCAATCTGAATGTGTGTGTGTGTGTGTGTGAGAGAGAGAGAGAGAGAGAGAGAGAGAGAGAGAGAGAGAGAGACTTCAGAATCTTTTTTTTAATTTTCATACACGTATATACTAAATTTTTGGTTATTTTCACCCCTCAATACTGTGTCAAAAGTTTTTGTTTGATTGACCATCTCATTCATTCATATAATGAATTTTAGTCCTTCTCATTCCCCTATCCTCTCTCCAATTTCCCTCCTGTTTTCTCAACAAATCCCTTCCTACTCTCATGACTCCATTTTATATGTAGCCCAGGGATTTAATTATTCTTTCACCAAAATGTGCTGAGGAGGTTATTTTTGGAGTAAAGGCAAAATATCAGTGGCTATACCACTCAGAAAATGACACCCCTCTTCCAACAGCCATTAACTGACAATAAATGTTTAGGGGGGGGACTTTGTGAGCCCCTCGGGAAATGCTGTCAGGGTCGAGCTTCTTGGCAGATAGCTACAGCTGTGGTGAGTTCATGGCCCAAGGATATCCTTTTGCTTTCACATTCTCTGACTTTTCTGACCCCTCTTCTTCAGTGTTCCCTGAACCTTAGGGAGGGTGCTATAGATGTACCATTTAGGGTCAAACATTCCGCCATCTTGTATTCTTGATACTTCAGCCAGTTACCGGTTTCTACATTAACTGCCACCTATTGTAGCAAGATGTGTGTATGGTGAGGAATGAAAACAGCTCTGATCTATAGGTATTAAATATAAGTGTTTGGAAGGCAGTTTGATAACACAGCCATTTAGTAAAGCAGTAATAGTAGGTTTCTGCCTAGGGCCTATGGGACCTCCCCAGCCATAGGGTCTTCATTAAGTTACAGATCTAGCATGAATTTCCTCTTGTGGATCAGGCCTTAAATCCAATCATACAGCAGTTGGTTATCCCTATAAGAGCCATGCCTCTATTACTCTAGAAGGCACATCTTGCCTGACATGTCATTATTGTAGCTTACAGGATTCACAGCTAGATTAGATTGGTGATGACTCTCCCAGAAACCTAAGTAGCGCCTCCTGGAACTATGTCAGGAGGGAAGAAGCGTCTAGCTCAGTTCCAGCTTTATGTCTCTGTGACATGTAGTCAAAGTGTATCTGTCTTCAGCAAAATAGCCTTATGATGGGGCTCTGGTGGGCAGTCAGGAGCAATGACAATAGCCTGTGTTGTTTCAGGGGCCTCTGGGGCCTCCCTGGCACTGGGATTTTCATTTAATAACCCATGGCTTTTAGTAGGAACATTTTTCATCCATAAAGAATACCTCGGTTCACACTCTTTTATTATTATTATGTTTTTACAGGCTTTTAAAATAGTAGGTTTCCATGTGGCTGTTTTAATATATATATATCCTTGGTTCTGGTTACTTTTCCCCATCTTAGATTTCTTAATTTAGTTGAATACAGTGATCTTTTAAAGGAGCCTTCTTCTTCTGGCTTAGTATATTCCTGCCAATCTATCTTCATACTTCAGTTAGAGCTCTGCTCCTCCGTGAAGACCCCTGGCTAAGAAAACCTCTCATCTCCACTACCTTCTGATTTCCAACACACAAGTGACCATATAAACTCATCATTCTCCCCTGCCTCCCCTAGAAAGCTTCCAAAATTAACTGACCAATGGGCAGAAGGAAAACCAAGCAATTACATTTTGGTGAAACTCAAGAAATATACTACAAAATGTCTATGTATGCAGGTGCTGTGTTGGAGAACAGGAAAGAATATGAGAGAAAAATCTAACAGCAGTGCTCCTCTAGAATACGCCCCAAAAATCTTACTCCTAGATGTGAGGAACACCCCAGGATGCAGAATTATCTCTTTTGTCTGCAGCCGCAGGCTCAAGAACAAGTATGACACAGCAGTGCTTAGTTCTTCCTGACCTCAACTATGAGCATAGAAATAGAGGAGGTGGCCTGCCTGCAGGATTATGTGGATAAGCCAAACTTGCAAGGGAGAGCTCGATTTTATCGTGGCTTAGGAGAAAGCCTTCCAGTTGTGAATAATAACTAGTTTGGAATGCTACCCTGGGCCCATTATAACCCAACTCATTAAATGATAAATAATAAAAACGGATTAGCATAGACTGCACACAGAGATAGTCTAAGGAAAATAACAAAAGAGCAAAAACTGCATTAACAAAAGAATCATAGTCTTTATAGAATGTTTCTGGGGAAAAAAAGATGAACTTTGAATAGAGTAGCTGCCCTTTATCTCTGAGAACACATCACAGACTCCCAGCACATGCCTGAAACCATAGATGGAACTGAGCCCATATACAATGTGTTTCTTTACATACATACATACAAACTTACATACTTACATATATACACACATACATAACCAATGTAAAGTTTAATATGCACAACAGTTAATAAAGCTGAATACTGGTTGGGGATTTAGCTCAGTGGTAGAGCACTTGCCTAGCAAGCGCAAGGCCCTGGGTTCGGTCCCCAGCTCCGGAAAAAAAATAAAGCTGAATACTTATAACAATATTCTATAATACACTTTACATGGATGTGGTCTTAAACTAATTTTACTGGGGCTACGAAGATGATGAGGTCAAGAAAGAACCTGCTTGTGTAGACATGGGGATTTGACCTCAAGTCCCTCGTAAAGCCAGGTGGGGTAGCATGCGCAGTTGCAATCCCAGGGCCTGAAAATGCATATGCCAGCAAGCTTGGGGTGTTCAGCAGAGAACAAGAGACCCTGGCTCAAACAGAGTGGAAGGTGGAGACCAACACTCAAGGCTATCCTTCATCCTATACTTGTATGCTCACACTCACAGATACTAACAGGCATGCGTGCACACATTCATACACACACACACACACACACATCATCATCATCATCATCATCATCATCATCAACATCATCATCACATGTGCAAAAAAGACTATAAGCATGTGCATATATGGAACTGCATCTTCCTGCACTGTGCCCGCCCCTGTTGTGATGTGAGATGATACAGTGCCTATTAAGTAGGTGAAGACATTGAAGGAGCAAAGACTTAGCACACACTATGGCTGTAACATTTGTAGTCACACAACCTTTCCTTAACACTGTCACAGAGAGTGCTTGTTCTTCCTGTGGACCCTCCAGCTCTACCACATAGTTGTTTCGAGTTCTTCTCTCATCTCACCAGAAAGAAGCACGTGTGAAGTTCCCTTAGGAAATGTCAGTTGCCAATGTCACTGTGTCCGCCCTTTGACTATCCCAGTACTGGAACACAGGGCAAGCACCATGGGCCCTCATCAGACATCAAGCCTGGTGGCACTTGGATCTTGGATTGTCAGGCCTCTAGCCTGTCAAAAACTAATTTATATTCGTTGTAAGCTGCCACTTTTATGGCATTGTCTTTTAATGCAAATCGACTAAGACGTGAAGTGCCTTTTACACATCGTGCACAGCTCTGAACTCTTAAATACAGCAGTAGATGAAGGGAGCCCAATGCCTGCATGCATGGTGTCTCTACTGAAATGTCTGGTGATTCATCCCTTAAAGCTCCATGTTATTATAGTCTGTGTACTTCCAACCTCTCCAGCCTCCTGCAGAGAGACAATAACCAAACCACTATGATGACGTTTAATACATATGTGTATTGGTCCCCATATTATGGAAGTGTAGTTGACCCTTCCTCCTCCTGGACGATTTTACACACCTCCTCCCTACTCACCCTCTTACCTCTACCACTCTCCTTGTTACTATCATCATGACCCTGTATCTATGCTTGCAAAGGCTTTCCTCAGAGGTTCTAAGGCCCCACACCCATCAGTCCTGGAAGCAGGGTGTATGAGTACCCTGAGCTCAAGTCAGGACCATATGGAATCCAGGCTTAGTTCAATTCCTCAGGACCTTTTCCAACCCTCGGTTTTCATTTGCAGCCAACCAGAGAGCCCAAAGAACTCAAATACTTGTGCCTTCAAGGCTACTCCCAGACACCCTCTCCAGCCCTCATTATTGAGGGCAACCTGCCAATGGATTGCACCAGCTACTTGGTACAATATTGTCATAGCAACTAGCAGTATTGGGAAGCCAGAGCAGTGCTGACACCGTTATTTGTTTGTACAGATACAGGCCACAGATTCCAGGAGTGGCATTGCTCTTCAGTAGCACAAATCCTCACTCTGAAAGTTCACTGTGTATTGGTTTGCTTGTCTTCTGAGTACTGATCCACCATGATTAGGACACTGTAACTTCTATTAAGAGGGTAACCACAGGTCTTATGATTATCATGCTGTGCAAGCATCGTCAAATGTTCCTGGAACCAAACAGTTCCTGGAAACAAATGTACCCAATAAATATGTGTTGGGCAGGGAAACCACATGGTGGGTCTAATACACTAGAGCTTTTCTCCTCTCCAGATTTTAAGCTGTGAAGACAAAGGATTTGGTCTTTCTTGACTTGCTGTCCATTCTGGCATAGTGCCTATCATGTGATAAGGCATGAAATCAGTGTGTTTGAATGCGGAAAGACATGAGGGAAAAATGAGCCAACTAGCAGATGCATGTTATCTGCACTATATTGTCTTCCATATACATCACATGGAGAGCTTTTAGAACATGCTAGAACCAGATTGACCAGCCTCTCTAGGGATGCATCTGAGGCAAACGTGTATTAAACTTCTGCAGGAAATTGCAGAGTACGTCCAATTAAGGGCAGTGTGAGCCGCCATCCAGTCTTACTCAAGACTGAGGCATCTCCCTAAATGAAGGAATTTCAGTGCTCGAACTGTCACGGTCCTGAGCAAAGACAGTGGTTCATCACTTGTACTGATCCAAACTGTCATCCAGGACAGTTTGTGACTGATGTATTTTCAATTTTTGAAAAGCCAAAATTCATTGGCTTCATGTTTTTATTTGACACTTTCCTAATTACATTCAGGCCCGTAGCTCCCTTGACCTCAATCAGTCCTTTCTCCGTGGGCTCTTGTTCGGGCTTGTGCTGCTATTGACTTGGGTAGTGTACAGACTTGTGACACATAAATGATGACAGGAATGGCTAAACCATCACGGTATGTAAGCAACAACCAGCGGACCAGCGAAAAGAAGTAAAGTCTCTCTCTCTCTCTCTCTCTCTCTCTCTCTCTCTCTCTCTCTCTCTCTCTCTCTCTCTCCCTCTCTCTCTCTTCCTCTCTCTCTCTCTGCAGCAAAAAAATTAAATTGATATAAACATTATTAGAAAGGAAGGAAGGAAGGAAGGAAGGAAGGAAGGAAGGTGAGGATGATGTTGAAAGATGGATCAACAGTTCTGAACCCTTGTGGCTCACAACCCTCTATAGGTTCTCAGGGATCTGACACCCACTTCTGACCTCCGCAGGCTCTAAGTCAGGCACATGGTATATACACATAGGTGCAGGCCAAACACTCATCACATAAGACAAAAATAAATAAATCTTACAAAAACATTTTTAGAGAAAACAGACCTACTGTGTGGTGTGGCCCTACTATGTGGTGTGGCTATCCCATAACCAGCTCTGGGTCAGAAGAAAATGGGATCAGGACAGCAGAAAGACATTTGGACTCGTGTATTTATTGCAGCACCATTCACAATACTCAGAATACGGTCTCGACTCAGATGTCCATCACCAGATGAACAGCTAAAGAAAATGTAGTGTATTTATACAAAAGGCAATACTATTCAGCAGAAAAAAACTGGGAAGCATGCCATCTGCAATCAGAGACATGAAACTGGAGGACATTTTGCTAAGTTTTAAAAAAAATCTAGCACAGAAAGGCAAATACTACAAGTTCCTCTTAGATTTGGAAACTAAACATTGATATCATAGAAGTAGAAAGATAGGTGGTGTGGGGGAAGAAAGGGACAGAAGGTGGAGATGGGTGTTTAATGTGTACAGGGGTGCAGTCTAGTAAGAGAAGTGTCGTCTACTATAGGAAAACTAGGGCCTACAACTGACTATAATTTCTAAAACAGATACTAGAGGGAATTGCATGCTCTCAATACACATACACACACACACACACACACACACACACACAAATATTCTGTCTGAGTGATTCTAATCTTATTCATATATACAGTGTATATGTGTCTAAATGTCATGCAGAACCCATAAACATACACTTACTGTGTCTACTCAAATACAAAATTAGACTTTAAAAGAGGAAAATAAGAAATGGTTTAAATGCCACCTTCTGTGAACGTCACTTTTTCCCCCTCCAGGTTAAGGCATACACTTTCACATATCTTGGTTACCTTGGCATGAATTTGAAGTCACTGTTGTTGATCTCAGATAATAAATAATTCACTCCAAGAATGTGTCTTAGACTAAAACCAACGACTTGTGGACTCCAGAGTCAGACCTGTGAAGGGAACACAAGTTCTCAGGAAACTTGTCACTCGGTGAACAGTCCCACATGGGAGGCAGCAGCATCTCCTGAGAACCTTTCAGAAATGCACAGACTCAGGGCTGGAGACATACCTCAGGATGGAGCACTTGCCTACTCCTAGGTCCAATCTTCTATATCATAAAGAAGAAAAGGGCGATGCCGAACCTTAGGCTCTACCTGGAACTCCTGAGTCAGAAACTGAAGGTGAGCTGAAAGGGTCTGCAGGGTCATTTCGGATTAGACACCCAGGCTCAAGCTTGAGAAGTGCCGGAGCAATCCGCTGGTGGACACTCTCTGCACAAACCACTTTGGTCGAGTGGGTAGGTGGTTGGTTAGTTCATTGGTGGTTGGTTCGGTGATTAATACATGTGTGTATATAGCTATGCATACATATCTTACCACATAGCCCAGGTTGGTCTAGAACTCACAGCAACATTCCTATCCTGACCTCTCAAGTGCTGGGATTATGGAGTGAGTCACCATGTCCAGCTGTTTGCCTAAGATAGTCTCTCTCTCTCTCTCTCTCTCTCTCTCTCTCTCTCTCTCTCTCTCTCTCTGTCTCTGTCTCTCTCTCTCTCTCTCTCCTCTCCTCCCCCCTCTGTGTCTCTATCTCTCTCTGTGTATGTGTATGTATATGCCCATGTGTATGTAAATAGCTGTGCACACATATATGTATATGTTCACATGTGTATATAGCTATGCATACATGTATGTATATGGCCATGTGTGTATATAGCTGTGTACATATATGTGTACACGTGCTCATGTGTCACACCAGGGGTCCTCGCTTATTCCTCTCTCTTATTTTGAGACAGTGTCTCACTGAACCTGGAGCACATCAATTCAGCAAGCCTAGCTGGCCGGCAAACCCCAGGGATCCTCCTTTCTCTGTCACCCCTGTTCCAGCCTGGCTTTTATGCCCCTTTTGGGGATTGAGCTAAGGTTCCCGCGCTTACTTGAGAAGTGCTTTGGATTCCTCCCAATCCTGGTTGCTTCATTCTTAGTATCGATGTGCAGAGTCCAGAAGAAAAGGCGTGGGGTAGTCATGCATAAAAAGAGGCACCTGGGTCTGCAGTTTCCCATGCACAAGGAAAACATCCGGGGGCTTTAGAAACTCCTTCTAGCAAGGCAGCAGAATTGTTATGGGGCTGTCATAGCCACAGATAATGACCCCCCAGATAACGCTGACAAGTGGCACCATGTGGGGGGGTCACACACACGCCTAGTGTGGTCAGCAGGAAGTGGGCCCTTGTATTGATTCTAACCTTCCCTGATGAGGACCCTATGGGGATGGTCAGGATTCACAATGGCTGGCTCTGGCTAGAATGTCACCGCACCATAATAAACACTTCTGTCCATTCTGTTAGGAGGTGTGTGGCCATTCCCTAGTCACTCTAGCCAACCTGGACTTGAGCATCTTCATCTGCCCAGTGCAGATAGCCAGAGCCAATGTCTAGAATCACTTGGGACATTCCTTAGCACAACACATGGAAATTCCTAATAGTTTGCCAAACATATGTTCACTTTTCAAATTCTCTGAACCAAAAGAGGGTGCTTTCTCTTTTCTCCTCTCCCTTGCTAGTAGGATATTCAGGAGAGTGAAAATGGGCCAGTGTACAGTGAGGTCTCTTCCTCCATACACGAGGGTGTTGATGAAATATGGGGGCAAGCCTGTTGGCATACGAACTCACATAGATGATTCCATTTCTGTCTCAGGCATCTCTACTGAATAAAATAGGATAATTTTTACTGTTCTCATTTCCTAGCTGGCAGAACAGTGGCTTACAGAGGTCCTGTCTCACCCAGCCACAAGATGGGCAACAGAGAATGCAAGATATTCCCACTACCTTCTAGGCTGCACCTGTTCTCAGCCACACAAGCAGCTGCTGGGGATCTGCATGTGTGGACAGCATGCTGCGTCTAGACTGCCTATGGCAGCAGAACCTTCTGTAGAGACAGAAATGTCATAGGTGCTTCTAGTCACACGTGGCTATTGGGTATTGAAATGCAATCGGTGTCAGGCATGGTGACACTCATCTGCTATCCCAACATCGAGGAAGCCGAGCCATGAGTACCCCATGAGTTTAAGGCCAGCTTGGACTACATACTGAAACCCTGTCTTAAAAATAAACGGATAGATAGATAGATAGATAGATAGATAGATAGATAGATAGATAGATAGATAGATAGATGATAGATAAAATAAATCTACAGTGCACAGGAAAACACCGTGGCAAAGAAGATCCGACACACACACACACACACACACACAAAATGTCACTAGTGGAATGGAGTCACACGGCACCTTAGTTTGCACCTGGAGAAGAGGACTCCATGAAAGGGTGACTGAAAGGGTCTTCCTGACATAACTAACTACTATGTTTCTCTCGTTTTTTTTTTTTTTTTTTTTTTGTCCCACTTTGTACAGGAGCCAATGCATCCGCCCCAGACCAGCTGAGCTTAGCATTAGCCTGGAACAGAGTTGACATCGCTCGCAGCCAGATCTTTATTTACGGGCAGCAGTGGCCGGTAGAGTATATACGTCGCTACCCTTGAAAAGCCCACGTGCTTGGCAAGGGTGTTTAAGGAACCTTTGAAAGTTCCTCAGAAAATTGGGTGGGGTTGGGGCAAGGACGGGGGAATCTACCTTTGTTAGCACAGCAATGTGGCTGGGCACCGGTCTCGTGTCTGGGAATATGCTGCCACCTAGTGGAAGATATTGCTAAGCTCACCACCAAAGGTTCCCTGGCTCTTAGCAGTTTTTGGACACATAGCCTGTCTTTTTATTCCAGCTTTAAAAATACAGATAAAATGTAAAGTTAAATTTTTTTAAAAAGAGAGAGGGTATGCGCATGTTTCTGGTTGTCTTTTAAGCGAGCAGAAGGAGGAAGCTGCTGCCACCAATAGTGACGCGTTCCTGCTGGTTTGCTAATGGGCCAGGCTTCTGTGTACAGGTACCATCTGTTCCTGGTGGCTAAGCACAGGTCTGACCAATCCCAGCACAATTGAACCAAAGCTTTATATAACTGCCCATGGCCTTTTTTTCCCCTGTCACTTGGCTGCCAAAAATCCGAACTTGGGAAATAGGCCATTGGGTGATGTGCGCACGCATCCACGGGTGGCAGCCCAGCAGCAACTTGGAAGTAAGACTCTCGGAACCTTCCGTCCCCAGGAGTTCTAGCCACCACTGGGCGCCTGTCCTTATAAGATTCAAGGAATTTGGACTGTGAAAAAATGAGAGAAGATGATAAGTATACAAACCACAGCCAGTCCAGTGCTCCACCCAGAAAATATGTTGTCCTCAAGTTATGTGACACTACCTCAGAGTGACCATTACTACACACCTACACACCTGCCCAGGCCTGTTTGGCCCTCGGCTTTGTTTACCTGGGTTCCTATCCTGGAGTCAGCCAAGGCTCTCATTCAGAGCCTCAGAAAGAAGAAAATGAAGGCAGGAAAGTGTCTAGCATCACCTGTACAGACCCTGCAGAAAGCTAGTCAGAGAATCCATCAAGACTTTGGGTCCTGAGGCTCAAGAACAAGAAAGAGATTTAGGAGAGAAAGTAGCTTCTAGATCTGGAGTCCTTGACTTCGGTTTCCTAAGACCCGTGCCTCCAGGACCCGCAGTGGCCCCTGGCATCGTTGTGTTGAATCTCTCTGGTAAATCTAGAGACTTGCAGATATCACCAATCTGCTTTGAGCCTTCTGGGTGAGCACGAAGGAATTGCACTTCTCTGATGTAAGCATGCTAAGTGGATATCTTGAATTGCAGGTAGGGTCCCTGGAGCAAGCCATGCTGGATGCCCTAGTCCTGGACAGAGTGGACTTTGTGAAATTACTCATAGAAAACGGAGTAAGCATGCACCGTTTTCTCACCATCTCCAGACTAGAGGAACTGTACAATACGGTAGGGCCAAGCTAAGATGCCTTTCCGTGTCTCTGCCTCTTCTGTTTGTTTCCCTACTCCCGCCTGCCCCACCCCCATGCCTGTGATTCTCTTCCTGTCTCTCCCGTGATGCATGCATCATTCCTCACATGCACTCCCTTACACCTGGATAGACTACAGACACCAAGAACTCACTTGTTCTAACTGCTCAGTTGTCCGCATCTTAGGCAAAAGGCGTCATGATCGCCATAGGGCATTGTTCTCAGATTCTAACTCAAAACCACAAGCAAACCTCTGTCAATCAGAACACACGCACTTTGTAAGCCCGTGGGGTGGGGGGTCGGAGACAAATATTGCAAGGAGGGTTGGTTTAGCACCGACCAGCAAATGACATTAAGTAGCCTGTATCATTGAGTTACCCTCAGAGCTATCGAGTTCACCCCCCTGCCCCATGCTCGCACCCGGAGTATAAAATGCCCCGGAGTCATCCAAAAGCGCTTTGTGGTAGTGGCTGTTCTTTGCAGTGACAGTCACTAAAAAAAGCCAAGCGCGTTTGAAGAACTGATGTTGTTTTTTTACCATTTCGCAGATGAGAAAACTGAGGTGGTCTAAGTCTATTTGTGCAATTACAACAGAATAATTTATGAAGAACATATATTTCTTTCTCCCAGTTCTGGAGGCTGGAAGCCCAAGATCGAGGTGCCAGTAGGTCCATTATATAATGAGAGCCATTTTATCTTTCCACAATGTGTTCACTGCGAGGGACAAACACTGTCCTCTTAGGGCAGATAGGTTGGAAGTATGGAAGTATGAACCCTCTTCTGTCTAGACCTCAGTTCCACTTACAAAGAAGGTACCCTTGTGACCAAGTCATCTAAGAGCCTCACCTCCCCCACTGATGTACTCGTATGAAGCTCAATATGAATTTTGTGGAGTCACAAAAGCGTAAAGCATAGACAGAGCCTAAGAAGTAGCTGATTGAAGGTCCTAAATCTCTGAACGACAACAATGACAGAACCCAGTGACAAACTTAAACCTCTTTTCAGAGGTTGCCTTTCGACCCACTGGCTACTCACTGGTGTCTGTCCCAGCACCCATAGTGCAATGGGATAGAGCTATGGACTGGCCATGACAAGAGTCAGACAGTAGATAATAGCAGCTAGCTTCATCTCAACACCACTGCAGGAGTAAGTCGGCTAGCAGACCCAGGTTTCTGCTTTCCCTGCAGACTTGCCTTGCCTCAATACACTGAGACTTACAGTAACGAATAATGGGCATCATGACTTAGGGAGTGCAAAGGGTCATTCCAAAGCCTGGAAAAGAAGGAAACAAAGAAGCCTGCTCCTGGACTTCAAGCCAAGGTCTTATCACTCTCATCAACAGGCAGTGGTCACCTGCAGTGCTCCCATCAACAGGTGGTGGCCACCTGCAGTGCTCCCATCAACAGGTGGTGGCCACCTGCAGTGCTCCCATCAACAGGTGGTGGTCACCTGTAGTGCAGTGTTGAGAAGACACTAAATACCAACAATAATAATAATGATATCTAGCAGTGTTGAATGCTAAGCACTACTTTAACAGCTTTAAGAGGAATTATTGGATTGTTTAACTCTCAAATAGACCTAGCAGATGAAGCAATGTTATTATCCCCATTCTAGAGAGGAGAAAATCAAGTCACAGCAATCTCAGAGATGGCTATATACACACCGAGGTTTGGGGCCAGGAGCCTCAGCCCCAGAGCATTACCACTGTTTTAGATCCTCCAACCAGGCTGCCAGATTTAGCCAACAGCTACAGCACACCAGCAAAATTTGGATTTCAGAGAAGCAAGGGTCGTTAGCATAGGTATGGTTAGCTTTTCATATCTTTGTAGGATGCATTACCAAAAAGGGATGGGGGGACTTCAGATGTTCTAGTTTGTCATCTAAATGACCTTGATGTTCACAGAACCAGCACATATTGTCCTATATTTTTTAAAGTAACTTCTTTCCGGAAGCTAAATAAGGAAGTGGCTAAACCAGGGACTGGGTGCTCTCACATACAATGCTGTATATAAGATAAACACCATATAAATAGTTAGTAGCCTGTATCTTCTAAGACATGATAAGAAAAATACCTGTACATGTTCAATACAGACACAATCCCACTCACACACCAAATATTTTTGATCCGGTTGGTGGACTCCATGGACACTGACATCATGAGTATGAAGGGCTGACTATATAGTCCCAGTATTGCGTGAGGCATCATTGCTCATCTGAAATTCAAACTTCACTGGGTATTCTGTACTTACCTTAGCATCCCTACACCTGAAAGACTAGGGAATGACAAGTCATTTACTTTATTCATAGCCACTTAATATATATATCTTTCTCTGGCCTCTTTTTCCACAACTAGCATGTGAGTTTTCCTCAAGTCAGATGTCAGGGAACTATCACCAAAATATAAAGCCAGTCCACCATTTCTGTACAGCCTGGAAGCTGTAGATGACTCTCTTCTATATTTAATGTCTGAAACAACCAAAGGAGTACAATCTTCTATGACATATTAAAATGTATGGAATCTGGTTGGATATAGAAGCAACTGCATGTAATCCCAGAATTCAGAAGGCTGAGGTGGGAGAGTTATGATTTCTGAGGCCAGCTGGGATTACATAGCAGAACCCTCTCCTAAAACCATTATATGGAATTTAATTTTCTGTGACCATGAATAAAGTTTTATTGAAGTGGGGCCAAGATCACTTGTTTATGTATATTCTGTACTTGCTTCCATACGATAATAGCCATCAAACAGATTGGATAAGGACTGCATGGTCCACAAGAATTCTCTATTTCATTTCTGGCCTTTTGCTGAGAAAACTGGCCAATGCTTTTTTGAAGACAAGTTTTCAGTGACAACTTGGAAAATGACACTAAAGAAAATTAAGAAGTTTCTAGGACAGTGTGTCAAAACCCCTCTGCTTTCTCCGGCTGTAAAATTAGTTCTTCCTACACCAGTTGACCCGGACATATATTAGATGACAATCGGCCTTACAAAGTTTAGACCTAGACCGTCAGACTGATTTTCTGGAGAGCTTGTGATCCAAAACTCCAGTCAGTCCTGATTTCAAAGAGACATATACAACTGAGCACCTAGAACGAGGCCCAGCACACAGAGCTGCCCTCCACCGGCCACAACCCTTCCTTCCAGCTTCCTCTTGCCTCACCACCTGGAGCCCCTGACTAGCAAAACTGTTTGATTGTTCTTTATCGTTTTCAGAGACATGGGCCCTCAAATACATTGTACCACTTGGTCAGGGATGTCAAAAAGGTAAGAATCCTCTAGACCCCAGGTCGGAGGCCCTGTCCTGAGTGCTTCCTGTCATAGACTCTTTCTGTTTTGCATGAGCTGCCCAGTCTCCATGTCCCTGCCAGCCCCCTTCATTGCAGAGCGGTGTATGTGCATCTGCTTTGTAGCTTGGACGCCTCTGCTGACAGTGCCGCTGTGGTCCTCCCTCCAGTCGCCATGGTTTTAGATGCTCTCGTTGAATGTAATGCTTCTCTGTAGCAGAGTCTAGGCTTTTCCCCATGCCAATGTGGATTTATGCCATTACCTGTATCCTTGCAAAGGTCCCTTACTGTTGGGCAATCAGTTCCCATGATCCCTTACCACAATAAGTACCTTCCTGCTGGCCCCTGACAACATCCTATCTACCTTCATATAAAGTATAGTTAGAATACCTGAGAAAAGGTGAATCCTCCCTGCATTCCATTCTCCTAACACTTTATTTTTCCAAAGGAGATTTTATGCCGATCTATTCAATTTATTTTTTTATAAAGCTGGCATGTGCAATGAGTTCAGTTTATGGAGGAGGATGAAGGGTAAGGAGGTAACAACTATTTTCCGTGATTGGCAACATGCTAACATCACCACAGATCCTTTATCAAGGAAAAGCACCAGGCTGAGGCTTACCAGTGATGAGATACATGTTGTTACACAGGCTTTCCATGCACCCGAACTCATTTACTCTTCACAAAAACTGTCTCAAGAAGAATCTCTTTATTATTGTCGCATAGTATTCCGATTTAAAATTGAATATGGCAAGGTTACATTTGACTTTACCATGTGCTTCCTTCTTTACCCCCAACGTCTCTTTTAAGGTAGCTTGACCTCAGAACCTTTAACTCCAAAGAACAAAACAGAAATTGTAGACTTCCACCACCTTGTAGGAACGCTGCAGTAATACATCAGAACCCAAGGACATACTTAAAACAAATGACCTGCACCAGCAGGCCGCTCTTCAGTGGCAGTGTTCCTGAGAGGGAGGACCATAGGGTGAGAAAATAAAGTTACAAAAGGTAGAATCAGGAGATCTTGTACAAGCTACATGTGCTAAGCAAGCTTACTAAGTACAGTGTTTTATATACAGTGCGGGGGGTGGAAAGGAATGAGACAGAGTCAGTAGAAAAGTGTCACACAGTAGGACAAAGTCAGCAAGAAGCTGATCAAGCAATGTTACCCAAAGGGAACACAGGATACTTCAAGTGCGACCTGGGCTGATCACTGCAACTCTTCAAGGACGGGAAACAGGGGGGATTTCCCAAGATTGGAAACCTCAGTTCTCCCAGGGCCCTGGGTCCAGGTTATTACTGGCCTTGCCTAGCATGGTTCTGGCTTTAGACAAGGAAATAAGTTCCTTCTCCATATATTGGGGCCTCAGGGAAAGTCCTGGACTAGCTCTCAACTAAGAATCAGAAGTACTTGGCAAGCTTATCATCACATAGGAAGTCTCGACTAGAATTGACCCTTAGTGAACTGCTAGCAACTTTTGATATTTTCTTCAAAATGTCAGAGGCTCTGGGAGCTGCTTATAACTGGAGTATTTTAACCTGCCAAACCTTTGTTAAGAATGAGTAAAGGATACAAGAACAAAAACAAAATCAGCATTCCCTTAAAAACAGGGTTGTTTTTTTTTCTTCCTACCACAAACCTTTCTTCCATCTCCACACAACCACAATGAAGGATGGTCTCTATCTGGGGCAAAACCTGTAGCCCTTGAAATCAAGGGAAGCAGAACCAACCCTCCCACAGCTTTCCCGAGTCTCACCACTTTCCTGAGATCCCAGCTCTCCTGAGTCTGGCCCAATCCAAGCCACAGTAGCATCTGTGCCTTCAGAAAAAAAATCCATTTCCCACACACATTCTCCCTTTTGCTTAATTTGTCTTGGCTTAAATTTTTCCGGGACCTAATCTCAGATGATTAGGGTCCCATCTACTCAACATATTCTTTGATAAGATTTTGACACTCATGTTCAATAAATTATTTTGAGCATTTCTAAAATGATAAAATATGATACCTTCTCCTCACCTCATACTAGTTTGTGTCCAGCTAGAATGTGGGACTTTTTGGTCAAATGTCTATGCTTTGGTCCCAGAGTCCCAGCCACCAGCCAAGCCAAGCCTTGGAACACATCCCTCATCTACTTTCCCTGTCCCCTCTCTCAGCAGTAAGGTCCTGCCTGATCTTCAAGGGGATTTTGGAGTTATAGTTCTTTGAGTATAAATGACCAAGATCTCTCGTATTAGCTTCTCCATAGAATTCCACTTTGCAAGACTTCTATCCTTGAGTTGAAACTCCTTGAGCTGCCTCTTGAGTTTGCTCACATCACAAGTCGTATTAGAAGATATGCAACGTATCTTTGGGGTACTTTCTTCCCCTTTTAAAGCTTCTTAGTTGTGAATATACCTTGAAAACAATATAGATTATTAAGAAAGAAAAAGGTGGTGAGAACATTGGAGGAAGGACTATTTGCTAAGAGCAGACCTGTAAGGGAAGCAGGAATAATAGAGCAAGAAGAAGGTTGTGGGAGTATTCATTTACTTGCTGATTTAGGAACTGGAAGAAATTACTTTAAAACTCACCCAGAATAGCCCTGAGCTGGCCTCATAAAAGGTCTCACCTTTTACTCAGACAGGAGGCCACTAGTTACGTGAAGGCAAAGACAAAGCCTATGGTTAGTTTCTTCTGGAAAAAAAATAGAAACGAGAAATAAAGACTCATTTCTCTGATAAGGTGAGTGTCTGGCTACTGAAGGGAAGAGAGGAATAGCCTCCCACCCTCAAAGGAACAAACTGTGTGGACAGTTTGTGTCCATGGGTGAAATGAGCTGAAAATGGGGCTCTTTGTTTTGTGTTCCTCAAAGAAGTGAAAGGGAGAGAAATTAACATCTGGACACAAATTTTTTCCTATGGTACCATGTAACTATGACTGTTTCTAATTTAGGCCACATAGTCACTCAGGAGATTCAAAATCTAGGTTAAAAATGCTAAGAATATTTTAGGACATTTAATTTTTAAAATTCAAGAAAATAATGATCAGTAATAAGTGTCTCTTTATATATATATATATACATATATATATACACACACACACACACATACATGCACAGTACAGTTCTGGATCTTAAACATAGTATTTAGTGAGATGTCTTTAAATTAAATGCAAATGATGCCTTCAAACCCAAGGATACGTTTCATAATTATCCAACCACCATCGGGCAACCAGAAAGTCATCTCTAAGTCCAGCTACTCTTTGGAACCAACAGAATGAATGATGAGAAATGCTTCCTAGCGACTCTCAAGATCTCAAATTATATCTAGACAACAATCTAGAAGCGACATGGTAAAGAATGGCTACTCTGCACCCACCACCAGAACTGTGAACTGATAGAAGCCAACCAAATTCTATGAAGCAGTTTCATGCATAAATCCATTGACTACATTCATGCTTTCCTATTAAACTAGTGGCTCAAGTCTGTCTGCACTTCTGTAAGATATAATCTGCCATTTTAGTAGCTGTCTGCTCAATCTGTAGCTCCGGTTGTTTTAAATAGTAGTTTCTCTTTTATTTTTTTCAATTAAACGTACTAATATTTCAGATTATCTGTGCTATCCTTCACCACCAGAGGAGGGTGATCTGAATATCGTATAGAGGCTGTGGTGTAATAAAGATGATTTAAACTCCCTTTATATAGGAACCAAGACCTAGTTTTGCTGAATACAAGAGAGGGATAAAGAAGGGAGAAGGAGGGAAGGAAGGAAGGATGGAAGGAAGGAAGGAAGGAAGGAAGGAAGGAAGGAAGGAAGGAAGGGTGGGCTTCCGAAACTTTAGGTAAAGAAAGGAGATTTTCATAAGCCCATATGCTAAATTCATGTAAATTTACAGGGACATTCTTATTTTAAAAATAATCAATTGCCTGTTTTTTGTATTTTTTTTTTACTTTGTCAATCTACTAAACCATGGGTAGCTCCCTTTCTTCCCCTGAGTACTCCCCAGACTGACCCCTACCTAGTAACTGGTTTTCCTCCCAGCAAGCCTGCCCCCACTCTCCTTTGGTGAACCTGAAAAACAGCAATCATTTAAGACTTCCTGCACCCAGAGGAAGCAAGCCTTGTTCT
The DNA here is from genome assembly GCF_011064425.1 of Rattus rattus. Taxonomy (NCBI): domain Eukaryota; kingdom Metazoa; phylum Chordata; class Mammalia; order Rodentia; family Muridae; genus Rattus; species Rattus rattus. The sequence continues at coordinate 22,976,790 of NC_046155.1, forward strand.
CAAGGCTTGTTTTACGTTTCAGAGGGCAAAAAAGAATCAGCATCCCTAAGCAGTTGAAGTCTGACGGCCATCATGAGCTGGCACCTAAAGACAGCTCACTTTGAAGAGCAGACGGAGCCTGTGCACTTGGACTGCTCTCTAGGACACCTTCAAGCATGGCATGACTTAAATCTTACCTTTGAGAAACGATTCATAGCATGAAGACAACATCTTCAAGTTGTCCACCTGCCTCCCAACCCTCTCTATTAGACCATTTGAATCTCGGGACCTACCCTGTACTGTTCAGGCATGAAATGGGAAATCCTTCTTGAGGCTTTGCCCATTACCAAAGTCATGACCAACAGGGTGGGGAGAGGCCTAGGAACAGCAGACAGAATAAGAATGACTCTTGTGTCATTTTTTTAGTTCCAATTTGGAAAGATCTAAAGCGAAGGAAGACTCCTCCTGGAGGCTGTTGTCACTACAGGGTGAACATGCAAGGTGCCATCCACTCTCTGTCCCCTTCCAGGCAGATGAAGTAAAAACACGGATCCATCCCTGCCAGCTCCTTGACCACGCCCAGCCCTGCACACCACTACCACCACCCCCGGGACAACAACCCTGAACACTCCACAAAGGGGTCTCTGCCCAATGGCAATAGAAAATAAAAGAACTGAGTGCCAATTAGCAGTTGGACTTTGAGAGGCAGGTGGGACCTGAGGAGCAACGGTCCATGTCACCTGGCTTTAGAACATAAAGTGAGATACAGAAAGCGATCCAGGGTCGCATGGGGTTGAGCTAACAGAGCCTATCCCACTGCTGTTTGCCCTAGAGACTCATGTCTCCGACCTTTCTTGACAAGAATACCTACAAGCTCCCCTTCTGTCCAATAATTGTGTCCTGTGCTAAGCCATCCAGATGGTTCACCATTGATGGGTCCAGAGCACAGCCAGTCAAGGCCATAAGCTTCGTCATACACAAAGGCTGCCATTCACTTTAGTCTACTCAGGACACAATTACATCAGGAGGCCTAAATTACATCCAGTTTCATTTGTAGACTCTATTTTTCCTTTCTTAAAATGGTTCCAGTCTTCTAGCAAGAAACACAGAGGTATAGAAACAAATACTGTCAGCCTTGCAGGCAGACCTCAAGCCTTTTTAAGTAAATGTTCCTTCCTCATGATGTTACAAACAAGAACAGCTTCTCTCCATCCTTCTGGAGAGATCTCCCTGTACCACCTCGAAGGACAGGGAGACAATGCTGGAGGTGAGGAATCCTCATTGGCTTCTGTTAGGTGGGCATTGTTGCCTTGTTGTCAAACAGAATGCAAGCCATTTCCTTTGCCCCATAGAACCCAAAGCAAAATAAAATAAAATAAAATAAAATAAAACAAAACAAAACAACTTTCTTCTGTTTCAATATCAGGTAACACTTCTGACGTGAGAAAGTTTACCACCTTCCTTGGCAGTATGCATTAACAACTGCCTGTTTTGAAGTAAAGTTTCCATTTAAAATGCCTTATCTGCTCTTAAATTTATATTTCTTTAAATTTTACTATTACCACTTTCCTGGCAGTCCTTATTTTTTTTTTTTCGGAGCTGAGGACCGAACCCAGGGCCTTGCGCTTGCTAGGCAAGCACTCTACCACTGAGCTAAATCCCCAACCCCTAGTCCTTATATATTTAAAGACTAGTCAAATTCCTAAGAAATGCCACTCAGCATTGGCTTTAAGACAACACTGGTGTGTCAATTCATAGAGTTCAAATTGATGCTCATACCTGAGTTTCTCACCATAGTGTGCATAAGTGTCTCAGAGTACAGTCATAAGGAAATACAGAAGGCAAAGACCTTTCTTCAAAGGACAAATTAAGCTAATTAAGTAAACTTCAGAATGAGATATGGTGAACCAAGGTCAAGATCTGGCTCACTTTAGATCCCAACGTGAACTTGGAGCCCTAGCAAGTGGAACTGCAGAACCCAGTGGACAGATGGACACCGGGGCGATTGAAAGGAACAGCAGTGAAATCTTATGCTTAAATGGCTGTCCCTCCATACCTCCACACCAAGAACGGCCACGGAATTCCAGACACCATGGCTCATGCAGTTCAGGTCACATTTTCCAGTGAGCTGGGGCTATCCCAACCAGGGGTGCTAAAAAGGGTAGCTACTTAATTTTGTTACTGAGAACATAACACAAAAAGCTCTACCACAGACTGGATCCCAACCACATCAATAATTTCATTCTTCCACAGAAATATATTTCAACAACAGAAATTCCAGGAACCAACACACCCTGCATATTATAAAAGGCGTAGGAAATATAAAGATAAAAAATATTCAGGAAAAATTTAAAACTATAGGTTTAATGACAGACTCCTTTGAAGCCTCCTTTAACCAATTAGATTAATTTCCTACCATCAGAGATTCCCATAGCATACTCTAGAGGTCCCTAGGAAGTGCCATTGTCCCTTGAGCCTTAAATGGGAGAGAAGTGGTTCCACAAATTCAGGCTTTCATCAAAAGTCCCCCAGAGGGGACAATAAGGCCCATAGGGGCCCAACACACTGAAGTAGGCAGGATACAGTCCATGCCTCTACGTGGTCACCAAATTCCCCACAGTGTGTGTGACACAGGCCATCACTGGTAGAGGATACTGTTCTGCTTCCTGAATTCAGCCAGGCATCTAGGCCTTCTGGAATTCACTGGGCAGCCCTTCTTTCCTGACTTAAGAGAGCAAAGAGTTTCTTTGGGCTCAAAGAGTCCTCTTTTGAACAATCCATGAGAACAAGTCTCTGTGTTCCACTCCTGGAACATAGATAGATGATTGATTAATAGACAGACAGACAGACAGACAGATAGAAGATAATGATAGATAGATAGATACATAGATACATAGATACATAGATACATAGATAATAGATACATAGATAGATACATAGATAATTGATAGATGATAGATAGATAGATAGATAGATAGATAGATAGATAGATAGATAGATAGATAGATAGATAGATAGATAGATAGACAAACAGACAGACAGAAAAACTAAAAGATTCACCACATTTGGGTCTTTAAGAAATGCTACTCCCTGACTAGAGATGTGCCTTAATGTCAAAATGCGTATCTAGCTGGGTGGTGATGGCCCACACTTTTAATCCCAGCAATGTCGAGGCAGAGGCAGGTGGATCTTGTGAGTTAGAAGCCATCCTGTTGTGCAGAACTAGTTCCAGGTCAGCTAAGCCTTCACAGAGAAACCCAATCTGGAGAAAAAAAGCATTATTAATTAATAATTAATTAGTTAACTAAAATGCTTATCTAGTATGCACAAAATCCTAGGTCCCGTCTTAGCACTGTGCCCTCCTCCCAACAATAACCAAGCTGCTTTGAAACAAAAGGTGACAAGATCACACAAATTTTGTGAAAGTTTTTGTTCCAGTGTTAAAATTTCTTCTGTTACACACACACACACACACACACACACACACACACACACACACACACACACACACACAAAACATGCATACAACGTTCTGACACTATGCTTCCTATTTTGGGCGAGTCGGGGAACACCAGTGTATGTGACTGGCTAACAGAGGTCTTGTGTTCCAGTAGACCTGACCTCTAAGTGGTCCCCACCCTGGTAGTGACATTCATCCTCTGAGAGGAGTCTTCCTTTTGTGAGTGGGAAGTAAACAAAAGGCCTGCCTCCTGGGTCAGGGACAGAGAGGGCTCAGGAGTATCAGGGGACCCTGCATCTAGCAGCCGGGAATGATACAGCCCTTACCTTGTCTAGCCTGTGTTTCTCTCTGCTACACTGGTGTTTTTTTCTCCCCAGCTGAAGACTTGAATAAATAATTTGATTTTCTGTTATTGCCGGCGATTACCGCATCTTCTTATTTAACTTATGTCTTCTTTCCAAGCGAGAGTATCCAGGTTTCGGTTGGATCTATTTTAAGGTGAATTAATTAACCAGCATAATAATACATTCATGTTTCTTTTTTCAATATATTTTTTACTCTAAAATAGTTACAGAACACTTGCCAATCAACCCCTAGTAAACCACACCGTCTTTTTTGGGTTTGTCTGTTGTTCTCTTCCTCCCTAACAGGGAAACCTGCCCCCGGACTACAGAATCAGCCTGATAGACATTGGCCTGGTGATCGAGTACCTGATGGGCGGGGCTTACCGCTGCAACTACACGCGCAAGCGCTTTCGGACCCTCTACCACAATCTCTTTGGCCCCAAAAGGGTGAGTTTCTGGCTTGTTCTTAGGCTGTTTGGGGAAGACTAGGAAGGAGAGATTTGAGGTACGACCCCTTGCCTCCAATGGGAAAATGAGTTGAAAGACAGAAAGTGCACCTCTCCTCCTTTCCCATCCAAACTACCGAAATTTATTATTCAACTTAAAACACTGACCAAATTCTATCCTGTTTTCCTTGAGATGACAGTCACACTTTGATCATCCTAAAAATGTCTGTCTAGTGTTGCTGTCTAAATAACCACAGTCTCTCTGCTAGTCTTTCCTTTAAATAAAAACGATCTATCATTTTGGGGTTTGGGGTTTGGGGTTTGGGGGGTGGGGGTTGCTTTTTTTTTAACGCCTGTAATTCAATTCCAGCAAAAATCTGTGCTTTTTCTGGAGTATCGTTGGGTCAGTCTATGGCAAAAGTGGTCCAGGCAGGGACAGCTTCATCTTACATCCCACGAGACGGTAATAGGGCGTGTTTCGGACACCTCCTCAGGGGTCAATTTAGCCCATGATTACATTGTTTACATTTTGAGGACATTCTTGAGTGAAGCTGCTTGTGGTTTGTTAGTTTGTTATTGTCTTGTTTGGTTGGTTCCTCTCTTGCCTAGCATTGGGATCCAATGGCAGCAGCCAAGCAGCTCCAACATTATGGTGGAGCTGGGGCCCTCACGGCTTTGGACCACAGGTGCTTTCATAAACAGGGTGGAATCTCAAAGGCGAGTTATTTCTACCAACATAGTCTGGGCTTTACTCTCTGTCCAGGGCTGGGGGACCCTGAGATGACATCCCGAGAGCTGCTATCTTTGCTAGTAGTGGGCATAACATCTTTCTTTCTTTTTTTTTTTCTTTCTTTCTTTTAAATAATGTGCATGGTTTTCTTATTATTTGGTTGTTGTGATTTTTTTTTGTTTTTGCTTTATTTTTTTTTTTAATTTCTAACAAAGTTTCTCACTAATGAAAGTATTTTGTGGTCTATTAGAAAACCGAGAGAGGGGTACAAAAAAAAGTTGGAATGAAGACAAAAAATTTAGAGGTGCCCGTTTCAGAAGCCAAAAGAGAAAAGGTGGGAGACCAGCTCTAGGCTATTGCAACTTACACAATCGAATCACGTTTGCAGGAACCGTCGGCTCACAATTTTTATTAATTCTGATCATTCTTATATCCTCGGAAGCGTCCAAAATGACCCCCACTGTTCTTTCGCGCTTAGTAGCACAGATCCTGGCCCCCAGGCTGTAATTTTTTTCTCCCCTTTGTCAATCCAAAGCAAGCTCTATAATTCCCAAGTGGCCTTCAGTTGTGCCCGTTTTACACACTCCCAGCGTGGCCCAGAAAGTTACTACTAAGTCACTTCTGCCACCATCAGCACCTGCTCTGGGTCATGCACCTTTGATCTACCGTGCAGCACCGGAAGACAGCACCGGAAGACAGCTAGAGCAAGCAAGCTAAACAAACATTTCGAATTATACCCCTAAGTCTCCAGATAATAGAGGTTTTCCAGAGGTTTGAGAAATATCTGGTTTGATCTGTTGATTGTCTCATTTTTCATCTGTCTTCTCTGCTCACACTGCTGTAACAAAACACCACGGGCTAAGGGACAAATGAACAGCATCGGTGTGTCTCTCGTGGCTCCAAGTCCAAGCACAGGTTCCAATAGATTGAGGATCTGTATTCTCCTTTACAGATGGCCCTTTCTGGCTATGTCTTCATACAAGAAAAGGCACACAAGCTCCCATTAGTCTTCTTGATAAAGACACAAATTTCTTTCAAGAGGTGTCGTTCATAATGAACTAACACTCTCCCCCAAATATCTGCCCCAACACCAGTCCCTCGTCAGTTAGAATTTCATCACATGATGGGGACGGGGAGGAAAACATTCAGTCCATAATATTCATTCAAGTGCCTGATGTCCTGGAGGGGCCAATCAAGCAGGATGACTATAGAAAAGGGAGAGACTGGTCCACAAAAGTCATTATAAGACTTCAGTTTTATCTCTTTAGTTCTCTAATCCTCTGTGCTTCACCAAAATCACAGCATCCTCAACTCTCCTAGAAGTTGTAAAAAAAAAAAAAAAACAAAAAACCAACAAACATGTTCCTTTTATTGTGTGTACGCAGTGACATAAAAATTAATGCTGTATGGTACAGTAGAGCTCTTATATTCTTTATTTGCATTATAGTAGCATTCGTTCCTTACCTCAATGAAAACAAGATCTAACTTTGTTCACAACATTTTTTTAAACAGCCCAAAGCCTTGAAACTGCTGGGAATGGAGGTTAGTGTTTGCTCAAATTATTAGTGTCAATTATTCTCTTTCTCACATACTTAAAAGATATATGAATTCATTTTAATAATAAGGCTTAGTGCATGAATCTAAAATAAGGAAATAAAGATTTTCCAAGTGCCATGGTGGCAGCTCACAGTAGCTTTTAAAATTCCACACTGAATTTTTGTGTGCATTTTGGGGTGGGGGAACAAAAACAAAAAAAGAAGTAAATCCTGTTGTAAATACTGACTTGAAAACCAAGTGTATAAACTCCACAGGCAAAATCAATTATAGATATTTACAATGGCAACAGATACAAAAGAATGCCACAGATGCGTCTAACGGGGATGCAGGAGCTTGAGTGTTTGTGTTCCCATCATTGGTTCATTGTTTATTGTTGTTCTGTGAAAACACAAGTATCTATTATCCTTGCTTTTTCAGAAAATAAATAATTAACATGGCAGTGCTGTCCATCATGGGGTAGAGACAGCCACACCTGTGGAAGACGAAATGAACAAAAGTAAACAAACAAAAAAAGGGGGAAGAAAGAAAATGGCCTTTGAAAATATTTTTGGAATTTTAAAGACAGACTCTCGTTGTGTAGCCCACCCTGGCCTCAAACCCACCATCCTCCTGTTGCTTAGAAAATGTCTCTTGTTCTTGATTTGTTCTTTTTTTTTTTTTAAGTAAAGTGTAAACTGACATGTCAACAGCTGAGGATGCATTTACTAAGCCTTAATTGGCCCCTCAAGGGACTTGTGAGTCTCTTTGGGATAAGAACTGGTCTGGTTCATTTGAGTGTGGTTCCAGGGCTGAGCCCATGGACGTTATGCATAGTGTGGGTAATGAATTGGTCCGATTCACTTCCGACTCGGCCTGTATTTGTCTCTCTACGACTGCAGGATGATATCCCCCTGCGGAGAGGAAGAAAGACAACTAAGAAACGTGAGGAAGAGGTGGACATAGACTTGGATGACCCTGAGATTAACCACTTCCCATTCCCCTTCCATGAGCTGATGGTGTGGGCTGTCCTCATGAAGAGGCAGAAGATGGCCCTGTTCTTCTGGCAGCATGGAGAGGAGGCCATGGCCAAAGCCCTGGTGGCCTGCAAACTCTGCAAAGCCATGGCTCATGAGGCTTCTGAGAATGATATGGTGGATGACATTTCCCAAGAGCTGAACCACAACTCCAGGTTGGCCAGCCAGCACATGAGGAGGGTGGGGGAATCGGGATAGGGAGGCTCCAAATGCCAGAAGTTCTGCACTTCATAAAACTTTATACCATAGCAGAGTCACCCCACTAGAACACACAGAGGGTTGGCATGAGTAATTTACCCATATTGTGCACAATGCCGCCTAGAGGTGTGGAGACATTACCCAGACTTTGTTCATCCTCTCAAGTGCCCCCATGCAACAGGTCACATCACCATGCCTTTCATCCAACCTACGAAAGCACCTCAGAAAATTTAGGTAACTTGGCCAAGATTATACCTGGTTGGCAAGAACAGGGTTTGAACTTGAGGTCTGTCTTATTTAAGAAGACACACCCCCTAGTCATTGGTTGACCGTTGTCTCTTCCTTGACATGTGCTGTATTGGGGGCCTTGAGTGCAGGAGTCTAGCTTTAACTAACACCTTCAGTTCTGGACATGGTACCTGACACATCGAGAAGGCTTAAAGAATGTTGGCTGAGTGGGTTTTTGAGTGGACTAGACCTTACATGAAACAGCTACTCTACACAAGCTAACTGTAATTGAACAGTGGGCCCCCATCTCTGTCCATGGCAGTCTTCACGCTGGCCTGAAAGTGTCTCCTGAACATTGCCTTTCAGGGACTTTGGCCAGCTGGCTGTGGAGCTTTTGGACCAGTCCTACAAGCAGGATGAGCAGCTGGCCATGAAGCTGCTGACGTATGAGTTGAGGAACTGGAGCAATGCCACATGCCTGCAGCTGGCGGTGGCGGCCAAGCACCGCGACTTCATCGCACACACGTGCAGCCAGATGCTACTTACCGACATGTGGATGGGACGGCTCCGCATGCGAAAGAACTCAGGCCTCAAGGTCAGCATACCCAAAAAGGATGTATTACCCTAGCATCCAGGGGTTGGTTGTAGCTTTCCAAGGAAGTCCGTGGTGGGTCTGGAGGTTGTCTTATGTTGGAAGGTGGTCCTAATCCACCACTGTTCACTAAAACCTCCTGACAGATGTGATTTGCATTTAGAGTTAAGAATCTGAACTTGAGGTCTGTCACATGTAAGAAGGCAAGCTACATATGCTCTATACATTGATTGATTATTCTGCCTCTATCTGCACATGCCTTGGATTGGGAGTCTTGAGGGCTGATCTTAAGGACTACCTCAACAAACTCTTCTCTCAGATTCTAAAATGCAGAGAACATACAGATACTGTAGGGGCCACCGTATGCTCTGACACAGCCATGCTGCCACAGGAGTCTCATCCTTGAATGCCCTTCTGGTCCCACCCAGGCTAGTTTTACATTATGTCACATCTTAGAGGCATGGGCTCTATAGTATGTGCTTGAGATGTTTTAAATAAATTGAGATAGATAGATAGTGACATTATTCACTTTTAAAAATATCATTGTTTGGAACTCAAACCCAGAACCTCACACAGGGCAGTGAGCTGCACCCCTAATCTCTGGTCCTATTTTCCAATGAAGAAATGCAAATCACAGACCAGTTTGTACCACCTAAGCCCAGAATGAAAAGGTGTATGCACATCTTTAGCTATATAAATTAAGGAGAAACAAAAGGAATGCAAGCAATCAGTTGTTTGCAGTAGTTGCCTCAGGTATTGAAGAGGTGGTAAAGGGACTTGTTCCTAAAAACAAAAAGTTGGATTGTAGATTTTTGCCATATTTGTTTGTAGCTTCTCAGAGGATCTCAGGGTCCCACACATGCCAGGCAAGTTCTGTGTCTTTGATCTGCACACTCAGCCCAATCTTTGCTTCATCTAATCCTTTTTAAAAATGATCTTTAAGGAAAACATTGAAGTAAAAAGATTAAAGGGGAAATAGACATAAATGATCAAGAGAAAATGGAAGAGTGTTGGTTTCATTTCATTTTCATGATGCCAGTTTTTAATTATATATTTAAGATAACAACATGGCGCTTTAACAGCACAGGGTAGGTATAACTATCAGAGTCAAGCAAATTGGCATAGTCGTCATCCTGCAGTTACCCTTATTTTTGCCTGTGGTAAGATTGGCTAAAATATACTCCCTTAACAGATTGCTGGTATGTAGTATGACGTCACCACATTGTTCATGATATACATAAGCTCTCTTGACATACTTATCCCACAATCCCGCATCCTGTCCTCTTTGGCTGCACTTTTACTGGATCAACACTGTCTGCCAGGCTCTACCTTTCTTGTGGGCTCTTAGCCCCAGGTTACAAAAAGGTTTCCTGTACTACGTCCCACAGTCATGCTGCTAGTAGTTGCCAAGTCTGGCCTCCGGTGGAGAGCCCAGCCAATTCTCAGCTCTGAGGACAGGGCAGTATATCCTATGAAGATTGCCCGCATGCCATTTGAGCTTCTCAAATATAATTCAATGTCACTTCTGCCGCTTTTTTGTAAGTCCCCATGGGTATTTCAGGGCCTGGCTGTCCCTGTAGGCACCTGATACTCACTGACCCTTCAGAATGTGTTTAAGTCCTCCACTCAGTGCAGTGTTTTCAAGGAGGCTCATCCTCAGAAGTCTTGTACACTGGACCATTTTAGAATTAAGAGACGGGCTGGAGAGATGGCTCAGCGGTTAAGAGCACCTGACTACTCTTCCAGAGGTCCTGAGTTCAATTCCCAGCAACCACATGGTGGCTCACAACCATCTGTAAAGAGATCCAATGCCCTCTTCTGGTGTATCTGAAGACAGCTACAGTGTACTTATATATAATAAATGAATAAATCTTTAAAAAAAAAAAGAGAGAGAGAGAGACAATGAAGCAGACACTGCTCTTTGATAATGGAGGAGAGCTCTGTCATGAGAAAAGTCTGTATCATGAGCATCCTGACACTGGGATTTTACAGTGTTTGCCCATGAAAGCAATATAATGCTGGTCTTCCTGGGGCTTCTGTGCAAGAGGACCAACTCTTCTTGATGAATACAGAGATCTCTGCATTAGCTAATGCCAGCAGAATGTTGTGAGGTAGATTAAATGACTCTCTGCATGTGCCTTCGAGGTCAATTTAGAAAGCATTTCTTTATGGAGATCATCAGCCAACATATCAACTCTACTTGATACATTTACGAATAAATGTCAGTGCATATGTATGAATTGATTTTTACAAAGCCAAGCGCTGCTTAATAACTAAATGGAAATCTTATGTTTTTCCACCTTGGATAAGCTTTCTCTCCTCAGTTTTCCCCTCAGGAAAGTAAGAATTAATAGGTTAAGATTTATTTGAGCAAAATAAATAAGTAATAAAATAAGTAATGCCTAGATGAGCAAAAAAATCCTTTTTGCATGCGTTTAAATTTCCAAATACCCACATCCCTGTACAGTAAACGCAACACCTGTGCATGTGCATGTGCGTGCACAAACACACGCTCATAGACCACAGCCCAGGCTTTCTGATTCTAAGCAACCACCCTAATCGTAATCCTTTAAATGTGATTATTATTATTATCATTATTATCACTTTAGGTAATTCTGGGAATTCTACTTCCTCCTTCAATTCTCAGCTTGGAGTTCAAGAACAAAGATGACATGCCCTATATGACTCAGGCCCAAGAAATTCATCTCCAAGAGAAGGAGCCGGAGGAACCAGAGAAGCCCACAAAGGAAAAAGATGAAGAGGACATGGAGCTAACAGTAAGAAAACGCTTATGCAGTTTTTCTCCCTGAAGAGAATCCCCCAATCCAGTCAGCTATGGATACTGCTGGGGTTCAATAATACTTGAGAGCAGACAAGGGTTCTCCAGCCCCTGCCAGGTCTAACCTTGTAAGTGTTGAGACTACAATATCATAAGCCTCCTCTTTGTGCACAAACAGGACTTCTCTAGGATCCAACTGTATATTAAGTCGTTCTGCCAATGGTCCCAATAAACAAAGCAATGAGATTCAAAGCCAGACGCCCTCAATTTTCTGAGCAAGCATCCGTTTATAAACACGATGATATGACTAGCAGTCTTAACACACAAGAATGAAAGGGAAGCCAGGAGCTATGAGCAGCCAGCTTTGCTGAGCTGGGAGCATTCTGCTGGTCAGAAGCTAAGCCTGTATCTGTCTTCAGGGTCGAAGTCATAAAACCAGCGCTAATTGAATTTTGAGGTTTGTGTGGAAAAGCTTTTATTAGCTTCCCAGTACAATTATAGAACATGGATGCTTTGTTCTGCAGAGGGAACAAGACAGCTATGCATGGAATCACTTCCCACAGCCCCTACCAGAGTGACATGACTGCCACTGGCTTGTGCCCAAAGGCTAAAAATAGCCTGTGCTATTAAAGGGCAAATCGGGCTTTGTAGCTTGGGAGAGCTGCATCAAATAGCAACTCTATAAGGACAGATCTGAGGCACCTCAACCTCCCTCATTGCCACAGGAGTATTGACCCAGAAGGAGCTGTAAGAGGAGAGGATGAAATTGGTTTGGTTCAGGTGACAAAAAGACTGCATGAGTCTCCTCCCTGGAACGACCATGGGACATGTTCCTCTTCCATATGCACAGTATTTCTTTCCAGAAACTCCTTCCTAGGAATTTGATGAGAGATATGATCCTTCACTTACTGGATGAAAAGCCAATTTTTGTTTCAGCTCCCAGATCTCTGTAAAAATCTGTATAGGCATCTGTTTAAAAAGCAACAACAACAACAACAACAATAACCCTGCCGTGTCCTGCCATGCAATGGCCTCTGAGACTGCCTTCCCTGAAGATCATGTCGTGATTTTGATCTCTGAACTCCTCAGATGAGAAATGGTATTTTCATCATGGGTAGTGTTGATACTGAATTCTTGCCGGCTGTTCCAGCAAATAGGTAAAGAGTCAGAATCCTGCCTCTTTACCTACTTGCTCCGTGCCCTTGAACACAGTTTCATCCCTTCAAGAGTGGGAGAATAGGTTTGTCTGCCTCACAGGTGCTTATTGGTTTAAAGGGCAAACCACCTGTGCCACAGTTGTGATGTAAAATGAATGGATGGATGGATAGATCGATAGATAGATCAATCGATAGATCGATAGGTAGATCGATAGAGACCAGACAGATAGGCAGGCAGACAGACAGATAGATAGAGTAACCACTTAGGCACATGGATTTAAACTTCGACAACTAATCATTAATAAATGTTTGCTTATGGTGTTGAAACAGTGCTAAACACTCTGTCCGCCCCCACTACTCATAGGAACACATCATGCCTGTCAGGTAAACATTGTTCTACCTCATAGATTAGAAAGCAAGGACTCAGAGCTTAAATTGCCCCCCTTTACCCAGCTAGTTAATTGCAACTAACTAGTACTCTAACTGGCATTAGAATCCAGGCATACATACTCCATTAGCTATTGTTATATATTTAACAACCTCTGCCATTTGTCAAGGGGGAGAGAGAATTGTTTTCTTTATCAGATGGCCCTGCTGAGTGGATTTGGCTCGCCACAGAGTAGAGAGCCTCCAAGGGATGCCAGGTGTCCCAAATCAAGTGAGATGTGGCTCCCTCACAGGCACCAATCCTAGAAGGAGAGCCCAGAAGCTGAATGGTATTTTTGTGGCTGGGTATAGAGAAAGGAGCTTCCCTTGTCCCTTAAGAGCTTTAGTTAGGGGGGGCTGGAGAGATGGCTCAGCAGTTAAGAGCACTGACTGCTCTTCCAGAGGTCCTGAGTTCAAATCCCAGCAACCACATGGTGGATCACAACCATCTGTAATGGGATCTGATGCCCTCTTCTAGTGTGTCTGAAGACAGCTACAATGTACTTACATATAATAAATAAATAAATTTTTTTTAAAAAAAAAAAAAGAGCTTTAGTTAGTTTGATCCTTCAGGAAACCACTGTAAAGATGTACTCCCAGAGCACAACAGGTTTGCCAATGAGTAGATCCCAGCACTGTTCACTGAGAAGCTGAGTAGGAGGGGCGATGATAAGTAGAAACCTCACAGAAAAGAATAAGGTGGGGACTTGTGGGCTGCAGGCTTTCAGTAGGGGCAACACTGTGAAAAGAGAGCTTCTTTTCACAATGAAAAGAGGGGAAGTCTGTTTTTGCTTCTCTGGTGACCGTCTCGCCCTAGACAAGATTAGAGAAATGTGCTTGTTGACAAGCCTATTCCCTTCGTTGAGCTTCTAGCAAAACACATCCTTTCCGAGAATAGGACATCCTTGGTTGCTTCCAAAATGACACCTAGGAATATCAGTCTCTACTCGTTCTATGTTTGTAGCCTTTAGCAGATTAATTTACATCAAAGAATCTTTCTCCACATTGACACCTGTCTCAAATCTGCACTGGGCAGTCCTATATTTGACACTGTTCAAACCTCTTCCTCTACTAGAAAATATTTTTGTAACTGTTTTTAATGTTTCTTTTCTATCTATATGGCCTTGTTAAATTCTGCTTTAAGCAATGTCAAAGGAAAGGTTTGACCACAGGAAAAGAAATCAACGGCGAATTAGACTGCTAAGTCTAGAACTGATGAAATGGCAAGCCTGTGAAAGACAAAACTTTACCAGTGTACCCTCCTCTGAGCATATGTGAGTGATACAGGAAAAAGCGGGGTGCAATGTTTTGTTTCATCTACACAGCCAAATAAGTGTCCCAGCCTGAACTTAAGCCTAAGACAGTCTCAGCACATGCAGAGGTCCAGGCCTTTGCTAGGAAAGCCACTGCCCCTAGAGTTCACCCCAAGGATACCTGAAAAACCTCAAATCATCTTTACTCTCATCCCACCATGTCCCCCAAAGGGCACTGTAATACTGGGCCTAGAAATAAGCAGGAGGACAGGAAGAGAATAACTGTTATATAAATTCCAGGACAAACATCTCATACAATCAGAGTCTCTCGAGTTGGGCAGTGGCCAATGTTGATTGGATTCTCCTGTGCTTAACCTGCCAGAATATTATCGATTCAGCTTACTGATGAATGTGATAGCCATGAAATCTTCCTATCCATTAGCTCAAGGCATCTTTCTCACCAGGATACACAAAGGAATGGGAGTTTCTTCCCCCAGAAATACTACTGGATAGACCTTTTTTGAGTGTCGTGCAGTTGAATGGAGTGGCTAAAAAGAAATCAATGAAACACTTGGAACTAGTATTCGTATGTGTTGTGTCAGGTGGCTGAAAACTAAGCCAAGTGGTGGCTATCTCTGTCCTCAACGTCACTGCAAATTGCAATCATTGCTATAATTAAATCTCTTCATTTGAAACTCATGTGCCAAATACTATGTCTTATCCCAAATCCTTGTCGATTCTGAGCAGTTACAATAATGTCTCATCCTATTCTCACATGACTCTCAGGTTGGAGGGCAGGAGCGTGGCTCAGCAAGTAAGAGAACGTGCTGTAAAAGCTTGAGGACCAGAGTTCAAACCCAAGACCCACACAGAAAGCCAGCTGTGATCACATGAGCCTGTAATCCAGTGCCAGGAAGGGTAGGCAGAGACAGAAGGCTCACAGGGATATATGATGGACTCTGGTCCAATCTACCTTAACTAGAGAGTGACTAGCACAGGCAGAAACAGAATTTGAATCCAGATCTAGTGTGTCTCATATACATATGGGAAGAAAGTAACAGAACTGGGACTGATCCCTGTAGCCTGGCCTACCCAAGCACCGATTATTATCCTTTTCAGAACTCAGTGTGTATCCTACTGCCTACCTTACTCAGAAGGTTTAGATAAGAAAAAAAAGAAAGCTCAAAACATATCCTGCAAGCCTTCCATTTTCAGAAGAAGAAATAAACAGTTTGCACTAACATAGTACAAACTCACACATAGGAAAGGCATGCCTTTGTATGTCCAGGGTGTTGGGCTTATATTCTTGAGTTCTGTGAGCTCTCAGGTACCTGGAGGATCTGTTCCCCATCTACAAAATGGCCTAAAGAGCCCAGACATGATGGTCTCTGTTTTCTCCTACTGTAGGCAATGTTGGGACGAAACAATGGGGAGTCATCCAGAAAGAAAGATGAAGAAGAAGTTCAAAGCAGGCATCGACTAATCCCCGTGGGCCGAAAAATCTATGAGTTCTACAACGCACCCATCGTGAAGTTCTGGTTCTACACTGTAAGCACATTTTCTTCTCCCTTTCCAAATGGCTAACCCCAGGGGCGGGTGTCCCTGGTTCAGGCACCTGTGTGGTTTTCGCTGAGCAGCATCAAAAGTGTCACAGGTGCAGGAATGCAAGCTCTGTGACCATGGTTTCCCAGTAGCTTCATAAGATTTGTGGATCTTGGTGAGCAGCGTCCATGGACTGCCTTTCTTCTTGCCCCAGAAGGTATAATTCTGACAGAGGTGAGGAGTCACAGAAACAGATATGAGATGTGTATGAGTTTAGTTCACCATGAAAACAAATGTCTATTTTCCAGACACTGTCCTTTGTTGAGATCTAGGACAGAGTGGTCCATTACAGGTGCCCATTCTGGGCTTCAGGGGGACATTTGGTGGGTCGGGTTGAAGCACAGTGTGGATGTAACTCCTCTGGGGACAGAGAGTATCTGTAAGTAACAGCTTCCAATCTGCCACACTTTCTCACTCAGACACAATTAAACGGCAAGCAGCTCAAAGCAAGAAAGCCTGCAGCCCTGGCAAGCATCCTCCAGGAATCACACCCTACATACACTTCCTGCCAGCAAAGCCATGGGCTGTCCCTGAAATGGTGTCTGATCTAGTAGAAAGAGACATAGCTGGGTTCTCTTTCTCCTTTCCAATGACATTTTCCAGCGGTTTTCAACCTTCCTAATGCTATGAACCTTTAATACAGTTCCTCACGTTGTGGTGGCCCCCCACCATAAATTAGTTTTGTGGCTACTTCATTAACTGCAATCTTGCTACTGGTGTGAATTGTGATGTAAAAATCTGGTATTTCTGGTGGGGTCATTCGTGACCCACAGGTTAAAAACCGCTGAAGCTTAATGTGAGCTGTTGGCCTGCCCATCTCTAATGCTGTCCAGCCCACTAGAGTGACATCAGATAAAGGACAATGTGTCTGTATTTTTAGACTCTCTCATAACCAGCTGCAGAACAGTCATTAAAATCAACAACAGGATAATCTAGGTCCGAGCACAAGAAAGCTCAAATGACCGTGTAAGTTGCTTCCTGTGCAGCCCAGTATGCTAATATTTAACAGCGCCTTGGAAGAAAGACTTTACCTCCTCGGCACGGGTGATATTTTAGCTAGGATAAATCTTTGACATGCAGGAGCATCCCTGCTCTGTGCCGACCAGATGCCGGTAGCACACTCTGTCCTTTGAGGATGACAGCCAAAATGTTTCCAGGCATTCGTGGGATTTAAAACTACCACTGGCTGAAAGCCACTACTTTAAAGGACGATCTTAACAGAGTCTGATAGAGTAAAAAAAAATGCACATCTTACATACGGTATATTCATTTTTAGTAAAAATAAAATTTCAAACGCATTGACGTGATGAGGTCATCTCCACCACAGAATTACCTACATTCAGAAATTCAGTTTACATTCTTACAGTGCTCGCTCAAGCTTTCCCTGTACAAAGCAGCAAAGTTATGATGACATATAGGTTCACCTACATCCCTCTGTGCTGTGTGACACCAAACAAGTTACCTTCCCATTCTGTCCATCCCTTCTATAAGATAGGGACAATAATACCACCTACCTTATGAAGATTAATGTGTGGAGGTATATAAAACACTTACAATAGTCCCTGGACCCATAAGTACAATGTGAGAATAACTAATGTTATTCCTGAACTAATCACATTTCAGAGAGGTAATCAAAGCCAGAGTCATCTGTCCACTCAACACCAGACGCATGATTTATTGAGCAGCTACTATGTTTAAGCAAGGTTCCAGATGCTTCCCAAATGACCTCCCTAAGGCTGACAACGGCTTCATCAGTACAACAACTGTATCTCATTTCCATGCCAACATCTACCCTTTCCCTTCTATTCTTCGGATTCAGTTGACACAACCAGAAATGGCCTGAAAAACTGTAGCCAGAAAGAAACTCTGCTCTTATGGTCTACAAACGAAAGCTCATTTTCTTTCTTTTTTTATTTCATTTATTCTAGAGCGCCGGGCCTCCAATCCAGTGCCTGAAGCATGTTAGGCAGGGGCTATGCCACTGAGCTACGACCCCAGCCTGGTTTTGTTTGTTTTGTTTTTACCTTGACTGAAATTGCTTTAAAAAAAAAAAGAAATAATTTGTGAAATATGAAGTTCAAATTTCAGTGTTTATTATACCTGGCCATACATAATGCTACACAAAGTTAATTATGAGCACACACACAAAACAAACAAACCCTCTTGGCCTACACAACCATCCTGTGGCCTTTTGCAAATGTTAGTAGATTCCCGGTCCAAAGCATAGGAGAAACGGATGGGAGGAATCGTGTAAAGAATTAAACAGCTCTTCAATGAACACTGACCCCACTTAGCCTTCCAAGCCATCTGTCTTTGCTTCTTCACTGGTGTTCAACATTCCCACCATTTTAGTTCCTTCATTCTCTTGGTCCCCACCGACTCAACTCAGACCAATGCTTTCACATCACAAATACCCTGGCCGGTGGCTCTGAGCCTTGGCACCTCATTAGTATCACCCACTGCACTTCTGGTTTGGGATTTCGCTTTTGTTTTAAGCCAGGGTCTCACCCAAGTTTTGCTCAAACGCTTGACCTTCTTAGCTCAGCCTCTCCCAGAGGTCTTAGGTGACTTACACAAGATGTCATGCATGAGTTGAAACTTGAACCCACATTACCTTCCTCCCTCCAAATACACTAGACCTGAGTACAAAAGATGGACCCTGTTAGCAAACTTACCTATGCTCCAAAATGCAGAAATTCTGAAAAAAAAAAATGAGTTCGTATGTCACTGGGCGAACATGTGACAAGAGGAGACAATGCCTTGGAATATTTTGCACTAAACCTCACAAAACTTTAAAAACCAGGGCTTTGTAACAAGGTTCACCCCACCTTGAAGCAACAGAATTTTATTTGTTCAATAAAAGGAAAGTAGGGACCAGAAGGATAGAAACAATTCCAGGCCAAAGGGAGCAGAGGGTGTTAGACAGTGTCACCCACTGAGTGCCTTACGTCGTGTCTGTAACTGTGCCTAGAGGAGTGCAGAGTGGGCGTCAGTGTGTTCTTCATTGTAACCTGAACCCATGTGAACCAGGCCGGACTCGGAACCAACGTTTAAAGAAGGCCTCTCTCATGAGAAAGCCCCACGACTCACTAGTGATTCTGATGTGGGGAGGTGTGGGAACCTAGGCAAGGATCGCTGTAGCTGTAGTTGCGGGGATGTAAAATTTAAATCACCATGGTGGAGAAAGAGCTCAGCCAGCCCTCAGCAGCCGTAACGCTCACTCCAGCAAGGTCTGATTGTTCCAGATGGGACGGTGTTTACTTCAGATGAAGGAAGGGCTGGGAAGTAGCTCTCGGTGGTAGAGTATTTGTCTACTGTGCACAACCTATGGCACACACACACACATACACACACACACACACACACACACACACACACAGGAGAAAGATATAAAAAGAAGAATCTGGAAGGGAATTCTGTGCCACAGTTGTACCTGGACATGTGTCAGCAATATAATGGGGGTGTCAGTGGTACCTTCGATTCACATTAAAAGTCTATTCAAGTTATAAAACGAAGGAAGGAGCCCATCGGTAGATAAGACAACATCCCTGGTTCCACATCTCGTGTCTCCTAGCCAGGCTGTGGCTTCTGCCACATAACTTGCCTTTACAGCCCCAAGGTCACCCAATGTCTTCAGCTCCTCAAATCCTGAGTCCTCCGGCCCACAGGCTGTGCTGTACTTTGCCATGTGACGCAAGGAATGCAGAGTGGGATCAGCTCACTCTGGGTTCCCACTCACAGCCCCTGAGGCCAGTCAGGGCCTTGCTCATCTTGGAGCATTGCCTGCGGGAGGTTTCGATCATCTGCCATTCCCCTTGGGGTAAACTTTCTCAGGCAAGAGCACCATCAATTCTTTTCTTCCCACATTGACATCACTGAATGCTTCAGGAACAGACTCCAAGCCTTGCCCCTGAGGAGTGTTGTCCATAACTAGCATTTCAGTCAGTCACAACAGGACTCAAACCCCAGAGGCCAGGGCCTCAGGAGGATTTGATCCACTCTGGTACACAACAGACCACACACCCCAGGCCTTCCCATAAACAGCTTTATTTTCTCTTCTTTTATTTCAAAGAAGCAAAAAGCAAACTCAAATATTCCAACCAGGGTAAGGCAAGATGACTGTAGAGAGGAAAACAGGTAAAATGTTCCCTAAGAATTTGACCACTGCAGGTCAAAAACACCAGGAAGACATTGTAAACTCAGGAGAGACCAGAAGTGGAACCTTGAGGTTAAATCCAGGCTACTTACAGTATAGCTTTGACAACTTATATGTGCTATCTGTGTCTTCCTTTCTTTCTGGTGGACATTAATCTACCTGGGAACTATTGGGAGGAAAAAGTATATATTCTTAGTGTTTTAAAAATAACTTTTCAATAATAATTTAAAAATAAATAGCATTTTAAAATACGTGTCACCCTAGCATGGAGAGCCAAGTCTGTGCATAAGCAAGAGCAGCCCTGGTAGGCCAGGTTCTTTTCTACGCCAGAACACCAGAACACATACACAAACACACACATACACACACACGGACACACACACATGGACACACAAACACAAATACACTCATGCACACACACGAATACATACACACAAATACATACGCATGAACATACATACACATGAACACACATACACACATGAACACACATACACACAAACACACACACACAAACCAACAGCTAGTGATTGGCATACAGATTCATACACGGTGACACAAAGGTGCAAGGTTAGGGCCCAGAAACACATATAAGGGTCAAAAGTAACTCCGTAAATTAAATTATTTTGACTGTGGTAACCTTTTTAAAAGTTATGTTGGGCAGAGCTGGCTGAGCAGGTAAAGATTCTTGCCAGAGCCCAGTGGCCTGTGCTCGATTCTCAGAACCCACATGGTGGATGGAGAGAAACAGCTTCTGCAAATTGTCCTCGGACCCCCCCCCACACACACACACACACACTCACACACACACAAGAATGCACACAGAAAATGAATAAATGTTCTTTGATAGTTAAGCTCATAGCTCACTTGTCATGGGTTCCCTGCCTCCTGACCTTGCTCTGTGCTACCACAGTGCACGTGCCACTCCCAGGCCCCACTCCCAGGCCTCTGTGGTTAGACTCTGGATTGTGTTTCCCTGCAGCTGGCGTACATTGGCTACCTGATGCTCTTCAATTACATCGTGCTGGTGAAGATGGAGCGCTGGCCTTCCACTCAGGAATGGATCGTCATCTCCTACATCTTCACTCTGGGAATAGAGAAGATGAGAGAGGTAACAACTTCGCACATGAAAATGGAAGGGAGATGCGGGCTCGCCGTAGCCGAGGAGGGAGAGCCAAAAGGGAAGCTTGGGGCCTGTACTCTGGAATGCCGCTGAGGGCTGCATTTCCTCTCTGTCAAACCTAGAGAGGCTTCCTAGGGCAACTGAGTCTGTTTCCTGCTCATGTGCCTTTTGCCCCAAGACATCCTCCAGTGGGCTTCCGTATCATTTACACCTCTGTCTTGTCATCCCTATGAAGATGACTCTTTAAATTTTGCTATTCTTAACTCCCATTTCAACCCCTTACTTGGGATCTCTTTGGACATTGTCCACCAATCCAGAGTCACCTCTCCAAATGTGTTTCGGCAACTTGCCATCAATCCCACTTCCCTGAGTTCAATGCCCAGAACCAACATAGTGAGCAGAGAGAAACAACTTCTCAGCGTGTGCCCTTTTATTTGATTTATTCTTGCGTCGGATCCTTCTTGATGTGTATCGTGCATATGCTGGGTATCCAACAGCCTTCCACTCGAGGGAGCGCCGTGGAGGTTGGACACACGACTGTGGTATTTCAAGTTGAGGATGTAATAGCCTCTCTCCTCACCCACCTCCAGATAGCCTAAAGGGAGCCACTGAAATGCTACCCCTACCTGACTTGTTTGAAGTCAAAGCTAACCTCACAGACAGGATATCTTATTCAGTGCTAAAAAAGAAATGAGCTATGAGGCTATGGGAAAACATAGGTGTGTATTATTAAGAGAAAAAATATGGACAGGATACAGTCTGTATGATTCCAGACATGAAATTCTGGGGAAACTTATGCATGAGGCAAGGGAGGGGGTGTCTATGGAAACAGTAAGGCTTTTGGTGTGCCAGGGTAGGATTTTGGAATGATGGTAGGTGACACCCAGGGCTTCTAAGGGCACAGAAATACTTTTTATCCTACTTTAGATTTGGAATGATTTGAATGATGGACTCAAATCATTTTACATAGGTTCAAAGCCGTTGAATGTACCCTACCAAAGTGAACCCTGATGTGAACTCTCTCTACCACTCGGGCACCCTTGTAGGGATCCACATTTACCATGGGAAGTGCTTTCTGCGAACTTAAAACCGCTCCAAACACTTAAGTTTTAAAAAAAAGAAAGAAAAGAAAGGAAAACAAGAAAAAAGTAAAAGAAAAAGAAAAGCTAATCCCAGCCGCCCTGTAGAGTCCAAGAGCTTCTAAAAATCTATGTGGTAGAGAAACAGTCCACAAGAGGGCGCAGCAACCCTGCTCAGTGCTCCTCACAAACTCCAACCTCACCAGAGAAAACCTGCAAGGGAAGGCAGGCGTTCAAGGTGAAGCTACTCCTCTGCTTGTTCCCTGAAACTGCAGTGAGTAGGCGGGGCCTTTTCAGTAGGAAAGGAGCCTGTCACGTCTGCGCTTCTGGGAGCTCCAGAACAACCCTGGTTTCTTCATTAAAGTGGGTGGGTACCGAAGGGGGGCAGAGCCAGTTGTTAAAACCCACAAGCCCACCACCTTCGTCATCCAGACAGCTTCATAGATTCTTGCGCTATTGAATTTCATCTCTGGAATGTTTTCGAAAGAAAAAAAAAATGGTATCTATTAAATTTGATAGCACTGAGATTTTACACACATACACACACACACACACACACACACTTTGCATTCAGCACCTTTCTCTGGGGCTGTTTGGGTGCTATTTTCATTCTAATTAGCATTCCCCCATCCCGGAAGCTTGACAGTGGTATATAAGTCTCATCTGATTAATGACTGGATTAAATGACTAGGGGACTAAGGCAGGGAGACGTCTTGTGTTCCTGCAGCCAATTCTCTGCACTGAACTCTGCCATTCACAGTGCCTTCCGTTTCTTGAGCAGTGCCGTGCACTTGTAAGCTGAAAAACAGTAATAAATTTGCCTGGGACTTTGTGTAGTTTTGAGAACGGAGCCTGCTCCCCGCTAGGGGCCCTGCCACTGTCTCATGCCAGCTGGCGTTCCGGAGACTTAATACCCAGCTACATATTCCGTCCCCACCACAAGCAGAGGAGGGAAAGACTGGAGTGTGGAGACTGGAGGCTGTCCAGGACTAGGCTGGAAGAAGACAGGGAGCAGCCTGTACTCCTTGGACTGTTCTAGAGTAGCTGCCAAGTGGGCGGGCTGCCAGCAACCTCCGGGCCTGGCTATCCATTTCTTAAGAAGCTGCCTGTCACGGCAGGCAGGGTGGGGCTTCCGATGCTGGGTCAGGCCTGGGTCAGCTGAAGAGCACTTGTCTCTGAGGAAGATGTGGAAAGCGAGGTTGCAGCCATTTTAGTGCCTGACCTTTTCCTCTGCAACTGGTGAGGTCACCTTTCCCCCTACCCCCATGTCCTTACTTTGAACTCTGTAAGGAGAGGCTCAACTATGGAGTGGGTTACAACTCCCACAGGCACTGGTCTTCCTGCCTCCTCGTGGTTGGTACTCAGCCCTTGGGAACTCGGACACAAGATCCTGGAAGCATGGAAAAGTTTGCATGCTTCCGTGCCTCCCAAGCAAACACAAGGAAGGCTGTGGTTTCATGTGCTGCCTTCCAATTCTCTTTAGCACATACTTCTGCATGTAGTCACCAGAGCCGGGCCACAGTAATCCCTTAGTACTATGGAACTGTTTACAGCAACCCTTAGTAGACATTATCTCACCCAGTTCTCCCACAAGTCTGTGAGGTCAGTGGCAGCCATGATCACATCCATCCCCCAATTTACAGGTCTGGGAAACAAGATTGAGCAATTGTTCTGTATGCCACAACTAGAAAAGTGAGCTAGGTCTGAAAACCTCTTCGGTCATCTGAAACTCACATCCCTCTCCACTCCCCCATGATGCTCTACTGCAGTGGTCCTCGACCTGTGGGTTTTGTACCCTTTGGGAGTTGAATGACCCTTTTACAGGGGTCACCTAAGGCCATCCAAAAAAAACCCATAATTCATAAGATTAGCAAAATTAGAGTTATGAAGTAGCAACAAAAATAATTTTATGGTTGAGAGGGTCACCGCAACATGAAGAACTGTATTAAAGGGTCACAGCATTAGAAAAGTAGAGAACCACTGATCTACTAGGTCCCAGGATACCAAGGCCCATGTTAAGGGATGGCTGAGTAGTGATGGGGCTAAGGGGAAACTCAACCATTTACTCCTGGTTCACACCAACTCCCCCTTATCTATCTATCTATATATCTATCTATCTATCTATCTATCTATCTATCTTAAGAAATAGAATATAATTTATCTGTAATGAAAGGACCCATGTTGGGATGCGGCTTGATGATCCATGCCTAAATATATAGCTATAATCACTGACCGCACCATGGTTTAGGTCTTTAAAGCACGCACTATGTGTTGCCCAGAAAATAAATGGTAGGCTGGTAGCCATAGTGACAACAGGGATGCATGACATTAAAAAATAGATGCCACCCTGTGCCTGGTCTAATGGGATTTAGAATTCAGTGGCAGCCATGGGGGTGAGAAGCCATTGATGGGGTTGTACTTGCAGGTGATGAGACTTGGTGATGCAAGAGGAATGAAAGTGTCCTGGAGGAGTGGCCCATGTCACTCAGTACTGAAGAGCTGTTTACTGAGACGAAGATTTTGTAGCTCTGCAGTGTGTTGGGAATACATGATGTTATAGCAAAAGCCTGCAGTGCCTCAGAATTGCCAGACAATCCCAAGGATCAAACCTGTTGTTTGCATCTGCTTCTAGACTGTGCACATCTGGATGACCTAAACTTAGCTCAGTTGTGAATTCATAGCATACAGGTATTCAGGTAGACACAGGCCCAGATAGCCTCTTCTGTCAGCTAACAGACAAAGAAAGTACCTTCTAGCTGAGCTGAAAGTATAGGAAAAGCCGGACCTAAGCCCT
Source organism: Rattus rattus (assembly GCF_011064425.1). NCBI lineage: Eukaryota > Metazoa > Chordata > Mammalia > Rodentia > Muridae > Rattus > Rattus rattus. The sequence continues at coordinate 23,001,706 of NC_046155.1, forward strand.
CTCTGCTGCCTCGTAGATCCTGATGTCAGAGCCGGGCAAGCTGCTGCAGAAAGTGAAAGTGTGGCTGCAGGAGTACTGGAACGTCACGGACCTCATCGCCATCCTCCTCTTCTCAGTGGGAATGATCCTTCGTCTTCAAGACCAGCCCTTCAGGAGTGACGGGAGGGTCATCTACTGTGTGAACATCATTTATTGGTATATCCGTTTACTAGACATCTTCGGCGTGAACAAGTATCTGGGCCCATACGTAATGATGATTGGGAAAATGGTAAGCAGGGTCATTCGGTCCCATGTTACACATCCTCAGAGGCAGATCCATGATCATAGCAAGAGAAATGTGATTTATTTGGGTTTCCAGCCAAGGTCTGCATGAGATGGCCCCAGAGGTATTTTAGTCTTTAAATCCCCTTTGAGTGTCTGCGAATTTGACTATAATTGGTATATTAAAAACTAAAGCATTTGATCATCAGCCACCTATCTACTAAATGAAGCACATGGAAAGGGCCTGCTTTATGTCAGGTACGGAGCAGTGGTGCCATAGGCCTTTGATCCCAGCACTCAGGAGGCAGAGGCACATGGACCTCTGAGATCGAGGCCAGCCTTATCTATAGAGCTAGTTCTAGGACAGCCAGGGCTGCATAGAGAAAGCCTATCTCCAAAAGAAAAAGAAAAGTTGCGCAAAAATGCCACTTCGTGAGAGTGGGACAGAGGGAGAGCAAGGGCAGTACTTTGCTGCAGGCAGATGAAAAGTGGTCAGGGAGACACCTATGAAGTACAGAAGGACCAAAGGTCGTGATGGGTTCACTCAGAATGTTCACGGAGGCTAGGCTTGGAGGAGGACTTGGTCTTCAATAAAGGTGTTAACAGATTTTGAAGACTCCTCAAAGATGAGTTCTTGAGGTGACTTTCAAAGCTGGGTGTGGTTGCGTCACTTAGAGTCCCAGCACATGGGAAGCTAAGGATGCCAGATTCCAGGTCAGCCAGGGCTGCAGAGCAAGGCTTGTCTCAAATACCTTGAAGGCAAAATAAGATTAGTAAAACTCTTTTAAAAGTGGGTTTTGGTCCACAAAGGGAAGACTGAGTCAAGCTGTGGGGAGGTGGGATCTGAGTCCAGGGGATTTGTGGATCCTGGGGAAAACTATCCACTAACCATAACTCCTGAAAGTAAGGCACTTTCTCCTTTAATTCTAAAAAAGCAAAGAAGAGAAAAGGAAAGGAGAGGAGAGGAGAGAGAGGAGAGGAGGGGGAGGGAGGGGAAGGGAGGTGAGGGAAGGGAGGGGGGGAGGGGAGGGAGGGAGGGGCTGGAGCAGTGGCTCAGAGGTTAAGAACACTACATTTCTTCCTTAGAAGTCCTGGGTTCGATTCCCAGCACCCACATGGTGGCTCATAGTCATCTATAACTGTAATGCCATGAGATCTAATGCCTTCTTCTAGTGTGCATACTTACATGCAGACAAAATATCCACATACATGAGGGAGGGAGAGAGGGAGGGAGGAGAAAGAATTTCACGGGCCAAGCTAATGTACTTCCATACAAATGACTGAGGGCTTCAACATTCTAGACTATATTCAGCTTCCAGAATTTTCCCATAAAGACTGAGCTGAGGTGACCAGCATCAGGGTGAAGCTGGTGGCAGGAGTTGGGTGAGGGTACTGAGTTCATGAGCTCCCTCCCAGATATCACCAGAGCCTGATGCCCACTTCTCCAAGTCCATCCCTGACATGTGGAAAGCACAGCTTCTCCGCCCTCTCATAAAGGTCTCTTTGGTGTCATCCCTACTCATCCCCACAAGCTGCCAAAACCAGCGAGTAGCTTTGTACCCCCTCCTGTTCGCTGTCACTAAAGATTTACTATAGACATCGTTAGTTCAGTATTTATTAAACATCTGTGTATGAATTCTTCTGAAATGCATCTTAAGTAACCAAAAATCTTCCTATTAAAAAAGTACCAGCTAATATACACAAAGAGGGGCAAATTTTAAATTTAAAATAAATTCCCCTTGCTCTTAGATATTCAGTTCTCTGCCTTCTAAGGCAGCGATGAACAGTAAATGTGCTTGGTAGAGCTGTGGTGATTAGAAACGGCACATGCTAAACGATAGCTGGCTCTTAGTGGCTGCTTGGTAAACTATGTTTGTTGTCGTTATGTTTGCATTGTTTTTCAAAGGACAATGGAGAAAGAAAGTTTATAAACACCATTGTTCCATATAACCGCTGCTTCAGTCACAAACTTGGAATTATCGCACCAGCACTGATTAGGGTAAATGACACCAGACACAATCTAGAGAAGAAAAATGCTGGAGCCTGAGTTACCCAAACTGATCCAGTCCAACTTGACATTGAGTGAGAAGGGGGTGCGTGTGAACACCATTTGTTCATTCTACTCCTCTGTCTTCGTTTAATAATGGGTTTGAGATTTGGGTGGAAATTCTTATGTCTGAAGGCAGACTGTGTGGCACTCCATGGATCCCTGCTCTCAACTTACATAGGAAAATGTTTGTATGGATTTTCTGGAGAGAACGGGCCTTTATGAGATTCTCAAGTATTTTTCCAAGTAAAATGAGGAAAAAATTATCAGACTGTAACAGCTTGGAAATCAGGCCAATTTTCCTCTACCTTAACATTTTTCTTCATTTTTTTAAAAAGCACCTCACTATGTAACCCAATCTTGCTACCCTCCTGCCTTTGCCTCCTAAGTGCTAGGACTACAAGCTTGCACACTGCACCCAGGTGGGACTATGTGGGTCTTTGCTGCAGAGTCCCTATCCTGTATATTGCAGGATTTTAGTAGTGCTTTTTCTATCTGTCTGTCTGTCTGTCTGTCTATCTATCTATCTATCTATCTATCTATCTATCCATCTCTACCTCTTTCTCTCTCAGACACACCACAGAGAGAGAGAGAGAGAGAGGGAGAGAGAGAGAGAGAGAGAGAGAGAGAGAGAGAGAAAGAAAGAATGTGTTAGAACGACAAAGATGTTTCCAAACATTACCACATGTAATGTCCCCTGCAGCACAAAACTGCCCTCTGTAAAGAACCACTACATCAGGGGATTATCAATTTTTTTTTATGGTTACCATATTTTAACAGTTAAACTATTCAAAGATCCAAACCAAGTCAATCATTTTTAAATATCTTGGTGGCATTTAACTCTCTGAAATACCTAAAGTTACATTAATGCAGTGAGATTATCTTAATTTCCATGTCTATCATTTTAATAATGGCGTAATTACCCCAGTTTTGAGTAGAGCAAAACCTTAGTAAGGAATGAACAGGAGGGCTGTGATGTGTCCTCTACCTTTTAACTTATGAATGGCTTCATTTATTAGTCAGGAATGAGGAGGAAATTAGGAATTTGGGGGCTTTGAGTTCTTACAGCATGCTTTTAAGATAATTAGTTCAATAATTGAGTCATCGACCCAGAAGGTAGATAAAAGACGCCCCTAGAGTTTATCGGTGAGCCTATGTGTGATATATACAAAGACCTCGACCTAACAGGTCCCTCTTTAGTAATCCGCTCCCAAGTAGCCCAGTGTGCCTCGACGTCTGGATGGAGACCAGACACAGGATGGCCAGGTGCTCATCCTGCGATGGTTTTCTGTGTTTGCCCTATGGAAAGAACCAGAGCATCAAATGCCCGACAGCACAGAGCATCCGTTTCTCCTCTGTGAGTCCTGCTGATCTGCAGGTCCCAGATCACTTGAAATCCTGACTCTGTTCCTTCATATTTCATTCCTCAAGGGAGTTCTGAGAACCCTGTGCTAACTCACTTATGTAACACAGCATAGAAACCCCAGCAGGAGCTTTGTTACTGTGCCAGGCACCCTGTGGGACACATCTCAGGCCTCATTATTATACCCCCTGGAACAGATCTTAGAACCCTTGTGTATCAATTAAACAAACAGGCTGTGAGAGAGACGGAGACAAGGTTCAAACTCCTGACTGCATCCTGACCGTCCAACAACAACACTCTAGCATTTACAAGAATGCACAGCTTGGCCATCACACTTAGTCAAAGGTAATCTCGTGATTGTTATTGCTACCCCACTTACAACATCTAATAACATGATTAGGCAACTTGCTCCAAGACACTAAGCTAACTTCTCTTTAGTAATGGTCAGGAAAAACTTTTTTTTGGTGGATTTTTTTTTCATGTAGCTATTTTTGCTAGCAGTCAAGGTCAAACTTCAGGTTGACTGGCACCTAAGAGCATGCGCTTCACCACCACTGGGGATGCTCTTCTCTGTGGAGCATTCTGAAAGGCATTCCTAAGACTGGGACCAAGTCTTACCATTGAACTCACTGGATAATTTAACTTCGAAAACACAAGAGGTGTGCTTTTCTTCTCCTAATGGTGTTCAGCTCCTGATACCTTTCCGACAGTGAAGATTTTGAAACAGAGAGAGCTCAGCATTTTGAGAGAACTTCTTTTCTTTTACTGTTTTGACCCTATGGATAGGTATTGGGATCAATCATTTTTTTAAAAAAAAAATGCTGAAAAATTAAACTAGTGCAATTTTCTTTTATTTCCTGGCTGAGTTTTCTTGGGTCAGATTAGGTCCTCAGTCTTGTGAGTAGACCTACTTATATGATACCCCCTTTTAATCAATGAAAGCAAAGATAATACGAAGACCCATCTGTGCTTCTTCATTGATACAACTTTCTGTAAATAAGTGATCAGCATGGTTTATAAAATAAAAAGAAGAAAGAAGATGAAACACACACTTGGGTTTCCTCTACACCTGTTTCAACTCGGCCATCTTACCCACGTAGAGACCTGCAAGCACTCACTGGGGGCTAAAACAACCAACTAGCATTTACCAGTGAGGATAGACAGGAAAAGTTAGGAATCTTGGAGAAATTTCTGTCTCACTTCAAGGTCATGCAAGTTTTGAAGTTATACTGAAAATTGATTAATTAATCTAAAATATATTGAGGCCCCTGAGTCCTAAGGTACCCAGGAATACCATAATGTTTAGGTTACTGGAAAATGGACCATGGAATATTCTCTTCTAAGTTAGAGGCAAGAATAGGTCCATAGTAGAGTATGTGGTTAGTGTACACTAGGCCCTTGTTTCAGTCTCCAGCACAAGAGTAACAATAACAAATAAGATAATTTGGAACCTTTCTTATCACTGATAATTACCATGTATCATTATCTAGAGGTAGGTACCTTTATCCTATAATGTCCAAGAGGAGGAAGTCTTTGGTGTCAGACCTTTTGATGCAAGGAGTAAAAACCAATCTCTGTAGTTTAAGCGTGGGGGTGGGGAAATATATTGATTTATAATAGAACATGGTGGAACTAGCCATAAGACTACCTCAAGGCAGGAGTTCGACCACAGGCAGGGGTAGCTCTCCTCTTATGTATCTGCCTCATTCACGGGTGGGAGAACTCGGCCTCCAACATGCTAAATTATTACAAAGAATGAACATTACAAGGAATGAAAGGGAATTTTTCTCTACTTCCATTTTAAAGAAATGATAGAGCAGGCTATAATCTCAGCACCCTGGAGGCCAAAGCAGGAGGATCACAAAGTTTCAGGCAAGCCTCAACTACATAGTGAGTTCCAAGATACCTTGGGTTCATGCAGAGATCCTATCTCCAAGAAAACAAAACCAGACTGGTTTGATGATTCTGGTGGCGCTGTCATGTCACATGCCTACCTCACCATGCTGCCGTGGAATGAGGTCCCACCCCTAGCTTAGCTTAGACAACACACCCGCCTTTGTAGGCAGATGAGTAGGAACTGTCTCTTGAAGAAACAGTGGGTTTGGAGCCAGTCGGAATCACCAAACTTATCAGGCTTCAGTGAGGATAAGGAAAGGATTTAGCAGGTGAGAAAAACAGATCTCTAATACCATAGCATTGACAAAAGCACAGTCGTGGATAAGGAAAGTAGGGACAGGGTGAGGGGAGAAACATTGTGAAGGGATTCAGTCAGGCACAGTTTAGAAACACAACAAGGAAGAAATCCATCTTGTCAACAACAGGCACTGGTCTGGCTCATGAAACCTCCTGTTTCTAAGACCTGTGAACATACCCTTTATAATAAGATACCCTACCAGAGAAACAGAGGAGGAAATGGTTGGTTCTGTGAAAGCCTGGCCTGTGACAGGGAATCAAGCAATGGGATGGGCTCCCATTTGCCCTTTCCTCGGTCTACTCATAAGCCCTTATTTTCTTGTGCTTTCCAGTGCTGCCTTAGCCTTTCAGAACTAAGAGCAGGAATATACCGCTCTGCACTAGATCTTAAAATAGTTCAACTCTCCCGATTCTCATTTTTTTTTCTAAGAAGAAAGAAACCAAAACAAGAGTCTTGCCTTCTCTCAGAACAGTTTTTAAAAATGGTGCTGGAACCATGTGGAGAACCCAAATTCTGAGGAACAGCACTCCTGTGCCTAGATAGAAATATGTCCCATAAACGGCCATGAAAATGAAGGTGCTCTATTGTGTAACTGACATTGGTATTCAGTATGCAGACGTCCGTTTCGACAGTCCATCTTTCCTCCTAACCAGGTACAGCTCCCTACCTAGGCACCGTGCTCAACCCCACATCTTTATTTTGTTTCTCCTTTCTCCGCCCTTCCAGATGATAGACATGATGTACTTTGTCATCATTATGCTGGTGGTGCTGATGAGCTTTGGGTCGCCAGGCAAGCCATTCTCTTTCCCAATGAGGAGCCATCTTGGAAACTGGCCAAGAATATCTTCTACATGCCTTATTGGATGATTTATGGGGAAGTGTTTGCTGACCAGATAGACCGTAAGCAAGTTTATGATTCTCATACACCAAAGTCAGGTATTTTAACTTCGATTGAGTCACGCCTTTTCCAAGTCCATTTGTTTGTCCTCAATAAATGGCTCAAGATAGAGGACCGATTCCTAGTTTGCTATCTTGGTGGAGACAATCAATGCAGGTGAATCGACTATTTTAGCAAAATAGCCCTTGAGTGTATCTTCAGGTATGTCCTTCCCTATGACAAGAATGGATTTATAGAATACCAAATTTGATATGAAAATGAACCATTTTAAATGATATAATCTTGCATATAACTCAAAATCTTAAGGCCATGTTTTTCATATTTCATTACTGGGAATACATTGTGTCAAAACTACCCACTCCTACCCTATCCCTCTCTTGCTAGGCTTTAGAAAATAAATTCCTTGGGTTTGACTTTAGAACAAATAAACAATTCTCAATTTCGTCATTAGAATTCAAGATTAAGGGCAAACATCTGTATGGTATTTTCCTCATACTAGAAACTATTCCCCAACAGCCTTTCTCATTGTCTTAAGTTATGTGCTATGGAGACACAGATGAAGCCAGAATTCATTACCAAGAAATATGGAAAATGCCCGTAGGTCATAGACTGAGTTATTTGCTGCTAATGCCAGGGGTTGGAGGAGGGTATCTATATCATAGTGACTTAGTATGGACCAAGAGCCAGCCGCCCCTAGTACCTTCAGCCTACCAGATGCAGAGTGTCTACAACAAACAACTCCTTTTGTGTGGAGTTGGAGGATAGCTGTAGTCTAGGAGCCTGTTCCAGGATTTTATTCGGACCAAATGTCAGGGAACACCAGGCATCAGGAAATGACTTGGGAAGAAAGCATCTGAGAAGAAGCACATTTCAGTGTGGAGTTGAATCCCAGGAGCAACTCTTTCTCATTTCCCCTGAGGAATTTAGGTCTGGAAATAACGACCCTCCAACACTGTTCAATTAACATTTTTCAGACAGTTTTTGCTGACAGGCCAGCCATCTGAGCCCTGGACTGTGAACACAGATTAAGGTCACATAACCACATAGCTTGTTCAGAGGGGGAGCAAAGTCTAGGCAGCACCCCACTCTCCCTCCTCAGTCCAGATAGGACGGGGCCTAGGAACACAAGGACAAAGGACACCTGAGCTTTGGGTCCTATGAAGAACATTGTGTATCCTGGCAACAGAACACAGTAATGTGTCATTTTTCCCCTCCATGATGAATTTTGAACAAATACACTTTCTCTCTGAAAACATGTTATCTGGGGCAAGCAAGGCTTTTGGAACACCTAATTGGAACAAATATTTGCTCCATGAGACTTAGCCAACTCATGGAGGAAGAATTTTTGCTCTATCCTCCAGTTATGATATCTTTGGTGACAGTGTGCAGCCTTCAGAAGGCAGTTTCCCAGGGGTGGGAATTTTCTGTAGAGAGCATCCTTTCAAATGGTCCCTACAGGCAAAATAACAGTTAAAAAGCTCGCTATGATGATTTTCCTCAGAGACTAAGCATCCCACCCCTGGAAATTGCTTTCCCACTTTATTACATTATTTTGGCTTTTCAAGTTGTCCCTTTCTCCCATAGAATGAGACAAAGACCCCCATGGGCATTTGGACAACGTAGTGAGGAGAAAGGGTGAAGAAAGGAAGAGAGAAAGAAAGGGGTGGTATGGATGTATTTTACAAATGGGATTCTGTCTGTCCCTCTACAAGTGGCCATTTATTGATGTTGTACTATGAGCCCAGCCTAGTGCAACAAATACCACCATCTGCTGAACACAAGGATTTAGTATTTGCTGTTTTACAAGAAGGGCTGATTATAGTTTAGAACTTGAAAACTCCCCATCCCACCCACCCCCAAGACAGACTAGAGGTGTTTGTGGGACTGAAGTATGAATATAGACAAATTCCCCCACTCTGGGAATTAGATCTGTGCTACTCTATGTGTGTGAGGATAAATCTTGACCCCCAAGTCCCAAAACATACCTGATCTTGCCTTAGATGGATATGACCTTGTTGAGACCCTGACCTCTTCCTCTGTGATGTTCTGAAGTTGGCTGCAATGGCAGACTCTGTTCTAAGCTAAATCAGCCAGTTTTCTGTGTAGAGTGCTAAAGAGTAATCGTCCTTTCTCAAATGGATGTTGATGGTTGTCCCCAAATCTCAAATAACATTCAGCCAAGGTCACTGACCATGACTGTTCTATTAATGACTCAGTGCCTGGACTATGGCACCAGATGAACCCCATGAGGATTGGATGCCTATTCCCTCCTGGCTTTTCAGAATTTCCCAGAAGAGCTGGTTCCAAACTGTTTGAGAAAGGGACAAATCATTGACGCTGCCCTACAGTGTGTGGCCTTTTCCCTGTGCCGTGTCCAGGTCGGTGTGTGGCGCATGTATTCAGGCTGACTGGATCTCATATCCACCCGGACCTGCGGCCTTCCCTGCCCAGGGTCTACCGAGCCCATGCTATGGATGTGCCCCGTGTAGCCCTTCCCAGCTCTGCTCATCACGCACACCTCAGATGACTCATTTCTAACTTGATGCACGTGCTCCATTATCTAACTCCGGTTGTTTTGACTTCTAAGTGGCTGGACCCATTTCATGTTGGGGGAAATCATCACTTTCTTAACTGGGACTGATCAATGTGAATATGCAATGGGGCCCTCAGAATGGCTCGCTCACGCCACCGGCAGACCTCGGAATGGAGGACACCCATAATGTCCTCACTTCTGGGAAGGCTGTGTTACCTAACTGTAGTTTTTTTTGGTCTACATTTCATCTAGTTTCCTGTTATTTAGACAGAAATTACCTATAAAGCCAAAGACAGTAGGATGAGATTTGTAAGGTTACTTTCCAAATGTGCTTAAAAACTAAAAAGTTTAAAAAAAATCATATTTTAAAAAAATCACGAAATAACAAGTACATTTTCCGTCTATGTCATTCTGGACTAACATAACAAATAGAGCAGCCTTAGTCTAAATTATCTGAGAGGATAGAGTTTTCCTTCAGATTTGGAAGCAGAGGGCCACAAGAATGTGGTTGGAAGTAGAAGAGGATATAAATGAAGAAGGGACCAGAGCCATTTTTACCCTGGAGGCTGATCTGATTCCTGGGGACTGATTTTGCTGTTGTTGGCTGGTTAGTTGGTCGATTGATCTTCAGAGTTTTCTTTTCTTGTTTTTTTGTTTTGTTTTCAGATAACCTATAATTGACTTTGAATAGCCATGCTACATATGATACTTGGCTTGATTTTTATTTTCAGATAGCCTGTCATTAACATTGAGTACTCCTGCTACATACTACTTTGCTCAGCCCCAGCTCAGGGCTACCACGGTGACTTGAAGTCTGAGGTGTTATACCAGTATTTGCCGGTGGTTGAAGCTCAATGGTAGTGTTTTGCTGTATACACAGGAAGCTCTGGGTTCAATACCGAGTGCCACAAAATAATTAATTCGTGGCATTATATTAAATGCACCAATACCAATACAACATTCTCTGAGAAGTCTCTAGGATGACCTCTACTGCATGCCCTCTGAGGGCTAGCCAGGACCCCAGAGGTGCTTGAGTGGGAAACGCACTGAAGGAAAAGAAGAACAGCAGAATCAATAAGTCCCCAGCCATGTCCGCACCAAGACTGGAACAAAATTTAAAATGGATGGCTTTTCAGTCAGCTCAGAAATCTGGTTTGCTGGGTAGGGCGCTTGGAAGTTCACCTTCCTTAGCAGAAGAGACGGGGGTATCTCTGACATTGTCCAGCCTCCTGCTGGATGAGACCTCTTCTTACTTACAGGGCATCCTGCTGGATATTCAGATTTCTCAGGCTGTACTGAGGCAGGAGAGAAATGAATCATGCTTCTGAATGCATTAAATACAGGTCTAAATTTAGTCCTCCTTTCTGCCTCTCTGGATATTTTTACAAGTTTAGATAGTACTGTGGAAGCAGACTGTCCAGGACTTTCTCTCTACCATGACAACTTAATATGACCTAGCCATTTCTACTCTAAATTAACTATCCAATCTTCTTAGTACATGGGTCAATTTTGTTTAAATTGCTGCCCGGGGCTTTTTCATCTGAAATTAATAGGTGACCTGAAGAAGGAGATGGGGGCTTTGTTGTGTTTTGTTTTTAATTGACTGATTGAATACAACATTTTATATTAGTATAATCGATCCCTCGCTCTTTGGTATCCAGGATATCTCCATGGCTTTGACTCAAACAAGGGTTGAACATGTGTACAGAAGGCTCGAGTACTGTCCTGAATTATTTTTCTGTCTCCAATTAATTATTCCCCGATTTGGGTATGGAAGTAGGACAGCTCGAGTGTCTGAAATACTCTTGCCATGGGGAAGCAAGGAACACCAAGAACCAGAAGAGTGGCAAGTGACGTGTGTCTCAGTCATTTCACTTGAGGTCTCAGAACTCAGCGCTGGGCCTCTGTTTGGAATTCCAGACCGACCTCTGATGGCTTCAGAGCACACCGCTGCTAAGAGAAATAGCATGCGGCCTGTTGCCCAATCAGGAAAAGTAGTCTGGGAAAAGGAAGCTGGGGTCAGTGCCAACCTTGGGGGAAAGGGAAATCGTTTCATTAGGTTTTCTTTTCACAAACTGCTAAGGAAGCTAGCCAACACTGTGCTGTCCCTGACACAGTCAGCCCACCCTATAAAGAAGAGCCACATGACTTGTTTACCAATACAAACTTGGGCTCATGAGATTTACAGAGAACAGAGCGATCTGCCTTCGGCCTCTGTTGTGAAACCACACGCATCCTGCTGCCGTGATATCCACTGTATTTGCTCACAGGTGGAACTCTATTTAGAGTCCACTCTTCATTCAATAGTTTTTTTTTTCCTGCCCATGAGCAGGAAAAAAAAAGACTCTGAAAACCAGAGCCTTTAGACAAACAAGGAAGAGACATGGCCCTCGAGGAGTTTACAGTTCAGCAGGGGCAAACCTCCATTGACAACCGATGTATGGAGGCGAAGCTCAGATAGGAAATCTGCCAGCACCACGTGGAGTTGGAGCATGGTGGAATAGATGAGGCCCCAGCAGAGAAGAAGCAGGCCGAGCAGAGCCCTGAAACACAAGCAGATGTGTGCTAAGCAGACGGGAGCAGGGGTGTGAAGAAAGAATAGCATTCCAAACCGAGACCTAGTGTGGCAAGCTCTAGGCACAGAAAACGATCGAGTGTGGCTCACTGTAAAGTGAGAGGTAGGAGACAGGAAGCAGGACAGATGGGTGTAGAAGGAGAGGGGGAGAGAGGAGAGGGAGACCATGGAGAGGGAGGAAGAGGACACAGGAGAGACGAAAAAGCATTCCTGATGGAGTTGGTAATGGGAAAAAAGGGTTGCATGAGACTGGAGGAAGGTAAAACCAGAAAGACCTCAACAAAGGCCTGATGGTGGAGAGGGGATAAAAAAAAAGTGAGTGGGGATTAAAATGGGGAGAATGGAGCTCACCCTAGTTTAAAGTATAAAAACCACTTACTTGAGGGGAGGAATGTACCCAGGGCTGATGTCCCACTGGGGTTAAATTAAGTTTGTAGATCCTATAGAGAGTCCAGACTTGCAGCTCAATAGGATGATCTGGGACTATAAAATGAAATAAATTTTAAAAGGGGGACTGAGAAGGTGGCTCCTTGATTAGCATCGGCTGTTCTTGCAGAGAGCCCAAATTCAGTCCTCACCACCCATATCAGACAGTGCACAAACTCCTATTGTTCAGTTCCTGGGGATGTGATACACGCTTCTACCCTCCATGGGTACCTGTATGCAAGTGGTGCACACACAGACAAGCAGGCGTACACGCACATACATAAATAGAGATTAATTGGTTTAATTAAAAAGTGCTGAAGTGGAAATGCAGGTTTTAGGATCAAGAATGTCTCTCCCTGTCAAAGTCACGGTGGATGAGCACAAATAGACAGAGGAGAGGCAGAAGCAGGATGTGAGGAACACAGGAATTGCAATGGTGCCAACAGTGCCAAGAGAAAGGGGTCAACCAGGTCGGTGTTTAGAAGAGTCCTTTGCAACGTCATTGCATTCCAAACTGGTCTAAAAGTCATTGGTTACTTTTTGTCAATTTTTTCATTTCTATACTATGGTTCCAACCTACTCTGAGATGAAGAATTCTCCAGTCATTTTTAGTGACCTATCTTCAAAGTCTGGTTTCTCTAGTTCCTTTTACAGAACACTTTCAATCCATCTTGGTTGGCATAACTCTAAAGCCCATATATTATCCACTCTATCCTTCAAGTGAATCCTGTAACCCTGTAGAAAAAGAACTTCTGTGGGTTCAATACATCTTTTTTTAAAAGATTTATTTATTTTTATTTATATGAGTACACTGAAGCTGTCTTCAAACACCAGAAGAGTGTATGGGATCCCATTACAGATGGTTGTGAGCCACCATGTGGTTGCTGGGGAATTGAACTCAGGACCTCTGAAAGAGCAGTTAGTGCTCTCAACCACTGAGCCATCTCTCCAGCCCTCAATACATCTTAAATATTCATAACTTTCTCCTAATTCTCTGTACTAAATTCCCAAAACTTATAACTGAAGAAGAAACGTTGAGTTCCCATCTGGCTATGGGGACCATTTTGTCACCTAATTACTAATTTATCAGTAGAGAAAAGCAATATAAGAAGTATCTGTCCCTTTCAATAGAGACAAGTCAGTACACTTCCTTATAAGTTATACTTTATCTTGGCCTCTTTAACAAGTACAAGAAATTATCTTTTAAAAAAGAGAAGCCTGTTAGGGTAAGAGAAGAGACTCCCAGATCAGCAACAGTGATGAGAGCCAAACTGGCAGTAGCAGCCTGCAGAAAGAAGTTGTGCGTGTCAATAGAACAGAAGCAAGAAAGTGAGGGGAGATTACTAGGGATGCTTTAAGATGAAATCAGCTATCATAAAAGAGCATCAATTCTCCTTACTCTGCCTAACTGTGATAGGCTGCAGGCTTGGAAAGACAAGCATTGCAGGATTAATACTAGAGACACCTACCTGGAAAATAGGGCAACCCCAGATGGTGGTAAGGGCGCCATCATCTATAACATATGGAATATAGGATACAAGAAGTGTCTTTATCTAAAACTCCAAGACATGGTGACTTTATGACCCAGACATCAAGTTCAGTTCTAGCTACCATCCCTAAAGAAAACGTAAGAGAGGAGCAGCCATTAGCTAGGAGTGAAGAAACGCTGTGGTTCAAGGACAGAGCAGGATTTGAACTCTTCATGCCAAGGAGATAAAAGAGAATGTGTCAAAAGAGTCTGCATTTCTCAAGTGAATTTCTAGGCATACTGTGATCTGGAGATTTATACCATGGTTTGGGACTCTATATCCGAGAATGTTTGGGCAAGAATCTTTTAAGTGTGAAGTATTCGACTTAGGACAAATAAAGGGAGTGCCCTTCTCCAGAGAACATCTCAGATTCATGCCTCCCCTAAGTATGTGACAGAAAAATGATCATATATTCTGAGAGACTTACGATTTTTTTCACCCCCCCCAAGTTTATCTTACCTTTCCTCCCTGCTTCCCAGTTGAACCCCACTCCCATTTGTCTCACTCCCCCTTCACACCACCTATGTCCTGTGACCCCCATCTCTAGAATCTCTTCTCTCAGAAGCCCCCATGGTCCCTTTAACTCTCCTGGATTGTGCAGTTACTAAGGTTTTATATTCAAATATAGATTCAGAGCTAGAAACCACAAATAAGAGAGAACATGCTTTCTGGGTCCCTCACTCAGTATATATTCCTATTCCGTCTACTTATCTGCAAATTTCATGATTTTGTTTTTCTGCACACCTGAATGAAATTCCACTGTATAGATGCACCCCATTGTCATTACACATTCCTCCGTTGAAGGGCACATAGTTTGTTTCCATTTTCTAGCCATTGTGAATAGAGCAGAATTCTCCCACAACAACAAAAAGCCATATTTTTATATCCCCAGATAAAAAAAGCATTTTGCTTTGGAAGGGAAGACAATAAGGTGAGGAAAAGGGAGAAGATGTTCTCCCATAAAATAAGAGTATCCACATCACAGAAATGTCAGGGATAAGCCAGGGGCGGTGGTGCAAGTCTGTAATCACCGCATTCAGGAGGCAGAGGCAGGAGGACATTGAATCCGAGGCCAGCCTAGACTATAAAGTGAGAAACTGTCTCAAGACACCACACACACACACACACACACACACACACACACACACACACACACACACACACACTTAACATGGTATAGAATCTCATACCACATCAATGAACATCCAGTTGGAAATGTGGTTGATACCTTTAGTTCACTGCCCAGGTTCCCTTGCATCCCCGTGTCCAGCCTGTGCCCTGTCCTCTTTGGTTCTGTGCACTTTAGTGCTAGCCTTACCCGCCACATTCAGATAGCTTCCCTGGGATCCACGATGTCTCTTCACCACCCAGGGAACCTAAGCTGACCTCAGAGTCCAGGGAATCCTGCACCTTGCTCCTAGCAGTTGGATTCAGGGAATATAAAAGCTTAGTTATTTTGACTCTTGTTGAAGTCCCACTCTCCTGCCTTTAACCTGCAGAATACCTTCCTGTAGGAGAGGCCCGGCCCATAGAATGAGGTGTGAGCTCAGGCTGCACCTGAAGTAGCATCTTTCTTTTTAACTTTATCCTCTGTTCTGATACCTCTGTGTGTATTCTCTTCAGTAAATAAATCACATTCATTTGAATGCTTTCCTCAGGGATGCTTCCGGAAGAAACCAGCCTAAGTTAGGCCCGCAGTCTCCTCAGCTAAAACCCAACATCATTCACACTGAAGACTCCTTTCCAGGATGGAAGGAAACCATGAGCATCCTGTATGATATACACAGCAGATGGCTGCTCCAGCCACCCACATTTACAATGTGACAATCATCTCTCGCATCACCCACTTCTTAGCTTCGTATCGGTATCAAAAAAAAATGCCCAAGACCAGGCTCTTTACAATAGAAGATTTATCTAGGCACAGTGATCCACACCTGTATCCCAGCACTTGAAGGTTCAAGTAGGAGACTCACAGGTTGGGTACTATCCCTCTAAAAGAGAGATAAAAGAAAAGAGAAGGGGGAGGAAGAGAGGGAAGGAGGGCCTGTTTGCTCAGTTCTGAAGCTTCATGAGATAGCAGCTTGACACTGGCATCTTCTGGGCTCCGGTAAGGGCTTCATGATGAATGTTGTCATAACGGTGGGAGCGTGTGAGGAAGAAATCACATGGCAACTCGAGCAAGAAGATGCAGATGTCCAAGTGCAAGGCTCACCTTGTTTAATAAAATTCCGCTCTTGAGAGAGCAGACCCACTCTGCACTACTGCAATGAGTCTCTTTTCGGGATGTCTCCAGCTCTTAAAGGTCTCTCTATCGCAACACCACGCAGCATATCGAACCTCCAGTACATGACACTGGAAAGCCAAACCACACACAAGTTCCCGCAATACAGAGCTGTAGGTGGGGGTGCAGGCTTGAAATCCCAGCAGCTAGGGAGGCTGAGGAAAGAGTGAGACCCTGTCCCAAAAAAGAAGAGAAAAGCCATAGCGTCACTGGTGATAGAAACATGAGTGTGCCTTCTTTAATAGCTGAGCTCAGTAGCCATAAGGCGAAGGCATGATGCTCCCAGGAGTCTCTTAGAAATGCCATGCTCGAAGCTTAAAGGGCCACTCTATCCTACTTTGGAAGCTTTCATTTTGCATTCTTAAATTCTTGCTTGGTACCCACAAGGTACAAGAGGAAATAGAAGAATATTCAGACGTAGTCCTATTTTAAGGAATTTGTAAACCAGGCCAGGTAGGTGTGAGCAAAGTTTTCTAGAATGTGAAGGAAATTTTTCCAGAAAGGACTAGATCAACATCTGGTTGTTTCAAGGCAATGTGGTCTCTGTCGTAGTTTACAGTGTTGCCATTCGTGTCCCCAAAGTGGTCCTAGACAATAAGTAAACAGGTAGATAAACTTTATTTACAAGAACAGAAGGCAGGCCAGATTAGCCACTCAGATTAACTCAACAAGCCCTGCAAGTATATTGGTTTCTTTCTTACCACTGTCAGTTGAACTCCAGGATGGAATCGGTTTCCTTACTATTCAAGTTTTCTCCAAAGCATTAGATGTGCTTACTTCCGAGGATTATTTTATTCTAATAAAATGGGTCAGCAGAGAGGAGAACAACAGTTGTTACCTGGGTTCATGTGTGTACGAGAAAACCACAGTACTCATTGGGTGGATATGGTTTCCAGGCAACAAAAATCAGATGCTACCAGGAAGTCAATGTTTACCTTATAAATCCACGTATTTATATTTTGAATATATCCTCTTAAACCTGGGAGGCCAGCACTGAAACTGTGAAGTATGGCTTAGGATGGGCGGAGTGGGATGCAGCGCTCTTTCACCAGTGTTTCCTGCTGAACGTCAGGGTGGCTCTTCCAGTCTTGTGAAGGTACAATGTCTCTCCTCTCCACAGTCCCTAGAAGCTCTATCTTCCAGAAGCCCCGCTGCTTATAACAGAACTCCCAGGATCACACAGCCTGGTCCCATACGACACAGGTGGATTGGCACTCACTGGGGCCCACACTCACGTGTGTGTGTGTGTAGGCTTCCATTTCTCTCTCTTCTGTAGCCCTGCTTCAGCCAGGACACTTGAATATACTTCCTAGATCTTTCTTTCTGTGTCTCCTTCTCCAAACATTCTCAGATCCCTGGGAATGTGTAAGAGAACACCAGAAAGATACATGGGCTGTCTCTGGGTTCTGGATGATGGTTTTCCTCTCCAGGAAATGGTAAGAACAAATCCAACACCTGCTCAAAAGGGATTTTTTTTTCAAGACAGTGTGTGTGTGTGTGTGTGTGTGTGTGTGTGTGTGTGTGTGTGTGTGAGTGTGTGTGTGTGTGTGTGTGTGTGTGTGTGTAGCCTTGGCTGTCCTGGACATAGCTTTTTAGACCAGCCTCAAGCCTCAGACTCACAGAGATCTGTCTGCCTTCGCTGGGATTAAAGGTGTGTGCCACCACTGCCCAGCCAGGTCCCTTCTAGTGTCACACATATCTTAGGAGCACTCTCCTGTATACTTTAAGTCATCTCAAAATTGCAAATACCCAATATGGTGTAAGTGCTAAGGAAGTGGCTATTCTTTCTGATTTAGGGAACAGCATGTTTGGTGCAATGATTGGAGTTTTTTCACAGTATTTTCCTTCCATGACTAGTTAATACGGAACCTTCAGAAGCCATGAGCCAACTGCGTCTCAAAGTCTTATTGCACCACATCAATTCAGCCATCTTGTAATTAAAAACTGGATGTTCCCAGTAAAAATAAGCTCATAGGTTCCTAAATACTGTGCCCAATCTATACTTCTAGTGGGAATCGCATGTGAGGAATTATGATCTGTAGCTCTGTCTTTCGAATCATTTCTCTGTATAGCTACAAGGGTTTTTTAAGATTGTCAGGATGACGGTGGGTCTAGAGAATTCTTCTAGAACACTCATTTATGATGGAACTGTGCTATCAGGTACCATAGCTACTAATCTCCTGCAGCTTCTGAGTACTTGAAATGTAGCCAGTGTGAACTGAAACTTCTATCTTATCTTTTATTTTAATTAATTGGGATTTGGACTTAACTAGCTGTACATCACTAGTGGAGGTCCTACCAGACAGCTAAGCTATAGAACAAAAAGGTTCCTTTAGTATGCCGACTCCATGGGAGCAAAAACACATCTACCTGCTCACTGTTGTAGCTTCAGCAACTCAAGCTATGTCAGGCCCAAAGTCACAACTCAGAAAATCTCCAGCACACGATTAAACACCCTGAAGCAAGACTCAGAGAAGAGCAATGTCGTTAACTGCATTAAATAATCAAATAGACAAGAAGGTTTTGGTGACCAGAAACATGAAGAGAGCAAAGTCAAAGTGCCGGGAATAGAAAGCTAGGTGGTTATAAAGGAACTGCAAACGAGGGTTCAATTAAAAGGGGTGATCATGGACTCATAACACATGCAAGCACGAGGTGAAGAGTTAAGGGAATCCAAGAGTTGATAACATCATGAAACTTAGCTGAGTATGCTTTGTAGAAAATTACAGCCAGGTTCGAGAAATATATCACTGGCAAAGCCATCATTTTAATATATACAGAGAGATTACTTGTTTGCACATCTATAAAGACGTGGAAAAAAGGAGGGAGGTCTTTGTGAGAGCACTGAGAAAGGAAGAGAGGGCTGTGTGAGTCTAGCAGCAGACCAAAATGGGCCCCTCAGAGTCCCCTGCTCTGAGCTGTTACATGCCAGAGGTAATTGCTGTACATCCTGTAACCACAACTC
Organism: Rattus rattus; assembly: GCF_011064425.1. Classification (NCBI taxonomy): domain Eukaryota; kingdom Metazoa; phylum Chordata; class Mammalia; order Rodentia; family Muridae; genus Rattus; species Rattus rattus. The sequence goes on from NC_046155.1 coordinate 23,020,778, forward strand.
TTTCCAAAAGCACGGTGTTCTGACCAAACACAGTGAGGCAGATGGTTGATCCCCACCAAAAGCAGAACCAAGGACACCCATTTTGATTATTTTAACCGATCTGTATTAACAGCAGCCAATAAACAGGCTCATCTGCACAGGGGCTAACAATCAGCAGTTCATTCCAGCAAAGCACCTACATTAATTGTTTGTCCTGAAGGCCGTGTAGACAGCAGGAAGAAGGGACATGCCAGAGATTTTGGAAGACAGTTGTCCCCTGGAGCAAATAGCTTCCTGCAGCTAGATTTTAGGCCACATCTGTCAAGGGATGTTTAACTGAAACTTGCTTGGCTTTTGACCAAATATTTGGTCTCTAGACTATCTGGCCCATGGTTCAAGATGAGTTCTGTTTAGAAGACCCCAGCAGTTTCAGATCAAATACGGGATTTTGAGACTTTGTCTTAGTGGCATCCTCAGTTCTGGTGGAAAACTATTTCTTGACCTGAGCTGTAATGTCACTGGACATATATGCTCTCTGGGACCTTCTGTGTGGACAGTAAATCTCACCATCTACTACAGGAGAGAATGCAGGGAACATGCTGCTACCCTAGTTTGAATGGGTCCATTCACTAATACTGAACACTTCCATGTGTCAGGCCCTTTGCCAGAAGCTGGTGTTAAAAAACAAAAAGAGTTTCCTTCATTGCCTTTGAAGAACAGTTAATGGGAGGATTGGCACATCAACAGAACATTACGAATTGATGGGATTTATTTCTATAGAACTGACTTATAAGGAATTCGCTCACAAGAAAGAGGAGTACAGTTTAATTTAACAGTAGCTCAGGGAGCCACGGCAAAGCAGAGAGGCAGAGAAAGCAATGGGCGGTCAGAGGCATTTGCCTGGTGATAAGAGTTAAGCTGGATTGTAAAAGGACTTAGGAGTTTTTCAGATAGATAAACCATTCTAAGGAGAGGACGGTCGTGTATGAAGTCAGAGACAGATGACAAAGCACGTCAGGTGCTAGCAGATGGGGCTAGAAAGAGCAAGGACAGGAGGTGTCCTTCCTCTGCCAGCCAGGAACTAATCCCTAGGTTAGTTCCACATACAAGGCATTCTCAGGCCACCTGAGTTTGCCCTGGCTTGACATGTTGTTTGCATCTGGCTTTTTATGTGACCTCTTGCTGCACTTTCTGGGGGTTTTAGGGGAGGAGCTGGAACCAGCAGCTGTGTCCATCTCTTCTACTAATTCTTGGGAGAATGAATGGGGAGGAGGTTAGAAAGACAGATTGTTAGCAAACACGTTACAGTCCAAGCTAAGAAAGTTGGGGTTTTTTCACCATTCATCTTATGTGGAGTCCCTTTCTAAGAGAGATCTCTACTTAGGAAACCCAAGTGACAGGGAAGGGGGTGGGGAACGTGGGGGAGAAGAACATTGAGACCACGGCTATAAAATACATACATCACTCCCATGCTCGCGTCAGAGAAACCAGAGAAGGCAGAAAAATGTTCTTTGTTCCAAGTCTCTCCTAAACCAAGGAGCAGCAAGCTTCCCTGAGAAGAACCAGGATCCCCTGACCAGGTTAAACCCGCAGACTCATCTCCCCTTAGTGTAAAGTATTTGAATGTTTAGTCTTAACTCTCCAAATAGCTGAAATCAGCACTCGGAGAAGGAGAGCTGGAAGCAGGACAGGAAATCCTGCAGCAGATGGCTCTGCCTGGGTGAAGTAGGCTTTGAGCAGCCAGAGGGCAGCATGAGGCAACTGTGTGACTGCAGGGCAGGGAGCAGGGCCCAGGCATGGTGTGGTGAAAGGACTGTGCCTACATGGCAGTTTTGCCAAACACCTTGGCTGACATCCCGCCTTCTCCAAACACCATCCTTCACCGCCTGCACTATGGCATTAATGCCTGCTTTCAGTATCAGGATTACTTGAAGCTCCAAAGCCCTAGGCCTCCAGTTCCTCCACAGACCAGCAGTGCTAGTTCAGTCTGTGCTCTCCCACATTCTACTTCCTCTCTTTTGGCCCCACAGAAGTATACAAGGACGGAGGAGGATGAAGCAATACACGCATTATCTTCTTCCTCCTCTGTTCCTCGCCATCCCTCTCATCCTCCCCTCATCCCCTCTGCCTCTCTCCTCACCTTTTGCTTTTTCATTCTTAGTCCATTCATTGCCAGCCTACAAATACATCAGATATCTATCACACAAGAAGCTTAGAGGTGTAAAAAACTAAAATAAAAAGGTCTTAGGACATCCACAAGAAGCTAAAATGCATCCCAAAAGGCTTTCTTGTGACCACGAAAAAAATCTCCCAGGATCTGGGATGGTAGGATATTCTCTAATATGTTCAAGGCTGTGAGTTTGATACCCAACACTGCCAAATAAATGATGATGATGATGATGATGATGATGATGATGATGATGATGATGATGATGACGATGATGACAACAACCTCCCAAAGTCCAAATCCATTTCATTGATCCTTACTAAGGACAATGTCACCACTCACCCTTACCCAGAAAGGGGATATTTGATCTTAGAATTTTTTTTGTTTTTATTTATTTTTTTTAAAACTTTTATTGAGTTCCTTCTTTGACAACTTCATCCATTCACGGTGTTCATTATGATAATAATTCCATCTCTCCACCATCTCTATCACCTCCTTCTGTTCCCCCTGAGAAGTCCCTTTCAAATTAATGACTTTGTTATTGTTGTTGCTGTGACCCACTAAGTTTAAGCAGGATTGTCTTTGACTATGAGTTTGGGACTATCTACCAGAGAATGGTACATCTAAAGACAATGACTATGCCTTACCCAAAATTCATCAGTAGTAGTCAATAGTTCAGTATCAAGGAGTATGGCCCTGTAAGCTCCACCCACACCCATGATTAGACTGTTACTGGACCCACTGTCATGTAGATCTATTACAGACAGCTGCCATGAGGTCCTGACTGCATCGGTTGCATGACTGCATTTCACACAGAGGGCCTCTCCTTACCTTCCTTTTTTTTCTGTTTCCTTCTCGCTTGCTATTCCCAAAGCCTAGAAGATGGTGGTATAAATGTATTTAGGACTGAGCACTCAAATGTCACTTATTCTCAGTACCTTGAGCAGCTATGTGTCTCTGGAGTAGCATCTGCTAATGGCTATAAACACAAATATTTTAAAGGCAACATGGTCAAAAAAAAAAGAAAAAGAAAATAAAACATTATTAAGTTCACCTCTGGGGCCTAATAGCCCTCAGCAGTGAATTTTTGACAGGATTTTCAATACCAAGTATGAATTCTCTCCTATAGGATGGACATAAAATCCAATAAGAAAGGGGTTGGTTAGCCCCACAACAGTTGTGCCACTACAGCCTAAGCCAACTTTGCCTAACCGCTTACCTAACAGCACCATTTTGCCTAACTGGTTACTATTTGTAACCGCTGGATAAGCCACTGATGCTGTTTCTTTACCAGACCCCTTTAGCCCTATTAATGGTAGCCAGCAGGAGGAATCCTTCAGCTCAGTTCCAGCTTGGTTTCTCTATACCTTGCATATGGTTTCTTATCAACTGGTTCTGGTAGCAAAAAAGAAAAGTGACCAGAGCTTATGTTGTTTTGAGGGTTTTTGACACCTCCTTGACCAACAACTCATAGGAAGTATCTCACGCAGGCCACTAGGGATTTTATTTAGTGACCCTGTGGCTTCTAAGAACAGCATTTTTCACACATGCAGAATGTCTCTCTTCTAACTCTTTTTCTTATATCTTCAATTGACTTTAAAGGTAGTAAATTTCCACATGGAGCTTTCATATATCCGTAGTTTTAGTTAGCTCCCCTTCCCTCCTGTTCCATCTCTAACATACCCCTAACCTATCCCTGCTTAAACTTTCCACCCCCCCCCATGTCCCATCTCTGTTTTCATATCGCCTACACTATGTATCTCCCCTCCATTAAGGTATCACCTACCCAGTGGCCTTTTTCTGGTACCCTTATTTCTACAGGTACACCAAGTTAAGCACAAAACAAAGATCTGACATTGGGATCTGCATCTGAGAGAAACCATGTGGCGTTTATCCTTCTGAGCCTGGGTTACATCACTGGGTGTAATTTTTTTTCTAGTTCTATCTACTTACCTAACAATTTCATAATTTCATTTTCTTTACAGCAGAATAAAATTTCATTGTGTATGTAGTACATTTTCATCATCCATCGTCAGTTCATTGATATCTATGCTTATGCTATTTCCTAGCCATTGTGAACAGAGAAGTTATGAACGCAGACAACTGAGTGTCACAGAAGTAGAAGGTGGCAACCTTTAGGTGTATGCACAGGAGTTGTATATCTGATCAAATGAGAGTTTTATGTCTCAGTTTCATGATTTCATGTCACATGATATGATTTCCATAGTGCCTGCACCAGATTATACTCTAGGAATATTTGGATTGTCCTAAGTTGGAGGGTGGTACTACATCTACAAGTGGAGGCCAGGGATACTGAGCATCCTCCTCTCGTGCCTTGGACAGAATCACCCCATTGTCCATGCTAACCAGTACTGAGGTTGAGAAAAATCTGGCCTACAAGCATCCAAAGTTCAACTCCCAGTCATTGCTTCATAAAGGGAAAGGCCACCGTGCAGTTGCCTCACCATCTGGAAAATCCTAAAAGGAAATTCTAAGAAGGCCCCAAATCCTCAGAAACTGAAGCTGATCCTGGAGCATTCTGTGTCTCCATTGTCACCCTTCTTACAACATTTTGGACCATCTCTCTCTATGCTTGGCCGTGTTAGGACATCACACAGAGATGGTGTCTGGATAGCCAAAGGATGAACTGCTCTTGGCAAATCATAGAAGGTCTCACATCCTGGCTTCTGGCAGCTATTTTGATAGAAAAATAAATCCAGATATCACCACTGTATAAGAATGAGAAGAGTCTGGGAACCCTAGCCTAGTAATCAGAAACCTCAAGCGTTTGGTCAAGTTAGATGAAGTCGCCTTTAATGTTTCTCTTCCTGGCTTTGTGAGGGAGCTCAGTCCATTTGCATGCATGGTGGGAAACCACTGTGATTCGTTGGTAAAGAAAGTGATAGGTGATGACTTCAGGAATCCTGGAATCCGGGAATCCCAGCTCTGTCAACAACAAGTACTTCGCTTGGACTGAGACAGGAAAGAGGACCACACCACCTTGATGGGGCTCAGTAGCCATAGTTACTAATCAATGCCAGCCAACCAAACTTGAAACAGTTCTTAAACGCAGGCCAGTGACTTGCCTGAGCAGCCCATGGGGACTCAGCTTCCCAAAAGCACAGTTCTTAAAGCAAAGAGGCGAGGCTGCTCTTTTTAATATTCCAAACGAGGGCGTCAGAAGTAAAATGCCATCATGAACTGAGTGGTTACAGAACTGCTCAGGAAGGCCAGTTGCTGACAAGCACTTCAAAGCCACTCATACCACCTGAGGAACATAATGTTCACCTACGGAAGAAACGCCGTATGATGCATGCGGTTCTATTATGCAGGAAGTAACTGAATACACAGGGCAGGGGACTCCGATACCAAGCAGGGCAAGCACTAAAAGACTGGATTCTTTTCAGTAGATTTAAGATTACAAACCCTAGCAAGAATCAAAAAAAAATCTCGCTGTCTTTTGCCAAGTGGACAGCAGTTATATTTAAGCAGATTGCACCAACTTCCTAAATTCCCCCATTCCCCATTAAGTGTGTGACAAAGACAGGGTCAGGGGCTCTGTGGGCTTCTTCTGGTATGACTGAGGAAAGGGAAAGTCAATTAGCATTTGTGGAGTCCCTAATGCAGTAGCTGGCACCAGGACAGGCCTATGCTATGACACATTGCAATGCCCCAGTCCTAAGAACTGCTGATGGAAATACCCAATAAAGGAAAAGAAAAAAAGGTGAAAAAAGAGGAGTGAACAATTGGCCAAGGCACACACAGCAGAGGCTGAACTAGAACCAGGCCTAACACCCAAGTCTGTGTTCTTACTTTCTACGGGACAACAGAAGACTACTTCTGATTCCAGACGTCTTCTCCTTACCCTGAACCTCTGTCTACAGTCCTGGGGCCTATCGTGCATTCATTTACTTAGTAATCAGTCACAAAGTACCCTGCTCAACACTGACGATGTAAAAACCACAACAGTTTTCTGGCCATTGGCACCGGGTCTTAATGCCAACTGTTAAGAGGATGGAGAATCTCCCAGAAGTCAGTGGCCTCCCAGTCATGAAGATTGGTCCCAATCATATCCAATGAAAGGACATCCTTTTGCCTATTGGAAGACGGTTATGACTCTAGACTAGTGACATTTTAGATACTCTCAGGAACTCTCTTCATGGATGACTTAGACACTCTAGCATAGGCCAGGGGGCATATTGTATCTCTCTAGTGTAATCTGGGCTGTCTTTATGAGGATGTAAAGTAGCATCCACCATCAAAACAGTGAATACCCTGGTAATGCCAACAAGAATGCAGTATTTACAAAGGAAGCAGCTGGGAATGGGGTCGATAGGTACTCCTGGTGAGAGACAACTCAAGAGTGTGCCCTGGCATGCAGGCTGCACTGCACCGCATGCAACACTGCACTTAGAGAACAGACTTTACAGAAAAGTTCGCCATTAGAAGGCATAGCCGTTAGTATATATGACAGGCACGAGATGGGTGGAGAACGAGGCTATAAACAGTTTACTCTGGTGTGATAGAGATAGTCAGAACAGAGCCAGATGTGACAGATGACAGAACCAGATGTAACCTTCAGCGTGTTTGCCATGTTTCAGTTGTGTTTGGGTCTGCCTTGGGTCTCCGTCACAGCAATGCTGACAAGATGACCGCATTCCTTGCTGAGTGACTCTGACGAGCTCATAAACCAAGGTCTCCATGCGCATTACCATTTTTATTAAACCGAAATCCATATTGATGTCAAAGTGCGCTGCATTCACAGAAAAACAATAGGAAATAACAGTGTTGGTAGCGCACCGATATGCCAGGTTATTAAAAGTGCTACCCAGGGGCAAGAGTCTGAGAAAAGAACAAAACAAAACACACCAGACCAAGCTATGCAGGGATGATACACAGCCGATAACCTTGAAAGGGCGAAGGGGGTACTTGTAGAGTTGAGTTCTGTGAAGCCAAACTTTGCAAAGCTGCTGCTTCTTCCAGCAGGGAAGCCAGCTCCAGACAGATGTGAGAGCCTTGACTCATCCAAACTGCGGGGTGCTTCCACTCCATGAGTTCTTAGTTGAAAACAAGTAAGCCAAAACAAGCTTCAAATAGCATGTTTCTCTCTCGAAGACAAGTTAGAACCAATGACTTCTGATGCTGCTCACACACACACACACACACACACACACACACACACACACACACACACACACACACACACACACACACACACACGTCACGATAGTTTCTGCTGTGTGTCTGCTTTCCAGCCAGTCTGAGCATCACTCTGGGCAGCTGACCCAATTACTCATCTATTCATGGGTCCAGTAGTTCTGTGCTGGGTGCTGGGGATACATGAATCTGATAAAGCCACTGCCTCTGCCGCTTCCTCCTCCTCCTCCCTTCCCCTCCTCCTCCTCCTCCTCCTCCTCCTCCCCCTCCTTCTTCTTCTCCTTCTCCTCCTCCTCCTCCTCCTCCTCCTCCACCTTCTCCTCTGACTCCCAGACTAGTCGAGGTATCAGAAGCTAAACCTAGAAACACAAAGATAAGAACATAAGCCTGGGCTAGAGAGATGGCTCATTGGTTCAAAGCATCAGCTGCTCTTCCACAAGACCTAGGTTTGATTCCCAGCATCCACATGGTGGTTCACAACTGTCTGTAATTCCTATTCCAGGGAATCAGACACCTCATCATGTACTCTGTGGGCATCAAGCACACACATGGTACATAGATATTTGTGCCAGCAGAACATCCTTATGTGTAAGATTTAAAAAAAGGAGATATAAGATTGAATTCTGGTAAGTCTGTGGTTAATAAAAATGGACCACATTAAGACCTCTTTAAAAAATGTGTTAGGGTCTCAGGGAAAAGTTCTCTGAAAAAGTGACTTGCTTCTAAGCCAGGCTATGCAGAATGCATAGAAGTCTGTCAGGAGAAGAACCTAGAGAGGTAAAATTATTTGAGCAAAAGTCCTGAGGCAGGAGTGACAGTCAGGCTGCTGGAAAGTTGATTTTAAAAGCAAACAAACAAGGTATGAACATAAACCACTGGTAAGGGGGAAATGACACCAAGTAAAACTAAAGAAACAGACAAGACTAAGTTCCTTGGGCCTTTTAAGCCACTAGAGCGTTTAAACTCACTCCTTTGTTCAATATAAAACCTAGGAATGCTTCAATCCTTCCCCTAGCTCTTCCCTAAGAGTCCCTGATCTCCATCCAATATTGGTCTGTGGGTGTCTATATTTGTCTGAGTCAGCTGCTGGTGGAGCCCCTCAGAGGACAGCCATGCTAGGAAACTGTCTGCAAGCATAACAGAGAATCATTAATAGGGTCAGGGATTGGTGCTTGCCCATGGAATTGGTCTCAAGTTGCAGGGGGTAGGGGAGTTATTGGTTGGCCATTCCTTCGGTCTTTCTCCATCTTTTTCCCTTCATTTCTTTTAGACAGGACAAATTTGGGGTCAGAAGTTTTGTGGGTAAGTTGGTGTCCTGATGGGGATAGGAAGACCAACAGTGTCAACTAACCTGGACACCCTGGGAGTTCTCAGAAACTGACTTACCAACCAAAGAGTGTACATGGGCTGGTCCGAGGCTCCGGCGTATATGTACCAGAGGGCTGCCTTGTCTGGCCTCAGTGGGAAAGGATGTGCCTAATCCTGCAGAGACTTGATGCTCCACGCTGGGTGGATACCCAGGGGGCCACCCTCTCAGAGGCGAAGGGAAGGGAGGATGGGGGAGGGGCTCTGAGGATGCAGCCTTTGGGATGTAAATAAATTAATTTTAAAAAGAAACAAAAAAACAAACAAATGAACAAAAACCTAGAAATGGTTCTGGGTAAGAATGGAGTTAATGTAGACATTCGTGAGGGTGTTAGAGATGGTGATTCAAGGACCTGTGTGTGTTTGCGTGTGTATATGTGTCTGCATGCATAAGTGTGATATGAATTACATGATTTGACCTCCACTATAGCAGTGATCCAAAGGTTGCCAGTATGTTTGCTGAACCAACAATCCTGTAGATTAGTACCTAGCAAATTTAATTTGTAATTCAGCTTTGTCCTAACATGCAGGTCATGTGAACCTACCCTAGTACCTTCCTGTAAAATGAAGTGACAGGACTCCACTCTGTCATTAGTAGCCTTGGCTTAAGCAGCATCATGTCTACTTCTGGGAGATTTTGTCTTAGCAATCATGGTGTGTCTTTTCTTGCCAGTCCTTAGAGGAATAAGCTCTAACAGTCAAGCCTTGTTCTCTGTCTACAGATTTATAGTATCCCAGAAATTGTCTGGGTGGATGAAAAACCTGGTTATAATCATCTGCACCTAACCCCTTCTTACATTTAAATATATTCACACAAAATTTTGCATGTTCTTAACAAGTCATGCATTTTTTCCAGTCATGAAACCGCCATGAAAATCAAGGGAGGTGCCATTTTGTTTGCTGTGGAATTTTCTCGAGGGTGATTTCCCATCCTGGAAAATCTGCTTTCTCATGACAAAGCACTTACTGTATTTGGGCCTTACATCCATCCACATTTGGGCCTGTCCCATTGCTGGAAATCCTCTCTATAATGGAAGCACAGCTGCCTCCTAGCAGATTCTGCAATATCTATGTGTGAGCATTTATAAGTTCAGATGTTGGTTACGTCATTCCTTGTATTTGTTTACATGAAAAGGCATGTTGATTTTTCCAAGGTTATATATACAGGTAAAATACACCATGTAAAAGTTCATTTTAGAAGGGTAAAGGAGGTCCTAGAAACTAGTTATTATGAAAAAGAGATGTTGGATCTGACGACGTTAAGAACAACTAAACATGTTTGTTCAGTGTCCAGAATGATGCTATTTTAGGAATTTAGCCACTTACTATCTTCAGGTGGGGTCTTGTTTACCTTAGCATGTGAGAATTCTGATGTGGAAATTATATTTTGTTAAATGATACAATGGTACTAAAGCTAACATCATTGGTGAACGGCTAGGGGTACATCTCGAGGGTAGAGTACTTGCTTAGCCTGTGCCCAAGAAATAAATGTCACTATTATGAAGCTAGGCATGGTGGCACAGCATCCAGGAGATAGATGCAAGACATCAGGAGTTACCCTTAGCGACACAGGGAATTTGAGGCTCTATGATATCCTAGCTCAACAGTTTAGAGTATTTGTTGCTCTTGAAGAGGTCATTCGTGATGAAAGCGTGAGTTGTGCAGTAATTGTATCTAAGGGTAACAAAAATAGCAACAGCATAATAATAATAAAATACCAATTTTCAAAGCTAAAAAACATGTAACTCAGTGACAGAGTGCTTGCCTAGTATTCAAGAAGCCCTAGGACCAATTCTCAGCCATAAACACACATGCTACATATTATTAAAAGAGGGTGTGTGTGTGTGTGTGTGTGTGTGTGTGTGTGTGTGTGTGTGTGTGTGTGTGCACATGTGGAATTCAAAGAAAACCTTTTATGGTTGATTCTCTGTGGATGCCAGGACTGGAGCTCAGATCATCAGGTGTAGCAGCATCTTTACCCACTGAGTCATCTTACCAGCCATAATAGCACTCTCTGCATAACAAGCCAGTACCGTCCCCACATTTCTGAATGGGAATTCATGTAATCCCCATGAGGAGACTATGAGATAGCATTATTGAACCTATTTTCAATGAGTTAGGAAGCTGAAGCACTGAGAATATTACTCTATTTGTTGAACCCAAGGAAATGAGGAAATGGACAATTTTGTTATTCAGTAGTGACCTGTGTCAGAAAAGTTCAGTGGTCCATATTTACCTAATTAGTAATTTAACTAAGATAGACAGCTATGTGAAGGACAGAGCTGGGTCTGTGTCTGGACTGAGCATCTCCAAGCTCCAGAGCAGTGGTTTTCAATCTATGATATCCTGCATATTAGATATTTACTTTACAATTCATAATGGTAGCAAAGTTACAGTTATGAAGTAGCATCTGAATAATTTTATGATTGACTTTTGGCTACATTATGATTTCTTTTTCTTCCACCCTTTTTAACCCCTCTTCTACCTTTAAACCCCTAACAGTAGAGAAGAAAAAGGGTAAAGATATCACTATATTACTTCCTGATGATCAGGAGCATCAAGTTCCTTGGGTGCAAGTTTGATCTTCATTGTCAGGACCTTTGCACACAATGACTTGACTACAAGCTGCCCAAACAGCCCCTGCTATCATGCTCTAGCATTTATCTACCCTCTGAAAAGTCCCCAGCATCCCAAATGCCACACATTAGCAGAAACTATCCGCAGCTGGCAAAATCACGCCCCTGCTAGAGCAGGAGGCAAATCATAGTCAGCTGCTGTGGACAATCTGAAGCAGCCCCGTATCCCGCACCTGGGATTGAAATGAAAACACATTCTTCTATTTCTGTGTTCTAAAAACAAAACAAAACAAAACAAAATTCTCACTGCACACCACAGCTTAAGGAACTGTATTAAAGGTTTGCAGGATTAGGAAAGTTGAGAACCACTGCTCCAGAGCCTCTCCTAGAAAGGGCCAGTATTTAGTCAGTGTTTGCCATATGCTAGACACTGTAGTTAAGGCTTTACACATAACTCTGATTATGAACCACAAACAGTTGAAGAAACAGTCCCAGGGAGCATATGTGTCCTGCCACGAGACAGCTTATGAATGGCAGTGCAGTGGGGTCAGAGGCCTGCCTGCCTACTGTTCCCAGAGCCTAGATCTTGTATTCCCCTTTGTGTTTGGGGTGTGGCTGCATTCAGACTGAGAATGGATGGACAGTCTGGGTAGTAGAGGATTTTCCCACCACCACACTTTCAGTCTGGGATGGCGGGGGGGTGGTGGGCAGGTGGGCTCGCAGAAGGGAAACACACTTACTCATCAGCTCAAAGTGACTGACAATATTTTGGTGGAAGGGGAAATTTATCTCATAATGTGAGCAAAAGGGATTAAGGAAATGCATGAGGGAGATGAAAGAAAATGGAATACAAAGGGACCGTGAACAATAGAGTGATAGACTATAAAAGCTATGTCTGTGCTCCTAGTATGGAGATGCTTGGAAGTGAGTATTGCATAGGAAATTTCCTGTCTTTTCCCTGTTCTTGAATGATTTTCTAGTCATATGGTTGGGTCTGCTTTCTGTAGGTGTTATGTCATAATGTCCTGGTTTCCAATTGACTTGATTTATACCAAGACACTCTCCAAAAAAGGAAAAGGTAGCTGGATGTCGCTCTGCAGAGAATGTGCACATTAGACTATCATTTAATAACATGACCTAAAACTAGTTTACTAATTGTGTCAGGTATATCTAAGTGAGCCAAAAGTCTAGATTATGGAATTGTTCTTAAAGTACGGCTCCATTATTTTCACACGAACACAACATCTGAAATTAGCCTCCCTACAGACTGCGTGGCAAGTTCTACACAAATGCAGAGTGCTAGAATCCAAAGTAGCTCTGAATTTGAGCGAAAAGTAGTTCAGACCACCAAGTGCACACAAGGACGGAAAGAGTCTGCCGTGTGTCTCTTTAATTCTCCAAATAGAACAGATTGACTTCCGTGTCTCTTGCCCATAGGTCAGTTTTCCGAGTCAGCTCTTGGAGGCAGACCTAAACAAGGCTGACTGGGTGTGTGTGTATAATTTTATATGCGGCCTATATATAAATTAATTCAATGAAGGAGCACAGCAACGAAGAGCTTACAGACGCTGCTCTGTGCATTTGACCTTACATACCTGCCACCAATAGGAGCATTCTCTACAGCGGATCTACCTCTGGGATTCTGAATCCACAGACATGATTGTGAGCATCTTGCTTTCTCAGATGCTGATACCTAGGCTTCACTGTTTGACGTTCCTACAGGCAGCGTCGCTGGTTCTATTATAATCCGAAGCAGTTGGAGCAGCACATATCCATGACAACCGTGGAGGGAGCCAGTGCCTCCAATCACCTACTAACATGAAATAATAGACTATTCTTCATGACAGACAGCAAAACAAGATCTGTGCTTTGTTCTCTGCTTACATAAGCCATTTTGTAGCTGGTCCTTAACCTCATCTCAGCTGAGTCCCTACGGCAAACCCATCCTGCCGAGTGAAGCTGTCAGAAGAGGTGTCTGCAAACAGCTATGCCCAGGCCTACTCTTGAATCCATCTGTAGCACCCAGGGAAATAAAGGGCCCCAATGTTCCCTTGGATCAGAGACAGATCATGGGATAAATACCTAAAGAGGTCCAGCTTAGAGCCTTCAAGTCTGTATACCACATGGCCTTATCTGACACAGTAAACAGTTCAAGGTCTGCCCTTGTAGAGCAGCTCACTGATGTGACTAAGGACAGAGCACTAGAAAAGTCAGGATGCACACAGCCCCACATCATTCCACCCTCCCTTAAAATGACTCTCAAGAGACTAGATGGCCGGACACTTTGGTGCATACCTTTAATCCCAACACTTGGGAAAGGCAGGCAGGTCTTTGTGAATTCAAGGCTAGCCTAGTCTACATAGTGGGTTTCAGGTTAGCCATGGCTATATAAAAAAAAAAATTCTCACTATTAGAAGTAACATGGTGTAGTGGCCAAAATGTTAAAATAATGGAAACTGGCATGGTGGCTGTTGCCTATAATCCCAGCAATATGGAAACTGTGGCAAGAGGATTTCAAGTTCATGGCCAGCCTGGGATACAGACTGAGGCCCTGGGGTGGTAGTGTTTGCTTAGTTGGATGTTTTTGTTTTTGTTTTTGTTTTCGTTTTGTTTTGTTTTGTTTTAAAGATGATATAAATTTAGGTCTGAATTCAGGGCTTTTAGCTGTATATCATTAGACAAGTTGCTTAGCTATTTTTTGTCTTTTATTCATCTCTAAAATGGGTGTGATAACTGCATTTTTTTGTTGTTGTTGAAATTTACAAAACATACAAAACAAACCCTGGAACAGAACAAGTGCTTAATTAGTATTGGTTAAGTCAAACTTTTGTTTTTAATTAAATGAATGGGTAAGAAAATCTAGAGTGTTCCTTGACAGACTAAGTCCCAAGGTCGTGACCTGACCTTGATACCTTTATAGAACTGTGTCAGTTGCTATGGTGATCGAATGAGGGAACAGATGAGAAAGCACCTGACCCAGATCCTGCTGGGCCCTTTTTCTATAAACACAAATGCTTGTTAGACCTCCACAGGGGCTTTCTGTGACTGAGTTTGAAACACATTTTGTCAGACCTGCGTCCACCCTATTCCTTGGAAAGTTATAGAAAACAGCTTGTCCATTGGCCTTGTACCTGTGCAAGTTAGCAAATCCCATCACAGCCCAGAGAGTTAACATGTTCATGTCACTGGGTGTTGGTTATGTCACCTTATATGGAACTGGACCCCCCCCAACCTTTTATTGATTCTTTATGAGTTTCACATCATGCACCCCAATCCCACTCATTTCCCTGTCCCCTCATATCTGCCCTTCCCTCTTGTAACCTCTTGTGCCACCAAATAAAACATACACATACAAACAAACAAGGACAAGAAAAAAAAACACCAAAGCATAGAAAACTCTCATTGTGGAAGCCGTAGTGTGTCCCACAGTCTATCCCTGGGTCCACACATCATCAGTTGCAAAAGTCCAATGCAATGAACAATTATATTGCAATGAGTCATCGGTCGGCAGGCTTGAGGTCTTTGGCTTCTGTGACACCATCAATATTGCATCCTCACTGGGACTCCAGGCTGCCCGGTTGTTGCCCTGTGTCATGGAGATCCTGCAGCTTTGGATTTGTGACACTGACCCTTTTACACATCCTAACAGTTCACAGATGATACAGATTTGGGGGTGGGACAACTCAGAGCCCTGAGCCTGACTCTGGGTGATAGCTGAGCTGGTCAGCCTGCTGGCTCTCCCGTATCCACACCACTAGGGGGAGCTCTCCAGCACTGTTCAAGCAACAGCACCAGTGCCTCCATTAGCTAGAGGCACTGTTAGCTCTCCTGCTCTTATGTCCTTGGGGATGGCTCACCCACACCCACACCTCCAGAGCCAGCTCCACTGTGCTGCCAGTCAAGGCAAGTGGGGTACTCCCCCAAGTGCTGCAGCTGTCAAGGGACCGGGTTGCCTGCGCCTTTGTCATCAGTCAGCTCCACTACGTTGTCCAGGTGAGATGCAGGTCCCACTTTCCCAAGTGCTACAGACAGTGAGGGTATAGGGTTAGCTCACCTGCTCTCATGACCCTAGGGCCAGTTCTCCCGACTGCCACGGGTGGGAGGGGCATAATGCCTGAACCCGTGTTACATCATGTTGTCACCCTCAGGGCTGGCTGACCTGAGCCCCCACCATCAGGATCAGCTCTGCTATGCTGTTCAAGCGAGGTACAGGATCCATTCTCCCAAGGGCTGCAGGTGGTGAGGGGCAGGGCTAGCTCTCCTGCGCTCAAGACTCTGTGGGCAGCTTTTGTGACTGCCAGAGGTGGGGAAGGGGTGGGATCCATCTTACATGGAGTTCTAACCACAGTCATGCATGCACAAGGTTCCTCTACACCCTGTCCGTGAGCTTGACTTAGTTTAGGTCTTCTTTCTTTCTTTGTCTCTCTCCAGCCTCGGCTGCATGTTCACTTTGCATGTGTTTATATGATCACCGAGAGCACAGCACAGAACCTGAGTGTTCACCACCCTCCCTGTACTAAACACTCGTACAAGTCTGCACTCCCCACGTCTGGTTCTTTGAGTATGCAGCAAACCGCCCTTGTCTGGGGAAGAGGCAAGGAATAGCAGCACCAAAAAAAAGGCCAACTTGTTTCCTTTTTATGCAGAACCTAAAAACCAGCCAGTTTTTATACTGTGTGTGGTTCAGTTTTAGGATCTTTCCCACAGCTCTTTTCAGACCTACTTGGCCAAAGGGAAGCACTGTTCATCCACTGTTGTTCAGAGGAGAGCTGCAGAAGCATCCGCTTGCGGAAACTGTGTGGGCCAGGGTTTTAAAGATCAGCTCTCACATGCCACCACCTTATAGGCTGGGGTGTCTTTACAATGGCAAAGTGAAGCTACCTCCTTATCCAGTGTTCTCACCGACTGTAATAAACTGAGGCGAATATATTAATCTATAATTTCTGTAAACCATCTCTTTCACTTTTTATATTTTCAATCAAAGCCCTCCTATCTTCATGAGCAAGCCAAACAGGAATTGCGAGACTTTTGTATGTCATCCGATAAGTCAAACCATCTAGAGAGTTTTCAGGCCTCCGGCCGGCTCCAGCTTCATGTTGGTCTTCCTGCTCCTGCAAAGGTTAAGGCACTTAGGGAGTGAAGGGTTTGCCTATACCTAGGTTTATTGTTCTTAGGCACAGCAGGTGCACAGAACAGTGTGTGCTGAGCGGAACCCCAGTGGATTATAGCTACAGAGAGAGAAAAGCTAGGCTTGGACCCTGATGCCATCAACAAGCTCCTTATTCTCCCTCATGCTGTGAGGCTCTCATCTCTCGGTAAAAGTTACTTCTGCCCAAATCAGATTAGAAATCAAGACTCCTTCCGTGAGCTGCTGCTTGGCCTAAAGGTGGGGTGAGCTGTGTGGGTAGGGCTGAGAGACAGCTGTGTGTGCCCTGCTCCTGTCTCCTGTTTGATATTTAGGTTTTGTTTTGAGACAGTGTCTGGGTATGTGACCCAGGTTGCCTGCAAACACAGTGTCTAGCCAAGACGCTTCTGAACTTGAAACCCTTCTACAAAGCTCTAAGGTCACTTGCATTTGTCACCACACCCAGCTGCCACCTGTCATTAGCTCCTTTCTGTACGAGTGAGCAATACTTGCAGACTATAGGGTACCAAAAGATGAACGCCGCCAGTGCTCCCCGCTGAGTGCAGAGGTGCTCCCTATTTCACAAAGGGCAGAGTAAAGGACCAGAAAAATAAAAATTCTGAAAAGATAGATGGCTTACCTAGGGCTGCAAAGCCATCAGGCAGAAGCATGAGTGGATAAGGAAAATTAGTTGGTCATTTGAATTAAACCCAGGATTGCAATATAGAACGTTTTGTCACCGTGCCGGTCACCTCAGAACCTGTTTCCCTGAGGCCTCTCCAGAGGCCACACGTGATACTCTCTGCCCTCACCCTTCCCTTTTCTCCAGCTGCTCTCCCAGCATGGCTTTGGGCACAGGGACCTTCCTGAGCTCACAGAACACAGCAGGCAGGCTTCCACCTCAGAGCCTTTGCTAAGCAGCGCCTGCTGCGTGGAGCAGCCTTTCCTCAGCACATCTCAGCCAACAACCCCATCCAAGACCAGTCTGTTCCCATCATGCTCTCCCAGTGTGGTCTCTTGGCCACCTGTACCCATTCTGGAGTCTTCCTGCTCCCAGACCAGTTGCCTCTCTTCACACAGTATGGTTCGCTCATTCATTATACTGTTGCTTCTCTTTCATATGCTCCCCGTGACCTCTGCCCCTCAGCACAACCACTGCCTCCCCAGGGCAGACGTTAGAACAACAGAGGTCTTGGGTATACATCCAGCCTGCTTCATACGGGTCATCTATAAATGCTAGTTAGATGGGTGGCCAAGGAAGTTAGTCATGTATCAACATCATTATCAATAATGTCATTGCTAGTATCATAACCTCAGGCTTATGGAAGTACTAAAGCTCTGAGCTATGAGTAAACCTGAAGCTACACAGCTGTCAGTGGGTGTTTGAGGACTCTACCTGAACCTGCCCAAGATAGCACCTTGTGTGTAGTTAAATCACTTCCAAGAAATGATTTAACAAGATAGACCAGTAGCCGACAGCTATCAAGACACAGAATTAGGATGGGGTGATCGTGGTGAAGAGATAAACTGAGGTGACCACCAAAAGGTCCTTCTTCCATTTCCCTTTCTTTCACAACTCCACTTAATGGACATCTGGGGCTTATTTTAACAGATAAATCTCGGAAGATTAAAATGCTTATTTTTATGGCATCAATGTTATTCCTGTGTATAAAGTTTTCCTGTCGCCTACTCTACCGTAACAATGGTGATATTGGTATGCAGCCTACATTTGGATGTCTACTAGCAACAGCACAGCAAGCGCCTGGCACTGGCATCTGAGTCTGCCACCAGCTGTTCAGGTTCAGAGCAGAACGTGGCTTGCATATGATCTGCATTCTGTGCTGCTCGAGCATCATCAGACGGAAATGGGCAGCTCTGGTCGCAAGAAGAAACTGAGGAGACAAGGGGGTCGAGCTTGGCATCTGGAGTGCAGAAAGGGAGCAAGGGGGCACAAAGAGGGGAGTGTGCCAGAGGATGGGGACGAGGTAGGAGCCATGAGGATGAAGGGCTTTCCTGAATTGTCATTTGGCAGGGAATGTGTAAGTAAAGTCAGCAGGAACTCGCATTTGCTTATGGACATGAACTGAATGTTAGGGGCCATATTGATTGCTTCTGTGAATGCGATGGCCCTCAAGCACAGTCTGATGAGAGTCAGTGGGAGCCATGGATCATTTCTGTGGTGCTGTTACAGCCTTCTGTCCCCTAAGGTGCATCCAAGGCAAAGAGGTGCCATCTGGCTCACTGCACAGAACCCTCGAGGCACACGCAGCCCTGATGTTCTATTACTCGTTTCTTTATTATAGGATAGCCCTCTTGGACAGGATTCTGCCTCATCCTCCTTCAGATATCTCGATGAGCACAAACTCACTGGAGATGTATGGTGTCTTAGGGTCTTATTCCCGAGAACAGGAGCAATCTAAGTTTTATAAAGTACATTTCATTGGGGCTGGCTTACAGGTTCAAAGGTTCAGTCCATTATCATCAAGGTATGATGGCAGCATAGCAGTATCCAGGCAGGCATGGTGCAGGAGGAGTTGACTTCTACATCTTCACCCGAAGGAAGGCAGGAGCAGTCTGAGCACCCTCAGGCAGCTAGGAAGAGAGTCTCCAAGCCCACCCTCACAACGACACACTTCCTCCAACAAGGCTACACCTTCTAATAGTGCCACTCCCTGGGCCAAGCATATGCAAAGCATCACATATGGTTTTCTGAGAAAGCACACAATCCCAATTTAAGGAAGCCACACACAGGTTTGCCTATGTGTGGCAAGCAAGCTAAGCTCATGTGACCTTTCAGGGGAAGCTCTCTATGGCCAAGACAATAAAAATGGAATCTGTTCTCTTGCACCTGTAATAGGAGAACTACCATCTCCTGCATGTAGAGCTCTACAGTCAAGTGATAACTTGAGTTCAAAGCCAGCCTGGGCTACACAGTAAATCCTTGTCTTAAATTTAAAAAAAAAATTACAGTAGAATATAAATGTGTTCTGTAGCACTTACTTGTAACTCTGGTGTTTGAGAAATGAAGGCGGACTGGTCAGAAATTCAAAAAGTTACACACAATCCAGAGACACACACATCCAAAGAAGCAAACCATAGGTATTTACTTGTAACTCTTATGTGACTGTGACCAAAATGCCTGACAGAAGCGCCTTAAGGAAAGAAAGGGTTATGTTGGCATGCAGATTCAGAAGGGTTACCCCCATGGTCATTGGCCCCACTCTTTTGAGCAGAACATCACAGCTGTTTCACCTCATGAAGGCTGGGAACCATAAGGATACTGCAAGGGGCCAGAGCAGGACATAGCACCAAAGGATGCGTCCCTGGTGACCTATTCCAGTACCGAGTCCCTACCTCCTACCTTTCACACACACCCCAATGTCATCATATCAAGAACTAGGGATTTATAAACTCAATAAGCCAGAACTTTCACGGTCCAAGTGCATTCTCAAGAGATGTCCCCAAACGTGGGCTTTACTAATTTTATAGGCACTTCTCAATGCAATCAAGTTTAAGATTAAGAATAACTGTTATACTTTGTCTCTGTGTTTTTGGTTTTTTGTATTTGTTGTTTTGGTGTGAAGAAAAAAATGCTCACTTGATCCTATTTTGTTTGGGCACATATCAAAGACAGGTGTGTGTGTGTGTGTGTGTGTGTGTGTGTGTGTGTGTGTGTGTGGCGCGTGCGCGCGCGAAGGGAGGTATGTATGTGCATACATGAGAGAGAGAGAGAGAGAGAGACTGAGGTGAGCCCACAGCAGAACTGTGTTAAGCAATATTTCTTTCCATCTTTCAGCCTCCTCTGACGAACTACTAGTCAGAAGCTGTTTCACTCTAAGACACTAATGACGCAAAGAAAAACATTGGTTCCAAGAAAAGAAAACCACTCAAACTAAATTAAAGACAGATTGACAATGAGCCCAATAGTGGATACCACAGAGGCATTTGGAGACAGGGATGCAGCGTGGTGTGGGTTGATAATGAAATCGGTGGTGGTTTGGGAGAGTCAGCGCCAGAGCACACAGCCTCTGCCATCTGCTTTTCCTTCTACTCTCTAGCCCCTGTCTATGTCATTTGTCTTGTCCTCCCTAGCTCTCTTTTACCCCTTCCCTCCCCGCCTCCTCCTTTCAGATATCTTGCTTCCCTCTTATGGGACCAATATGGCCTGGTTCTACCTGTCTTTTCAATTAAGTATCTGCCATTGTCTAGCTCAAATCTCCGCACTGAAGATTAGCTTCTGAAAGACAAGTCTGATTAGCTCCTGGTTACTTACTGGCAGGGATAGGATGTTCCAATCCATTGTGACCTGAATTAGAGATGGAAGTTTCTTAAGCCTGCCCCACCACCCTGGCTTATAGTCACGTGCTAGTTGCACAGTTTTAGCTTTGAGCTATTTGGAAATCAATTCACTATTCTAATCTAATGACTTAGAAAGCAGGATTCCCAAACCTAATGTTGTTGGTATATTAGGGGTGTTCTGGGGCTAGGGGAGAAAGAAGAGAGAATTCATCATCTTTTCATTAGAGCAGAAAAAAGTGGAGAAAGGACTTTGTCTTCTTAAAGGGCCACCTCTTCCCACAATGAGTAAGGAAAGAGGGCAAACCATCCCAAACCCCATGCTTTGACCTACAGCACTTAATGAGTTCACAAGGCTGTGCACTGCCTTGCAACATTCTTCTTATATCTCAGTGCTATGTTCTTGCTAGTGTCTATATAAGTTGTCATTTATTCGATGGTTTATATATAAATCATCATTTATTTGCCGGTTTTGGAAAGAGCTTCAAAAAACCAGTCTTAGCAGTTCATGTTTTGTTTTAGGAACTCCCGTCAGGACAGTTGTATCCTAGTGTCCATTTTCTTGCCTTGGCTGGGGTTGGGGATTTAGCTCAGTGGTAGAGCACTTGCCTAGGAAGCTCAAGGCCCTGGGTTCGGTCCCCAACTCCGAAAAAAAGATCCAAAAAAAAAAAGAATGGCAGAACTCTTGCCTTGGCTGCCTTGCAATCAACTCTCAGCTGTTCAGAAGAGCATCAGCTCAGACAGCAGAAGTATATAGGAGCGGAGTCTCCATGTGCTTGTGTCTCCACCTCTGACTGGCTGGTCTGTGAGCATGTCTGTCGTGGTTATAGTTGAGGTAGAAGAGTGAAAACATATGCACAAGGACCTTCTCCAAGTTCTTCGTAGGTTGCATTGACAAATATCCCATTCGCCAAAGTAACCAACATGGCCAAATTCAGAATCAAAGACCATGGAAATAGATTCCACATATGCAATGAGATTTCCACAACCACTTGGCAAAGGAGCTTGGGTACAGGGAAAGGGGAGAATTAGGGCTGTCGAGGCAATCCATCTGCTATATCACCAACCTAATTCACTGTTTGAGCAGCAGCTTCCTATGTATCTTTCCCTGGGGACACGAGGATGCAACTGTCCTGATGGGAGTTCCTAAAACAAAACATGAACTGCTAAGATTGGATTTCTGAAGCTCTTTCCAAAACCAGCAAGTAAATGACGATTTATATATAAACCATCAAATAAATGACAACTTATATATACACTAGCAAGAACATAGCACTGAGATATAAGAAAAATTGAGTTTGTTCTCTCCTCTCTTCTTCACCCTCCAAAACACCCCTCAACATGCCCATAACACAAGTAGGCTTGGGACATCATCTAATGACTTCTTTCTAAGTCATTAGATTAGAATAGAATACCTAAAGCCATGCTAATATCCAGTGACTGTACACCAGGATAGCTCTAAAGAGCTAAAGATTATGTCCCTTGTACCCAGGTGGGGCAGGTCTATGAACCTCATGGCTTTTCTTGGAATCGTGGAGCAATACAATGTTAGGAACAGATGAGGTTTGGACATCATCTAATTTACTGTTTCTCAACATTTAATCTGCCATATTCTGTTTTGCAACCTCTATCCTGTTCCTTGTAATTTTTCAACCAAATCAAGTTTTAAAACTAAATTTACTTCTTAAAAAATGTCATGACCATAACTTGAAAATGACTATAATTTGGTGTAAATAGAAGACAATCACAAAAGAAACAAAAGGAAAACACCACACTGTTATGAAATTCTTGGCAGGTGCTTAAGCCTGTCTCGACTTTACTGGAAAGTAGGGTTTGTGAGGGAGGAGTTAAACAAACACTATCTTCAAACTGACCCTGTCCTCCTGCTGAAGTCAGGAACGACTGAACAAGCCTTGAAGAGGTCATTTTCTTACCTTCTGACTCAGTGCTATTCAATGTCCTGTTTCCATGACCTAAAACCATCACAGATTCCCTTACCTGTGGTGCTACCCACCTGGGGAAGATCACCAGTCTAACTCTCTTTTCTTAGATGCAGGACTTGAGGCATCCTGCCAGTTTCTCATGGCTGCCTTTGTGCCATGTCACGTCCTCGTCATCACGTGTCATGTCACCACATCTCTAGCAGCTGAGTTAGGGACTAGGACAGGAAGGAATGAGACAGGAACTAGTTGGTGGTGCCTTTGTACAGAATCCAGTCTGACTTGGTTTACAATTACCTTTGTAATTCCTGTTCTTGACTACATGGGACACTGTCACCATTGGCAAGCAATAGAAAACTCGACACACTTTCACAGAGACAGCTTCCATCAGATCTATCACAATTAAAGACCCTTAGATAAGGAAAATTCTAGAAAGAGTTGGGCATACAAAAAAGGAGCATCTTTAGTTGTTTTGTCGCAAAGGCTATTACATCATGAGAAAGAACAGAAGGCATTTCTCTGAGAGTTAACCCTCAGATCAGGTGCCATGTGTGTCCATGGTATTCTTTGGGCAAACTGGTAGAGTAATCCTCACTGTCTTGTTGTCTTTTCAAAATGGATTTTTTAAAATAAATTTTATTACACTTTTTATTATTCACTGCAGGGAACATGAGCGCGCCATGGTGCACACATGTGGAGTCAGAAGACAACTTACAAAAGTTAGTTCTTGTCTTCCACCAAATCGGATCCAGGGCTGGGACTTAAATCATCGGGCTTGGCTACGAGCTCCTTTACTCACTGAGTCAGATTGCTAGCCCTCAAGACAGATTTTTAATTGAAAATCATTTCTTCAAAACATGAAATAGAATTTTAAAAGTCAGATATTTAACTAAGCTCTTTTATCCCATTGCCTGTAGTTTGGGATAAATTTCGTAGGCTTTTTGTTTGTTTGTTTGTTTATTTGTTTGCTTCTTTTCAGACGTTGAGAGGAAGGGATGGGTCTCGAGAAATAGCCTTCTTTGTCTCATCTTTAATAATAATGTCAATTATTTCAAGCATCAGTCAGTTTTTAGGTTTAAATGTTTCTGATTTTGAGGGAATAATATGGTATGCATATTAAATAAATGAACATTCTTTCCTTGAGTATTATGGGAGGAGACAAAAAATGGAAGACAAGTGTTTTAACTTTGGGGAATGCCCTATTATATGAACTTGTGTTTTTTGAACTCTGATTTTTAAAGAATCCCATTTACCTGTTACTTTGAGCAGTTCAGGCCAGTTACTTGTATCAGTAAAAGCAAGAAAAGAATTTGGGTTTCTATCAAATTCCCTCATTTGTTTCTAATTGAAATGTCCCTCTCACCTTTGTGTAGTTCCCTCTTTGGGGTCACTCAACAAAGAGACTCTGATCCACCCATTTTGTATGGATGGCTTCACTCTTCTGAAACACTGACGAAGGTCTTGAAGATTTCTGATCCTCTATCATGTCAAAATTTTATCAAAATCACACCTCAAGCTCAACACCTGGCATTTAAGCACATAGCCATTGGTCACTAGGGTGAGCACACTGGCAAGGCCACATGAGAAAGAGTGGCGTGTGCACAGCCAGAGATCAAAGGTTCTCATTTCTCTTATATTCATAATTTCATCTCTGGTCCCAAATGCCATGGCATGCAGCAGGAGCTCAGCATGTTTTGAAAAAAGAGAACAACTGGAGCTTTACATCTTGGTAGTTGTGCAACCATGAGAAAGGCATTCCACCCCTCAACTATAAAGCAAGCATGTTTGCTTGGGTTTTGTTTGTTTGTTTGTTTGTTTGTTTTTCTTTCTAGCTTTTGAGCTAGGGTCCCATTGCATAGCCAAGTCTGGCCATGAATTTCCCAGTCCTCCTGCTCCATTGTCTGAGCACTGGCATACAGGTGTGCTTCTTACAAAGCTAAGAAGACCCATGTGAAGTGCCCAGCGGAGGCTGGCACAGAGCCTCCCTTCCAGAGATGCTAATTTCAGGTCTACAACTGTCTGCACTTCAGAGGGTCTCAGATAGAGAACGAAGTGAGGTTAATATTTTCTGGAGAATCGTCTACTTTTTAAGATACCCTTTTTAACTGTCAGGACAAGTTCACATCCTCAGATCCTGTGATGCATGGGAAGAAGTCCATGTCACAATCAGAAATGCCTAGAATAGAAAAGGTTCTGATTTTAGTACTTTGGGTTCCTGCAGCTGGGATATTGGTCAAGTGTCTGCTAAACTTGGACTTAAGGAGGACACTTAAGCAAGACCCAACTCTTGCATTTGATAAAGAGCAGAGGATGGTCCCATGCCTTGTAATAATTATGGTGCAATGGCCATACTGTCAAGAACTTCATCTAAAGAAGGACTCCAAAGTAATACCTTAGATGAAAGATAAAGAATATAAAGATTAATTAGCTTCGGCTGCGTGATTACTGGATGGGTGGTGGGAGGACAGGTTTGCAATGGAGGGTTATACAAACAGCATACAGAGTAAGATCTTCAGTGTTCTGGACAAAGACTTTGGGAGGAAAATCCTATGTTTTCTCTGTCAGTGTTTTGCCCCCATGACAGCTTTCTATGATAGCAATGGGTGAGAACTAGAAGTAAGCAGGAAGACACTGAGATTGTGACCTGGTGGTAAACATCAGTGTAGCACTTAGAGGAACGCATGGCATTGCAACCTGGTGGCTGGTATCACCATGCAGAGAGTAGCACCATCCCTCTGTTCAGCACCTGCATTTGCCAGCTGGTATGCAGGAGACTATGTTCTTCAGTGTGGTGAACAAGAGAGACAAAAATTCTGCTCTCAGAGTTTATATTCTAAGAAGGATTCTATTGGCTCTTTATTTCAGATTAGGTCCTCCCTATTTCTGTTCTGGGAATTGAACCCAAGATCCTATTCATGCTAGGCAACCACTCTTAATTACTGGAAAGGTTAGGAGGGGGCAGTTCCAACCACTGGAATGCTCTTTCACAATGTATGGCCCTAGATTGTCCGCATCATCTGGCCAGATTGTGACTAGTCCATCAGTGCGTTCCAAAGCCCAATTGTCCACTTCTACCTATGAATGCATCATTAGCAGAACTGGCATTTGCAGTTCCTTCCATGTGATGTGTCAGTGTGACCCACATACACAAAGCACAGGGATCCCTTCAAATGTGCTTGCAACTATGCAGATGCAGTAGTTATAGCCAAATTTCCCTTCTGTGCCCACATCTGCCCTATGCTACCACTTCTAGAACTCACTCTCCTTGCTCCAAGGGTTGCTGGCTCTGTACACATATCTGTCCAGTTCTTCAGACTTGTATTTACCCACCCGATCTCTGTACATAGTCCATATTGCCCATTTTCTGAGGCTGCAGTTGGACAAAATTTCAGCATTAGCAGAGTAGACCCTTTAAGTTGTTTCCTACTTTGGGGAAGAGGAAAAGTACCTGAATCTCTGCTTTGGCTCCTAAAACTTAAGACACCAACTCAGAGGGCCAGGCATGCTGGTGGGGGCCTTTAATCCCAGCAGAGGATGGAGGCAGAGGCAGGTGGATCCCTGCGAGTTTGACGGCAGCCTGGTCTTTAAAGTGAGTCCAGGATAGCCAGGGCTTTTTTCACACAGAAACTCTGTCTTGGAAAAAAAATACTTGGCCTGAGCTTTGGGTCAGATGCTATGTACCTGGGTACTACTTCCAACATCCTATGTATTCCAAGGTTCTAAACATGAACATCTTGTTTTACTGACTATGAGTGTGGATGTGGGAGTTGAGGGTAATTACATCAGCTGGTAACCTCTCTACCTCTGTCCCCACCAAGGTTTAATACACAAGCCTCCTCCCATCTCGGCCTCCCTGGTATTAGGATTACAGGTATGCACCACCATAGCTACCTACGATCAGGAGTCTTCATTACAAGTGATAATGACCCAACTAAAACTGACTTTGGTAAAACAGACTTGTATGGTTCATGTAACTGGAAAAGGGCTGGTTTCCCACATGTCTCAGTTGGTCATACATATTGGTTCTCCATGATGTCCCTCTCAGCCAGGCCCTTTCTACTTGGCAGTCTTACATTTTGTTGTAACTAGGGGATGGGGGGCAGAGTGAGTTCACAGGGGTAAACAGAGTGCTCTTCTTCAGGGAAAGGGCAATGGATATGGAAGAACTAGACTCTGCAAACATCTTCTACAGAGACTCCATTGACTGTCATTGACAAAGACAGAGAGGACAGCATGCCACTTGATATAACACTGGTAGTGACTAATTCATGCTTGCGAAAGTATTGGGAGAGAAAAGGACCCAAATGCAAAGTGAGAAAAGGGAGAAAGGGAGAGATGTAGTGATAGCAGCCAGCCCCCCACATCCCCTAAACCTTCATCCATGTCATGTGGTATCTTGGTGCACATCCCTAGCAACTTGCTGGTATCATAAGACCCTTGCCATAACTTACCCTCCTTCCTGATAACTGCTGCTTGTCAGATCTGGAAGAAGCCCTGTTCATCTTCACTAGTGGTAGACATCTGCCTGCTTGAGTTATTGCCCTTTCTAGTGCCGCCAAATACCCAGAACAAGAGTGTCGTTAGAAGCCCTCATGGAGCAATCCTTCGGACTGACTGCTGCCCATAACGCTCACAGCTTCTTCACTGATGTTGCCAAATAAAGGCTGCCTCTTAATGAGTCACTTTTGTTATCATCATTGCTGTCATAAGGAACATGTAGCTCATTTATGCTGCATTTGCTATAGAATCTAGATCAGCTATTCTCAACCTATGGGTCGCAACCCCTTTGCGGGCTGCCTATCAGACATCCTGCCTATCAGAGATTTACATTATAATTCACAACAGTAGCAAAATTACAGTTATGAAGTAGCAATGAAATAATTTTCTGATTGGAGGTCACTGCAACATGTATTAAAGGGTCACAGCATTAAGATGGTTGAGAAACATGATCTAGATGACGTTCCTCAGACTGGCCCGACACCTATACTGCCTGACTGAACCAAGCTACAGCAATAGCACAGATGCTCAAGAAAGCATCTTTTGTTTACCCAGTCAACAAATGTCGACTGTTTTCAGGTGCATGTGAACATGTTATGTGCATGTATGTGCTGAACCAAGAGGTAACCTTGAAGGATGATGTTCCATTGGGAATCTCGTGTGTGTTACAGACAAGTAACTGGGCAGGGGCAGCAGTGTGAGAGTCCCAAGACAAACATCAGGAGTATCAGGAGCCTAAGGCTATTACCAGCCCAATCCTGGCTAGGGGGTAGGACATGAGGGTAGAAAGTTGGCTTCTAGGCATGCATGGAAAAGAAGAGATACACCCTAGGTCAGGCTTGAAGGTGGGACGAAGTTGTCCACAGGTCTAGTGGGAGCAACAGAAACAATGCGGCTCAGAATCAGGAAGCAAAAGGGAGACTGGGCTTCTAAGAACTACAAGAAAGTTGGTCCAGGTCATGCCCATAGGGAGAAGTGAGAAGAGGCAGCCCTGGAGTCACCTATAGAATTTGGACATCATCTGTCACTGCATTTCCTTCCAAGACCATCTTACCAGGCTGTCTTGGGGAGTCAGTACTACCCAGTTATGTCAGTAGCAAGATTCACCCCATTCCCACATCCAATTGTCTGCCATATAGAGACAAAGGTAGTGCCTTGGTCATCTTATCCTGGCCATAAAATCAGGAACTTGCTGGCCCACTGCTAATAAAACCCTTGCTGGCTGCAAAGGTGTGTTTTACATTTAAAAAAAAAATCACTTGGCTTTTGCAACCTAATTAAAAGCTCAGTTACCCAACCACTGGGGCAACTGACAAGGAAGGTTAAGAGGAAATGCCATACCTACAACGTCATGGGGTTTCTGGTTCAATTGTCTGGGTGAGAGCTAAATGTTAGTAGAATTTCAGGCTGCTGGGCGAGCCCTGGGTATTCAGGGCTGAGAACCTCTCTGCAGAGTACAGTGCCAGACAGAAGGAGTTCTGGAGAAAAGTAGGTCCCCTTGCTGTCCTGCTCAAACCTTGGAGATCCTGGGCTCCCACGCAAATGCGCCTGCCAGATCCTCAGCAGCACCCTCTGGGAAGTGCTGAGTCCTCGTGATGTGCTCTTATCCACTGCTAAAAGACAGATATAAAGTGACCCTGTTCAAGGCCAATGTAAAGAAGCTGGAAAGGAACTGCTATCTCACCTACCCCTAGTACCTACCTGCAAGCAACATCTAGCTCTGTAATGGTTTGAGTGACACCGGTCTGCATGGCCTCATATATTTGAATGTTTGGCTCCCAGTTGGTAGAACTGTTTAGAAAGGATTAGGAAGTGTGGCCTTCTTGGAGTAGTAGATGTGGCCTTGTTGGAAGAGGTGTGTCACTGGGTGGTGGTAAGCTTTGAGGTTTCAAAAGTCCACACCAGGCCCAGACTCACTCCTTTCCCTGCCTGCTGCCTGTGAATCAGATGTAAGCTCTCTGCTACTGCTCTAGCACCATGCCCTGCCTGCCTGCCTGTTGCCATGCTCCCCACCATGATGGTCATGAATTAACCCTCTGAAACTGTAAGCAAGCCCCCGGTTAGATAGATAGATAGATAGATAGATAGATAGATAGATAGATAGATAGATAGATAGATAGATAGATAGATAGATAGATAATAGATAGATAGACAGACAGACGGATGGATAGATGGATAGATAGATGGATAGATAGGTAGAATGTTTCCTTGATCACTCTTTATAGCAATAGAATGGTAACAAAGACAGGCTCTGTGAGCCATCCTGTGCAGGGCTCTAAAGCATTATCCATGACTCCTCCCACTCGCTACCTGGGAACTCCAAGTTGGCCTCATTAGCATATTACTTCTGCTCACCCAATCCCACACAGCACCTTCCTTCTCACTCCCACCTCCACATCTCCCTGAACACCCCTGCCTTTGCCATTTAGTCACTGGAGTTAGGTTTTACATCGTGCTCCTGAAATGCACATATTTGGAATGAAAATGTGGTTGGCTTGATTTTTATAGACAAGTAGCTGTGGGCTCTGTGGTCCATCCCTGTTACCCCATTCCCCATTATCCTCCTCATCCATCAGGGACACCGAGTGACAAGCTCTCTGGGTGCTTCTCAGGGTGCTGCCTGCACTGTTCCTTCTGTACTGAGACAGCAAATCATTGGCCAAGGCTGTGGATTGTTTCTCACAGCAATTAACAGTTGCCCTGGTGTTAATTTTCAATCAATAGCCTGCCATGCTTGGCTCCAAGCTGTCGGCTGGAGGCCTCTACAGCACATTTTGAAAGTAACTTGCCAGGAGGTAGGACTTTGGCTCTGGCTCCTCCAAAAGCCCTCACCAAACATTTTAGAAACACCAAATGCCCTCTCACCATTACCAGGGGTTGAGGGACTGAGAGACCAGGCAGGTGGCTCTAGACACCTCTTAGAGTCTGATGACAGATTGGGGACACAGGTGAAACTGCCTCTCCTCAAGAATATTCATTAAGTTCTCATTTTCCTATTTTGGCTTTTTTGAAATGTTTTGCTGTTTGAGGTGGCTGTGTTTTTCTTCTATTTAACCCTCTCATTTAAATGTCTCTTGCTCTCTTTTTTTTTTCCTTTTTAATATAAATCAAATAGCCATGGTTTCTCATTTCTGACCTGTGTCACTTCCTTTAGCTCCCTGTGGACAGAACGAGACCCGAGAGGATGGCAAGACAATCCAGCTGCCCCCGTGCAAGACAGGAGCATGGATTGTGCCAGCCATCATGGCCTGCTACCTCTTGGTAGCGAACATCCTTCTGGTCAACCTCCTTATTGCTGTCTTCAAGTGAGTGGCCACTCCTTCAGACATATGGGTGGATGGATGGGCAGCAGACAGAGGGAGCTGATACTTCCAAAAGTAATACTTGCTTGTCATGTGACTCTAATCTGTTTCAGCAATACATTTTTTGAGGTCAAGTCGATATCCAACCAAGTATGGAAATTTCAGAGGTACCAGCTCATCATGACTTTCCATGAGAGACCAGTTCTGCCTCCACCGCTCATCATCTTCAGTCACATGACCATGATATTCCAGCATGTGTGCTGCCGATGGAGGAAGCATGAGAGTGACCCGGATGAAAGGGACTACGGCCTGAGTGAGCTGCAAGCCGGCACCTGCGGCCGGAAGTTCCCAGCTAGCCCCATAGGCAGTCGGGCAAGATCCGTGCCCTGCTTGGTTCTCCTGCCTCATGCATATTTAGGGGGAATGGAACAGGGACCTGAGATATAGACTAGAAGGAAGACAGTATAGCAAGAGCTGAAGCCAAATTTCTTAGCCACATCTAGTAAGAGAAAAAAGCATTCTTCAACAGTGCTGGTGCTCCCACCTTCACAGACACTACTTCCAAGAATCCCATTGTAAATCAGTTGCGTCAATATGCACCAAGTGCTAAATTAGATATAACTCTTTAAACAGTGTCCTGAGTTTCATTCCTCCATGCTCATTTCTGGAACTATCACTATTCCAGGTCTTAGATGTTTTTTTAAGCCTTCAGCATTGTACCTATATGATTTTTTTTTTCTTTGAGGAGAATGAGCCTTGCTCTCAGAGCACACAACAATGGCCTCTCCACCACCCACCACCCACCTGCTAACCCGGTGTTTCTAAAGGGAAGTTTGACTGGCACTGGGCTGGAACAGTTTCTCACTGTGTAAGAATGTGTGACTCATTGCAGGAGACTTAACATAGCCATCTCTGCACATTAAGTAGCAATGGCCCCTGTAGGCTCCTAAATACCCCCTGGGCACAAACTCTCTAAAGTTGTTGAAAGTTCAGTGATTGATAGACAGCCTACTGTGCCTTTTCCAAATGTGTCAAGTCTACATCTACATTAAATCCACAAACTAGAGCCTCTGGGATGGTGGTCCAGGAATCTACCTCCAGTCCATGGGACACCCATGGCTTAAAACCAGAGTTACCTAGTCAATTGTCGCTCTAATGCTGAAGGTTCTAGTAATCTCCCTGACTAAGAAATGACCTACTTCTTCCTAGACATTCAATTCAGACAGTTGGAAAGACTTAGACATTCTATTATCATTCCCTACTGAAACACAGGTTTAGGCAAACAGGAATGACCTGATATTTTGTCCTCAAATCATGTCAGCATGGTCAAGTCCTGGGCAAAGAATACTGTCTTGATTGCTGCCCTATGAGAATATTGCGCTGGGGTTCAACTCAGGGCTCTAAGTCAATTTCAAAAAAGCATGAGCATCTGTGGTAGAAACTTTGGCTTAGCTAGAGAGCACAGGATGACTGGAAATACAGTGCAGAGAGGGCTGTGGGATTAATTTTTATCATCATAGTGACCAAATGCCTAATAAAAGAAACTTAAAGAAAGAGAGATCCTTTGCATAGTTCATAGTTTACAGAAACACAGTTTGTTGTGTCAAGGAGGGCAGTGAGGGTATAAGGGGCAGGCAGTTTCTCCTACCTTGGGGGATTAGAAAGCAGAAAAAACTCAATCAGCAACCTGGCCAGGCTATGAACTTTAAAGACTCATCCACATCCAGACAGATCTCACATATCCTAATACAGTACTGCCCTCTCTCTGAGAACCAGCTACTCAAACACATAAGTCTGGGAGGAGGGGATAGTTTGTGTTCAGATCACAGCAGGGGCCATCGAGAAACCTGTTTCTACTTCAGAGCCCATTTCATAGGTCTAAGGATACTAAGAAGTCCCACCAACCTCATCTATGTGATTTGTTTCTGTTGTGCCTTGTTTATGAGGCAGGGTCTTTCTTTATAGCCCTAGCTAGCCTGGAACTCACTATATAGACCAGGCTAGCTCCATCCTAGCAATTCACTGCATCTGCCTTCCAGGTGCTGGGATTAAAGGTGTGTGGTACCACACTCAACCACAGACACTGTTTCTTATTTCAGTCAGAGTGGTACTGGATGCATCACCAGGTCTCTGCACGGGTAGCAGGGAAGAGCAGGTGACACACTTCCCAGAGACTTCCTCAGCTCACTGAGGCCAAAGTCCAAGACTCCTAGTTTTCGGCTCAGCTCTTCCTTTGGAGCCATTTAGCTTCCAAGGTCACAGGACAGTCACTGAGTTTCCAAGTCATCAAATGCCTAAGCTGAAGTTAGGAAAGAGAAAGGAAGCTGGGAAAGTATACAAAGAGTCTCAGTCTCTCTCTCTCTCTCTCTCTCTCTCTCTCTCTCTCTCTCTCTCTCTCTCTCTCTCTCTCTGCAATCAGGGAAGCAAAAATCTCTTTCCTGTACACCAACCCGCCCTGCAATACATTTCTTTTGTTTCTTGGTCAAAACTGGGTGTTGTGGTTGCTAATCATTTCAAGGATGACTAGAAATGTGTTTATGTGGCTCTCTTGCCTCTGAATAGAAAAAAGAAAAAGAGAGAGAGAGGGAGGGAGGGAGAGAGAGAGGGAAGATGGGGTTGGGGTTGAATAAAGAGTATCAATCAATAACATCCGCATGTCACACTACACAGCCCAGGAAATTCGGTGCCTTTGAAAAACATCCATGCTTCCAGTTGCTTCCTTTCCCTTCCTTCCTTTATGCACTCAGTCCTGCTGCTTCCTTAATTAAGCCCAGCTCCTGTGGTAGCCAGGTATACCCAGGTGGGCTCCAGAGACCACACTACGCTGTGGCTCAGGAAGGAGCTGGTGATTCGAGTGGCCTAATTAGATCTGGACTCCGTCTGGAACTCACAATAGAATCTAGGTGACTTTCCCCAGCCTGGATTTCTTTAAAACTGTCATTAGGCCACAGACCAGATGCTGCTGTGGTCCCTGCTCTGTCTCACAGTTCTCTTCTCTTCCCCACCCCCCAACCCTAACAGAACTCTTCATAACTGATGATGAGCTCAAGAAAGTACATGATTTTGAAGAGCAGTGCATAGAGGAATATTTCAGAGAGAAGGATGACCGCTTCAATTCATCCAACGATGAGAGGATACGGGTTACGTCAGAAAGGTGTGTTCCTTCCCACGGATGCTTCCCGGACACAGCCCATGTTACCGGTTGAATTGTGCTCACATCTCCAAAACATACGCTTACCTTTACTCCCCCCAAAATCATGGACTTCTGAAAGAACAGGACAACTCCTATTCAGTCAGTTGATCAAAGTTCCAGACTTAGAGACCCTGAGCCTTTTCAGGAAACAGTGAAAGCTTTAAACTGGACAGGAGAATTGGTAAGTCTAGAACAGATCTGGCTCTGACTAGAACCTGGAAACTTTGGTCCTAAACATAAAGCAAGGGAGACTCAGACCCAGCTTAGGCTCTTCAACAAGTTCATGTTTCATACTGTGACCATTAAGCATTCTTATCCAGAGGAGAATAGCCCCCTGTTTGGCTTATGTGAGTGTCCCTTGTCTTCTAGATAAACAAAAACACAGGGTCTGTCAATCAGTGAGAGAATAGTTCGTATTTTTCCAAGAATTATTTTTGTTTTTTTTTCCTATAGAACATGATTAAGAACAAAGAAGTTAATACAAAATGTTCTATGCTGATTATTTTGTCACTTATCAAATGGGCCAAGAGACCTAAGAAAAATCTCCTATACAAACATTAGTGCCTGGGCTCTGGGGGCAGCACCCACATCACAAGACAGGCATAGCCTCATGTGCACCAGTAACCAACCGTGGTGCTGTCAGGGATAGAGACAGTAGGATCACTGGGGCTTGCTTATCTTTAAAAAAATGCAAGCCCAGGTTCACAGAGAGACCCTGCCTTAAAAAAATAAGATGCAACACACATGCACACACACACACATGCGCACGCGCGCACACACACACACACACACACACACACACACACACACACACACACACGTGCCTGGGAGTACACGCGACAGATATCTAATAGCTCTAGGTCTAAGGAAATGCTTCCATGGTTTCTTGTGTCTCTTTCACTACTATAGACTAAGAAAACCATCATTCCAAGCTGGTGTATCCATAATCCAGCATTTGGAACTAGCATTCAAAAGAACACTCAAGAGAGTGTCACAAAGAATGGGTGTAGCTATGCTTTAACTGTTTATAAAGACAGAAAGAGCAAATTGTGAATAGTGTAGAAGACATAATAGATTGATGACTGCCGTCAGTGTGATGGAGCTTCAAAGAGTTGAGAAATGCTTCTAATTTTCATGAAATGACACTTTGTGTGCCCACATCAAAGATTCTTTATTAACAAAAGTGGTAATGTTTTGTCTCTTGCTCTTTTTTTTAGAGAATGCAGATTATATACATAGGTATAACCACATATGCCAATGCGTGGCTATATCTATAGGTGCCAAGCCAATATTAATAAGTTTTAAGGCTGTGCACAGATTTTATACACATCTGCCACTACAAAATAGAGAGATTTATGATATGCTGTAAAGTAGTTCTCTGGCAAACAGAGGAAGGAGCTGAAATTCTGAAGCTCTCTCTCCTTCTGAGGCCTTGGAAAACGGTTTATGAATGGACATCAGCCATGTGCTTCCAGAAAATTGTGCCATGTGGGAATATTACCATAGCTGAGACACATTTCCTCAGCATATGTCTTCGGGCCTTTGGAATGCTTTTTGAATTCAGAAAAACCACACGGGCCTAGGAGGCAAGAAAGGCAAAAAGGGAGAGGTATATTAAGATGCCAGGAAAGCTTTGCCTCTTTGAGGAACTGGGGTAGTGAGGGCCATATGTCAGCACATGTGAATATACTGTGACCAAGTCAACAACTCCTTCTGGAAAACCCAGGAAGGAACCAGAGTCTCTCACTCCACGTCATCCAGCCCTGCAAGATGACTCCCTCCCCTGACCTGCCAGGGTGACTCCTCAGTTGAGTGAGGTGAGAAGGTACCAGGCATTCGGAACAGAGCAGAAGCTTGACCTCTTGGTGCATAGGCAATAGGAAGACTGGGTCTGAAGACCCAGCATGGCCTCCTGAGCAGGCCCTACTGCGAGGCCTTGTTGTTCTTCTATGGCTTCTGTTCGTTTTGGAGTTTTGCTGTGGTTATTGTTGGGCTCTTTGCGTTTCTAAGAAAATCAAAATCTAAGATCTCGCAACAATAGAGCAGTATGCAGCACAACAGAAATGCACCAGGATGCACTGGGAACCCAACAAGAGACCAAGGCCTGGATAGCTCCTCAGTGTCCTCCAGGATATCTGTTCTGAGTGGGGTGGAAGGTGATATCACCTGTCTTATTTATAGCCTCTTAACAGGGAGAGCTAGGAACAGAGATCTGCGTGCGAGTGAGTCTGTGTCTAGAGACATTAGCAGAGAAGCGCGTGTCTGTGTCTCCCTGTCGTTTGTACACAGTTCATAGAACAGAGGGAATATTACATAATCCCACCTTCGTGTAGATTGCAGAGATTGGAAAGCAGAAAGCCCTGAGAGCTTATTCTTTTCTCATGGGCACGTGACTCCTCTCACCTCCCCTGTACCCTGTTGTCAGCATCTTCTGAGTTAATCTGAAATGAACCTCTCTCCATCTGGAGAGGGATGGAAAGCCGAAAACAGTTTCTTTCCATATAACATCGTGATTTCCACAATGGCCTTCTTTCTCTTTTTAACTTAGTCACTGAAGGTGCCTATCGCCTTGGGAATTCCTGTTCATTTATAAATTCTTAGCTCCTGTGTCTGCATTCTGTCGCTTAAGCTAACTAAACCGTACACAGCACCGAGTGGCCGAGATCATGACTGAAAATTCCCGGTGGGTCTGTGTGTTCATTCATATGCAGAAGTCAAAAGAGAGTTTGCAGGAGTAAGTTCTCTCTGCCGCCGTGTGCACCCCAAAGACGAAACACATTGGTGGCAAGTGCCTTTGCCTGCCAAACCATCCCACTGGTCCCAAACTTTTCAAGGAAAAAAATTAAGTTTAAAGGAAGATGTCTAGTTATAGAACAGAAGTAAAGTAAATTTGACCCTAGGTCCTTTCTGGATGTTGGCTTCTACACTAAGCCCCTTACAGTAGGTAAGACCCTCATCGTTAATTATGCTTGAGTGGTTAGGTGGTTAATCACATGCAGAGTGATGGATGAAAATGGATTAACACTGGCCCATACTATTTTCTACAAGACTTAACACAGCAACCACCTAGGAGTGCCGAAGAAGTCGTGAAAATTGGTTTAAAATAGTTCTTGAGCTGGGTATGCTGTTGTATGCCTTTAATCCCAGCACTCGGGAGTAGAGGCAGGCAGATGTTTGTGAGTTCAAGGTCAACCTGGTCTATAAAGCAAGTTCCAGGACAGCCAGTTACATAGACAGAGCCTGCTTTTTTTTTTTTTTTAACCTCCTATGCATCTGGCTTCCAGCTCTGGTTCTATTTTTTTAAGTCTGTGCTGTTTTGTTCCTAGGGCTCCCATCTTCTGTGTCTCTGTCTCTGTCTCTGTCCTCTGTCTCTGTCCTGTCTCTCTCTCTCTCTCTCTCTCTCTCTCTCTCTTTCCATGATATGGAGCCCTAAGCCTGAAGGGTAGTAGATAGAGAGGCCCCACCACCCAGGCTATGGCACACAGACATTTCTCAGCCCTTGGACCAGTGATCCCATGTAATTATGCCAAAATGGTACCATTATCTACTTCAGATATCAGCCTTATATCCACTGATCTCCATAAAGAACAGCAGGAGAATAGCTATTGTGCTTCTTATTACTCTTCTAGTGCTTAAGTACTACTAGGAAGCAGTACCTGCGGGTGTTGAACTGAAAGCTAAAAGCCTCTGAATTATGGCAGGCACAGTAGAGCTTGCCTGCCATCCCAGCAGTTCAGGAGGCTGAGGTAGGAGTTTCACTGGGCGATCAAGTGCAGCCTGTACAACACAGAATGACTACTTTTAAGGATTCCTAAAACTAGGGGTTGGGGATTTAGCTCAGTGGTAGAGCGCTTGCCTAGCAAGCACAAGGCCCTGGGTTCGGTCCCCAGCTCCAAAAAGGATTCCTAAAACTATAGAAGACCCATGGATTAGGTCATGTCCAGTGTGCCTTCAGACCCTATGATCCGCAGTAGCAGCAGGAATGTCACTCTTTCCCATTCAGCCCCTCCCTTTACCCATAACCCTCCTGATTCTGTCTTGGAGTAGAGCACAGCTTTGACATCTAGCTTCATCCTTCAACTCCCCCAGCAGAGGAACCAACCCAAGTGACTCTTCCTCTTTGCTTCTCATACAGGGTGGAGAACATGTCCATGAGGCTGGAGGAAGTCAATGAGAGAGAACATTCCATGAAGGCTTCACTCCAGACTGTGGACATCCGGCTAGCACAGCTGGAGGATCTCATCGGGCGCATGGCCACTGCCCTGGAGCGCCTAACAGGTCTGGAGCGGGCAGAGTCTAACAAAATCCGCTCAAGGACCTCCTCAGACTGCACAGACGCAGCCTACATCGTCCGCCAGAGCAGCTTCAACAGTCAGGAAGGGAACACCTTCAAACTTCAAGAGAGTATAGACCCTGCAGGTGAGGAGACCATGTCCCCAACTTCTCCAACCTTAATGCCCCGTATGCGAAGCCATTCTTTCTATTCGGTCAATGTGAAAGACAAAGGTGGTATAGAAAAGTTGGAAAGCATTTTCAAAGAAAGGTCCCTGAGCTTACACCGTGCTACTAGCTCCCACTCGGTAGCCAAGGAACCCAAAGCTCCTGCAACCCCTGCAAACACCTTGGCCATTGTTCCCGATTCCAGAAGGCCATCGTCATGCATAGACATTTATGTCTCTGCCATGGATGAGCTCCACTGTGATATAGACCCTCTGGATAATTCCATGAACATCCTTGGGCTGGGCGAGCCAAGCTTTTCAGCTCTAGCACCTTCCACAGCCCCTTCAAGCAGTGCCTATGCAACCCTTGCACCTACAGACCGACCTCCGAGCAGGAGCATTGATTTTGAAGACCTCACCTCCATGGACACTAGATCTTTTTCTTCAGACTATACCCACCTCCCAGAATGCCAAAACCCCTGGGACACAGACCCTCCAATGTACCATACCATCGAGCGTTCCAAGAGTAGCCGCTACCTAGCCACTACACCCTTCCTTCTGGAAGAGGCCCCCATTGTAAAATCCCATAGCTTTATGTTTTCTCCTTCAAGGAGTTACTACGCCAACTTTGGGGTGCCCGTGAAAACAGCAGAATACACAAGTATTACAGACTGTATCGACACAAGATGTGTCAATGCCCCCCAAGCAATAGCTGACAGAGCCACCTTCCCCGGAGGTCTCGGAGACAAAGTGGAAGATTTATCTTGTTGCCACCCTGAGCGAGAAGCAGAGCTGAGCCACCCTAGCTCTGACAGTGAGGAAAATGAGGCCAGAGGCCGGAGAGCTGCCAATCCGATATCCTCTCAGGAGACTGAAAATGCAGACAGAACCCTATCCAACAACATCACAGTTCCCAAGATAGAGCGCGCCAACAGCTACTCGGCAGAGGAGCCAAGCGCGCCATATGCACATACCAGAAAGAGCTTCTCCATCAGTGACAAGCTTGATAGACAGAGGAACACAGCAAGCCTCCGAAATCCCTTCCAGAGAAGTAAGTCCTCCAAGCCGGAGGGCCGAGGGGACAGCGTATCCATGAGAAGACTGTCTAGAACATCGGCTTTTCATAGCTTTGAGAGCAAGCACAACTAAACCATCTTCCCGTGTGTTGCAGGAGGCTCAAGAATCCAGCACTAAAATTCTCCCCAATGCCCACCACGTTCCCCCTTCCTTGAGTTAGACCTGCTTTTTTCTTAGCTGAGCAAAACAATGGGAGACATTAACTCAAAGGTAACCTCTGGGCCACAGGTCAAGCAATCACTCCGTCTGGCCCAGTGCAAAACACAGGGGTTAAGGCATGTTCCTATCTGTTGGGCAGGGAGGGGTAAAGATGACAGAAAAGGGGCTAGAGACGAATGGGTGTCACCAGGCACCGCAGAAAGCCATGAGCTCTGGGGAGCCAGTAGGCTCCAGCACTCTCCATGCCGACAGGCATCTTGGGATTTCGGCCCTGTTATCAAGAGTCGAGGGCTAAATTGCAAAATGAAATAAAAGTAGCTAGCGTACAAGATGAGATATTCTAAACTTCCATTCTGTTTTCTTTTCGCATTGGTTCCATCACTGGTGACTGATGAAGAACATCCTTTTTATTCAGTATAAGCCGGCAGCAAGCAGTTCTACCTAACGTCCCACATCCTTCTCATGCCAACACCTCTGTAATTGGTCATTATAAAGAAAACCAAGGTAACAGTCATATATACAGTTCACCTGTCTCTTATCTATTCACTTCTGGTGCCACAACTGTTTATCTCTTTAGAAGAAAATAAGGGAACAGAAAAATGCCTTTTTTTTTTTTTGTCTTGCGATCAAAATGAAAGAAGAATTGATGTTGAAAGCAAAAGTCCTATGATTTATAATATACCACGGGCAATCAAGTCTAGTCAAGTAAGCTCAGGATGAATGTACTTAGATAATTTTATATTTCTCAGTTATTTTGTATCTCACCTGTCATCAGAGAATTCACTCGTCAAATATGTAATAGCGAACTTTAAGGAAAAGGTGGGAAGCGCTAACATTAAGTTGCCAGTGGGATGTTGTTATAGTCTCACCGTTCATAGTGTGTGACGCTGCTGTGTGGCCTTCATCACCTGCATGTCTCCACTATGTCCTCCAGACGCCTCCAAGATGTAACTGCCAAATTTCCACACCGCTCATCACGTGACCATTTTGTATTTGAACACATGGTTATATGTGGATATTTTCATACCTAGAGTTTAGCCATCCAATCTGGGCTCAGCATAAACTTAATCAGAGTTTTTCAAGGGCTGGTATCTTTTTTATGGAAATGTTCCAAAGTACTTTTTAAGGAAGTTTAAAAAACCATAAATAACCTTAGATTTGACTAGGGGCTTGATATCCACCCAAACCCATCAGTTGCAGGCAGGCCGTGAATAGGTTTCTTATTTACAAAGCTATAAAAAAGATACAGTAGGGCCAAAATAGAGAGCAAATATATCATATACAGAGTTCTATAGTTTATGCTGCTTACATTACATCCACATACAGACACATGTTTATATACAGTATATATACAGACACATAGAGATTTCTTAAAAGGCTTGACTTCCTGTCATCTGACAGTATAACCAAGATTATTTTTTAGTGTCCAAGAAGTTTCACTGGAAAAAGTTTGTTGTGCTATTGGATCCACTGTTGAAATTATAATTTTCAGAAAATTTATCTCCAGTCTTTCCCTGTCTTTACACTGAACAAGAACCGTCAAACCCCCCCCCCATCTCCTTCTATTTGGAAGCACCCATTGTCATGAAATCCCCTTCACTCTGGTTACTCTCACATGAAACTATCATCACCAGATACAATCTGAGTAGATGAGTGATTCTAAGCCAGTTTGCCTTACACAGTCTAGAATGAAGGCATATGCTCCTAAAATAGAACCTGGAGGATCTGAAGTGGGAAGAGAAAAATCTTGACCACAAATCTTTGGATTCCTATTTGGATCATTGAACACTAAGTCTTTAAGAAAAATGATTTTGAGCCAGGAATAGTTAAGGGTGATGCACACCTGTGTGTGGTTCCGGGCACTTGGGAAGAAGAGGCAGAAAGAAGAGGAATTCAAAGTCAGTCTCTGGTACATATCAAGTTCAAGGGCAACCTGGACTATATGAGAAAGTGTTGCAGAGGGGAAGAGAGAGAGAGAGAGAGAGAGAGAGAGAGAGAGAGAGAGAGAGAGAGAGAGAGAGAGAGAGAGACCCAGACCCACAGATACAGACACAAACACAGACAGACACAGACACAGATAGACACAGACACAAACACAGACAGACACAGACACAGACAGACACAGACACACAGATACAGACACAGACACAGACACACAGATACAGACACAGACACAGACACACAGATACAGACACAGACACAGACACAGACACAGACAGACACAGACACAGACACACAGATACAGACACAGACACAGACACACAGA
This sequence comes from Rattus rattus, assembly GCF_011064425.1. NCBI lineage: Eukaryota > Metazoa > Chordata > Mammalia > Rodentia > Muridae > Rattus > Rattus rattus. The sequence continues at coordinate 23,062,316 of NC_046155.1, forward strand.
TACAGACACAGACACAGACACAGACACAGACACACAGATACAGACACAGACACAGACACAGACACAGACACAGACAGACACAGACACAGACACACAGACACAGACACAGACACAGACACACAGATACAGACACAGACACAGACACAGACAGACACAGACACAGACAGACACAGACACAGACCACAGAATACAAAGAAAATGCTTTGAGCTGGTGATCTGGGGCTTGGGCACAGCACTTGCTTAGCATATTCAAGGCCCTATGTTCTATCCCCAGTGACGGGAGGGAGGGGAGGAGAGAGGGAGAGAGAGAGAGGAAGAGAACACAAACATAATTTAGTGCTTCTGGTCCCAGGTGTTCCTTGGCTCTTTTCACTGTAGTTGTAAACACCAAGGTGCATATCACTTAGTGAAATCAAGTCAGCCCACCACAGAAAATCTTTTCAGCTAAAGAGTGGCCAAGCTTGCACCCATAAAGAATCCTTCTTCATCCTTGGTATTTAGGGAACACCCAAGCTCTTCACTGATAGCTATGCTAGAGAAACTCACTTCCTTATTTGTAATCTCCCTCCCAGCAGACATGCTATGAACCTGAAAGTAAGTCCTTTGTCTTTAAGCTTTCTTGAGCCATAAGTCCCTGTGAGAACCCAATAGAAACTCTGAAACCTCCCACACCCCAAACGCACATCCATGTGAAGCTGCACTATAACATGAAGGGGTTCGCGACTCCCCTGGTTCCACAGTGACTGCTGATTAAAGAGACCGCATTCATTTATCATCAGTCAAGCTGGAACAGGCACTATACACTTCTAGACCATTTTCCTGTGATTCTCAGGAGGGCCGAGTCTCAGCACCAAGGTTTGAGCCAAGGTTTCAGCACTTCCGCCTTTAGATTAGATATGGCTAGCTGGATGTCCTTATGCCCTAACATCTTCATGATCTTGAGTAGCAATCATTCTCAAAGGCAAAGACTCTCTGAGGAAATCCATAGAGGAGTCCAAGATGAAACCATCAGCTGTGACAATAGGGTAGGATACCAAGCACTCTAGAGCCTGGTTTGGGGGACCTCCTTGGAAGCAAGGGAGAGAAAGAACAAGCCTACCTGTTTCTGTTTGTTGTGCTCGCCTGAAAGAAAGAACCATGACCTGGGAAAGGAAACACTTAACAGTCCTGAGCTTTTGTTCTGCATGAAAATTAAGTGCTAACATCTTGGCGAAGTGTGTGAAGTCTAGAAGCCAAATGTAAACAACTTCAGACACGAGCTGTGGAGGTCTCACAAGCCATCTCTCTCCTGTGCACATGTGTGTGTGTTATTCTCAACCCCAACCCCTTCCATTTCTGGGTTCTCTGTGTACCAGTGTGGCATTGATCCTGTGGCCTTGTTCAGACAGTTTATGTTCAGTCCATTTGTCCCACCATGTCCCTGATGGAGGGGACCTTAATTATCTGCCTCTGTGAATTAAGTATCTCGTGAGTAGCCAGTCATTGAAGACCATACATAAGTAAAGTCATAGAGGGCTCAAGGAAGAGAGAGCTTGTTTAATCATCTGCTTCATCGGTGCCAATTTTTATATACTATGATGTGTAATGATTTGTTCCAAATTACTTGTTTTGGGGAAAGAAACAAAGAATGTTTTATAAAAATGGCCATGGAGGTCTCCTGATTAACCGCCATGTTTTATATTTACTGTTAGGAACTGGTAGATTTGAATGGAGTGCTAGGAAGCAAGAGGGTAATTGTCATGGCCAATTTGTGTGTCTGCAAGTCAAAAGCAGGGCAGTCAGAGTGTGGCACTTATGAGAACTGGATGTTTCGTTAAAGTTGAAGCTTCCGGGGCCAGTTACTATTTAGCACTTTGAAAGTCCCCCCTTTAAAATATATATATAATATAATATACATATACCAGAATAATGAAATGGGGGGGTGTACTTGTGAAAACACAAAACTGTGTTTCTTCTGAATGTTACAATTGTATTTTAAAACCTGGTTTCTATAGATAACATTATGGTAGATCACTGGATAGTCCGTTTCTTTCTTTTTTCCGCAGCTGTACCGTCTAATCTTCCTGGATGTTTGGGCTGTTTGATTTCTTTAAAGATAATAAGCATTATCCAGTTATCCATCATGCTCTATCTATAGGCTATGCCATGTGACATATTGGGCAATGCTGTATTATGAAAACACATGTAAACCTCTCTGTAACCTGTGTTTAACCCAGCATAGTTGTAGCATGTGGTTGTATTAATGAACGTTACAGGCCAGCTTTATAATTATTTATAAATCTGTAACATTCAATAAAGAAGCACATGTGGCAAGGATTAATTATGCTCCCACTTCCATATTCTTCAGCAGCCTCCGGGAATGGGCGTTTTGGTTCCCGTTCTTCATTAAGCTGTTCGCCTCCCTCAGACCCCCGTAAAACACTTCTATAAGCGGATGTGTCCCCTCTACCAGGTCCCACAAGGTGGGCGAGGCACGGTGCGGTTTTGTGTCAGACAAGCTGGCATTTTATGCAAAATACTACATAGCAAGTGAACTTAAGGAGTTTAGAAGTCCAGCTGAATTAGCTGTCTGTTTACATCTGCTGACCCCATACAGAAGCAGGGCACAGTGTTTTAAGAAATCCACTCATTCAGTAGCACCGTCTGTTCTAGATAAAAGTGATGTTAGTGTTTAGGTGGCCTAGACGTCGCATGCAACTCGATAATCTTTACCATAAAATGTGACTCGACTCAAGTAATCCCTCTCCAAACCTAGTCTTAGTTTTGTGTCAGCACTATGCACACTACGGTGTATGTGTGTCCTTCTACCTTTCTAAGGCACTTAATGTTTCACTCTTGTGTGCTGCAATCCTTAAACCAGTTAGCGAGTCACTCAAATTGTCGGGCTTCTTAAAGTGGGAACTGCTTTCAGTTCTCAGAAACTGAAAACGAGTAATCAAAGGTTTCTTTTCTCTTTTTTTTTTTTTCGATTTTTTTTAAAGCTCTGAGTGAATGATATGAAATAAAGTATCAACTACAAGTTGCAATAGCTAGGGGACCCAGAGATGACAAGGTAGCACCACTCTGGAGTCCCAAGGTCTAGGTGTGGGGGCATCTGTGATATATGAAAGACACGTCCTGGATTCTTTAGGGCTTTCTGGGTGCAAATTGCTAAACCAGAGATGAAAATCGAAGGTACACAATGACAAGACAGAAGTGCACAGATCACTGTGAGCGAGTGGTCCCATGGTAATGGACGAGACCTCTCTTCTTGCCCTGTGGCTTTCACACCCTGTGGGTGAGCCAGGCCCAGAGGTGGGAGTGGGGTGATTGTTTGATGAACCACCAGGTAACTCTGAAGAGCTTGTTCTTTAAAGAAGTCCCCATTCAACTTCTGGGAAGGAATGGACCTAATTCGCACAGTCAAAATGCTCCCAAAACGAGCAGGGAAGCCTTTTCTCGACACCAGGTTTGCCCTGTGCTGTGTCTTGTATCTACAAGTCCAGCATCCTGTCTCTCAGGTTAAAGTCCATAAAAGAGGGGGCTGCTTCTGACTAAAGAACAACAACTTTTTCTTTTCTTTTTCAAGTTAATTTCACTGAGCGTTGATGGCCATCCTTATGCTGGTCATCCCTAGTAAAATCAAGATCTACTGATTTCTATGTGTCATCTAAGAGAGGATATAGGGGGCCAGATCATCCAGATTCACCAAGAGGTGACGATTCCTGTCCTAACTCTCCTAGAAAAACTGGCCACCTTCTTCTGGAAACGCATGATCCCTGCATCATGGTGTCGGGAACTGGACCAACTCTGAGGGGGCCTCAGTGCCTGCATGACTCTAGCCCCCAGGGGAGGCAGATTGCTAAAGAATATGAGGCACAGGATGAGAATCAGCCTTGTGCCTGGAGGCACTGGATATTTTTTTTGTCCCCCTTCTTCCTGTTTTTTATTAGTTCAAAGCTAGCTCTTTCTCCCCATGTGAGTGTGAGACAAAAAGACTCACCCATTACCTCATATCCCTATGGACCCCAACACAGTAAACCCCAAACATCATCTACATAGAAGAGGCCAGATGTTCTGAATTTGACCCAGGTCTGGTTGTCCATCTGACTTCTCCTCCTGCACCCAAGTTCTTAATGTGGGTGGTGTGGCACATGTCACACCCAATTCTGAACTGCCCGTCTGAGTCCTAAAAGGTTCCCGACGTCTTCACCAGCTCCCCACACGTGGTCAGAACCAGTTGGCTGCCTCTCTGTGAAGGGATGGCAAACTCAATCCAAGACCCAGATCTGGAAAGACAATGAAAGCAGGATTTGTTAGTCATGAGAACAGACACATCTCACAGAAAGACTCCAATTTGGGTTTCCAACTCCTGTGCTAGCCACACCTGAGTCTGCCCGCAGTATTCCCAATGGCCATGTTTGGAGGCCTCTCATTTGGAGCCACGCAGGATCTGATTCACGGTTTTTCACATAATTAGCAAACACATTAAATGTACTCGAGAACTTCAAGTGGGGAGAAGCAGCTTGCCCTATTAGGGGTGACTCTTGGATCACTTCTATGTATGTTGATTAGCATATCTTTCTGGATCCAAACACAGGACCAGTGTGAGGGAGACTCAGAGGAAGGATCGTAGCATGTGAAGACTTACCTGCTTCCTGTCACTGGAGCATCTGACCTGAGTTCTTATTGCTGCTACCGCTGTGTAAGACAGGCCGTGTAGTCAGTAAACAATTCTCATAGCCATTTCACAACCCAGCACTTAGATTCACACTTGTAAATGCTCTAACCATAGTTTATAATGGGGGGAAGTTATTCAGATACCATTTTTAAATGAATTCCTATAAATACAATGATTTTGAAATTGGGTTTACTAACTATATATACATCTTTTCCTTCTTTCATGTATGGATAGACAGAGGTTTGCCTATCTACTGACACTATGAATATATATATATAAATCTAGAGAAACTGTTCTTTTTAAAAGTCTCTTACTGGATTCACAATGCACTTTGAGCTTGTCTGTTTAGATATATAATTTGAAGCAGAAGTTGGCAGATACTACAGGCAAAGAACTTTCTGGAATTTCTGTAACAAATGTTTTGCAATAAAAAAAATACAAATAGTTTAAAACATGACTCAGACTTCCTTTTGCATTTTTGTGTCTCTCTCTGTTCTCCATTATTCTCATGCTAAAGTCCCCAGTGGTTCCTAGGGAATTCTTGCCTGAGGCTCCATGAGTCAGTCATTTTGGAAAAGTAGAAATTACAAACTCTTCAACTATGGGGTGTGTTTACCGGCAATGAATAGATATTATAGGCCAATGTGGTATTTAAAAAACATTGAAACATTTTCAAACTGACAGATATCACATCTCATCCTCTGTTTCTGATACCTTCAAGAAATATGAAAGCCTAGCTACATAAGACTTGCCACATGTCCACACAACTGAACCATGGTGTACCTACCATATCATTTCAGTGAGAATCCAGATTCTCCAATACTCTGTAGTCCCACCTCTCCCTACTGACCCTTAACCTCTTACTTCCTTCACTTGCGGAAATTTCCTGGAAGGCCCCAAACCATCAGTACAACTTCTTCAGTACTAAAGGATTTAAAAAGACAATGGCAAATCTAGACTATCTAAATAGAAAAGGCTCTGGGGACCAATTCATTTGGGGGCAAAAAAAGATAAGAAAAACTTTTCTTTGTGCTAAAAATGTGTAACAACTATGGTGACTTCATTATCCCATTTAATGTATATCATAAAAAATTTTATTAGATTGGCTTTACAACTATGGTTTTAGATCCCATTAAGAAGAAAAAGGGGTTGGGGATTTAGCTCAGTGGTAGAGCGCTTGCCTAGCAAGCACAAGACCCTGGGTTCGGTCCCCAGCTCCGAAAAAAAGAAAAAAAAAGGAAAAGAAGAACAAGCAAGAGCCATTGACTTTATAAATGTTTTAATTTTTAAAAAAGCATAGGAAGGGAAATTACAAAATATATACACATTTGTTTTGTCTGTCTGTCTGTCTGTCTGAATGTTTGGGGTGATCTCACTTTGTTACATAGATGAGCATAGACCTCCAGGACTTGAGCAATCCTCCTGCCTTCTAAGTTCACTAAGACTACGAGTGCATACTTTGTGCCAAGTTTGTGCTTTCATGAAAAGTAATCTGTGCCCCAAAAGAGACCAAAATGAATAAAACAAACTAAGCCCCTGTTCCTGTAAGGCTTTAACTGCAACTGACAGGAGAGTGGGATCATATTATTACCAGTTTGTTGCCCAAAGCATAAAGCATGAAAAATACAAAATCTGAGATTTCGAGGAATGAATGCTCTGCGGCAGGAAAAGAGATGCTCTCCTGGTGATGAATGAGCCCTGACTCACGTCCTTTGTAACAGAATGGCTGACACCATTTTCTGAAAGCGATTTGGTATGTTCTTGAACTTGTATAGCTACTGTAACACACATGTCATTCCAAAAAGCATCCTTGAAAATCTCAAGTATAGAACGGCATGGGTCTTCTTGGGTGAGATACTAATGCAGGTGAGAAGAAAAATAAGTTCTGTAGAAATAATTATCATTCCCTTTTTTCATGTTACCTTACTTAGTTGAAAGCCAGAGAAACTGGCCAGCCATAGAAGGAAAGCTTAGCACATCCTTATCATTGAAAATTTTAGTAACTATTTTTTTAACCTTCCTTTTTAAAAAAAATATATTTATTTTATGTATATGAGTACACTGTCCTCAAATGCACTAGATCCTACTACAGATGGTCGTGAGGCACCAGGTGGTTTCTGGGAATTGAACTCAAGACCTCTGAAAGAGCAGTCAGTGCTCTGTTCAATGTTCTTAACTACTGAGCCATCTCTCCAGCCCCCCTTTTTACCTTTCTAAATCACTGGTTATTTGACCTCAAACATTCATCACATTGCTATGTTATAATTCAAAACATTTCCTTAAAGCCATAGGTTGTACTGTGGTCAGAATCTTTCAATATATTGTTAAGATAGAGACTAGTGGCACCAAGTTACCCTAGAAAGAATATCCCTTGAAACCAGAATATTACTCTCATATTCTCTGTCACAAATGCCAAACACCCATTTTTTTTAAGTTAGATATATTAGTTTTCTAGAACTTTCTTAGCAAAGTAGCATAAACTTAAAAAGTTAAACAACAGGAATGTATTACCTCAAATTTCTGGAGATTTCAAATCTGATGTAAGGCCAACCTAAGTGATTTAGTAAGACCCTGTTTTAAAACTACAAATAAAGTCCAGTATAGAGGGTCATACCAGTAATCCCAGCACTTGGGAGGCTAAGGCACAAATATGAAGCCAGTTTGGACAACTGCCAGACCCTGTCTTAACAAACGATACCAATCATGGCGCCTCACACCTTAATCCCAGCACTCTGGAAGCAGAGACAAGCGAGTCTCTGTGAGTTCAAGGCCAGCCTAGTCTATATAGACTATAGTCTATATAGTCTATAGAGACAGTTCTGGCATAGCCAAGGTTACATTGAAAAACTCTGTCTCAGAGAGAGAGAGAGAGAGAGAGAGAGAGAGAGAGAGAGAGAGAAAGAGAAAGAGAAAGAGAAAGAGAATGAATATGACCTGAGCAAAGTTGGGTGACATACCAAGAGACACCAACCTTAGTTGTCACGGTTTTCTTTACTGACTTTGTGTTAAAGTCCATTCTAGATGTCATCCGGTAATCATGAGCCTTCAGATGCAAGCCATCACCTCCAACGAATGGTATAGTTAGAAGGAAATGGGAGAAGTGGTTTAACTACTAATGTCATGAAATTATAATTTAAGGCATAAATATAATCAATGCCTTTCGAGCAGTTACTTTGTTCCTGTGGAAGAACTGAAATTTTTATTAAAAAGGCAAGACAGTCATGACTAAAAAGATAATTGCATGTTTTCATTATTTAATTAGAGCTGTTGGGGAGAAATGGGAACGAGCATCCTAAGTATGGCTCATCAGCATTCACAGTGCTCAAGGAGAAGCTAATGGCCCCCTGGAAAGACAGCGTGTGGATGGTTTCCCACATTTGGGTAGGAAATTGGACTCCATAGCCAAGTCTGAGACTCTGAGAAGAGCAGGACTCAAAAGTCTTTAGAATTAAGAAGAAAGGACAAACCCCCTAGCCTAACAGAAGATAAAGGAATAAGTAGGACTAAAGATGACGGGTAGAAGCAGGTATTCCCAAACTAGAGTCCCAGGCAAAACAAGTCCCTACCATGAGAAACCCTGCCAAAATGCCAGGGGAGTAGGAGCCACACTGCCCTGTGCGGAGGACTTGCCACTGAGAGGCGCTGTTGAGTACAATGTCCCCTTCAGTTCATGCGATCCTTTCAATACTTCTGTGATGGTGGAGTTATAATTCTCTGAGCCAGGGAGAAGAGAGGAGAGTCATCACTCCATACACCAGTGCCAGGCTAGAGGCTGGACTTTATCCTACGTCAGGAAGAAAGTAGCTAAAGAATTCTGGACAGAGCCTGTGGCATGTGGCATGTGGCATGTGGCAGCATAGAAAGAGAGGTGCAGTGGAATTCGTTGGGCATCTCCCTTCAGGGAAAAAGTGAAAGGAAGGGCTGGAGAGATGGCTCAGCAGTTAAGAGCACTGACTGCTCTTCCAGAGGTCCTGAGTTCAATCCCAGCAACCACATGGTGACTCACAACCATCTGTAATGGGTTCTCACACCCTCTTCTGGTGTGTCTGAAGACAACAATGGTGTACTCACATAAATAAAATAAATAAATATTTTTTAAAAAGTAAAAGGACACTTCCCAACTCAATTCAATACATGTTCCTTGAATGCCTGCTGTCTGACAAACACTAAGTGCCACTACCCTCTATCTGAAACAGCACCTTCTTCACTTCCCGGTGAGCTAAGTCTTTCTGTGTAGAGACCATACTTCAGTATAGACACAAGAAACTATACCCAGAATGCTCGGTTCCTGGTAGCATTTGTGCCGTGGAGAACAGCTCTATGCTCTGGATGAAGCTACTCTTTTGGCTGCATTCTCAGATTGAAAGTGTTGATCTATGAGTGCCAGGCAGGTAGCCATGGTGGAGCACATCTGTGATGCCAGCACTGGGGAAGAAGGGTCAGGAAAATTGTTCAAGGCCAGTTTGGGTTACATTATGAGATCAAAAGACAGTAAGCAATAATGATGATCACAGTAGTAGTAATAAACATGTTGATTAGTTCTTCTCTTGGAAATTTGGACTAGAGATGGTGTTACTGTAAAATTATAAAAAAAAAAAAAATGGCTTTCTTTTACCCCACACTATCTGGTGGATATCTTAATCTCAGTCAGCAAAGCATCTCACCCGCTTTGCTCCATCCCATATCACACTGCCGATGGCCTCTCTCTGAGCCTGGCAACAATCTCTCTACCCACCCAGTTCCCAAGGCAGGCTGCCACCATGCCAGAAACATACATCCCAATTCTGTGACGGCTTAGTGTCCCACCTGCCACATACTTTCTTAAACTTAATTCGCCACAAGAAAGAGCACACAATACAATAACCTCTGATCCAATTGATAAGATATAATTGCCCACCTAAACATACAAAGCCCTGTACACATCCATCCCTTAAGAATATTCATAACAACCTGTAAATATATAGAGAGGAATCTTTTTTTTTAAGATTTATTTATTTATTTATTCATTTTATGTATGTGGGTACACTGTAGCTATCTTCAGACACACCAGAACAGGGCATTACAGGTGGTTGTGAGCCACCATGTGGTTGCTGGGAATTGAACTCAGGACCTTGGGAATAGAGAGCAGTCAGTGCTCTTAACCCCTGAGCCACCTCTCCAGCCCTATAAAGAGGAATCTTAACATCTGCCTCCACGTTCTCTCGGGGGCTTCTTCTCCAGTCTCCTTTCATTCCAATTTCCTCCTCTTCCCTCAAACTTTTGTCCCGCCCATCCTTCTTTCTCATCCAATGACAGGCCTCATTCTATCTTGTACTTTCCTTCAGCTGTATGACATCTTCCTATATTATGGTACAAAGAGGCAAGCTGGGGAAGAAGCTTACAACCCCATAAGAAGAACAACAATATCAACCAACCAGACCCACCTAGAGTTCCCAGGGACTAAACCACCATCTCAAGAGTACACAGAATGGACCTATGGCTCCAGCCACATATGTAGCAAAAAATAGCCTTATTGGGCATCAGTGAGAGGAGAGGCCCTTGGCCCTGTCAAGGTTTAATGCCCCACAGTAGGAGAATATCAGGGCAGGGAGGCAGGAGGAAGTGGATAGGTGGCTGGAGGAGCACCCTCATAGAAGCAGAGGGATATAGTGGGTTTCTGACGGGGAAACAGGGAAAGGGGATTACATTTGAAATGTAAACTTAAAAATCCAATAAAAGAAAAATGTGATTGATTAATTAACTAATTAATTAATTAATTAAGAAAAAGTACAGCCCATACCCTGGGGTTGTCAGGGATCGTGTTTCTGCATGTTGGCTGGGTGGCAGAAGGAATCAGTCTGCCAAGAACAAGAGCGAGAAATATAATCACAAGGCAAGAACAGATGTAGGAACAAAAAAGATTCTAGATTCTTCCTGAGATGTAGTTATAATCTCACATTTAGGCTCTAAAAACATACCAGCATCCTCAAAATAAATACTTCTGTTGTACCCTGAACAATGTCCCCAAGGATACCCCTGTCCTGATCCCCAGAACTTTTGGCTATTAGCTTGTTTTGCCAGGTAAATGTCCTGAGGTGGGGAAATGCACCTGGGTTATTCAGGTGCATCTGATTGGAAGCAAAAGGGTCAGAATCAGCGTGCCAAGGACAACTGAAGTAAATTGGAGGAAGGACCTGAAGCCAAGGAGTGCAGAGGGACCTCTGGCAGCTGGAAAAGACAAGATCCAGATTCCTCCCCAAGAACCCCTAGAAAGAATCAGACCTGCTGCCATCTTGGTTTCAGCTTCTTAAGACACATCTGAATTTATGGCCTGAAGAACCATAAGAGAACATCATGGTGATTTCTCAAAGCAGCAGCTGGGAATGAACACGTCGCCACCCAACACCCAGCATTATTAAAAGTGAAGCAGTATAGTGCAGCTCAGGAATCTTACTTACTCTTGTATGGTTTTCTTTGTCTTTGTGATATGTTCTATCCCAGGCTGGCCTCAAACTCATGACCCTCCTGCCTCAGCTTCCTGAGTTTTGTTAAGAATATATGGTATTGAGGCTAAAGAGATGACTCAGCAGTCAAGAGCATTGGCTGTTCTTCCAGAGGACATGGGTTCAGTTCTCAGCACCCACATGGCACCTTGCAATTGTCTGTAACTCAAGTTCCAGTGGATCTGACTCCCTAATATATATAAACCAAACACCAAATGTGTATTTTTTTTAATTGTAAAAAAAAAAAAAAAAAAAAAACCAAAAACAAGAACAAAAAACAAACAAACAACAACAACAAAAAAAAAAACAGAATAAATGGTATCAAGCCAGGTATAGTGGTGTCTTCACTTCCAAGCTCAGGGGTTGGAGAGAAACATTGTCATATATCTTGGCTTTAAGATGTGGGGAAACAAAAAAAAAGTCACTTAGAATTATTAAGAATGGAGGCTCTGGGGCTGGAGAGATGGCTCAGCAATTAAGAGCACTGACTGCTCTTCCAGAGGTCCTGACTTCAAATCCCAGCAACTATATGGTGGCTCACAACCACCTATAATGAGATGCCCTCTTCTGGTGTGTCTTGAAGACAATGACAGTGTAGTCATACACATAAAATAAATAAATCTAAAAAGAATGGAGGCTCTGTGCCCTTCGAGCTACTCTCGAACACTTCTGCTTCTGTGAGGCATTCTCTCACCTACCCCAATGACCTCTCCTTGCGTTCCCAGCCTTCAGACCTTAATGGTGTTCTCTACCCTACTGCTACATTTCTCTATTTGTCCCCATCCCTCTCAAGCCAGTCCTTACAGACCCGGCTCTAAGGACATGTTCTTAGGACCCGACTGAGGGCCCAACACTGAATGAAGAAATAAATGTACATTTCAGCTCAGGCTCCCTGGCAAATTCCCCCAGTGAACAGCATTAACACATGTTACCATGTAAACCAGACTTTGCTAAGCACCATAAATAAATTATATAGACAAGGTCCCCTTGAGTGTCAAGTATGCTTTTAATGTTCATTCAAGTTTGCAAATAGCTACAGAGCCAAGCTGGAGGAAACTGGGTGGGTTTCTCGGGAAGGGTGAGATCTAAAATCAAACATCTCAATTGTGAAGGACAAATGGGATGTCAAGGTAGAGGGAAGATTTGACCAAAAAGGCATAACCTGGGTTTTTTTTCTTTTAAAGTCATAAGAGCATAAAGACACAGCAGACTCTGGAAGGCAGTGTAGGACTCATGGGTCTGAAGCACACCCCACTGTGTGGTAAGTAAAGAGAGACAAATGATCTAGGCTAGAGCTCAAGATGACTCAAGAGGGCAAACAGTAGAGAAAGTCAGTGTGGGAAATAGATAAGACTCACTACTGAGCTGAAAGGGTTGCAGTGTGTGCTAAGTATGGATGGATCCTCTGGGATGACAACAGGGAGTGAGAAGAGCTGCTAACCAGTAAAACGGGGAAGCTGACGATGACGCCAAGGTCTTACGTCTCAAACTCGACCCTAGAAACAGAGTGTAGTTGTGCTCCATCAGTGTGAGCCCATCCCCCTTTTCCCCAAAGATGAGTGACTAAGCAAATAAAGTATGAATGAAACCAAATCAGATGGGGGATGAATTAAATGAACGAACAAATGATGACAGTCCTTGACCCAAACAGCGACGAGACGACACAAGACTGAGTCAAAGATCCATGAGACCTTCAACTTGAAATTTTATCTGAGCTGAAAGGTATTTGGGGGACCATGGCCCAGAGGGCTTTAGTCATTGAGGTGGTCCTCCCTGTGTGATATGTCCAATTAAGTCCCCTGTGAGCCTCTAATCTAATAGCAGCAGACAATGTAAAAACATGCAACAGTTGTTCCTACAGGACAATTCAGGCATGTCATGAAAGCTCACTTAATCATGGGAAGAAGCTACAGGAGGGTCTCCATGGAAGGTCCCCCCATCACTCATGAGCAGCTAACAGCAAGATATGCTGACTGAGAGACTAGAGATTCAGAGCAGCAAGTCACACAACCCACAGCCATTCCACCTTGTAAGAGAGGCAGCCTAGGGACCCAGTGGGTTCTTCCGTATGCATCTGGAGGCTTAGAGCCTCCCCAACATGATCTAAATGTCCTTGCTTATGGTTATCTCTGCTCACACCCTCACACTCTAAACTCAAGTTTACTTTAAAAACTCTGTCATGCCTCATTCGTTCATTCATTCATTCATTCATTTTGGTTTTTTTGAGACAAGTATCTCTATATAGCCTTGGCTGTCCTGGAACTCCATATGTAGTCCAGGCTGCCCTCAAACCAAACTCACAGAGATCTGCCTGCCTCTGCTGGATTTAAAGGTGTACACCACCACACCTGGCCTACCTTGCTTATTTATATTCTATAAAGTATTTTCCCCATTTCACAAAGAAAACCGATCTCTGGGGTCCTTATGTCAGTTCTGCCAAGGGACCCATTTTGCTAAACAAAGAACTATCTGAGCTAGGTAGGTATGGAGGATGAGTGGATGGAGGGATACGGTATGTTAATACACACAGGCACAAACACATGTGCACACATATGTGCACATGTATGTATGTGAGTGTGTGTGCAAACACGATACTGTTTTTTCTTTTTGTTTTCTCTTTCATTGTTTTTGAGCCAAGGGTCTTACCCTGCAACTCTGGCTGGCCCCAAACTTACAGTAATCATTCCGCCTTACTTTCTCTAAGTGCTGGGATTACAGACATGAACTACTATGGGTAACATTGTCGATAGTTTCAATAACTTCTTTTCCTCAGAGTTCATATCTATTAGCCCAAGCAAAAGAGGACAACTGTTGTATCACATCTTATGGGATTCTAAAGACTGAAACTGGTTTTCAGTGTCCTGTTGTAAGCTTTCAACCAGAGTTGTCTCTGCTCTCCGGGCTTCTATGCTAATGGTGGAAGCTCCTGGTGGTTCAGTTTTATTCAATCAATTTTACTGGGCCATTAGCTCAGTCTGCAGTGGACGAAAAGCAGGTCAGCTCTATCGTGTTATACAGACACTTCAAAAAAATTAAAAAAAAAAAAAAACAGTCTGATCTCTTTCCTAACCCATTCTCAATTTCTCTGTCAGATACAAGGGCTTGCAGGTTGGACTAGGCTCATGATTCCTAAATTTCTTGATTTATAATCATTTATTGAGAAGTGCAGGAAGCTAGGAATATTAAGGGGGTATGTGAGAGGTATGGTTTGTACAACTATTTAAAGAGGATCACGGAATAACTAAAGTTCATCCACTGTCACCAGCGGAAGGATCTGGGAAGCCAGATTAAAACAGAACAGGACCCCATGCAGGCTGTCAAATGGAGAGCAGTCACCTGGAGCCTCTGTCTACAGAGGAGCCCCACCTGACAGCTGTCTGCAGCTGGCACCCCAGCAGCAGGCACATGCTCATGGCTCTCTGCAGCCGCTGACAAACATGCCAAAATCCAGACAGTCCAATCCTGAATTAAACAAGTCAAGCTATTCGTAATGCAGACGGTGGGAACAGTCTGCACCTTCCAGCTCTCCTGGAAAACAGTGTCTGCAAATGGGAGTCTGGTAGTCAACCCCGATTGTCTGGAAATCTGTCCCCTGCCCCACCATCTGAAAAGACGGTCTGTTAATAAGAGTGCCACCCATATAAAAGCAAGCAGCCCTGCCTGTGACCGCTCGGTGGGGTTGACACATGGCTCTGCTTCACAATGGGTACTCTCGGTGAACAAGACTCATGAGCTATTTTTTTCAGATCACCAACTGCTGGTCCACAGGCAGAATTGTCATAGCTCAGTTTTTCCAGGGAATTCTTTGACTCCCCCCTGAGTCATCCTGCTCCCTCTGTTTCTTTTCTTTGTTTATATGTGTCTGGATATTTTGCCTGCATGTACATCTATGTACCACATTTACACATGCTGTCTATGGAATACAAAAAAAAAATATGTTAGATCAACTGGAACCGGAGTTACAGATGGTTTGTGAACGGCCATGTGGGTGTTAGGAATCAAACCCAGGTTGTCTGGAAGAGCATCCAGTGCCCTTCCTCTGAGCCATCTCTCCAGCCCCTCTATTTCTAATTATGAAATTGCTGAGCATCCATAAAGACAGAAAGAATAAGGAAGTGAACATCTGGGGTTGGGGATTTAGCTCAGTGGTAGAGCACTTGCCTAGCAAGCGCAAGGTCCTGGGTTCGGTCCCCAGCTCTGAAAAAAAGAATTAAAAAAAAAAAAAAAAAGGAAGTGAACATCTATACACCCACCATACTTACAATCATCGACAGCTTGCTGTTTTCTTCCTCTGTCTCTGTATAGATGTCTTTCTGAAGCCATATTAATCAAAGCACTTCACTTCTGTGGTCTTTAGCATCTATCTCCCAAGAGCAGTGCTACCTATCTTCTGTGATGCTGTACTGTTACCATAAATAAGGAAGCAACAAGAACCCCAATGCCATCTAACATTTAGTCCAAGTTAAATTTCATAATAGTTTCCGAATTCATTTTTGTGACTTTTTATTTTCTAATGCAGTACATTTGACTGTCACAGATCTTTGGCCTTTTAGACAACAGCTCCTTCCACAGGACACTCTTAATTCTCATGAAATTGGGTTTTCAAAGGTTGCAGGCCAACTGTCTTGTTGACTGCCTCACATTCTGAACTCACGTGGTTGTTACCCAATGTCTTGGTCATATCTTCTAGTTTCCATACATCCTATAAACTGACAGTTAGACACACTCGGGTTAAACATATATGATAAAGACGGCCTATTCCTCAGTGGTAGACTGCATGTGTCATATACACAAAACCTTGTGTTCAAAGCCTAGGGCCACAAAAAAAGAGAAAGGAAAGAAGGAAGGAGAGAGAACAGAAAGTAGACTTATTTGCCAAGAATACTTTACATACTTACTTACTTACATACAACAATACTCTTATACACTTTGGTGTCACACCAGGAGGTCACCGAGTTACTGTTCTCATTGGAAGTGATGCTGCCTGCCTTTGACCACATGGTTGATGTGGACACCACCAGGTTTCTACAGTTTAAATATATATTTTTACCTTTATAATTAAAATGAAAACTCAGAGGTGATATTTAGGGTCACAAACTATTTTCTCTCAATGAACCTCGGGAGGACTGTTTTAGTATGGAAATCCGTCTCACCCTCCCAGTCATTCTAAACCTCCTTTCCAGAGCTACCCCATCCAGTCGGTCTTGTTCTCACATCTATGTGAGACAGTAAGTAGATCAGATCTGCTTGCCATTGTCCTTGCTTCCTGTTGTCACCCTTGTCACCCTTGAAAATTATTCCTGCACAGCCTGAAGATTCTGGTCTATCTTGGGGTCCTCCCACTTTTGTCCAGATCCCTGTATTCAGCCAAGAGTCAGCTCCCTCCCTCAGTGCTAGAGCTTTGATGTATGCCTTTTCCCTCAACATGCAGCTCACTCCAGAAATGCTACCTCACAATCTGTCCAGCATGTTTTGCCTCACAAGTCCCCTCACAGAACTAAACCCGTCCTTTCCCTGCAAAGACCCATGCTACAGAGTAAGCAGGCAGATAAGGTGTGTCTGATAATTCTCCCTTTCCTGTTATTTTTTTCTTGTCTTACTACATGTGCTTTAGTTCTTTGAAGAACCAGAAAACTGTGCTATATATAACATAACAAAAAGTCTATACACCTGAAGTTTCTGCTGATAACCTCAACAATTTCCGGCATCTAAAAAGACCCATAATATAGCAGTTCCTAATAGTTCTCTTCCTCTGTCCACCTAGGAGAAGTGGACAGCCCTATGCCTTTCAGTCATATGCTAGGGTATAGTTAATGCCTCTCTCTTTTTTTTTTTAAAGATTTATTTATTATTTTATATTAGTACACTGTAGCTGTCTTCAGACACACCAGAAGAGGGCATCAGATCTCATTATACATGGGTGTGAGCCACCATGTGGATGCTGGGATTTGAACTCAGGACCTCTGGAAGAGCAGTCAGTGCTCTTAACCACTGAGCCATCTCTCCAGCCCTAATGCCTCTCTCTTGAGAGTGGGAAGCCTTGAATTTTATAGACTTTTTCGATTCTACCATGTGAATACTTTACCTACTGCTGATTTTAGACTATTAACCAAGGTAGATTTTGATACGGTGATCAGCTGTCCTGACAGCACAATAAAACTCCAGCAGATGGCAGTGTTTATGATCATGGCCTCCTTTCTTCATGATTTTGCTGCTTAAATGTTCATCTTTTAAAAGCAGAAGTTAACATACACACACACACACACACACACACACACGCACCCTTTTTTAGATAATTAGAATAATATCAAGCTTTTCTGCTAATACTTCCTATATGAATAACATCAATGGCGCTCGAAGCAACTACAGTATGATCATTTTCATGAAGGCCCAGAGCGATATAGAATTAGAAAGCTATTCACTTGGACGTTTGGACTGTCTCCAGATCAAGGCTATTAAGAATAGAAATGAATATTCTGTGGAATCTACTCCTCTATGTGAGTCTCTGACCAGTCTGTAAGGATATCACCAACTTTAGTGGCTCGCATAAATAGTTTACCAACCGTCCTCCCTCCCACTGTGTCTGGAGCGCTGCCCTGCTCTGTTGTCAGCTATTATCAGTCTATTTAGTGTTTGCCCTGGTAGAAAATGCATAATGATGCTTCGTTGTGCTTTACAGTTTATTTTTCTGATTGCTAATTACCATACCATCCATTGTTTTCGGTCATTTGAATTCCTCCTGCATTTCAACTGCCTGCTTCTCTCATGGCTAGGTTTGTAGGGGGATATTTTCACATCCTCAAACAGGAGCCCTCTGCCAGCTCTAGGAATTGCCAGAATCTCTCTTCTCCATGGCTTCTCGTTTCAAATGCTGCGTCCTTTTATGAATATACATTCTTAACTTTCCCTTTGTGTTTAGAGCGCTTCGTATTCTCCTCTTAAAAAGAAAAAAAAAAATTCTACAAATGCCAAAATCCAAAGTAGAAAGTGGAATTTTCTCCTGAAATGTGAAATAGAGGTGATCTGCCTTACACAGCACCTCAGGTTCTCTTCTAAGAGAAGCCAGGCTCACAACTTAAAGGCAATGTGCCCTTTCAACGCCTCTCTGTAGGGGACAGCTACACCTGTCCCTTCCAAGAAGTTTCACCTTCCAGGACTCAAATTTACTGCTGGTCCTCCAGATAGGGAAAAATACAAGCTCAAATTAATCTCTGTTGGATCCTCCTATACACTCTCCATCCTCTGGTACCTGTAATGTGTTTGCATGGTATGCATTTGTTCAGGTATGGTTCTTTTTGTATAGCTGAGTCCTTTCTTCATAAAGTTATTTATGAATCATGCCTATATGTATAAAAGTAAGTTAACTTTCCCTAAAACATATATACTGTGGTGTGTATAGCAACACTTTGAAGCAATTCAAGAGGATAAAATAGATCTAACTAAGCCATGCATAATGTATTACATGACACCACTGCCCTCAAGGGAGCTAGCATTCATTAGGCATCTGTAATTGGTAGATACTTTACATACATTATGCCTAATATTCCAAGAAGTCCAACCAGGCAGCTTCCATCTACTCCAGCTTAACAGAAAGTTGAAGGCGTAAAAGTACTGTGATAACTCAGTAACTGAATCCTTTGCTCCACAGGTGCAAAGATCAGAGTTCAAACCCCCGGAAGTGACATAAAAGCTAGGTGGAATGGTGGGGCCCAATCCACCAGAGGCAGAGACAGGGAATCCCCAGTCCAAACTGGCCAGCCAAACTAACCAAAACAGTGAATTTTAGGATCTGTGAGAAACCCTGCCTCATTATATAAGGTTCAGAGTTACTAAGGAAGACACCTGAGATCAACACGAAGCATACACATAAACATGTGTGGACCCACACCACACACACACACACACACACACACACACACACACACGTCACGCACGCATGCACGCACACACACACACACACACACACACACACACGCACGCACACACACACACACACACACACACACACACACGCCAGCAGAACAACAAAAAAGTCCAATGTTACAAGTGTAGCAAAAACAAAAATGGAACCCAAATTCAAACCCAACTCTAGATTCACCCAAGCCTATGCCTTCCTGTGGCTTTGCCTCTTCACGTGCATGCAAAGCCTGGGTTTGAGTCTTCTAACTCTTTGCCAACTGGGGCTATTCAGATGGAGCTCATCTCACTGAAGTAACGGAGGAACCTTTGGTGGTTTGAATAAATGTCCCCTGTATTCTCAGGCATTTAAATACTTGGTCCCCCAGTAGACGGCGCTCTTTGGGCAGGTTTAGAAGGTATGGTCTTGCTCTTCCCCTGCCGCCGCCAAGTTCCGCAGAGGCGGAAGCTCGGGTGCATTCAAGATTCGGGCGTCACCCATAATCCACCGCCATCCACTGCCATGGCCGAGGAAGGCATAGCTGCTGGAGGTGTAATGGACGTCAACACTGCTCTACAAGAGGTGCTGAAGACCGCCCTCATCCACGATGGCCTAGCACGTGGCATACGCGAAGCTGCCAAAGCCTTAGACAAGCGCCAAGCCCATCTCTGTGTGCTTGCATCCGACTGTGATGAGCCCATGTATGTCAAGCTGGTGGAGGCACTCTGTGCTGAGCACCAGATCAACCTGATAAAGGTTGATGACAACAAGAAACTAGGAGAATGGATAGGCCTCTGTAAAATTGATCGAGAGGGGAAACCACGGAAAGTGGTTGGTTGCAGTTGCGTTGTGGTTAAGGACTATGGCAAAGAATCTCAGGCCAAGGATGTCATCGAGGAGTACTTCAAATACAAGAAATGAATAAATAAAATTTTGGCTCATTAAAAAAAAAAAAGGTATGGTGTTATCAGAGGAAGTATGTCACTTGGAGGCCAGCTTCCAGAGTTTAAAGGCTTTTGCCTTTTCCAGTTTGCTCTCTGCTTCCTGATTGCCTTTCCTTTGTTTGTTTTATTGGATTTTTTTATTTACATTTCAAATGTTATTCCCTTTTCCGGTTTCCAGGACATAAGCCCCTCTATCTCATCCTCCTCCCCCTTCTTCTATAAGGGTGTTCCCCTCCCCATCCATCCCCCCTTCTCGCCACCCCCACATTCCCCTACACTCGGGGATCCAACCGTGGCAGGACCAAGGGCTTTTCTTTCCATTGGTGCCCAACAAGCCTATACTCTGCTACATATGCAGCTGGAACTGTGAAGTCTTTGGGTGATGGTTTAGTCCCTGGGAGCTCTGGTTGGTTGGCATTGTTGTTCTTATGGCCATACCACCCTGAACGAGTCCGAGCTCGTCTGATTGCCTTTCAAGATGGATGCTCTCAGCTGCTCCTGGTGCCATGCCTGCCTGCCTCCACACTTCCCTGCTGAGGTGGTGAAGTCTCTCATTCCTCTGAAACTGTGAACCGACAATAAACTCTTTCTTCTCTCAGTTGTCTTGGCCATGGTGTCTTGTCAAAGCATTTGAACAACATCTAAGACATAATCAAACAGCACCATCACTGATCTCTGCCCGCCATACTTATTTAGGCAAAGCAATGCTTAATGTTAGTGTTTATTTCCTCCAAATACCTTTGTAAGAAGACTGTGGAGTTAAAACTTGAATATGGTACTTTAGGGTGGTTATTTTAAAACGAGTGTGACAGATTGGGGTGGGGGGTTGGGGGAGGATCAGGAACCATAAATGTCCATTTTCCTGAGCTTGCTGTTAATCTAATTTGAAATGTGTAAATGTGTCTTGCTTCTACATCACAAAAGAATGACCACAACATCCCATTACTTACTGTTTTGACAACACACAATCCATCTAATCCAACTCACCTGTTGGAAAGCCAGGGCTCCTCCGAGCAAGCCAAGAGATGATAAATGGGGGACGAAGCTTTCCTGACTGCAGCTCATTCATCATGTCTCCCAGGAAGTCAGATCCAGGGGAGCAGATATATTCCATGTGGCAGACAGGAAAAAAACAGGCTACCAAAATGGCTACTCCAGACCCCTTACGCTTCAAGCTACAGAATCACAATCCACTTTCCCTCCTTTCCAGCTCGTTAGTACTAGAACCTCTCTCCTTTGCCTCTCGTCACATCTGCTGAGGTGCCTTTCGATTGTCTACTTTCTCAACTGGAGAAAAGACAGTCTGTGTTTCCTAACGTCTGAGTCTGAGCCCATCAGCTCAACATGCGTCTTCTCATTAAATAGCTTCTACAACCCTATGAGGAAGGCATTAGTAACCTCTTCTAATGGAATAGTATCTCTTGCTTGGGAACACGGTAACAGGCAGCAGCATTGAGATGTAACCTCCTGTCTGCTGTCAGAAAGCCTGAAGACTCTTGACCTTCCTTCTGAAACTGCTTTGCCTCAATTCAACGAGAGCTGATGTGTACTAGCTTGGAACCAAACAATTTTGACTTCTAAAGATTTTGAGCTGGATAAAAACCTGATCATCTACTTTCAAGGGCTTCCCATCTCTCCTGTCAACCATGACTTTTTCTCCCTAGGGCAAGCAATTCTATGGTTATAATACTCTGACTTAGGGAAGCATATCAAAACTCAGGAAGATCTAGCTATAGTACATGTTATTAATCCCAGGACTCAGGAGGCTGAGGCAGATGAATCTCCATGAGTTCAAGGCCAACCTAGTCTACAGAATGAGTTCCAGGACAACCAAGGCTACATAAAGTCTCTCTGTCTATCTCTCTGTCTCTCCCTGTCTCTCTCTCTCATACACACACGCACACACACACACACACACACACACACACACACACACACACACACACACACATCACCATCACCACCACCACCACCACCACCACCTAGGTATGGCTAAGGATGTAGCCTATGGTAGAGCACCCACTTAGAATGCACCAGGCCCTAGGTTCACACCCCTCCCCCACACCCAGAACTACAGGGAGAATAAAAGTTCAAAGATGGAGCCCCTCACGGTTTTATATATCTGTAATGCTAACCCACAAGAGGCTAATTCAAAAGGATCACTTGAGTCTAGTAAGTTAAAACCAATCTGAGAACACTGTGAGAGCTTCTCTCAACAAGCAAATAAACCTTCAATCACGCAGTGGCATTATGATCGGAGGCAACACTAGATCTGCCTAACTTAAACTAAGTACTTACAGACCACTGTCTTACCTGGCATTTGATCTCTAAGCGCTGCTATGAGTATTACAGCTGTTATTTACCGCAGCGTTGCTTTGCAAACTCTTAGCTGCTCCAGCTTTTTGGCTTCACAGCCAAAGAAAGTCAAGTCCAGCCAGGGTGAGTGACTTGCCCAGGATATGAACTCTAAGTAGCTTGTCTGCCTTCCTCTAAATCCTATCTTTGCCCTTGTCTCTGTCATAATAAGTACCAGTCCAAAGCAAATCTAAAGGTCTAAGGTCTCCTGGATTCTCCTTCTGTTGCCCTCCCTCCCACTGGACACCCTTGGTGCATCTTCTCCCTTGGAAGGTCTTCCCCCTCCCCGCACTGTCCCACCCCATGCCACTGAGTGCCTTTTCATCAGCTGTCTTAATCAGGGCTTCTACTGCGGGAATGAAACACCATGAGCAAAAAGCAAGTTGGAGAGGAAAGGGTTTGTTTGGCTTATGCTTCCACATCATGGCCAACCATTGAAAGAAACCAGAACAAGAACTCAAACAGGGCAAGAACCTGGAGGCAGGAGCTGATGCAGAGGCCATGAAGGAATACTGCTTTCTGGCTTGCTCTACATGGCTTTGCTCAGCCTGCTTTTGTATAGAACCCAGGACCACCAGCTCAGGGGTGACACCACCCACAATGGGATAGATGCTCCCTCCTCATCACTAATTAAGAAAATGCTCTCCAGACTGGCCCACAACCTGATTTTATGGAGAAGTTTTCTCAGTGGAGGTTTTCTCCTCTCAGATGACTTTAATTTGTGTCAAGCTGACATATATTTAGCCAGCATAATTTACCCCTTGTCAACTTGACAAACAAACACATCACGGTTAAGCCATAACCTTTTCTTTCTTTTTCATCCCCAAGATCCTGCATTAATAGAGACATCAAAATATAAAATATTTGACAAACCTAAAAAGTCCCACAGCCTTACAAATTCAAATGTTTTAAAAAAGTGTCTCTTTAAAAATACCCAGTCTCTTTTAAAATTGAAATTCTCTGTAAAACCCCGAAATCTCTCTCTCTCTTTTTAAGTGAGTCTCTCAACTGTGGATTCCTATAAAATAAAAAATAAGTACTTTGTTACTTCAAGAAGGAAGAACTGGGGTACAATCAATAATCTGGACAAAATCAAACAAAACCCCAACAGTGTAAATAACTCAGCTTCCAATATCTGGGATTTGTTTCTGGGCTCCACACTCTGCAATGCACACAGCTTGATTTCCAACCTCAGGTTGGGTCCCCTCCACTGCTGCTGCTGTTCCTGGCGATCATCCATTGTCCTGGCTTCACCAAAACACTGGGGTCTTCTCAATAGCAACTGGGCTGCATTTTCACCAGTAGTCTCTCTTGGTGGTCCCAAGTCTCAGCCTCTCTGCATGACCCCTTTAGTCCTGGGCCTTCAACTGCTACTGAAGCTGCACCTTTACCAATAGCCTCTCCTGGCAGTGCCAAGTCTCAGCTGCTCTCCTTGACTGGTTCATGCCTTCAAAACCAGTACCACCTCAGGGACTCTCATACTACCAAAAAGCAAGTTGTGGGAAGAAAGAGTTTATTTGGCTTACATTCCACACTGTAGTCTACCAATGAAGGAAGTCAGGACAGGGAACTCAAACAGGGCAGGAACCTGGAGGTAGGAGCTAATGAGGCCATGGAGGAATTCTGCGTACTGCCTTGCTCCTCATGGGTTGCTCAGGCAATTTCTTATAGAACCCAGGATCCCCAGCCCAGGGATAGCACCACCCACAATAGACTGGGCCCTCTCTCATCAATAATTAATGAAGAAAATGCTCTACAGGCTGGTCCACAGCCCAATCTTATGGAGGCATTTTCTTGATTGAAGTTTTCTCCTATCAAGTGATTATAGTTTGTGTCAAATTGACATAAAATCTAGCCAGCACACCAGCCAGTGACAAAGACACACCCAGATGAGAATGGCTACGAGAGCCACTAGCTGTGCTACAAAGCAGTAGTTTTCTAGTGTTTGGTCTCATGATATGTTTTCTTTTCTCTTTAAAATCATGGTGAACTCCCAAACAGCTCATAAGAAGAATAGCAGAGCGCTCCGTATTTGCAAACCTCTGTGGGGTCTTGTGTAACAAAAGACAACTGGATCCTCGTGTCTAGTTCTACGGCCTAATACATTCACAAGTTATGTAGCCTCTGGAGAAGTCCCAGCACATTCATAAGAGACTGAGAGTGAAAGCCTTTGTTCTGAGAATGATTCTAACTTCACAGACTCCGTGATAATACATTGAACTACGGATACATCAATAAGATCTCAAATCCTAGTGGTCACTCACTAACCACGTGAACTGGGCATTAGTGTGACATAAGAAGGAGCCTGGTACAGACAGGCAGGTCCTTTTTGTTTTGTTTTGTTTTTTAAGACAGTTTCATGTGTTTTTGTCTGGCCCCAAAATAATTATATAGACAACCATGGCCTTGAACTCTTAGTCCTCCATGGATTACAGGCAGGTGTCACCAAACCAAGATTTGTATGGAAGTGCTGCGTCGTTGAACCCAGGACATCTGCATGCTAGATAAAAGCTCTCCCAACTGAGTTATATCCCCAGTCTCAGAAAGATTCTTCAGTGATTCTCGAATATACACTTAAGAAAGGGGGTGGGGCTATCTTTAGGGACAGTACCTGGATACAAAGAAATCATGTCTGGACTGGAGAGATGGCTCAGCCCTTCCAGAGGTCCTGAGTTCAATTCCCAGCAACCACATGGTGGCTCACAACCATCTGTAATGGTATCCCATGCCCTCTTCTGGTGTGTCTGAAGACAGCTACAGTGTACTCATATAAAATAAACAAACCTTAAATAAGAAAGAAAGAAAGAAAGAGAGAGAGAGAGAGAGAGAGAGAGAGGAAGGAAGGAAGAAGAAAGAAAGAGAGAAAGAAAGAAAGGAAGAAAGAAAGAAAGAAAGAAAGAAAGAAAGAAAGAAAGAAAGAAAGAAAGAAAAAGAAAGGAAGGAAGGAAGACTGACTGATGGATATCAGGAAGATTAGGAAGTGAAAACTGTAAATTGTGCAAACAATTAGTGACGAAGAATATCCCTTGGGCTATCTGTTCCCAGAATTCCTTGGTTCACAATATGCATGAGGCAACCTTGTAGAGAATTGCAGCTATGGACGTATGTGTCTTACTTGTACCACATCCTCCAGCAGCATATTCTATCTGAGCCTTTCAGCCCTCACTGACCCATTTGATTCACTGCTGGCCCACTACATCAAATAGGAGGTCCCCCAAAATGTTGCCCTGCAGACAAAAGTTCCTGATTGAATGTCCCATTTGGACCTGCTGATGGGGATCACTTTTTCCAATTCTTAGTGGAGACTGGCTGGGGCTCTCACCATCCCAGCCATGCTTCATGTCGTAGGTATGGAAGGGATCTGGGACTCATCTTGATCTATTTCCAAGCTAGATAATGAGCAGAAATTCTTAATTAGAGTTAGTTCTTAGGGAATTGTTGCTGTGGATGTTATAAATAATAGCTTGGTCTGCATTGAGCATTGAGAAAATTACCTTGGCTATCTGGAACACTCTGCTTCTCCTCCTCAGCCATCTTTTATAGCTACACAGGACCGATAACAAGCTCTAACACCAATTCCTCCTACCAACACACCAAGGACTTGAGGAACTTTTCCTGGTAATTTTAACTGACTTAGGTACCCCAGCCCCCATTTCAAAACTACCCTGAGAAAGGACATCAGGGACATAGCAGCCCTGACTCTCAAGCACTCTGAAATTCAATTTGAGCCCAGTTGGAGAAACATGACTGAAATGTTTGGGGAGAAAAAGCTGTTCGCAGCAAGAAACACAAGTGCTATTTATTACCTACCTCCCTCAGCAGGGTATCAACTTTGTGGGGGTCAGGCTGGCGGCACCAACAAGCAAGGAATACACAGTCAGGCTATCAGGCAGGGATTAGGAGAAGCACTCACCTCATCTGAAGGGGGCAGCACCCACAGCTACTCGTTAAAGGCTGGATGAAGGAAGCTTCTGATTTCCAGAAATCTAGATTTATTTTTAAATGTGAAAGCTCCCTATTTTTAAATGCTTCCACATGCAATATATATATATTCTTTACACACACACACACACACACACACACACACACACACACACACACACATCTAAAAGTTACCAAAACTTTTAACATCTGTGCTGTCAGTTTATAGCCTATAAACCCCAAATCTCAGTTCTCATAATGCAGGGCAGTTTCACCACACAGAATGACAATGCTCCCTCCAAGAGCCATAGACTATCTAATAAAAGCCACAGTACCAGACATGGGAAACCTCCTTCTAAGTTGTCAGTCTGAAGAGTCGAAGAGACTCCAAATATAAGCTAATGTCATTACCCTTGACGCCTCCCAGGACTTGAAGGTAAGAAGCTCTTCCTGAAGGTATCACACACTTTAGACGTGGTGGAACTGAGCCAAAACTCACCTGGAAGCTTCACCCTGAGGATTTATCATTCAGAAGCCTTAAGTAAGGACTGGAGAGATGGCTCAGTGGTTAAGAGCACTGGCTGTTCTGACCCAAGGCTGAGCAAAGGTTCACAGTGGGTAGCCAAGCCTTCCATGGTGTCCCCCTGACCCCCATGTTTATTGCTCCCATACAGAAACCACTCATACAAAATCAGTTAAACTTGACTCTTTGTCCAACTGCATATAATAATCCTGCCACTTTCAAATACATGCAGTAACCTCACCTCCTTGTTCCGCTATATGCAATAACCTTCCCTCGCGTATATAATAATCATGTTGAGCTTCCAGGGTGCCACAGTTTCTCCATCCAAGAACCCAGACTGCACAATCCCAGCTCTCCTGTGTCTGTGTGTTTCCCTTTCTTCATTTCTTCTCCTCCCTAGTTATGTGTACTCCAGGATCCATGGTTGTCAACAGGAGTCCAGGTTTGTTTTTTTTTTAAGTGAAAACAACACTTCAATTACAAAGTGCCATTCTGTTCCCTCCATGTGAGTCCTTGTCCCATGCTGAGTCCCCATCCTGCTCATGTTTCCATACTGTCATTACCAAGTATGCATCCAAACACAGCCCGCATTATGTAATGTTCCGGAAGTGATATGGTACTGTTGTTCTATGCCCTGTTTCTTATTTTTAAATCAAGCTTTTAAAAAGCCATGTTGAAATGTTCAGACATTTTAATTGTATCATATTCGGTCACTTAAATGTACCAAAATTTAACTTATCTATTCTTCCTTTGATGAAAATTTAAGTTTTTTTTTCTAATTTCAACTATTATAATACTGTATACCTTCGACAACAAAAATCCTCCCAGCTGTATGAGGTGCCACACATCTGTAATCTCATCATTCAGAAGCCTTAATTAAGTAAGGGCTGGAGAGATGCTCAGTGGTTAAGAGCACTGACTGCTCTTCCAGAGGTCCTGAGTTCAATTCCCACAACCACATGGTGGCTCACAACCATCTGTAATGGGATCCGATGCCCTCTTCTGGTGTGTCTGAGGACCGCAACAGTGTACTCACATAAATAAAAATAATTTTTTTTAAAAAGGCTTAAGCAAGAAGATAGTATGAGAAAAGGCAGCCTGGGCCACATAGGGAGACCCTGTCCTGAAAGGAAAAGAGAGATTTTCTCTAGAAAAATAAGTGCCATAATGTTGCAAATACATGCCTTATCCTTTCTACATTTTAACAAGCTGCACTGCATCTCAAAGTGATGGTTCAATGGACACTTCTGCCAACAGATAGATCCACCTAATGGAGCCCTGGTTTTGCCTGCATGGTCCTAATGATTGTTAAGGTCTGAGTAGCATATACACATGACTGAAAAATGCTCATTTAAGAATGTAATACTGGGACAAGTGTAATAGCATACACCTTTTATCCCAGAACTCAAAAGGTATAGGTAGACAGACCTCTGTGAGCTTAAAGCTGACCTGATCTGCATAGCAAGTTCCAGTCCAGAGATAGATATATAGTAAGATCCTGTTTTAAGAAAGAAAAAAATGCAACATATCACTTTATAGATATGACAAAGAAGCTATTTATCCACTGTCTAAGATGGACAGAGATGAAAATAGAGACTACTTAGGTGTTTAAAGTAATAACACCCCATAATTTTTCCAAACCTCACCTATGGATAGAGAAATAATTAGGAATAGAGAACAAGGGAATGGCCTAATTCTTGGAATATGGCTTGTTTTATTGATCTAACTATCAAGATACTTAATATTTTACATAATTATCCCAAAGTTAATTGAATCCAAAAATAACCCATAAGCGAGAACCAAGACAAATAAGATATAGTCCATCCAGTCAGTAGCTTAATCATAGAGAGATGAACTACTCCACATCACCTTTTATCCCAATCTATAACTGCATACATACATGTTTGATACTTAGTTACTTCTCTATTGCTGGGAAAAGACACTATAACCATCAGGGGACTTTTAGGGGAAAGGATTTACTCAGTGCTTACAGTTTTGAAGGATGGGCTCATGACAAAGAAAATGGCAGCCAGTAGGAAGGGCACTGGAGAAGCAGCTGAGCGCTCACATTCTGAGAGGACCACAGAGAAGCAGAGAGAGGAAGGCTAACTGGTAATCGCCCGGGCTTTTAAAATCTCAAAGCCAGCTCTCAGCGACAGACCTCCTCCCACAAGAGTCCCACCAATTATAGACCAAACATTCAAATATATGAGTCTATGGGGCCCCTTCTAATTCAAGCCTCCATAACCATTGACTATTATTGATTGTGATTTGCTATCCTAGGACTAGGTTGATTGTTGTAGAATAAAGCAACTGTAAAGTCAAAGTTTCCCTTTGATTATATGAAATATTTCAGCTTTAAAAAGTAATGGAGTGCCCAGCAGTGGTGGTGCACGCCTTTAACCCCAGCCCTGGAGAGGTAGAGGCAGGCAGATCTGAGTTCAAGGTCAGCATGGTCTCCACAGTGAGAGCCTCTCCTACTCAAGGAGCTCTTTTCTAGCTTTTCTCTAATAAATCTATATTCATTCTGATTTTTAAAAAATGAAAATTAGCCAAGTATGATGCCTCACACCTATAATCCTAGTCTGTAGGAGGCTGAGGCAGAAAGACTGCAGTTTGAGACCGTATCTCAAAAGGGAGAAATATGGTAAATTAAATGCAGGGGTTAGAGGCGGAGCTCCGTAATTAGAGTACATGACGAGAGTGTAACTGGAGTACTTACTTGATAAGCATGCCTGGGGCCCTGGGTTCAAGCCCCATAACTAGAAATTAAATTCTCCAGTTCTGTGTCCCCGGGCACCCACATGGTGCTATCTAAAGATTGTTTTCTACTACACGGAATGTATCTACTTGGAGAGATGACAGAAATATGAAGGAATAATCAAAGGACATCTTATCAGACCAAAAAGTAAGGTAGTAACAAGAAGATGGTGGTCTAAAGAGGGAATGATTATGCCATCAATAGAGACCAAGACTGTTGTAGTCTGAACCCATGTATGTCACTACCTATATGTTTTTAGTGGTTTGGTTAAAAAAAAAACATTCTCATGGCCGAGGGAGATGGCTCAGTGGGTAAGTTGCTTGCTGGGCAAGCATAAGGACCAAAGCTCAGAATCCAGCATTCTCCTAACTGACAGGTGGGTGGGGTGACTCATTTACAATCTTAGTGTACAAGAGGCAGAGACAAGTGATCCCCATAGCAAGCTGGGGATCACTTAACAAATCTGTGAGTTCTACATACAGATGAGAGACTCGGCCTCTATATGGAAAGTGAAGTGCATAAGAAGATGTTTGTATTGGTCTCGGGCCTCATGTGCATGCAAGTTCCCATGAGAACACACATGAATATGCTCTCTCTCTCTCTCTCTCTCTCTCTCACACACACACACACACACACACACACACACACACACACACACATCATTATAAGCCAAGCACAGTAATACATGCCTATAACTCCAGCGCTCGAGTTGAAAAGGCAGGCAGATTTCTGTGAGTTTGAGGCCAGTCTGATCTACAGAAGTTCCAAGATAGCCAGGGCTACGTAATGAGAACCTGTCTCATGAAACAAACGAGAAAACAGCCACCATTAACTGGCAAAACGCCTGAGACAAAGCGCTATCATAAAAGGTAAAGAACAGAAGGGAGGAAGCATTTGTTTTTATTTTCCAAAGCTGTGTGCCGAGATTATCAAATCGTTTATGGGAGAAAGTGATCTCCACTTCCCGGTGCCAGAGAGTCAAGCTAAAGCAAAACTAGAATGCTCTCATTGTGTGTTGCTAAGGAGTTAATGGATCCCAGCAATGAATATCAATGACAGCTCACAACCCTAAGGGAAAGAAAAACCTTTGAGTCTCTGTGCACAGTGCCAAGGCTGAGTTCTCAGAGAAGAGAAAGGGAGAGAGAGGGGCAGAGAAAGAACTCAAGGAAAAGGACAGGGCTGATCAAACATCTGGTGCTATCAGTTTTGTGTGTACCACACAGGACAGAGAAACACATTGTGTACTACCAAGGGAAGCTGCCGAACAGCTGAAAGGCCACCGAGTGGTTTGGCTCCATCAATACATGGCCACCAAACTCCTAGACATCTCAGTGAGCAGTGCCTGCCACTGAGGAAGGCATTCCTTTCCAGTGCTCCTGAGCCAGCAAGCTCAGATACCTCTTTTTGTCCTCTTCCATCAATATCTTTAGAGTAAACACCACCAGCTGAAGTTCCCAATCGCATCTACCAATGCTTGTTAAGATGCAGCCCTCCTGGTCACACAGGAGGACAAAGTCTCTCTTTAACCTTTGTATGTAAGTATTTGGCACCAACAGCCATGCTGACTTCGAACTCCAGGAACCTGCGTTAAATGAGAACTAAGGAGATGGTTTCATTGTACTCTCAGTGCTTGGGATGCTGAGGCAGGAGGATCAAAAGTTCCAGGCCAGTCTAGCTACCTTTAAAATAAAAATCAGTGAAATATCAATTTCTATCACTTCCATGTATGAATAACACTGGGACAACTAGAAAATATTAATTATAATTCAAGAGCTTCGTGACTTACATAAAAATGAAAGCTAAACGAACATTTCCAGAAACTCACCACTCGGGGAACTGGGACTTTTCGACAGGGAGAGATTTTTAGTATATTGCTAACATAGCATTGAATAGGATGAAACGGCTTATTCAAAGGTCTAAAAAAGGCAGAACAGCTCCCCTGCTTCTCAGTGTCTCAATCTTTTCCATATTTAGTGAGTAAGAGTCAAAAATATCAAAACTCCTGGGAAATTCTCAGTACGAGAATTTATTTTTGCTTAGCATAATTTAGTCCCATTTGTGGCTGCATCATGCAAGACTCAGGATCCCTTATTCTTGAAAGTGAGAGCAATTCAAGACACGACTGCCGAACCAACAGCCAAAGTCTTTTAGCCTTTATCCTGTAGCTGATTCATAAGAAAATAAGAAAATCGAGAAGCTGGCAGATGATTTGATGGAGGAGAACAAAAATGGCAGGACAAACTTGAGGGGCTGAGTTTGAATCCCCAACATATGAGTTAAAGCTGGCCGTTGCTGCTCGAACCTGGAACACCAATGTTGTCTGATAGGCAGAGCCTAGAAGTTCACTGAGAGCCAACGTAGCAGAAAGGTGAGCTTCTGCTTCAGTGAGACAGTGTCTCGGGGACATAAGATGGAAGGAGAGACAACATCCTCCCTTGAGCTCTGCACGTACACAAGCATACCAACCACGCACACTCTCACATTACACATACACACACACACACACACACACACACACACACATTAGTTTTTCCTTAATAGGACCCCAGCCTTAAATAACAGCCCTTAGAGGAAAGGCCCTGAGCTGGGTGGTCTCACCAACTCATGTATTGACAATGACAGTAGACCGGCTTGTATTATCTATGACCAGACATCAAAGAAAGTAGACTAGGAGAAACAGTGCCATTTGGAGAGCAGGACATTGATTTTAATTGCTCTTAATTTGTCCTGCAAGGCAGAGAAAAGGCAAACCTTCAGAGAAAGGAATTTTTTTTTTTAACTCAAAACTCTGAGATTATATAGTGAGCATAAAAACACTGAACTAGATACTGCTTCAACCATTCTCTAGAGCTAAAACAAAGCACTATTCCTCTTCCCCCCCAGCAGCCATGTAGACTTATTACTCCATCTCTGTGGATTTTAAAAGATTTTAAAACCTTGAACCAAAGGTATTAGGTGGGGGCAGGACTCCAAACACCAACCGAGGAATGCTGTAGATAATAAAGGAATCAGATTTGTGTCGAGCTGTAATGCTTGCACTAGGTGTTTTGTATAGTCTATATTTAGTATCCATCGGTAACGGCTGGTTTAAAATTAGTATCACCCAAAGTCAAATGAATCTTGAGAATGAAGATTATCCCCATTTGACCTATATGCTTTTAAAACTGCCAGGCAGATGCTGCAGAAAAGATCCATCTTCTTCAAGGATCTTTGGTTTCTGATCCAGCATTCAGTCATACAACCGGAGAATTTTATAACTTGATGAGATCTTAAAGAGAACATGTACTTGTCAACTGTCTTGTATCCTGTCATTGAAGGATGTGTGTCTAGACACTATACTGAGGTCTCTGACTCTGGTTGGATTCCAGTGGACAGAAGAGGTTGCCGCCATGGGGTATGGCACAGCGGTGAGACGCTTTCCAGGCACGTGCAAGATCCTGGTTCAGTTCCCAGTGCCATCAACGGGGATAAGATGTAGACGTGGAAATGGAGTAATAGAGATAGGGATGATGGAGAAAGAGATGATATAGAAGAAGGATAGAGATAGAGAGGGGACATGGGGAGAGAGGGGAGAGGGGAAAGGAGGGGGAGAGGAGAGGAGAGGAGAGGAGAGGAGAGGGAGAGGACAGGAGAGGAGAGGAGAGGGAGAGGAGAGGAGAGGAGAGGGAGAGAGAACAGGCTATTCCTGCCAACTCCTGGACCCTGATGTGTGTATTGGGCAGCAGAAGAAAAGGTGGGGAAAGCTCAGCGGCCACAGTAAAGAGGGCCCTTACACATGTGCACCTCCTTCTGGTGACATTCAGATATATTTCTAAACTCATTCATTCACCACTCTAGAAAATAAAATGAAATTACCTAGAATATTGGAGTGTGTGTTTACTCATTGTACTGGCTGGTTTTGTGTGTCAACTTGACACGAGCTGAAGTTATCACAGAGAAAGGAGCCTCAGTTGAGGAAAAGCCTCCTGAGACCCAGCTGTAAGACATTTTCTCAACTAGTGATGAAGGCGGGAGGACCCAGCCCAGTGTGGGTGGTGCTGTCCCCTGGACTGGTAGTCCTGGGTTCTATAAGAAAGCAGGCTGAGCAAGCCAGGGGAAGCAAGCCGGTAAGTAACATCCCTCCATGGTCTCTGTATCAGCTCCTGCTTCCTGACCTGTGTGAGTTCCAGTCCTGACTTCCTTTGGTGATGAACAGCAATGTGAATGTGAAGCTGAATAAGTCCTTTCCTCCCCAACTTGCTTCTTGGTCATGAATAGAAAACCTGACTAAGACACTCATTCATCTACAGTCCAATGCAAATAGCAACTAGTAATGCCTGTGCCGGCATGCCAAGAGGACATGTGCCTGAACTGCAGAAGAGAATGATTAGACAAGGACTTGGGAAACCCACAAGACTACGTAAATATTGGTTTGATTTAATTAGTTAAAAAGTAATAAACCATCTGCATGAATGGCTCCTGCACTCCACCTAAACAGAGCCATTTCTAGATATAATCCATACATGAATTTTCCAACAAGATAGGAAAATATGACCAGATGGAATCATTGTGGCAGTGGGTTTTTTGTTTGTCTGGGGTTTTTTTTGTTTTGTTTCTGTTTTTCGTTTGGTTTGGTTTGGTTTGGTTTGGTTTGGTTTGGTTTGGTTTGGTTTGGCTTGGTTTGGTTTGGTTTGGTTTGGTTTGGTTTGGTTTGGTCTAAGAATTACTATCTGATCCCTACAGTGCAATCCCAGCACTCGGGAGGCAAAGACAGGCTAATTTCTCAGTTCTAGGTATAAAGCAATCTCCAGAAAAAAACAGAACTTCACAGAGAAACCCTGTTTCAAAAAATACAAACCAAAATCAAAACAATTATTGTCTGAAGAAGTTCTATGTGTTAATTGTATGCATTCATACATCCTCTCTCTTACCAAGAGTTTGAGGTGACAGACAGTGGTGTAAACTTACATTGATGGAGCTGGGAAGTGACCCCGTGGATGCACTGCTTGTCACTGAAGCCTGAGAACAGAGCTCTGATCCCCATCCATCACGTGCATGGTTGTGGTGGTCCACCTGTAATCCCTATGTGGAAGACACATCAGGCATGCCCAGAACAAGGTGGCCAGCCTAGACTAACCGAATCAGCCAGCTCTGGTGTCAAGTTAGAAGAAAGACACTGCCTCAAAAAATAAAGCAGGGAAGATACCTGGCATCCATCGACTTTGGGCCTCGTGTACACAAGGCATATTCACACATGTGAACATACATACACACTAGTGCATATCACATACAAATGAAAGAAAAAATAAAGTGCATACACTAAATCAGGCACATGAGGACAGTTTTCTTCTTTCTCTAACAGCTGTGTAAACCTAATGTCCCTCCATGGTAGCCCTTGTTAAAAATCTCACTTGACTCCAGAAATTAATGGTTCATGCACTACCTCCCAGCACTCAGTAGGCAGAGGCCAGCATCATGAGATCAAGGGTAGCCTGGTCTACAGAGTGAGTTCCATGACAGCCAGGGCTACACAGAGAAACCATGTCTCAAAACAACACACAATAACAACAATGACAACAAAAACCTACTTACCTGTAGTTGTAGTACTCTAAGGCTGAGGCAGGATCATTATAATTTCTGACAAGAAATGTTTAATGAGACCCTGTGTCAGAAAGAGGGAGGGGGAGCGATTTAAAAAATGGTGAAATTTGTGCAAGTTATATATAATATGTAGAACAGAGTGGGGAAATGGGACCATAAAGCAACATAGAAAATTTAGACCTGCACATCCTGAAAATAGGGGTAGGGAGTTGTTAAGCAATACGGTTGTGTAACTCTCATGTTAAGAAAATACAAACAGGGCTGGAGAGATGGCTCAGTGGTTAAGAGCACTGCCTGCTCTTCCAGAGGTCTCGAGTTCAAATCCCAGCACCACATGGTGTCTCACAGCCATCTGTAATGAGATCTGATACCTTCTTCTGGTGTGTCTGCGGACAGCTACTCATATATAATAAGTAAATAAATCAATCTTTTAAAAAAAGACAATAAGGTCTATGTAAGAGCAGTAATAATTTCTCCCACATCCGTCCATGGCACCTGCTACATCCATTTTCCTGCCCAGGAAAATGGGGGCACAGCTGATAGTGCCTCTCCAAGAAATTCTAAATATAGCAGAGTGAGTGCCACTCAGAGTGAGGATCCACTTGACTTCTGGCTGATTTCAAGTTCTCAGAGCCACACCCCACCGTAGCAGAGAACCCCCCAGAGAATGGCTGACCAAATCAGTTACAGCCCACTCTGCTCATGTGCTGCCTAAGTGGCCATTAGAAAATAACTCCACACTCAGTCTCATCTCTCTCTATGAGAAGTAACATTTATCTGTTCTGAAGAACTGTAATAAGGAAAGACAACGCTATTTGGCAGACACTAGCGCTGTAGACTGCTAGTGACACCCTCATTATTATCAGCTCTGATGTCTTACAGTCTACTGAGGTAGCTAATAGCAATCCTAGCATGGACTTACGCAGTGTTAATTTCACATTTTCTCTTGGGGATTTAAGGTGTGCGTCAGGGGCCTGCAGACTGGCTCAATGGGTAAGAATAAGGATCTGCGTTTGAGTCCCCAACACCCTCAGGAAGCTGAATGAGACTGCATGCACTGTAACCCCAGCACCGGTGGGCCCAGGGCGGAAACAGGAGGATCTCTGCGATTTGTTGGCTATCAGCTTAGGTGATGAGTTTGTGTCTTAAGGAAATAAGGCTGAGAACAATGGGATGGGAACTCCAAACACACACACACACACACACACACACACACACACACACACCATACACATACCATACACCACACACAACATCACACGCAACACACATACACATACCACACAACACACAACGTAACATACACACATATACAACACATACACCACACCACACACACTACACACATATACAACACATACACATAACACACATACATACACACACACATATGATATAGATACCACACATATAAATTCTACACCACACATACACAAATACTACTACATACATCTACACTATATACACACCATACACATACTACATACACACACATACACACATACACACTACACACATACCACACAGATACCACACACATCATGCACACGCATACTACATATACTCACACTACACATACACACCCCATACACATATCATAAACACACACCACACACATGCTACACATATACGTTCCACATACACACACACCATACAGGTACCACACATACTACATCACACACACACATACTACATATACTCACACTACACACACACCATGCATACATATCACATACACACACACATACTACAGACATTCACACTACACACCATACATATATCACACACACACACACACACACACACACACACTTCACAATGGAAGAAAGGAGAAAGAAGAGAACTAACAAACTTTGGGAGTTAAAGTATAACTTAGTGAGAGAACACATATTTGCATGTATGAGACTTTAGGCTTAAAACCTGGTGCCAAATACTGAAAGTTAAAGTGCACATTAACTGTATAAAACAGAAATGAGAGGTATAGAGAAGGTGGTGGT
Source organism: Rattus rattus (assembly GCF_011064425.1). Classification (NCBI taxonomy): domain Eukaryota; kingdom Metazoa; phylum Chordata; class Mammalia; order Rodentia; family Muridae; genus Rattus; species Rattus rattus. The sequence goes on from NC_046155.1 coordinate 23,099,436, forward strand.
GGCAGAGACAGAGGAAGAGGTCTATATTAAGCCCCAACAGACCAAGCTAAAAAAAAAAAATCAAAATGGAGTCACTCCTGTTAAAGTCCCATGAAACAAACTAAAACTAAGATGCCTATCTGAACTTCTGAAAATCAGGATTAGAGGTAGACTCCAGATGTCCCAAACAGGAAAATCTCTGTCAGCATGATAATAAAGTTCCCCAGGTTTCACCTTCACACAACAGAAGTGAGCTGCAATAGCCTGGGGTCAACCAAGCACTGCTTTCCTGCTGCCAGTTGCCCTGTCCCTGCCTTAGGAAGAAAGTAGCTTCAGAATGACCCATCCACTTCAGGTTCTGTTTCTGTTATTGTCAGTCCTTTTCTGTCTGAAAACCCAACCTCTTCTGCTCTGGCTGTTGCAACACTCGTTCAGTTTCATGGAATGAAGCCTTGCCCAATTCCCAAATCAAAACTTCAGATCTTCAAGTTGTAATCTTATCCTTTGACAGCAGTTTTCTTGCCATAGACTTCCCACGCTCACAAGCAACAAAAATGCCTTTCTCCCAGCTCAGGGCCTGGGAAGTCCAAGTTTAGGGAGCTGGCAGATTTGGGGGATGGGAGGGCCAGCTTGGTGACTAACAGATCGCCATCTTTTGCTGTGTTCTCACAGTGAAAGGAAGAAAGAAAGAAAAAAGAGATAGAAAAGAGAGAGAGAGAGAGAGAGAGAGAGAGAGAGAAGGAGGAGGAAGGAAGGAAGGAAGGAAGGAAGGAAGGAAGGAAGGAAGGAAGGAAGGAAGGAACTCACATCATGGTATCTCATATGGGTGATGTAGGAAACGGGGAAGGGGGAGGAGGGTCTTTGAAAGTGACGATTTTCCTATCCTCACATGGGTTTTAACTCATGCTTTAAGGTACTGAAGTTCACGATCACATAACAGTCTCACTGAGTCAACAGGTCCAGGTTCTTTGGGTCACGAATTTACAGAATGAAATTCACAGATGACAGAAGGGCACATTTTAGCAAGAAGTTGTATTATAGGATTGTAGGTGGGAGTTAAGAGAAGAAAGGAAGGCAGAGTTCCTACACTGCACAGGTGGGTACAAAACCAAAACCAAAAACAAGACAGACAAAAAAAGACATCATCGTCTCCCAGAGCCAACACCTTAGGATTACGATTTATGAACTCAGAAAGGGGCCAGCCAGCATTCAGACCTGTGTGTAGCCTGTTTTAAGAGCATCCCCAGGCTTGTTTGACCATAGACCCCATTTTCTACTTGCATGACCCCGTTTTTGCTGTCCCACTAGTTTTATGGCAGAAATGGGGGTGAGGCATGGGGAGACTAGCTGTCCAATCTAGCTGGTCCATCCACGGGCATCTAGCAGTGCCTTGGTTCCATTCACATCATCATGTATAATTTCCAGGCATGGATGTTCATTTAGAACAAGAAAGAAACTGTAAGAAGAACCAGAGCCTCTCCCTCTGGCATTCCTTAGAAGAGAACCAAGGACATTTCCCTCTAGCTTCTGGCCAAGGATAAGACTGGGAACTGCTGCTCTCAAGGCCTCTGCTCTTATCTAGCTGGCCTCTCTCTAGGTCCCTTTTCCATCATAAAGGATCTAATCCTAACTGCAAGGACTGTTCCCTACTGACATCATCATCTCCCAGAGCCAACACCTTAGGATTACGATTTATAAACTCAGAAAGGGGCCAGCCAGCATTCAGACCTGTGTGTAGCCTGTTTTAAGAGCATCCCCAGGCTTGTTTGACCATAGACCCCATTTTCTACTTGCATGACCCTGTCCTGCAACCAGTGCTTTGGGAACATCAAGTAACCATGGTGGTTCTTTCCTACTGATCCCGAATCCTCTCTCACCCCAATATCAGAAAAGCAACATCTAAACATCCATATAGTTCTCAGCCTAAAGGAGATGCTGTCTCCATTGAATAGGTTGGAGCCAAGGCTCCTGCTAAACATCTTACAATGCATACCCAACAACTCAGAAATAGCTAGCCTTAAAGTCAATAACATTAAGACTAGGAAACGTTAAATTAACTCCTTCTTTAAAGCTCTTAGGACTGAGGCAAAGGTAAGTGGAAAGTGCTTACCTGGCATATACAGACTGAGTTTGATGTCTTCATAAGAGGAGTTATACTTCCAACCTAAGAGTTAGGAGAGAGTAAATTGTCATCGAGAAACTAAGGCAGAGCGGCGTTTCCCTCTAACTTGGGAATCTGAGGTCTATCCTGGGCTATACATTGAGTCTTTGCTCAAAAAAAAAAAAAAAAAAAAAAAGGAAATATTAGCCCCCAGCAAATATATTATCGAGTGAATTGTATTCTGTGAACCTGCTCAGAAAGGGCCCATCCAATACATAGATAGTGTACCTGAAGCTAATAAACAGCCTACCACATCAGCCCGTGTCCTTCCCACTGTGTGGATGAAAGAAGCCTCTTCCTTGGTCCCTTGGAAGTTCTCAAAATAAACTGACAAGATTAAACAGAGGGAGATCCACACCATGATGTGCACAAGGGGACTCTCACAGCCTAGGGTCATCTACAGAGTATGAGCCTCCTGATAGATCCATGGTGGAGCCCAAAAGGTGATCTCATTATGTAGACAAAGTCCGTCAGGTAATCCCTCAGGAACTGCCTTTGAACCAGCAGAGGAACTAGATGTGTGTGTGTAAGGGCACACGCCTATAATCCCAGCAATGGGGGGTGGGGTGGGACTGATGCAAGAGGGTCTCGGGTCTGATGCCAGCCTGGAATGGAATACACTTAGAGACTCTGTTTACACACACACACACACACACACACACACACACACACACACACACACACACTAGAAGAAAGCTGTAAAGTTGTCTGGGCAGCTGCCCTGCATGTGGAGACCTTTGGTCTCATCTTCCTGGGTAGTTAATCTTTCCTCATTAATGAGGTTTCCTAATAATTGCTTTCCACTCGAGAAGGGAGCTCGAGCAGAAGCCTCTCTTTAGTTGGAAGAGAAAGTGCTTAAGAGCCAAGACTTTGCACACAAATTGGAGAGATGTCTTAAAGATTGTTGGCTTAGTTTGGTCACCATGCCTTAGGGATTGAGGTTTGTTTGTGTGTTTGTGTGTGTGTGTGTGTGTGTGTGTGTGTGTGTTTTGTTTTGTTGTTTTGAACCAACACAATTGTGCATCCTAATCTCACAGCCGGAAGGTCTACCAGTGCTCGCCCACCAACAGGCCCGACTGAGGACTGTCAGTGCTGAGGCCAGTTCCTACATGAAGGGCAGTAGCAAGGCCATCAGCCTGCATCCTATCCTACACAGAGCATCCTTGCAACGAACCATGTGCTTCCTAAGAAAAACCCTCAGCACACCTCCCAGGCCATTGCAAAGGGCTCTAGTGTGGAAGTACAGCTTAGATGGTACCTACAAGAAATACATACAAGTTCCATCTCAACGATGCCCCAAAAGAACCTTTCACTAGGCATCTGTGGCATCTCCCAGAGATGGGGACACTAAGGTGGGAGGATCCCAAGTTCAAGGCCAGCTTAGGATATAGAGCCACATCCTAGGGTTTCTTTTCATTACTTTTTTATAGTCATACCCAACTTCCTTCCAGTTCATGTGGTAGCTAAGTTTAATCGTCAACTCGATAGGGTTAATAAACTCCTAAACAATTAGAGAGGCACAACCTTGGGCATTTCTGGAAAGGATTAATTGAGGAGGGACAATCCTCACGGAGTAGAAGGCTCCACCCCGAGTACTCAGGGCCTACATCAAACTAAAGGTTGGAAAGGAGAAAGCCAGGCAAATACCATCATCGCCTCCCTGTGCTCCTAGATCCACTCACGCTCACACCGCCATGCCTTCCCTGCCATGATGGGCTGAATCCCCTCAAACTGTAAGCCAGAATAAGCCCCTCCCCCTTGAAGTTGCTTTCTCTCAGGTATTTCATCACAGCAGTGAGAACGTATCTAACACTGCTGCTCCTCTGCTCACTGACAGAAGTATAAACGAGGAGACTCAGGTCCTGAGAGCCCCTGGCATCGTGGGAAGGCATCAAGACACCATCTCACAGGTACCTCTGCCATGTTTTTCCAACTCCTCTCACACATTCTCACAGAGAGAGTCTCACTGCTTTTCATTCACACTAATGTCTGCCCCACTCCCACAAATCCACCTGGGCCTCCATAATTCTTCACCCATACATAGCCTAGAGATGTGCTGGGCAAAAGAACCTACTGCAAGCTCCCTCCAGAACAGCTTTTTCATGTTTCTTGGGTATTTTTTTTTTCTTTAGTGGTAAGTGCTATCTCCCCGTAGGAGACATGCCTTTGAAACTCCAAAGTTCAGGTTTTAAAATCCTCTCCCTCTCCCTCTCCCCTCCCTCTCCTCTCCCTCTCCCTCTCCCTCTCCCTCTCCCTCCCCTCTCCCTCTCCCTCTCCTCTCCCTCTCCCTCTCCCTCTCCCTCTCTCTCACACACTCTCTCTAACACACATGCTGTCATATACACACACTCATATACTTTCTCTCACAGACAGACAGACAGACACTCTCTTACACACTGTCATATACACACACTCATATACTTATTATCTCTCTCTCACACACACACACACACACACCACACACACACATACACTCTCTTACACACACTCTTTATATATGCATACTCATTCTCTCTCTCTCTCTCTCTCTCACACACACACACACACACACACACACACACACACACACACACACACACACACTCACACTCCTCAAATCACCATCTCTGCCAGCAGTTTCGAAAGTCTGTTCAGACTCTGGCTGAGTCATTTATTCACCAGATAATGAGAGCAACAGCCAGACTTAGTGCTGCAGTCCTGTAGATCAGCACTGGAGAGACTGAAGCAAAGCGAGTTATGTTCAAGGTTATCCCAGGCCACTCAGTAACATATCCCCAAAATGAAAAAGGGAAGGGTGAGAGAGAAGGGGGAGGGCCGTGCAGGGAAGAAGGAAGAGAGGGAAAAAAAGAAAGGAAAAAAGAATAAAAGACTATCCCTACTGTGGAGGCAGATGACAGCTATGTCTAGAAGAGAAATGGGGGAACCTTAGGATAAGTCCCCCAAATAGGTTTATCTCACTATAGTCTGCTCACCCTGTACTTCACGGACCTCCATGTTTTGTATCCCTCAAGTAGACGTTACTAGAGGGCCTGTTATTAAAATCATTCCTAAGGGAGAGGTAAGCCGAATCTAACCTTACTTCAAAGGTCCTAGCAGCAAACAGAGGTGCGATTCCCCAAAAGTTCACCCGGGGGAATCCAGTAATGGGTGTCAGGTTACTGGGAGGAGCACAGGTCTGCACCTAGCACGAATGCTATGGGTGTAGATGGAGCCCCCTCTTGTGGTCCTCCCAGAGGTCAGTTGCTGTTGGGGCAGATTTGCATATAACTTTTGGGAAGGTGTGGGTGGATACAAATGAGGGAAGGTCAGCTGTCAAGAAGGCCAGCTGCGGTGGCGTTTGGCAAACCTGCACAGCTCAGCTGATAAGGATGTGGCAAATTGTATAGTCCTATACCACAGGACCTGATGAGAAGAGAAAGCCCATCTATATAAGACACTCAGAGGCAGGTTCGCCCAAGAGCCAAAATCTACATTGTACAGCAAACAGCCAAAGACGTGTCCCCCAACACTGCCCTTCCCTTCTTCCCAGTGCCTACGCCTGTCCTCAGAGAAGTGAGAGATAATTCGTGGTTTTGTACCTTTGGCAAAGGCTAGAGTTGCACAGACAATAGGAGCCGCAGGTGACTCGTCTCATTCTGTTTTACAGGGCTGGGGAGAGAACCCAGAAACTCACAAATGCTATGCAATCTGTCTACTACTGAGCCCAGTTCCTACTCCATTGATAGCTTGTAAATGGATAGAATGGGGTCTTCAGCAAAATCGGTACCATAGCTGTGCATAATCTGGAGGGGAGTGTTGGAATCCAGCCTCCTTCTGGCAAAGTCCAGATGAGGGGCTCCTCAGCAGGAATGAATAAAGATGGCGTGAGAACACCAGGCCAGTACAGCCATATAACAGGCCATGGAGAAGCACGAGACCTTGCTGCCTGAGCCTATAGCCTCTGTCTTCATTTCTAGAGTATCCAAGTCAGAAGATCCCCAAACAGAAGCCCACCAGTAGAGTCCTTAACAGAGGACATGCCCTCTTCCCACATGGCCCAGGAGACTTTCTGGTACAAGGGTGGCTCTGGGTCACTGTGAGAAAGGTCAGCCTACACTGCAGATGTTGCAGTGGCTCTATCCTTCCGGGCATCCCTCCAGGGCTTGGAATCATTCCAAGGCCCAATCAGCAAGTTAAAGCCAAAGCGAGGCCAAACACAGTACCTCCCAGCTCAGTGAGATTACCATGGAAGATGACTCTGACCTGTCCAGGCACACTCAGAAGGACTGGCGTGCTTGTAACCTGGTGCAGGGAGGCACCAAATCAGTGGGGGGGGGGAGTTCAACAGGGTTCACTCCTTAAAGAAACAAACAAAACAGTGGAGACCCTTCTTTTCAGTCAAGGTTTGGGGTTTCTAAAGCTATCCCCTCCCACGTTGACTCACCCTTTTGTCCGTATTTCTAACTCATCTTCCTTTCTCAGCATGCCTTGGTCTTCTTCCTGACCTCTGTCTCTTTACTCATCCCTCCACACAAACACGGGCTCAACAAAAATGTACTTAGGGCATCATGAAATACCCGTAACTCTCTCATCCAGATCTGTAATCTCAGCAAGAGCCCAGAGTGCATCCCAGGAGAGAGTTGAGCCTTTCCCGTCTTCTTCTGCTCATTCTGAACACCCTACCCACCCATCAGGAAAAGGGGTGCATTCCTCAGCCCTGGCTGAGCTCCCTGTGCCTGGCTCTGCGGGTTTCTTTTGTTAAGTACCTCAGGGTTAGGGAATAGCAGGTGAGCTTTTGGGCTAGCTCCAAGCAGTTGGAGGGTTACTTGAAGCTAACTTTGCTCCCGGCACAGAACGAGACAGGAGGAGAGGTCTCCGGCTACTGTGTGTGCCCAAGAACAAACACCAGACCAAAATGCTGTGAGGAGAATGCAGGCATACAGAAGGCTGGGAGAGGGTGTGGAGAAACAGAGGCAGAACCTGACACCCCTTCCAGGTGGCGTTGGCTGAGTAGAAGAAGCAGGGCCCTTTGCAGTAGTTCAGTCTAAGGGAAAAAGCCTGTGCTGGGCGTGGAAAGAAAGAGAGAACACTAGAGAGCTCAACTGGAATTGGTTTGTAGAGGGCCTTGAATGCCGGTAATTTATCCCACTCACAGAAAGGAATCCCTGAAAGCCACTGCACATGGCTTTCGTGATTAGTAAGTGACAATGCTTAAGTAAGAAAATGTCAAACAGAGCCCTTCCTGCTGGGGTGAGATTGGCCCTCAGGGCCATAGCTGTAAACAGCTTGACTTGAAAGGAACTTCAAAGAGTTGTTTCCATGGTTAAGAGCACCTGACATTCTTCCAGAGGACATGGACCTTGTGACAGTTCACAACCACTGCTAACTCCAGTACCAGAGGACATGCCAGGCATTCGTGTGGTACATACACCACAAGCAAAACACTCATACACATAAAATTACACACACACACACACACACACAAATATTATATATATTGTTATTTGGTTTTCTTTTTTTTCAAGTCAGGGTTTCTCTGTGTAGCCTGGCTGTGCAAGAACTAATCTGTATACCACGCTGGCCTCGAGCTCACAGAGATTAGCCTGCTTCTGCCTCACCTGGGATTAAAGTTGTGACGCACCAGGTCTGGCTAACAAATAAATCTTTAGAAAAAAAAAAGTTTTAAAGAAAACTGTCCAAGGGAGGGAGCAGGTACACACTACCTTCTCACTGTTATCTATGGTTTTGTTTAGGTTGGTGGCTTAGGCGGCCACCAACTAAACTACAGAAGAACTCGGATTCACAGCTGGAGGAATTAGCCTAGGGCAGTGCAGTATTGTGGCCTGAGGCCATATCCTAGCATCTCTCACACCAGCAGGAGACCTCTGCTCTCACTGGCAAATTTCACCAGTCAGGAAAGGACTCCAAGAGAGACCCCCAGGAGACTTGAGATCTGAAGGAGGAAACTCAGGAAGTCAACTGCTGCTCAGGCAGTGGGGTGCTGAGCTCCTGGGCAGGGAGAGAGGAAGTGAGGAGCTGCAGCAGGTGGAGAAAAGGGCTCTGGGGAGGCCTGAACTATCCATTCCCCTGAAGTGTAACTCCGTGGGCTGCCGGTGGAGCAGAAGGACCGTTCACACGGGAGGTAGGCTCCAAGACAAAACACCACACACTGTGTGACCCTACTGAAAGGAAATATCCAAAATGGGTGGATCCAGAGAAAGAGAACACACAATGGTTGCCAGGGAGAGTAACTGCTCTGTGGGTGATGCTCAGAAACCAGAGAGTAGCTGCGAAACTGTAAATACCGGAATCCAACGGAACTGTGCCCTTCAGATCGACTCTTTAATGACCGAAGGATCAAGTTCGTGTTAAATATACTTTACCACAGAAATTTCCCCATTCTCCTGTGTTTTTGGTTTTTGGCTTTTGGTTTGGGGCGGGGGGGGGGTTGTTTGTTTTGTTTTGTTTTGTTTTTGTCTTTTTTGTCAATTTGACAAGGAGAAGGGGGACTCTTAATCGAGAAAATGCCTTCATACGATTGGCCCATCAGCAGGTCTGTGATTGTCTTAATGGCTGAGGTGAGAGGTCCCGTCCATGGTAATGGTGCCGGCCGTGAGCAGGTAGTCCTGGATGCCTAACAAAGCAGGCTGAGCAGCCTTCCTCCGTGGCTTCTGTTTCAGTCCATGTCTCCAAGCTCCTGCCTTGAGCTCCTGCTGTGAAGGCTGTAAGCTGAGGTAAGCTTTTCCACTTGTGTTTTACCACAGCAATAGAGTCCCTAACCCAGACACCCTTGTTTAAAAATTACCTTGGCTTTAGCCATCGTTAGTTGCTATCCAAGGGCTATCAACAAGGAGGGGAGAGTCAGTGACAATGTGAAGGACTGGGACAGAAGCAGGCAGACTGGTGTCAGAGCCTTACTCAAGAACAAGGCCAGGCTAAAGCCTCTGAAGCGCGCACACACACACACACACACACACACACACACACACACACACACCGAACACCACAATACCCACATACATCACAATGCGCGCACACACACACACAAAACGCACAACACAACCCAAACACATCATAATGCATACACACACATACACCCACACATCACAATATACATGCACAGGCATATACATCACAATACACACATATCACAACTCACACACATATACAATACACAAATCACAATACACACAGACACACACACAGACACAATACCCATACACATCACAATGCATACACACACATGCACCCACACATCACAATATACATACACAGGCTTGCACAACGCAATACACACATATCACAACTCACACACTTATACAATACACACATAACAATACACAAGCGGGGTTGGGGATTTAGCTCAGTGGTAGGCAACCTAGCAAAAGCGCAAGGCCCTAGGTTCGGTCCCCAGCTCCGAAAAAAAGAACAAAAAAAAAAAAAAAAAAACAATACACAAGCACATCACACACACACACACACACACACACACACACACACACACACACACACACACACACACTGTAGTAACCATTGGACCATCAGTATCATCCCCAAATATTTCCAAAGCACCAAGTGTCCCATTCCGGGCAAGTGAGGTTGTGCTTCCTTCTGTGTGGGCGGGATCACGTGACTAACTGACTCTTGCCAAACAAATGCAAAACTGATCATATAAACCCCAATATAAGGTCTTGAGGGAACGTTTGTTCCCTCTGATGCGGACTCTGTCCTCTGAGCATGAGCAGAGCCTTTGTCAACCTGCAGTGGACACAGCGTTTGAAGGGAGTAAACTGCTGATGTGGCATTTATTCCAATCCCAAGGGGCTTCCTACTCCAGTATCATCCTCTCCATCCTGGAGAGATCAACGCTTGGCCCCCTGGTCTCTTTGATGCAGCCTCGGTGTGAACCAGAGACATTAATGGTTAGGAAAGTCAACAACGCTACAGTTCCTGCTTATAAAATAAAGATGTGTTCATTCCTCTATCCTCCTGCCCTTCTAGCAAAGGGTAGCCTGGCAGGGCAGGCAGACAGTGAAGGAGCACACCCCACTTTCCTCCTCAGGCTCCTGCCCTTAAGTAAAAAGGAGATGTATATTAAATCACATAGGATTCAATCTGCAGCCCCATCGGCCAGGCCATAGTAAACTGGAACGCATAGAAAGCAAGGAGAGCTTTGATATTCCAAATAACAAGTGTGGTGGTTTGAATATGCTTTGCTCGGGGAGTGCCACCATTAGGAAGTACGGCCTTGTTGGTGTAGGTATGGCCTTGTTGGAAGAACTGTGTCACTGTGGGGTGGCCTTTGGGAGTGTCCTCCTAGCTGCCTAGAAGCCAGTCTTCTGTTTGCCTTCAGATGAAGATGTAGAGCTCTCATCTCCTCCAACACCCTGTCTGCCTGGACGCTGCCATGCTTCCCGTCACAATGGAAGGCGCCTCAAAACCAGTAAGCCAGCCCCAATTAAATGCTGTCCTTTATAAGAATTGACTTGGTCATGGTGTCTCTTTATAGCAATGGAAACCCAAACTAAGACGCCAAGGAAGGACAAGTCCACAAGTCTTTATCAAAAGCAGCAATTGGGACCCCACACAACAGCAGCAAGGAGAAGATGCCATCTTCACAGAGGTATGAAGAGATAAATAGGGCAGGATTGTTTCCATAATGGCAGTCAAATGAAGAAATCCCACAGAAGCAGCGGCAGGAGGGAAGACTGGCATTGGTAGACTCAGAAGGAGACAATTGCTGTAGTAAAAGCACAGAGTCCATAGCTTCCCCCACCCAGAGGATGCCCAATGGTTATAGCTGAACTGTGAAATGGCTTCATAGGCTCACGTGTTAAATAGGTCACTGTCAGCACCTTTGAAGGTTATGCATGGTCCCTATCCTTTCCCCTTCTCCCTCTGTCTCTCTGTCTCTGTGTTACTCTGTCTCTATGTCTCTCTGTCTCTCTCTTTTCTCCCTGTCTTCCATGAGATGAACTGCTTTCTCCTCTCCATTCTCTTGCTCCATTTCCACTTCCTCACAGTAGGCACAGAACTATGGTGCCAAGTGACCAACACAAGCCCTCTTAAACTACGAGCCAAAAAGCTTTTAGTTGTTTCTTCCGGGAATTTAGACTGTGACTATACAAAAGTAACTGATACATTGCCCTGCAGATACCTGGCAGGATAATATCCTGAGTTCTGGAACTGATGGAATCCCTCAGTCATCTAGAGATCAGAGGAGACATCGATGCTTCCCGGGATTCTGACTCCCAGGTATCAGATTATAATGAGGAGTGGAGAGTTTACCCAGAGGTCCAAATGGAGATGCCTCGGTGCTCACCTCGGCTGCGTTGAGAGAGCCTGGGAATTGGTGCTGTGTTTTCTGGAAGGTTTCTTTTATGGCTAACGGCTGACATTTCAAATGAGGCTAGTTGCAGAGGAAAGTAGACCAGGATAATAGTTTCATCAAGGAATGGATGAAAAGGTAGAAAGAAAGGGGACATCTTTGAGACAGAGAGAATGGAGAGAGCAAAGAAGTGAGGTGACCATGCTTTCTAGTGCCTTCTACCTCATGATGCTAAGAGGGAAGGAGAGATCGTCTTTATTGAGAACCCAACAAGTTACCCAACATTGCTGTAAGTGAAAGCAAGAACAGGATACAGAACGAAAGCCGGTGCAGCGGACTGATCTGTGCATGGGTAAATAAGAGAGAGCAGACTGAGAGATGGCTCTGGGGCTTAGAGCACTGGCTGCTCTCCCAGAGGACCCAGGTCCAATTCTCAGCACCCACATGACTGTTTATAATGCCCTCTTCTGGCCTTTGTAAACACTGCATGCATAAGATACACATAAGACTCACATGCAGGGAAATCACGCATACACATAAAACAAATAAGTAATTAAAAGGAAGGGAAATGGATAAGGAAGTGACTCAGAGGTAAAATATCCATACAGGGGGCTCTGGGTTCAGTGTGGCTCTTGTGGGAAAAGAAAGGAAGGGGACAGCTAGACACACACACACAGAGAGAGAGAGAGAGAGAGAGAGAGAGAGAGAGAGAGAGAGAGAGAGAGAGAAACAAGCAGATCAATGCTTTAAAGTGACACCAGTTTCCACCAAGCCATCCCTCATGTCATGGCGGCAGGGTAATCCTGGCTAAGATTGGTTTGAAAACTTTCTGTTAGAGCCAGGCACCTCTAAGGCCCCAAAGACCCCAAGACTAAGGTAAAAGTGGTAAATTTTTACAAAGCAATACGGCAACATGACTTTTGCCTCTACCTACCCACCCTCTGATGACCCCAAAGCAAGAATATCTCAAAAACAGGGAAACAGTGTGCTTAGGGATATAAAGGTTGAAGCAGTCCATAGATCCTCAGAGCTGGTGAATCTGGTTCAAATCCTTTCTTTCCAGAGGTCCTATGGCTGGCTGCTGCATGTTCATGTTTTGTGTCCATGTGTCTCCCCTACATGGGAGATTGTCATCTCCCACCTCTAACACACACACACACACACACACACACACACACACACACACACACACACCTATTAGAGAACTCAGACCCTGACATTCCAACACTCGCCAGCTATAGCCACCCAATGCTCTATATTTTAAAGGATTGCCACCTTCCGGATAAAGCACTCATCAACCCAGTTAAAGAGGAAAGGTTCAACTCCTTTAGTTGGAATGCAGTGCAGGTGAGCACAGGAAAAGGCCAGCCAAATCCGGATCACTCCCTGCTGGGTACGTAACTAGAGGAAAGAACGTCCACTGCTATATTTGGCAGCCTGGAGTGAAAAGGCTCAGAAAGGGGGACAGTGGTAAGTCGTCCTAGTGGGCTAGAGGAATTTTGCCAGGAAAATGGGGAGTAAGCCCTTCAGACTTCAACTTGTTCCATGGTTCTTCCCTAAAATTATAACAGAGTACAGCATTGCAGGCAGTAAACTTTATAGCACACCCCCAACTTGCCTTTCCTAGGAAGGGTGTGGCTACCGTTAAAAAAAAAAAAAAAAAAAACTACAGGGCAACAGACCTGAGCATGCCTAGAGGCCAAGGGGGCTTTTTCCTTGCAGGGAGATGCTATCTGTTAGCCACAGGGATCCATTGTTTCCTGGGAATTGCCCTGCCTAGAGGTAGGGGAAGAGCTCTACCAATTCTTGTTGCTAATGGTACTTAGCTCTTCAAAGTCCTGAAAACAAAAAGACTAAGCCTTTCACCAGAGTGGGAGCATTTCACAAGAGATAAAAATAATAATCCCAGGAAAAGTGACCATCCATTTGTGACAAGCCCTTCCTGCTTTTCAAAGGTCACTTCCGGCAGGAAATCTATCTCAGTGAAGTCTCAGAGCAGCACCAGGTTCTCCTATGTAGATCTATTCTGTCCCATGTCATCATGGAAGCTGGGATTCTAAGCACTAGCACTGCCTCCCCCCGCCCCCACCGTGAGCTCAGCTTTTCTGATTTCAGATTCTCTCACTCTTTTCACAAGAGAAACAAAAAGATAAACACGTAGAAATCTGCACATTTGGAAAAACTCCCAAGTGCAGAGCGGGAATAGCCAGCACTCATCCACAGGCATCCTGGATAGGAGCAGTGGTTTTCCTCAAAGTCTTGTATCTAGTCTCCATTTACATTCGTTAGCCTCTGCCTGGCCATCCTGAACTCTGCGCTGCCTCACTGATAGGCCAGGAATAAGCACATGGCTGCACCAGAACCAAGGAAGAACAAAGAGACTTGTGCAGCCTAGGGGACTGGGATGGAAAGAGCCGCTCCCTTTCTCACTGATCTCAAGCACAGAGGTATGCCTAGGCCCACTTAGCCCTGTATTACCCTCATGTGGATGTGAGAAGGAAGGCAAGGTAGATGACAGGGAGTCCAAGAAGTGACTTTAAAAGACCCTGATGACATCATTTGAACCTCTGACGAAGTCACATGTCCAAGGACTTCCTATTTCCTTCATTTTATATCTCTTGCCCTGCCTCCCCATCTCAGTGCTGGAAGTTAAACCCAAGGTCAGTCACAGTCTAAGTATATAGCTTGCCACTGAGCCACACCCCTATCCAGAGCCTGTATATTTTTGTTACTTGCATTGCATCATCGGTCCCTTGCATCTAAAATATCTTGGCGGCTGCAGGTAATGTGTTCCTCATCTGTCTCTTTGGCAGTACGCTGATGATGGCAGCCGTGTTCTGTACAGCACTGGGGACAGCAGAAGTTCCCATGGCCAACAAAAGACTCAGAACCAACTATGATGTGGCTAATCACCAGCTCTGTTCAGCAACCTGGAGAAGTCAGGTAAATCCCCTGTGCACAGATGTGTGCACGGATGTGTAGGTGCACGGATGTGTGTGTGCACAGACATCTGGGGGAGCAGCCGTGCCTAATGCATACTGGGAGAATATTGTGGGTATGATGAGAAGCAACCCTTACTTCAGAGGTGTAGAGTGTGGGCTAATATCGGACAGTGCCCCCAACCCTCCTCGGTGAAAGTGTCCCGAGGTAGTGGGGAAAAAAAGAAAAATAATCTTTCTCTAAACATGGGCCAGAGTCACCCACTTCTACCTGAGCAAGCTTAGGTATATATCATATAATTTCCACTGGGTCTAGCTCAGGAAGCCTCATCTCAGTCACTATTGAAAGAGTTAAGATTCCAAACTGCAGAGAAAAAAGAAAATAAGAGAGAAAAAAGTAAGGTTTAGATACTGGGTGAGAGTGTCTTTACGGTGTGCTTATGGTGATTTGAGCACCATCACTGAGACCTGAGTTCAGCCTTCTAATTCTCAGTGAACATTAAGGATAGACCTAAGGACAGCATTCCTCTCCTGGTCTAGCCTGTAGACTAACTCCAAACATGTAGCAGGGAAGTCAAGGGGAACCAGAGCAGAGTGGACATTACTCATTCCAATTTTGCTTCACTCTGGGGATGAGCTTAATGGGACCCAGATGTACCCACTTAGGTGGGCTACACAGGCTGCACTGACTTTACCACCGTTCCCTTTCCTGTTTCTATTTACTGCCAGATACCAAGGGGATGCTATGGTCTCACACATCTGAAGAAGTCGCTCTTGCAGCCCTTTGACTTGCTTTGGTGTTCTGTTCGCAGGAGTCTGTCCCCCGCATCTGAGGGGCCATTATAAGATGTCTTGTGCAACAATGAGGAGGGAGGAACGGAGAATTCCTCCAAGAAAGCATGGGAAAACAGATGTCTGGTGCAGCAGCTTTCAGCATAAATCAATTAAGCATCCTGCATGTTTTAACAGTTCCCCTTATCACTTCTGGACTTCGTTAGGAAGACTGGTGACCAAACAATGGCTTCTCTCCATTTCCTCTGACATTTGTTCCTCCTCTCTGGGGGAGTCTAAAGTCACAAGAATGGGGAGTCCATATAGCAAACATCTCACTGGCTCTGCGAACCCCGGCAACTTCTAAAAGCCCGTGAGGAGGAGCCTGGCTATTAGCACCAGACTCCTTTCAGGGACCCTTCTGCCTCCGATGTGTCTTGGCACCCTTGCTGTACCTTATCATGGATGCCGTGTGCAAGAATGTTGTCAAAATCAGAGTGTCTCACATGCTGCCTCCCTCCAGACATACTCCGGGACACAACCCAGGGACATCAGATAAATAAAGGTTTTCCAGACTCAAAAACACAAAACACAGCACACAAAACTCCTCCTAGCTTAGCATGTTTTCCTAGACCATCCTCCTTCCAGCACCTAACGCCATCAGAATCGGCTAACATAGTTTCTAGTTTTTAAGAAAAAAAGCAGCCAAAAAAGGACAAGCCATGCATCAAACAGGGAGAAAAGATGGAGAAACAGGGAGATTTCCTGAAGAAACGCCCTTCCGTAAGCTTTGGAACTCACCAAGCATAGCTCATGGGTCTAGGACTCACTTATGCTTCCATTTCTATGGTATTTGGCTGCAGGGGGTTAGGGGTTCTCGTGTAGGCCAGGCTAGTCTTGAACTCCTAATCCTTCTGACTCTACCTCCCAAGTACCAAAGTTACAGTTGTATGACTCCCAAAGCCAACTCCATACTCTTCTTTTTATTTTTAAAGATTTATTTACTTATTTAATGTATGTGAGTACACTGTCGCTGTCTTCAGACACACCAGAAGAGGGCATCGGATCCCATTACAGATGGTTGTGAGCCACCATGTGGTTGCTGGGAATTGAACTCAGGACCTCTGGAAGAGCAGTCAGTGCTCTTAACCGCTGAGCCATCACTCCAGCCCCCAACTCCATATTCTTTAAATTGAGAGATTCGGCATATAAATCCTAGTATATCTACCCTTCCAACCCCAATCCCCCCCCCAAAAAAGATAAATTTTAGCAACATTGGGAACTATTTAATTGGACCTGGATTAGTTGACTTACTGAGATAGACTCCTGCCCTTTGGAGATCCTCCCCGGCACATTGCCTGCCTATTTCCTCCTTCATGCCCCTACTGTCCCTCACAGACAAGTGTGATTGCAAATCCTTGTTTGAAAACTCTTCCTTAGACCCCAGTCAGGACAATCCCATGGTCTAAGCAAGATGTAGACTTTGACTTTCCCCAATTCCAAACAAAATAGGCAAAAGATTCCCCCAACTTGCTTCACTAGGAAGTCATATTCTGGGGGTTCAGAGTATATATAGTTCAGTGGCAGAGAATTTGCCTCTTGCACACAAGGTCCTGAGTTCCAGCCATATCACAGCAAAGAGGGGAAAAAAAGAAGAAGAAAATGTATTTGGTGGCACATGGACACTTAGAAAGTCAAATCTATGTAGTGGTGATCTGTTCTTCAAAGTCTGGATTTTTAAAATTGATTTACTTTCTTGTAAACATGATGAGACCATACGATGACAGCACACTATAAATTTCAGGGACATTTTTAACACCTGATATCAGGATGTAGCCCATACCACACAATTTAGAATCACTAGGGGTGTGACCCAGGTGCCAAGAGTGTTTAAAGTCCCAGGTGGTTCTAATGCATCAAGGCAGAGTGCCCGGCCTGCGAGCTTGGGCTAAAATCAGCAGCTGCTGAGGCTACTGGGAGAAGGGAGGCATGTTCAGCATTTTCCAGCTCCCAACTAAAATAAAATAATAGTCAGATCTTTGAGCTCTAACGATTCCTGGGAGATAGATATATATATATGGGAATGTGTTGTCCTGCGTCAGAAAGGAGCTGAACTTTACTGATAAGACGTAGATGAATACGTGTTCTTATTCCAAACAGGTTGGAGTTACAACCCCCAGAAAAGGGCCTATTACCTAGTCATCTCTCATCCTGGTGAGGAGCTCTAAGAAGAGCTGCTTATAGCTCTGCTCAACACAGTGTGTCTCAACCTTCCTAATGCTGCAGCCCTTTAATACAGTTCCTCATGTTGTGGTGGCCATGAACTATAAAATTATTTGTGTCGGGACTTCATAACTCTAATTTTGCTATCGCTATGAATCATAATGTAAATATCTGGTAAGCAGGATGGTCTTAGGTGACCCCTGTGAAAGGGTCGTTTGAATTCCCCCAAGAGATCATGACTCATGGGTTGAGAACCAGCTGAAGCAGGTTGCTAAAGTCGCTTTACTAAGGATTTACTACAAAATTATCTTAAAGAGGGTCAGTGCGGGCATGGAACTCTCCAAAGATTCCCCAGGAGAAAGAGTTGAACAAGAAGGAGACCGTCACCAGGTTGGGGATTTAGCTCAGTGGTAGAGCGCTTGCCTAGCAAGTGCAAGGCCTTGGGTTCGATCCTCAGCTCTGCCAAAAAAAAAAAAAAAAAGAAGAAGAAGAAGGAGACCGTCTGCTGGAGAAGGTCTAGTGTTAGCCCAAAGACTGACTGTATCTGTAGCCTGAGCTAGGAACTAAATGTAAACACAGGAAGCCATGAACAGCCTGGGGATATTTAAAATGAGCCAATGATTTTGTTCAAGGTATATCTTGTTTTGATAAAAAGCATTTTAAAATGTTCCCCAACCTCTGACTTTTAGGGCTGACAATACTCCAATAATCCAACACTAGGTGCCAGAGGGAGGGAAAACATTCCCTAGCTGAGAAATATTTGGTCATTTCTTGAATCAGAGGTAAAGATGAGTCTCATATTGGAAGCCAAGAATTTGTTCTCTAATGGTTTGGTTTTTATCTCAAAGTGACTTGAAAGCTGCAACGCCTTATTAGTCACTGGAAGTATTTATTAAGCTACTACTGGCTTAGAGCTATGCCACATTAATAAAAGGTTTGGGTCTCCAGTTGATGCTTATTAAATAGATGTCATTGATTGATGGACTGATGCATTAATAAGAATTTATCAGAGGACAGAGCACACACTTGGGGCCACCACTCACACAGAGGCATTATTAAAATGAAGGTGACACTTTTCATTCCCTGTTGTCACCTAGCCACTACCCAGCTCGACTGTTTACAAGTCCACTATAAGCTCATAAGCATATTACTGTAAGTCATGCCTCAGCATAAGGGTCACATCTCCTTTCAGGAGGGACGTTAGGCAAACTTTGTGTACCAATAAGTTGGCAGAGCCAGCTGGGAAGCACCGAGTTCTGCTAAGAACACTTCAGGGTGTCATTAACAGGCGAAGTCGTCTGGACAGGTTTCCAAGCAGGAATACACAGAAATCACCCACTCATCCATACCCAGAACCATAGGAAGGCATCAGCTCAGTTTAATCTTGACTTTTAATGCAATGAGGGTTAGACTAGGAATCCATCTAGGCCAATTAGATTAGGTGGCTTGTTTCAGGACAGAGGCCAGAAGAACGCGCTTTGAGCTATTATTCATTTGCAGTTAAGCATGAGCACAGTACAGATCATGAAGGAGGCCACTGAGAGTTTGAGCTCTGAGCTATGCACTAAAGAAGCTCAGCAAAATCGACCTAAACCAAAGACGGGCTACAATTGATGGTCTACAAGGTACAGTATTGGCTGGGTGTGAATCCTCAAAGGTGTTCCGCAGAATCTATTGCTGTCTCAGATTTCCTTCCTCAGACAAGCCTTCCGCAGGTGATGATGGGAGAGCCCCCTGAAGCTCCATTACAGCTACGAGTTTAGCAGCTACAGGTAGTTGCAGCAGGAACTCAGGGGTGTTTCTCATTGGTCTGACAGCAAATATACCCTAAGGTTTTGACTAAAAGCTATGGCCAAGGAACAACAGCTTTCTTACTGGCCAGCATCTAGGCCATTTCTCTCATGAATAGAAGCCAACCCTGGTCAGACACAAGGATAAAGACTTAGAGAAAAAGGTTCCCAAAAGAAAATTGGAGTGCTTGGGATATTTCTCAGCAATATTGTACTTGATTTGCTGTCCAAGGCCTTGGAGTTGGTTACTGGTACTTTCTTAGATGGTCAATGGAAACTAGGTGTCAAAAATAGCTCTCTAGTCACTAACTGTGTGGGTCTCATATTAGTTACTTTTTTAAAAAAAATTTATTATTGCTTACATGTATGCCTGCAGGCCAGAAGAGGACACCAGATCTCATTATGGATAGTTATGAGCCACCATGCGGTCACTGGGAATTACACCCAGAACCTCTGGAAGAGCAGACAGTGCTCTTAACCTCTGAGCCATATTTCCAGACCCTAGTTGCTTTTCTATTATTATGCTAAAACACTGTGGCCTAGGCACCTTACAGAAGGGTTTATGGTTTCAGAGGCATAAGAATCCAACATGGCAAGGAGATATGGCAACAACCAGGAAATGGGGGAACAAGGGGGCAGGCTGTCACATCTTCAGCAACAAGCATGAAGCAGAACAAGGGAACTAGAAATGATGTGAGGCTATCTGGGACGGGAGGGGAGGTATTCTTTTCTTTTCTTATATGTGAGTGTTTTGCCTGCATGCATGCCTGTGCACCACATGCTTTCAGTGCCCACGGAGGCCGGAAGAAAGCATTGGAACCCCACCCTAGGACTAGAACTACAGTTGAGAGCCACTATATAGGTGCTGGGAATCAAATATGGATCCACTAAAAGAGCCCCAAATGCTCTTAACCACTGAACCATGTCTCCAGCCCCATAACATAAGTTTTTTTAACTCTCAAATCCTGCCCTACAGTAGAATGCCTCCTCCAAAAGGACCACAACTCCTACGCCTCCCCAATCAGTACCACCAACTAGGCATCAAGCATTCAAATCCGTAAGACTATGGAGAGCATTTAGTATTCAAACCACCACATAGTGCTCCCCGGCCCCCATACTCTCATGACCATATCATAATGCAAAATGCATTTAGTCTGACTTCAAAAGTATCCCATCGTCTTTTATCATCTTGATACTCTTCAAAAAGTCCCAAATCCCTTCTGAGACCCAGAGGCCTCTTAATTGTAACCCTCGTAAAATCGAAATGCAAATTATATACATGCAACACATCATGACACAGAATACACTTTACCATTCCAAACGGGAGGGATGGGGGCGTAGTGAAGAAATACTGGACCAAAGCAAGACCAAAAACCAGGGAAGCAAACACCAAATCCATGCCTCAAGTCTCCTTTAATTTCAAAGGGATTATCTGGCATCACTAGAATCCAATGCATCCTAGGTTTCATTCTCTGAGCTTCATGTAATGGCCTCCCAGAGCCTCTTGCTCTTTCAGAAGATTCACACAGAGACTCCCCTGCCACATGTTGCCTGGCTTCAGCAGCTCTCTGTGACCTTAGAAGAAAGTTCCAGGACCCCTTTACTCATGCATCCCTCATGACTTTAAAGCCAGCACTTCAGTGGTCTGAATGATAATGACCCCCATGAATACTTGGTCCCCAGTTGGTGGAATTGTTTGGGAAAAATTAGGAGGTGTGGTTTTGTTGGACGAGGTGGATCACCGGGGGCAAGCTATGGGGTTTCAAACATCCACACCATTCCCAGTTAGCCCTCTGTGTTCTCTCTCTCTCTCTCTCTCTCTCTCTCTCTCTCTCTCTCTCTCTCTCCTCTCTCTCTCTCTTTCCTCTCTCTCTCCCAGTTGTTAGCTCAAAATGTGAGCTCTCGACTACTTACTGTCCCAGTCCCAGTACTATACCCGATAGCTGCCATGTCCCCTGGTATGATAATTATGAATTCACCCTTTGAAACTCTAAGCCCCAAACAAACTCTTCTTTCTTTTCTAAAGATTTATTTATTTACTGTATATACAGTGTTCTGCCTGCAGGCATGCCTGAGGGTCAGAAGAGGGCACCAGATCTCATTACAACTGATCTCATTACAGATGGTTGTGAGCCACCATGTGCTTGCTGGGAATTGAACTCAGGGCCTCTGGAAGAGCAGTCAGTGCTCTTAACCTGTGAGCCATCTTTCCGGCCCCAACTCCTTTTTCTATAAGTCGTCTTCGTCATGGATAACAAGTTTTAAAAAGCAACTAAGCAACTAAGACAAGCATGATGTAGACCACACTGCCAAGTTTGGCTGGCAGCTTGAGATGGACACTGGTCCCTTGAACCACATGATTTGTCAGCTTTTGCTTGTCATTGCTTTATAGCAACAGAAATCCTTAGGCTCTCTCTCACGCATTGGAAGCTAGGTAGATAGGATGTGGCCCAAGGGCACCCTTCCCTTTATTCCAATGCAGACCAGTCATCTTATCTCTTTCAGCACAAGCCTTGGAGTCCCTTGGTGTGTTCTTTTTCTCTTTACAATGTATATTTTGTTTTGTTTTGTGCCCCTTTTGCCTTGTTTTTATTGTCTTAAAGTTGCCTCTGCTAAATAAATAAACTACCTCATTATTTTTCAATTCTGCCTCAGGCAAAACGTTCTTAGGGCAAGGACAGAAGGCAACCAGATTCTTTGCCAGACTATTAGAGGAATGGTCTCTACCTCAGCTGCTAATACCGTTCCCCTCTAAAACCTGTTGAGCTGGGTCTCCACAGACCACATTGTCTTGGAACTGTAGTCCAAGCTCTTCCTGCAATGACCCATAAAACTCTGCTTACAGCATTTACTCCCTTTCCTAGTGCAGTCTTCCATATTCCTCCTAAAAAAACAGAGTGATTGTGCCTGTCATGAGCAGCCCAGTCTCCAATGCTAGCTTTTCTATCTGTCACTTTTCCTTTACTGTGATGAAATAACCATATCATGACAACGTTTAGAATGAATGTTTATTTGGGCTCACAGTTCCAGAGGACGAAGAGTCCATCGTGGCAACAAGAAGTGGTAACAAGCAGCAGACATGGTTGGTGGCAGGAGCAGGTGACCGTGGGCTCACATCTTGAATTGCAAACATGAAGTAGAGAGAATGATTAGAAATGACATGAGTTTTAACTCTCCAAGCCCAATGATGTACCTCCACCAGCAAGGCCACGCCTCCTATGCTTCCTCAACCAATGTCATCACGAGAACAACAAGCATTCAAATACCCAAGGCTGGAGGAGAAGTCCATAATTCCAACCACCACAGCCCTCTATGGATTCTGGAGTTATAAGAACAATTCTTAGTCTCGTTCTCACTGAGCTTTCTGCGTCTGATATTTAACAGACAATTTGAAAAATCATTTCAAATGAATGAATGGAAGGATAGGTGGAGGTATTTGAGAGCCTAAAACAGGAAGCATTTAGATATCCCATATCATTTGGTGCTATTTCTCGACGGACAACGTATCTACAAAAAGAAGAGAAACCAAAAGGAAAGTCAGGCCTGACCTTTGACTTTAAGATTGGGCAGGGATGGAGATGGAGAAGGGGTGCATTCTGGGTAGAGACATGACACAGGCACTACGTTAAGATCAGAAAGGTGCTACCTTATCTAGACACAAAGAAAAAAATGGCCAGTCAGAGCTCCATGCAGAGGGATAGTGGGAGAGATAAGAGAGAGGTGGGACATCTATGATCTGATGACCTAGACCTGAATCCTGAAGGCCCAGGAGTCAGAAGGAAGGAAGAACCACAGAAAGACTGCGAGTGCACAGTAGAGAATGACATTACTGCCGCAGAAAGATAGACCTTCAGGAGACCCTGACTGTGGCTGAGCTGACAATGCTGACGGGAATTGATCAGAAAGCTGTTGCCAGGTAAAAGCTGCCAAGTGACTAAGGCCCAGATTCAGACAGCCTCTCCCATCCAGCCCAGAGGGGCCCATTCACTGGTGCACTCCTAATATTCTTTATTTTCCTGCTTCATTCTCTCTCTCTCTCTCTCTCTCTCTCTCTCTCTCTCTCTCTCTCTCTCTTTCTCTCTCTCTCTCTGTCTCTCTCTCTTAATTTATTTATGTATGTGAGTACACTGTAGCTGTCTTCAGACACACCAAAATAGGGCATCAGATTCCAGTACAGATGGCTATAAGCCACCATGTGGTTGCTGGGATTGGAACTCAGGACCTGGAAGAACAGTCAGTGCTCTAAACCACTAAGCCAGCTCTCTAGCTCTCCATCCCACTTCTTAAAACCATGTCAGATGTTTGTTTGCATCCAAGAGACATGTGAAGCAAAACAGAAAAATCCAGTGACAAGAGTTGGGTAGAGTCCCAAGGGACAAAAGGAAGGTTTATTGAAAGACACAGTGATAGAGATGGGCTGGGGTCCCAAGTGGACCAAGGCCAATACACCTCACCAGTGCGACTGTTGAAAACATCTTCCCCGGCAATGTCCATTGAGTGTCTTCACTCTGTAAACCAGTTGACTGGCTGACTGGTTAAGCAATCATGGGTGAGTTGTTGTCCTGGCTTTGGTATTTCTCATCTGTAAAAGGAAGGTAACAATTAAACTCTCCCCTAGAACTTGATTATAAAGATTGTGTTAATAATGTATATGAGGTGCCAGGCTCAATAAATACCCACTACATGAGCCTTACCTGGAAGGCTAAGGACCAGATGTGCTGCAGATTTATGAGTTTTTCAGATCAGGCATAGGAGGGTTGGGGGGAGGCTATTTGCATAGGCTTTCTAGGTTGAGTAGCTCCAATTGGAAAATCCCATCTGTTCCAAAATCTAGAATTTCTTAAACCTTATCATATAGAGTCGTGCAAGCTGCATTATTACTGTAATTTGAATCTTGGCACATCACTAGCAACCCTGCTGATGGGGTCACACAGCCTCTCCTCAAAAGCTAAAAGTGCATTTATGCAAGAGAAACCTAGGAAATGGGCTAAACTCCCCACGCTGCATTTCAAGTTAGGCTCACACTACAGGATTCTGGTTTCTTCGGAACAGAGTGGTCTCTTCGGGAGAGTGGACTGCCAGAAAACACAACCCCTGAACCCAGTCTTTTCCTAGCTGCAGCTTTGAAGAACATCAGTGGTGTGGTAGCAACTTAGTGGGACCCAATTAGCATTTTCTTTTTTTACTGAAATCAAATATAATAGAAAATATTGCAGGTGCAGAAGAATCAGGTGGATCCTGTTTCCCAAAGCCTTTTGTTTTCATTACACAAGTACTGGTATATATGTGTCCTGGATATGTGTATAAAATGTCTTCCACTGTGATCCATGGTCAACTAACACAAGAGGTTGACAAGTATAGCCTTCATGTTTATATAGGAGACAAACACCACCATGTCCCATCCAAGTGAGACATTGATCTATATTTTAAAAAAAAAAAAATTCTGTCAAGATGGAGGACCAATATAAAAGCCCACACTGATGGAATTGGATTATTGCCAAGTATGGTAATAAAAGCCTGTAATCTCAGGAAGAGGCAAGAGGATTGGTAGTCAGTAGGTCAAGATCATCTTTGGCTACAATGAGAGTTCAAGGACAGCTTGGGCTATGTGAATGAAGAGGGAGAAGATGAAAATGACTTAGCTCTTTCAGAGGGCCAGGGGTTGGTTTCCATGTGGCACACATACATATGTGCAGGCAAAACATTCATACACTTGATATAACCTATAAAAAGAACTTTAAAGGGAGAAATAGACTATTTCTTAGCTTTTCTTCCTTGGGTGTTCATTAAATACCAGCACCTCTCAAAGTCAAATGTTTCTTTTCCCTCTTATATGTGTGCATATTCTTGGTTTCTCTATGCTGCTGAAATTATGAGTTGCTGTAACTCCTAGCTCCAGGAAAGTCTCTTGAAATCATGAGTGAAGTTCTCTCTGTGAAGACCCCTTAGACTTCTCCAATTCGACCTGTGTGAATCTCAGTACATCATGTGGTCTTCATAAAAGAAAGGTCAAAGTCCTCATCCTGTGTTCCTTGTATTGGTCTCAATATTCTGATAGTGTGTTAACAGTGACTTTTTCAAAACTAATATCATAGAGAATCTCTTGGAACTAAAACCATCTCTGAAGGAAAGATAGTCTTGTCAAAAATCGTGTTGGCCTGGGTTGATGGCAAATTCTGGTAATCTCAGGTTTCTGGAGTCTGAAGCAAGATCTCAAGCTGGAGGCCAGCCTGGGCTACATACAGAGTATGACTATGTGCCTATATAAGAACAAATGAAAACTCTCCCTGTGCTTGACTAGTTGTGCATGAAGCCCTGGGCTCCAGGGGAAGGACTGATAAACCAGAGGAGGTAGTGCCGGCCTGCAATCTCATCAGAACGGTCAGGAGTTCAAAAGAGTTCGTGATCATTCTCAGCTGCATATGGAGTTCAACACCAGCCTAGGGCTCATGGGAACTTGGCAGAGGGAGAAAAACAACAACACATGAGAAAGTAGACTCAAGCCAGGACTGACAATGAGTCAGCACCAGACTCGACCGATCTATGCTGACTGCTTGGAATGCTCTTAGGGAGTCCGGGGTTTTGTATAAACTTAGCAGGAAAAGTTACAAGGGCACAAGATGGAGAAGTAGATAATCCTGATCTACATGAAATCTATTTTTTTCTTTTTATTTCTTCCTGCACACACCACCTACCGTCCACCACTTAGGGCGAGAACTGCTTACTACTTCCTGGATGATCCACTGCTCTGTATGACTCTTTTCATCACCAATATCACCCATTCTCATAATTTCTTCCCCCCTTCCTCAGCTCTCGCCTCAACTTCCTCAAATGGAAATTTTCACCTGGTTCCTGACATCTTCTACGAGCGCAGTTTATTACTTCCTCAGAGGGTATGCCAACATCCTCAGCTGAATAGATGTTTGTGTATGTGTTCCATATCACGTGTGTTTCTCCTTCTCCCCCTGGATACCAAGATCTTTGAAGAAGTAAACGGGTCTTGTTCATCTCAGAATTCTTAAACCCTTGTCACTCATTTAGACATAGCCCGTGTTCAATAGAATATTGTAAAATAAATAAACTGTTTATCCAATACTCTAATAGCATTGTGACACATGACTTTTCAAAAACAATACTATCAGAGAATCTCTTGGAACTGAAACCTTCTTAGAAGCAAAGGTATTCAACTAGAAATCTCCCTGATGGTGAAGTGTGATAGCAACTACTGTTGTCTCAGCTCTTCAAGCCTGAAGCAGGGGAGTGTCAAATCAGAGGCAAGCTAGGACTACATTTGATGAAATCTTATGTTAATAAGTAAATAAATAGGGGTTGGGGATTTAGCTCAGTGGTAGAGCGCTTGCCTAGCAGCACAAGGCCCTGGGTTCAGTCCCCAGCTCCGAAAAAAAAGAAAAAAAGGAAAAAAAAAATAAGTAAATAAATAAATAGGCCAGTCACGATAGCGCACACGTTTATTCCTAGCACTCGGGAAGCACAGGAAGTTGATGTCTGTGAGCTCAAGACCAGCCTGGTCAAAACATCCCGTTCTAGGACAGCCAAGGAGACACACAAAATAGATAGGTAGATGGATAGATAGATAGATAGATAGATAGATAGATAGATAGATAGATAGATAGAAAATGTAAAATTAACAGTGTCCTTGCCAACCATGAACAAAAGCCAGGCTATAGAAGCTCCAAACCAGGAGGTGACAGAACTGTGAATTCAAGAGAAGAATTTTGGTACAGCAGCAGGATAGTCATAGACAGTCAGTATATATGACAAACCTATGGCCCTTTCACTAATGAACCTAGAGTATGACCTGCCCGGTATAACACAAACTCTCAAAAGAAAAGGAAAATTCAAACCCACATCTCACACAAAGCTGAGGGATTTGCCCATTTTTTGTAAATGCGTGTGCAAAGGAAGGAATCCACTCCTATCAAAATTCATCACCATTGTGGCCAGCTATAGCGGTACACGCCTGTATTCCTCACGTGCAGGAGGCTAAGGCAGGAGGCTCTCAGACCAGAAGGCTAGCCTGAGCTACATAGTAAGACCCTGTCTCAGTAAACAGTAACAATGCTAAGAATTGCTATCGTTCTTATTAAGATTAGCATCAGGAACCTAGAATGTCACTGTGCACCTATCATCCCAGTTACCTGCTGGAATGAGAGGGGAAGACTGCATGAGTCTGGACGTTTTTTTTTTTCTTATTAATACAGTATTTATTTGTCTTCTCTCTGTCAAACCCTGAGCCAAGCACTTTCCCCAGACTTCTTGGGGAGGCACAGGAAAAGGAACACACAGGGCAGACGAGACACGGAAGAACCATGGGAGGTGGACGTGGAGACAGCTGCTTCACATGGCGAAGAGGATGAGGAAGGCCACCATTAGGCAAAAGAGCCCCATGGCCTCAGAGAGGGCGAAGCCCAGAATTGCATAGGAGAAGAGTTGCTGCTTCAGAGAGGGGTTCCTGGCATAGCCAATGATGAGACTCCCAAAAACAGTCCCAATTCCTGCTCCAGAGCCGGCCACCCCAACTGTAGCAGCCCCAGCTCCAATGAACTTGGCAGCTGTGTCGATGTCCCTTGAAATGGCGCTGGTTTGGAAGCTGCGGCTAGGGATAAGCGAGGTCAGAGGCCGCCGGACTGCCAAGCAGCTGAGGCCCTCATCTGTGGGCATCTGTGGTCGCTTCAACTCCACTGCGGAGAGCGGACGACTCAGCAGCTGAGAGGTGCTCCTGATCAGGGAGCGGGTAGAGACGAACTTGGAGCAGGCATACATTTTTCAGGGGTGAGGGGCAAAGGCAGAAGAGCTGCTCCCAGGGTAGAGAAGACAGAGGAGTCTGGACGTTTAAGCAGATTGGGTGACACAGTAGAATCTCCTCTCTTCAAATGTATCGTCGTCGTCATGGCCGTCATCATCATCAACATCATCATCATCATCATTACTATTATTATTATTCTTAGTGAGTTGGGAAACCACCACAATGAACAGAAGTTTCACTCTGAGATCATCCTAAAGCCCGAAAGCCATTTGTGACTTCAAACGGCACACTTGACCCTGAAACGAGGTGACTATGGTTCGGAAGAGGAACAGGAGCCACCTTCCACACTCGGGGCTCTTCTCATTGCTCATTTGTATAGAAGCCACTGGCCCAAAGCCTTCCCCATTACATACATCTCCCAGCCGTAGCAACAAATCCAAGAACGCAATTTATAATATCGTGACAGCGTCAACAACCCAGGGAGAAGTCCCAAGCGCCAGGGACCTCATCTTTCCTTTATAGGAAACCGACTTTCACTGTTGTTCTTTGAATGCCTAAGAGGAGAAAAATAAATTAAAAGAGAGACAGTGACAGACTTTATAATTTCCAAAGTTGGTGCCAAGTCCTGTCTAAGAGGAAGGACACTACAGGCGTTTCACTCTTCCGGGAAAGCAAGGTTTGAAAAAAAAAATTTTTTTTTTCACGTTAGGCAGTGAAGAGCAAATGGCCTAAGCCCAAATCCCAAAGAACACCGTGATTTCAAAGATTTGGGGGGTTATCTGCCCTGTCTTTTCCCTCTGTGTCTGTGTGGTTCCTCAAACAAAGTGGGCTGGAAGAGTTCAAGCTTGGTTCACAGAAGAGAACATTCTGTACTCAGCCTGTGCCGGGCTGCGCTGTGTAAAACGAGATCAACAGAATGATCTCAGCCGCAGCCCGGCAGCAGCAGGCACCGCCGCCACCCCCAGCCACCCCCAGCCCAGCCCAGCGTTTGAACGTGTAGGCCCAGAAGCCATCTGCGGACAGTGACCGAGCAAAAGCGGGCACACGCGTGTGCGCCCCCGCCGCCGCCCCCCCCCCCCGCACTCCAGAGATGCCTTTCTGGTCCTTGCAGTTCAGCTCTGCAGTTTCTCACTGGAAGGGCAAGGGAGTTGTTAGCATATTTGTCTTTGGAGTTTAATGACAGCTGAAGCACTTCCAAGGAAACAAGCCCCTGTGTGCACACTTCTGCTTTGGCATCGATTGGGGCTTTTCAATCTGTTTGGATGTTTCTGTGCTCAGAGGACAGCGGTAATACTAAATATGCTACGGAAGCCGCGCCTGCGCTGAGGCGGCCGGGGGCAGGGAAAGAGGACAGAAGAGCAAAGCGAGCAGTCAAGATCATTGCCCGGGCTCCACACTGCACCCGCCCCCAACTTTTCCACCTTCTAGATCTAAAGCTTCTTCATCTTTTGTCTAGAATTTAGAGAACAACTCAACGTATATTTATCCGATGCTGATTTCGTGCACGGGCCTGTTCATAAATAGTACTTGAAGCAAGATTTTTCTAGCAAAATGAAAACCTGTCCTCCAAACCAGAGGACCGAAGGGAGCAGAAAGGAAAAGAACTTTGTGCCCACGGGTGGCGTGAGGGGAAGGTTGCTAGGAAGAGAAGGCAGCAGACTGAGCTGTGGAAAGGTCTTGAACTCAGGTGGGTGTTTGAAGTAAAGCTCAGCAGGCAGACGACATGGTTGCCTACCAGGAAGCTTCCCAGTTGAGTTCATGCCTGTTGTAAAAAGAAAGGGGCGGCACAAAAGGCCCACATCTCCCCGCAGGGGTTGTGGGCTGGGTCTCCCCATGCTTCCTTGCAGGAAAAAGAGAGCAGGGTTGAAGGACAGGGGAGAAAAACAAAGAGTGTTCTGTGCAGGATGGTTTTGCGTCCTGATTTACTGTCCCTGGGACATCAGACAAGTTCCTCAGACTTGGTGCTGTTGCCTGAGAACGCTCAGTTATTAACTGAGAAAAGGCCACCTGTTTGCTGAATTTGCCTCGGATGGGGTTCAAGGAAGCAGAATGTGTCTAATTAAACAAATAGTAACCATGGTTATTATGACTTTAAGTGCAGGTCAGTGAGAGCTCTTTCTTAGGTGTTGATTAAGAACATCACTACTGTGTCCTCTGACCTGTTTTCAGTTTATTGACTTAGTACATGGCTGGTTCGCAGCCTCACCCATCTCCATGTTTGTCCAGAGAAGCTGAAGGTATCTGATCCAGGGAGCAGTACCTGGGGCAAGAATCAAATGCTTTCTCAAAGTGGGCCTTGTTGTTATGCTCGGCCTAGTTTCTCATGCGTCCTCCAAGAGTGATTTCGAAGGCAGAGGCAGCTTATTCCAGAGACAAAGGAGGTACTTGGTGTGCCAGGGAGCTGGGGCTTACCTAGGGCAACCCTGAGACAAAGCATTCTCGAGATTGTACTTGCAAAATGTAAACATCCCTTTCTCAGTTCAGAACCAGAGCTCCTGCCAACACTGGAGAAATCCAATTATATAGCACTTCTAAGACCTGGATGCTAACACATCACACTGCTACACGGGGAGGTAGAAGGAAGATGGCCTCTGGGACTCAGTCATGGCTATGCTTCCGTCTAGAAACAGAAGACCAATAAAGACTCACAAGCCTTCCTGGGTATGGTGACCCACATCTGTAATCACAACACTTGCAAGACAAGAAGAAGAAGAAGGAGGAGGAGGAGGAGGAGGAGGAGGAGGAGGAGGAGGAGGGAGGAGGAGGGAGGAGGGGAGGGAGGGGAGGGAGGGGGGGAGGAGAGAGAGAGAGAGAGAGAGAGAGAGAGAGAGAGAGAGAGAGAGAGAGAGAGAGAGAGAGAGAATTTTTCTATGCTGGAGAACCCAGTAACCTGAGCAAGAGAAATCAGTGCTAAGTGTGGTAGAGGGGGGGAGGGGTAACCTGAAAGAACATACAAACGTAGCTGCACTGACCTTGATCTTTAAAGAAGGATGGTATCCCACCCCCACTCACCCTCATGAATGACCTATTAGCACAGCTCTGAGAGACAACTTAAATAGACAACTAAGGCATAAGACTACACACTGTGGGCTTGAGAGAATGAGAACCACCATAGCTGAGCTAAGCATTGAAGCCAGGAGAAAATGGCTGCTGAGCAAGGTAGAAGCCAAAATGATGTGGAAGAACTTTAAGCAAGAAAATGCAAGCTAGAGATAGTGGGACTCTCTAGCTTGCGTTACTCCAATACTTAGAAGAAGGTCAATTGCTTTGAGTTTGGGACAAGCCTAGGTTATACAACAAGTACCAGACCACCCAGAGCTATGTAGCAAGGAAAGACATGATTTTACAAAAGGTATATAAGGCACTAACTCTGCTCTTAAGTTTTAGTCTAGTCTCTAGTGAGAATAAACATGTGATTCCCTTGCCTTCCTTTAGCTGTTGTGGTTAAGACAAGTTTCTATATTGCCCTGACTGTCCAGGAACTCACTCTGTAGACCAGACGGTCCTTAACTCAGAGATCTGCCTGCCTTTGCCTCCTGAGTACAGAGAATTAAAAGTGTGAGCCGCCACCACCCAACTCTGGTGAACAGAAACTAAAACTTCAATGATATGAGCTAATGAAGACAGGTTGAGGGGACTAAAATCGTAAATGGTGGCAAGGAATCCAGAGAGGAGAAGGCTACATCTAGTGGCTAGTGGATACTTGGGGGAAACAGTGATAGCAGGCGATGGGAGACAGGGCTCTTGGAATGAATGGACTCTTTTAGTAGGGATTTAAGTTTGGTTTCATGGTGTTCAGCAGGAGCCTTCAACCTTTCTCCCTTGTGGCCATTTTGACAAAGCCTTCACACCTGAGATCCGTTGGGAGGTGATACGAGAAACATGTGGGCACATGTGAGCACATGTGGGCACATGTGGGCAGGTGGGTCGATGTGAACTGTTGACTCTGGCTTCAAAGTGTATACACTACCTAGAGAACCCAATCGTGTTTTGTTAAATCAATGTGAGCACTCAGGTTTATGTAGGAAAAGAAAAGACTTATAGGAGAGCATGAGTTAGTGAGGATGCCTTTCATAAAAGGGACGAATGGCCAGAAACATTCCCATCATAATTGGATGACTGCTATAACACTCTTATCTAGGCTCTAAGAGCTACTCACGCAGTGGCACTGGTTTGATTGACATCTCCAAGCAAATATTGGTGGACAGGAATATGGAGGACAAAGTCAGAAAGGATAAGTTCAGTCACTTGACCCAATAATAAGGATTTGTGGGGAAACACATATCCCTTTCAGCATCTAGATTTTTATATATGCAATTTATTAAGTGCCTTAGTTTAAGTTTCTATTATCATGATAATGACCAAAAGTAACTCTGGAGGAAAAGGTTTATCTCATCTTACAGCTTGTAGTTTGTAATGATAGCAAGTTAGGCAAGAACTCAAGGCAAAAGCTTAGTGTAGTGATAGGAGAGGCCATGGAAAAACGCTCCTAGTGTAGTGATAGGAGAGGCCATGGAGAAATGCTGCGTGGAGTGCTGGCTCCCCATGTCCTTAGCCTGCTCTTCTTTCTCTCTTTGTTCCTTCCTTCCTTTCTTCCTTCCTTCCTCCCTACCTTCCTTTCTTCCTTCCTTCCTTCCTTCCTTCCTTCCTTCCTTTCTTCCTTTTTTTTTCTTTCTGTCTCTGTGTAGCCCTGGCTGTCCTGGAGCCCCCTCTGTTGACCTGGCTAGCCTTGAACCCAGAGATCAGCCTGCTTCTGCCTCCCAAGCACTGGGATTAAAGGCATATGGCACCACTGCCTCGAATCAGCCTGCTTTCTTATACACCCCATGACTACCCACCTATGGACGGTAGGCAAGTGTTACAGAGGCATTTTCTCAGTTGAGAGTCCTTCTTCCCAAATGAAGTTAGCTCGTGTCAAATGACATAAAAGTAGCCAGGCCACTAACCTTCAAATCCTTCCAAGTTTCATATTTACAAAGGTTATTTGTTTTGTCTCCAGAGATGTGAAGCCATCGATTTCTTATCAGCCCATCGATAAACAAAAGTAAAATAAAAAGTGCTGGAGCCCGACACAGACTTCCCTTGAGGATGTCATGACTTACTTAGAGCCACCTCGCCCACACAACATGCCAATATTTACTCTGCTGCTAAGCACCAACGCTTCTGTGTGCCAAGACCCTTCAGGCCCTGCATCCCGGCAGATGAAGGATTGCCCGAGACAGCCCTGAACAGCAGCAGAAAGCCAGTGACTATGAACACACACTTCTTGACTTATATGCAACTGTCAGGTGGGAAGATTCATCCCTGTTGATCAGAGCCAAAATATCCAGCTGTGGAGATTGTGTGCCTGGGAAGCCTCACTGTCAGCCTGCATTTCAATAATCTCGAAGACATTTGCGGTGCCCTTCTCCACACAGTCTTCTGACACAGTTGGAAAATGTTATATAGGTGGGAAATTTCCATGGCGGGAAGGCAGCATAGATACTTAACAACTCCCAGTGGGGACACGAGGCTAAGTGCTCTTCGGTAGGTAAGGAGTGTGATGGAGGACTTACTCGGATTGTGAGTGAATTCGGAATGTTATTCAAATGCTCGCATTTCTCCTAATTTTCTCCTGCCTCTGGATTCAATTCTTCAGTTGGCACTAAACTTTGGTCCCCTGGAGCAATTCTGTCATCTTGACCTGAATATGGTTCTTCTCTATACACCCTGAAGAATGGCAGTGGATGACAGGCTCTTGTGGCTCACGGGGCCTTTATTTTATGCATTCCTGGCACAGTTCTCACAGGGGCTCAAAACTAACCAGTAGTGAGCACCTGGGAGCGAACAGAAGGAACCTCAAATCGCTTGTTCAACTGGTAAATATTGACTGAGCAATTACTGCGTTTGTGAAGCCATAGCAGGATGCCGAAGGAGAAAGTAGGCACGGTCCTTCACACCCTGGAGCCAGCGATCTGGTTTGGGGAGGATCATTGCTAAATTGTGTGGATCATTTCAAACTTAGCACTATGTTACGAGACAATGTATCACATGTTCTGTGATATGTATCACATGGATGACACTGAGAAATTAAGACAGATACTTGACCTTGGCTGTGGGGTGAAAGGTCATGGAAAGTCTAAGAGAGAGAAAGCTCAGATGATGGATGAGTTAGATAGGGAAGTGTGTGTGTGTGTGTGTGTGTGTGTGTGTGTGTGTGTGTGTGCACGCGAGCGCACGAGCACGTGAGAGTGGGGATGGGGGTTCTCCTCGGCTGTAAAAAGGACTCGCTAACAGGGTCTTAACCAAAAGCAAACTCTAAGGAGAAGACTCGGGAAGGCAAGTCATAAGGACAGGACATATCCCCGAGAGAAACTGGATTAAAAAGCTGGGGAGAGAGACTAGAAAGGGAAAGGGGTCATTCAAGGTTGAGAATCAAACAAAGCCTCCTGGAGAGACTAGCAGAAGATAGCTTGATTCGCATGGGAGAGAGCTGGGAGTATTTGCTTCCCTGTATCCATTTGTAACAGGTAAAGTTGCAAACATTTTTTTTTCTGCCCCGGCTAAGATGCAGAATGCTTTCATTGTCCTGTGTTCCAGCAGAGACCCATGCAGGCTGCAGGGAGCTCAAAGCATGGCCTGCAGGAAGATTGCAAAGGGATGCAAGGTTATGCAAAGGAGCCCATCGCTACACAGCACGTGAATTCATGTAAAATTAAACTGTGCCTGTAAGAAGCCCATCCAGGAACCTGACACCGAACGTAAGTGTTCAATCAATATTAGTTCCTGTCATGGGTGTTTATCACTAGGCATCAACAGGCCTGGAACAGGCTTCAGTCTGCCCAGTTTGCTCTGCCTCTCTGTCTTCAGGAAACCCTTCCCACCACTCCCTGCCAAGCCTCCTGAGACAAACACACATATAAATAGAGCGATATATATTTTTATTTCTCAGAACTGTCACATTTTGCTGAGCTCATAACAGAACTGAGCAAATAGTGCTGTCATCCTCTGTAATACATCCCATCACTCAGAGCAGCTTCATCTCCCTGTCTTCCCAGGCTCCCAGGACTCAGAAATGAATACACATGCTCCTCTTTCCTTAAATTACATCTGTACTAACCTGATATAATTCCCAGGCCTCCCTTTTCTGGGCAACATGATAGAATTCTTGGGCCGAAGGGATCTCCTTCAACTGCTTCTCTTTCTGAGCAATTGTTTGCTACTTGAGGGGGGAAAAGTTAGTTGTTTAAATAAAAATTAAAAAAAATTTGGATAAAAAGATCATATTAGTTAACACAATCTAGCTTAACACAATCTAGAGTTACCTGAGAAGAAGAAATCTGAACTGAGGAATTGTCCGTGAGACACTGTCTTGACTAATGATTGATGTGGGAGGATCAAGCCCACTGTGGGCAGCACCATTCCTAGGCAGGAGGATCGGGCTGTATGCTCTATCTTAAACAGCAAGCAACACTCCTCCATGGTTTTGCTTCAATTCCCTGTCCTGATTCTCCTCAACGTTGGACTATGAGCTCGAAGTATAGCTGAAATAAATGCTCTCTTTCCCTATGTTACTTTGGGTTGAGCATTTTATCACAGCAACATAAATGCAAACTAGAACAAGAATGATCTCAAAGACTTTATTCTGAGGGAGAAAGACATGAGGTAAGTCCATATTGTAGACTTCTAGATCAGAGGAAATTAATCTGTACAGGTAGAAAGCAGGTCAGTAGGTATTTGCAGCCGGGGCTAAGGCAACTGCGAAGAAAGCATAAGAGAACAGAGGTGAGATGACAGTGTTTAAGCCCCTATTATAGAGGCAGTTGCACTATACAATTGTTGAAATTCATAGACCATGCTTCCCGATGTATAGTCTATTATATAAATTACAACTTAATAAAGCTATTTGGGGATTCAGGGTTTCATACTCTGTTACCCTTGCTGGCCTCAAACTTGTAGTAACTCTATTTTTGCCTCCCAAGTTCAGAACCACAGGTGGACACCACCACACCTGGCAAAGTAAAGCGATTTTTTAAAATGAGCAACATCGTATTTTGTTACCTGATCAGATATAAAAAAAACAAAAACAAAAAACAAACAAACAAACATTAAAAAAAAACCCAATGGATTAGGAGAATAGGTCAGTCTGGAAAATGCATGCCATGAAAACTTGAAGACCCAAATTCAATCTTCAGCACCTATATAAGAAGTCAGAAGTCAGATATGGTGGGACACACTAGTGGTCACAGCACCAGGGAGGTAAAGACAGTAAGCTCTCTCGGGCTCACTGGCCAGCCAGTCTGGCCTCATTGATGAATTCCATGTCTCAATAAACAAGGTAGCTGGCCACTGAAGTATGCCCAAGGGGTTATTAACCTCTGGTCTCCACAGCCACAAGCAAACACATACATATGCATCTACATATGCATGTGCACACACATACACACACACCACACATACACACACACATACACACACACACACACACACACACACACACACACACACAGTATTCCAGAATAATCATAAGAAACCCCAATTAGATAAACATATGAAGCCTTTTCAAAAAAAAGTCCTATTCTTCTAGCTTTTATTCTGGCAGGAAGTTAGTCTTGAAAGTCCAGAAAAAGATGAACTAAAACACAGGTCACTCACATTAAGTTGGCACTAGTATGTTGTTTTGTCACCTGTAAAAAAATACTGTTTACTTGACATATCCAAATGCTTTTCAAATGAAATGGTGAAGGCCCTAACTTGTTGGGATCCAAGAAGCACCTCTTTTTTCTTACCTGACTCCATTTTTGTTTGCCTCTCACCCAGATATGGGCCTTGCTTCAGACAGGCTGTGGTGTGTGGTGCTGCTCCCTTCATGATTTACTGGATAGTGTATTATTACTTTGCACTCCCTTGCAATAGCAATGGAAGGTGTGCAGATGCTTAAGCCCTTGCCAAATGGCTTGTGGGTAAAAAAAGGGGTCTTTGGAAATCAACCAGAATATCCTACTAGCAGGTAATTGAGAAAAGTTCTTACAAAAATCACATTCTTAGATTTAGCATGCGATCGAGTTGTCTCGTGCTCTTACAAGTGTCTCCCACACTGCACCAGTCTTCAAGCCCTAACACTTCTGAGGTTGCATTCACCCTTCCTCCCACCCCCTACTTTGTACTTTGTCCTGTGTGGCACTACCATGTGGAAGGCAAATGCCTGTTTACTAATCTTAGTCTTGGACCAGACTGAGCGCCCTTTGAGAGTAGAGGCTATGGAGGTCACTACACTATCCAGTTCCTAGAACAATGGCAAACTCCTAGTAGAGGCTTAATAAAGAACTACGGGGTTGTTACTGTTCTGGATGCATAACAACAGAGTTTATTTAAGGTTTTGAAAATCAACTGCACAAACAGGAAAACCCTGGCGCTTCCAAAGGGAACTCCACCCAAGAAGTGTTCCAGCAGGAAATACCAAAAAGTCAGTATCTAGCACAGAAGGCACAGGGAATGTGTTTCCAGTCAAATTCTCCTGAACTGATCTCCGAGAGGCTGTGAAACTGTCTGGAAAACCTAAAGGTTTAAGAGCACTTCATTGGAATTCTCCTCGGAGGCAGGTAATAATGTATTGTGAACGCGTCAGGAAAGGGAGCCACCCCGGCCCTCCTAACATCCTGGGCCAAATAGCACACTACTGAATTCATTTCCAACACCACGAAATAAACACCACGGGATTCCATTGCAATGAGGGCCAGTGCTGTCAGTTGGACCATTGTATCCCTGCACCTGCCTCTTCGGAAGATGTTTGCAAAGTTCTATATGAACATTCTCCATCATTCACTTTTCTGTTTTTGTTTTTGTTTTCTATATGAGGAATTGAATCTGAGGACTCAGTTGCATCTGCTAGGTAAATTTTATACAAGAAAACTGTCCCCCAACTCTTTTCTTTGTTTTTTCTTTATGCTGAAATTGAACTCTTACTAAGTTGCCCTAGCCAACCTTGAACTTGCAACCCTTCTACCTTGGCTTTCTCCATAGCTGGGATTATCCATGATCATTCTTGAAGGCAATGGCACCTTAGGTGCCTGCATATAACAAAATACATTTAGACGAAAGATTCTCAACCTTCCTAATGCTGTGACCCTTTAATACAGTTCCTCCTGTTGTGGTGACCTCCCCCACCCATAAAATTATTTTCGTTACTACTTCAGAACTGTTATGAATCATAAAGTCTGATATGCAGAATATCTGAAGTGTGACCCCTATGAAAGGGTGATTCAACCCTCCCCTCAAAAAAAGGGGTCATGATCCATAGGATGAGAACTGCTGATCTAGAACCTTGAAGCCAACAGCATAAGAAAGGGAAGGATAAGGCACTTCTGAATATTAACCACCTTTCACTTCTTATGGTTCAAACAGTGGCTTCCAAGACATGGATAACCCCTGTCCTCCTTTTTTCCATGGCCTGCTGGGTATTCACCTTTGGCCCATTTGCTCAGTGATGAGTGAAGAGAGCAAAGAGAGCTTAAGTCAACTTCATGTTGCCACATTAGCAGTCCTCAAATTGGGAAATAAACTGGCTAAAATGAGCATGTAGGACTCACTACATCCAGCTTCCCATGATCCTCTTTGCTGATGTTCTAGTTATTAATATTCCTAGAGTTGACGTTGCTTAATTGTTAAGAAATGATCTGGGGACTAGGGTGTAGCTCAGTAATAAATCCTGCCTGGTATAGATAAGACCCTTGATTAGATTTTTAATACCACCATCACAATAACAATAATAATAATAATAACTGGGCAGTGTTTGTGCACACCTTTAATGCCAGCACTCAGGATGCAGAAGGCAGGTGGAGGCCATCCTGATCTACAGAGGATAGCCAGGGATACACAGAGAAACCCTGTTTTTTAAAAACAAAACAAACAAACAAACAAACCTGGAAAACAAATCTATCTGAAAAAAGAGAGAAGCCATCTGGTGAATTTAATATTCCTGTCATCTGTATCAAACAAACCGCCAACCTCAAACTTAAAGAATGAATCCTGACAATATACAAACATGTTCTAACACTAGCTCTCAAATCACCTCCTGGAGATCCTTCAGTGTGTGCCCACCATTGTGATATCTTAACCTTAGATATTGTTTTAACCAAAGAGCAAAAAGCTAGGAATCGCCTTTGAATCCTTCTGCCTTCTACTAGGGACACAACTAGTTAAATGGCATGTCCTTTCTTTTCTAGATTACAGTCATAATTCCTACATTGGGATGAAAATGTATCAGTGAGTACTTTTTGTTTATGATGCAGTGCCTGTCTATGTAGTCCTGACTGTCCTAGAGCCTACTATGGAGATCAGGCTGTCCTCAAACTCACAGAGATCACTTCCTTCTGCCTCCCCAATGCTGGATTCAAAGGCCACCCCACCGAGCATCAGAGAGTACTTTTAGTTATTGATAGCAACAATAGTAACAACGGTTACCCAGAGCCTCCTGTATGTTCCAGAGGCCTACACTCCTTTTGTTTTCTTCTTCAAGAATGCCCAAGGACATCTGGGACAGAGCACAGCTGTTCATTTGGAATGTTCTTTCCAGCCCAAGAGCCATTGCAAATGTGACTGTCCTCATGCCTAGACCCCCCAAATAAAGACAGGTTTAGAGAGTAACGGAAATATTATACAACATTATACAAGGCAGACTTCATAAACTGCCATGCTCCATTAGAGCACATCATCAGATTGCCTTGAGAGGTAAAGCAAAGCTTTTATGAGTCGGAACTAGATATAAAGAAAACACATGGCTAAGGTAAACATACATTAAGCACAACCGAAGAGCCTCAGGTCCCATCTTCACAGCTTGCAGCTGTGGTAAACATGACTCGCTTCTAAACACGGTTCTCCCTAGCCACAGTGCCAGTGCACTGTTTGGCAAACATTGCAATGGATGTCAATACTGCCAATAAATATTGATCATGTCTTCCCTGGAATGGGCAAGGTAAGAGAACCAACCTAGTGCTTGCATATCCCTCCTCTTCCCGAAGCAACTTGGTAAATGTTTGATGACGCGAAGAGATTGTTCCATAAACTAGAACATTTATCAGAAGTCTATCGTCTGACCTGTCCCAGTCTGGAGCAGTTTCTCTAGCGTCTGCACCTGAGAGCCTTACCAAAGAGGTCAAATCCCGGGGAAGGGTGTTTAGTCAATTGTACTCCTCACAGGGTTCAACAAAGCGTTGCACATGTTGTATGTGTTCAACTTTCAGCACCAGCCACTGACCTCTAGGAAAAGGACAAGGGTATAGGAATCAGGTCGCACAAACTTTGCTCTTCAACTCTAAGATTCAAGGGGGTGACTGAACTTCTGGACATCCTGGGTGACAGCACCCTGTAAAAGAAATGGAAGCCTCTTCTTCCATATCTTTTCTGGGGTTTTTTGTAGCTTTATTTTTATAGATATATTATAAATATAAAGCCAGTGCATGTAAGTGTTTCCCTTAGTCCTGCAAGCCACCCTAGCAAACTAATCAAGCCCAAGGAAGAACAATAAGAACCCTAATTTAAAGGAAGTTAGTCAAAAAGTATAGGAGGCAACTTATTATTGCAAGAGATACCTGAAGTACAGGAATATGTTCTGTGAGGATCTTCAGTCTGTGGGATCTATCGCTGTCTCCAAGTAGATTCAGTGTTGGCACTGAAGCGAATTACGGAACACTTAAAAGAGCTGTACTAGAGACCTGTGTGGTAAATAAGAAAACCACACACATACACTGTGCTGTGTTGAGTGTAAGTGGGGAAGGAAGGGATTGTTATTTAACTCTAGAAAAATCAAAGGAGTCAACCCTAGAAGGATTTGCAAAGCTCAGCCCTCTTCAGGAATATTTGCTCATGCAGTCATCCAACATACGTCTTCATTGGATTCCTACAAGGTAGGAGGCCTGTAGCAGGTGCTGAAATACAATCTCAGCTTTAATGGGGTTTATAAGAATCCATTAATCAAAGAAGAATTGGGCTGGAGAGATGGCTCAGTGGTTAAGAACATCACTGCTCTTCCAGAGGTCTGAGTTCAAATCCCAGCAACCACATGGTGGCTCACAACCATTTGTAATGAGATCTGATGCCCTCTTCAAGTATGTCCAAAGACAGTGACAGTGCACTAAGTGTACAGTGTACAAAGAAGAATTGGTTGAGCATCTACTGTGCCCCCCATGTACCCCTGCTCAGTAACACCAGTAAAACTGGCCCCTCCAACCTGCTAGATACTGATAAGAAAAGGCCGGTACCATTACCACCTGCAAACCTGTTGCCTCAGCTTGACTTCACACATTGCCAGGAGTGACAAGGACACTGACACAGTTGACCAAAATTCCCTGTCTCTCGTGGGAAACCATGAGATGAATACACAGATTCCGAAGGTTTGGTGGTAAGCATAACCAAGCCGAAAAAACATCGCGCAGTGGCCTTAAAAATGATAACGGGGTTGGGGGGAACACTGTAGCCGCTGCCTTTGTGGGGCCTGACTGCTGACACCCAGCAGCTTCTAGAGAGATGAGGCTGTCCATTTTTAGACACCATAGAAAGATTTATTTCTGCTCAGGGCCTCTTCAGAGCATTGTACATTTTTATAAAATTTTAAAACAACACAGCAGGCAAAAGAATAAAGGTTTTCCTTTCCTTTTATCTCAATATAACTGTGTGTGAAGGGCAGAGAGCCAAAAAAAAAAAAAAAAAAAAAAAAAAAAAAAAAAAAGTTCATGTCCAGAGACTCCGGTGCTATTTGTAGCAGCTTAATGAGCAAAACTTTTCTGAACATACACTCATCCATTCATCTCGATATCTGATAGCCCCAAGAACCTGAGCGTAGGCACATAGTAGGTACTCAGCAAGGTTTTGTCACATAGATGGATAAGTGAATAAACCTAATGAAAGAAATATCTAGACCAACCCACAGTTCATCCAGCTTCCCGAGGGCCTGGTGAGACTCCAACATTCGTCATCTGTAATTACCTTGTGTATCCCCCACCAGCGACTGGAAGCAGAGAGGCTCGTAAGTTCTGACTCCCAGGAGGAAGAAAGTGGAGAAAACAGGGTAGAGACCCTGCAAAAGAGGACTCAAGGAAGCGTGGCATAGCTGTAATCTTTACCTGTGATCCTTGCTGGGTGAATATGGGAGGATCAAGAGGTAGAGAACACAGATTGGAGCACTCACGCACATGATACATATAAACAAAACAAATCACTTTTTGAAGAGACCAGCATGAGCTACATACCAATGGGAGAAGGCGGGGAAAAGACTACTCAAATCAAGAAACCGTATGTGGTGGTTTGAATAGGGTTGGCCCCCATAGACTCATGTGTTTTTGAATGCTTTGCCCATAAGGAATGGTACTATTAGGAGAAGTGACCTTGTTGGAAGTATGTCACTGTAAGGGTGGGCTTTGAGGGCTCCTCCTGGTCGCCTTTGGATAGAACTCTTGGCTGCTCCATCACCAAGTCTGCCTACCTGCAGCCATCCTTCCTGCCATGGTGATACTGGACTGAACCTCTGATACTGTCCTCCAACCCCGATTAAGTAAGTTGTGGTGGCCATGGTGTCTCTTCATGGCAATAAAATCTAAACTAAGACACAGTAGTAGAGAGGTGACAGTCCTTAGTTTCTTGGACTTACTCAGATCCTACTTAGATTTTACGCAGTAAATCTGAGTCACAAATGCATCCTAAGCTTTTGCTGTGTACCTTGAGCTGTGGGCACCCAATGAATCAGAGCACATCATCCAGTTGTTCCAGCTTGCTTTCTCTAATTCTCACTGTGGACTCACCATCTTCTCTCTGACCAACCACCCATTTCTCTTTCATCTCTGACTCTGAGTTTATAGCCCTAGATCAACCCAATGGTAGCCATGCCCTAGAAAATGCCTACACCACCTTTGCCTGTTCTCTCAGTCATACAAAGCCTTCAGATGTCACCTGGGAATGGAACCAAAGGCCAGCATCCTCAGTCCACTTCAGCAGTGCAGGGAAAATCACACAGGTTCGCCAACTACTGCCATTTATTTTTTTTTCACTCCTCCTCCCCAATACTGCCATTTATAATCCGTGACCCAAACCAAGCCTCTTTTACTTTTTGCACTACAATAAATGGTACCACTACTCCCACCCAGTCACTCTTGACTTTCCCTTCTCTCTTGCACCCCAAGTCCAAACTATCACTAAGGTAAAAAGGTTATTCCAGCATGAACCTAAAGCCCCTTCTTCCCCTCCCTCAGTTATTTCCTTGACCAGGTCCATGATCGCTCACCTAGACCACGAAAATTGTCTCTGAGCTGGCCTCTCTTATGATTGCCTGCTTCTTATCTATTCACTGGGGGAAAAAACAAAACAAAACAAAACAAAAAACAAAACAAAACAAAACAAAACAAAAACAAGGAGAACTCTTAACTCCTCACCTGGATTTCAGCCTTTATGTCCCTACCCTGGCCTCCAGGATTCATCTTTCAAGATCACCAGAATTCAGGCCGTGGCTTCTGTTGTTACCTTCTGGTTTTCTCTGGTTACAAAGCTGTTTTGCCTACTTTTAGTAGAAGAAACTTGTATAGAAACGGGTGCTTTCGTAAATAATTGTTACTTGAATTTGTGAGTAAATAAAATACAATGGACAAATTGTACTAAGGTGGGAAATGCTCATAATAGCAACGGGAAGAATCGGGATTCAATGCAGTGTAATGTCCAACATAGAGCGTTAAAGACACAACAGAAGGAGGCAAAGGGCTTCAGGCACCACCCTCTGATATTCTCGCTACCTCTCCATGGAGTCCAAGAACTGTAAAATGAAGTGTAGTGCATTTAGAGTCAACAACAGTAAACTTCTTTTTTCAAAAGAGAAACAACTTAAAAATCTGGCCAAGAATTCTTTCATGAATGAAATACTTTTTCTCCTTTTTTCTTTTAGAGTTCATTGTCCTTTAGCTCAT
Organism: Rattus rattus; assembly: GCF_011064425.1. NCBI lineage: Eukaryota > Metazoa > Chordata > Mammalia > Rodentia > Muridae > Rattus > Rattus rattus. Next base: position 23,143,299 of record NC_046155.1, read on the forward strand.
TCACATGGTGTATTGCATTGGTTTGCCATCGGAGATGAAGCTCACTTGCTTGTGATGTAGGATGTCCTTAATGTGTTCCTGAATTGGGGTTGCAAGTATTTGGCTGAGAATTCCTGCATCTACGTTCATCAGAGGAATTGGTTGGTAGTTTTTGTTGTTCTATCTTTACTTGGTTTTGGTACCAAGATAGTACTGACTTTATAGAATGAATTTGGCATTTCTATTTTGTGGAATAAATTAAGGGTCTGTAGGAGATCCTCCCTTAACATTTGTCAGAATGCAGCAGTGGTCCTAAGCTTTCCCTTGTGAGGAGATCCTTTTTATTATGGCCAAGAATTCAAGAAATCAAAACAAACTAATACACCAGCATTGACATGTCCTTTGAAATAATGACAAGCTAGGAAAATACATGTATATTATAAAGACAGAATAGGAAAAGCTATGTGTGGAGTAAACTCCATTAGTATCTCTTCCCTTATAAAGTTCTATTTCTAAAGTGTCTTACATATTATTCAGTTAATTTTAACATAATTCATCATATTTAAAATAATGAGGCATTGGGCTTGGAAGATGCCTCACACATGTCCACACTCAACTAGTGAACAAGTATACACACATACACATATACACATACATACGTGTGTGTGTTTGTGTGTGTGTGTGTGTGTGTGTGTGTGTGTGTGTGTTAAAAATAAAACTAAAGTATCTGTTCTAGTAAACCACAAGTCATCTAAGGTCTTTTTTTTTTAAATAATTTATTTATTTTTATTTTATGTGCATGGGTGTTTTGACTGCATGTATGTCTCTGTGAGGGTGTCAGACCTTGGAGTTACAGACATACATGAACCACCATGTGGATGCTGGAAACTGAACCCGGGTCCTCTAGAAGAACAGTCAGTACTCCAACTGCCAAGCCCCAGGTCTTGTCTTTTAAGAATGAAAAATAAATAAATAAAGCGAGACGTGGTACTGCAGCCTTTAATTCCAGTAAGGGGGAAGCAGGCAGATCTTTGTGAGCTCCAGGCCAGCCTGGTCCACAAAGTTCATTCCAGGACATTCAGAGGTCCCGAGATGTGACATTTTTATCCTAAGAGCAGGAAAGTCCTGGGGAAAGAGGTATGAGTTGATCACCAAGGTAGATATAAAGACTCCCTTATCAACAATGGAATATGGCAGAAAAGAGGAATACCCACTTCCAAAAGTTGTGGTAGTACTCAGGCTTCTATGTGATATTCTTAGCTGGGCCTTCTGCTCTGGAAGAAGTCATGGGCCATGAGCAGCATCAGGAAGTGGCTCACATAAATGAATTTAGAGGCACATTTGAGGCCTGCCACTAGTCACGTGGGTGAAAGCTGAAGTACACATTCTCCCAGTTTGAGCCTCCAGATGAATTATATCTTCAGACTACACCTCGATTGAAGCTTTGTGAGACACTTGACCAAAAGATCCCACTAAGCCACACCCAAGTTCTTGATGCTCACTGATTATTTTTGGAGGATGTAATTTTTGTTCCTTTTAGTAAGGGAAAGTACATAAAACTGATTGACACTAGTGTGAATCAGGAATCAGGGGAAAATGAATGCTTATCTCTCTTTCCTCATTTCCCTTTTCATTCATTCAGAGCCTTTTGCCCATGGGCTGATGCTACCCACTTAAGGGTGGACCTCCCTCCTAGGTTAATTTGTCTTTGAAAATGTCCCCATAGAAAAACCTAAATATGTGTCTCACTAATGTTCTAGGTCTGACTAAATCCAATCAAGTGGACAAAAATTAACCAGTGTAAGCTCACCTTTGAGTCAGCAGTAGTGACACATGCCTTTAATCCAGTACAGAGGAAGGTGGATCACTGTGACTTTGAAGCCAGCCTGCTCTACATAGCAGGTTCCAGGGCTATAGAGTGAGATCCTGTCTCAAAAATAAATACATACATATGTAGGGGTGATGCTGATGTTAAAGGTCCCATTACCTAATTGGTTCTTGATCCATCAATAAAGATCCTAGCGGCCAATGAGCTGGGCAGAATAGGCGGACTTCTGGGTCCCATCAGGCAAGCTAGCAGACACAGGAGAACTGGGGGTGGGGGATGGGGTGGAGGATGTAGTGTCTTCAGGAGATAAAGCCAACCAGTCATGTGAGTTTTTGGTTAGAGTGGCCAATGAAACAGAGCCATGCAAATTATGTAGCTCCACGTCCAGCATCTAAATTCTTAGGGACCCATAGAGACTAACAGCCATTGTGGCCCCACCCTCAAGCTCTGTAACCTCTCTTAGGAGCTCGTTCCCTCGGTAGCTGCACTTTTCAGCAAATGCCCTATGTTTCTGACACCTCCCAACAGCCTGGGGTCTCCACTCTATCTTAGACCTCATCTTTACAACTTTAAGCACTAACCTTTCAGGGCCTCAGTATAGGGAATTCTGAAGGACCCTAGTTCTTACTGAAGCATAAGAGCTCTTAGGAGGAAGTAGGAGGAGCTCCTGGTAGGAAGTAGGTAGGTTACGAGGACTCTAAAGGCTTTGGCCAGCTTTACACCCACCGACTCATGTCAAGATTAGGCCACGTGGGGGTTGGGGATTTAGCTCAGTGGTAGAGCGCTTGCCTAGGAAGCGCAAGGCCCTGGGTTCAGCCCCCAGCTCCGAAAAAAAGAACCAAAAAAAAAAAAAAAAAAAGATTAGGCCACGTGCCAGCTTCCTGCCTAAGGCTAGGCCAAGTTCCATTCTCCATCCACAGCTCTTGGGAGGAGCAGGGACATTCTTGAAAATCCACAGAATGTACTGATTGTCGCCTGACCCTTTTGTCCCAGATAGAGCTCAAAGGCTTGTCATATATGTTTAAACTGTAAGCTTGCTGATGTGACCTGTACCTCTAAAAGCTGTTTGTTATAGCTATTTGAGGTCGCCTTCCAGTCACTTGCCACGAGGGGCTGATTGAAGGTCGATCCCAACAAGCTGGAAAATAAAGCTCTTTCGTTTGCATCAAACTCCATCCTCTTATCTCACTTGGGGGTTCTCCTGGTAGTTAAGACTCACTTTGAGCCTTACAATTCAACCCCACCATACATTGCCCGGCTTCGGCAGCTTTCTTGAACTTTAGTGTAAGGCTCCATGAGCCCCTCATTCTTGAATCCTGTGTTCTTGCAGAATCAACAGCACATGGATGAATCAATGTTCTGCCTTCAGTTTGAGCTATAACCTGGGCCCCTTGGGTCACAGCTGTTGGGTCCCAGTATCCTTTCAAGAATTAACCAGAGGAATCACTCTCCTAGGCAGCCGCATTCCAGCAATTAGTTAAAGCTCCTTCTTTTCAGGAACACTTGATTCAAATGAATTTGCATTACACTTAGCAGCTCTCCAAGGGTAGGCTCTTACCCTCCAGGCCTGCTTCTTAATGTCCTAGAGTGTCTCTTCTATTTAAGGGCACTTATCTCTTTAACCATCACAGACACTTTCTCTGCACCTGCTTTGTTCCTTACATTAAACTCACCCCTACTCTTTACCTAGCTGGGCATCTATCTGTTCTTTCATTTACCGCTGTCTCAGTAAGCCTGGATCTGTACGTGAGCCACAGTCAAGACATTGCATTACTGCTCTTGAGATTTTCTCCAATCAGCATCACTCAGGTTCTAGGACATGGCAGTATGCAGACAGATCCTTGGCCAGAATGCAATGTGAAGAATGGCTTTTAGTCCAGTTTCTGGGAGAGTCCTTGCTCTGTTCTTCTGAAATCTCTCGTCTGCATCTCCACTGGCATTCTGGCCTTCCAGGCTCCCGCCAAATGTTCCATTATGCTTTTCTTACAGTACTCTGGGTCTTCATTCACCTGAAACTCCAAATTCATGCACATTCCTTGCACAAACTAGTGCAAGGCCCGTGAGCCATATGGTCATTCTTAGCACAGTGATGACTCTACTCTTGTGTATCAGTTTTCTGTATCAGATATTTTTTTCCTCTATTGCTATGGCAAAATATTTGACAGAAAGCAACTAAAGAAGGGAGCAGTTTGAAAGGTTATATTCCAGTATAGTGAAGAAAGCATAGGGATGGGGGATTAAAGCTGCTTATTTACATCTGGGCAGGTCAGAAAGCAGAGAGAAGGCTGGTGTTCATGGGATTTTCATGCTCTAAACTTTAGGGTTATTTGTTATATAGCACGAATACCTAAAATTACATTAGATATAATTGTGTTAGATATAAGCAGTCTAAGGCATGGACTGTTTCTGAGACTATGACATCGATTCTCTAAAATGAGCTTTCCTACAGAGACCATAACTACTTCCCATGCACATTTATAAAGGACCAGAAATACAACATTCTGTTGTCCCACATCCCCTACGATTGCAAATTTTCAGGTCCCATCCTTGCTTTTATGATAAGTAAAATATTCAGCAAACGGTCCCTTACTTTTCTGCCTCTCTTCAAGCCCACTATGGAACCATTACTGATGGTTATTATGGCCAACATAGTAATTGATCACAGTTTCACAAAATTCTGATAAGCAAAGATCATAGAATTAAAGAGGTCTGGTTCAGTGAAATTTCTCTAGTCATAAACTTAATATGGGTTAAAACAAAACAAAACAAAAAGAAACGAACAAACAAAACCCTATGTTCAACTCCAGAGGAAATCCTCCACACCTTTTCCCTTCTCTGTCTCCCCTCCAAAAAAATAAAAACCCTACCAGAGAGAGGTAAGAATCCATTGTGATCTTTCATTTCCACCTTTACAAATAGAACTCTCTACCCCAGAGACACGGGGAAATACACTGAGCCCATGTTTGCATGTCAGGCATCTTCAACAATCATCCTGAACCTTCGGGTTACCATGACATATCATTTCACCCAGAAAAGACTCATCCAGATTTCACCCAGAAAAGCACAAATGGGGACATAAACCTGGTCTGGGATCTTGGCTGTAGGAGGCCAAGCTATAACCAACACAAAGGAACCCAACAAAGCTAGTGATCAAATCGGGTCTTGAACTTGGGAATATGAAAATGGGGACCTTGGAAATGGGGACAGCAGGAATCAAGCTATGAGAACAGCCTGGGTGGCCTGATTTGGAGGGAAGGGTATGTGGCCATTCACCTGCACCAAGGCACAAGGCTGGTACAAGGTCTATATTATAAGGTTTAAGTTAATAACAACCATTATCATTTCTTAATGCCAGCAAATGCTCATTATTCTCATCTCAATTGTTCCATATTTTGTTATTTTCTTTTACAATTGGTTACACGGACTTGATATGCCTCCTTTTAAATTTTAGTTTTACTTTTTATTTTAGCAGAGGGTACTTTGTCTACATGTCTGTCCGTGCATTATGTATGTGTCTGAATCCATGGGACTGGGGTTATAAATGTTGTGAACCACCATGTAGGTCCTGGGAATCAAACTTAGGGCCTCTGGGAGAGCAGGCAGTGCTCTTAACCTCTGAGTCATCTCTCCAGCCCCTGGATGATCAGAAAGGGAAGGTAGAAGGAATAGGCAGTGAGCATGAGCAAAATATAATGTATGTGGCGTGCATGTGTGTAGTGTGTAGTGTGTGTGTGTGTGTGTGTGTGTGTGTGTAGTGTGTGTGTAGTGAGTATGAGCAAAGTACAATCTCTGTGTGTGTGTAGTAAATGTGAGCAAAGTACAATTTATGTGTGGTGTGTGTGTATAGTGTGTTGTATAGTGTGTGTGTATAGTGTGTGTATGTGTGTAATTGGGTTTTGGGGGGTTTTTTATTTGTTTTTTTGGGTTTGGTTGGTAGGTTTTGGGGGTTTTTTGATTTGTTTTTTGGGGTTTGGTTGGTAGGTTGGTTTTTGGTTTTTCCACACAGGGTCTCTCTGTGAACCCCTGACTGTTCTGGAACTCACTCTGTAGACCAGGCTGGCCTAAAAATCACAGAGATTTATTTGCCTCTGACTCCTAAGTGTTAGGATCAAAGGTGTGTGCCACCACCATTCAGATAAGATAGAGAGAGAGAGAGAGAGTGTGTGTGTGCTGCGTGCGTGCATGTGTGTGTGTGCGTGTGTGTGTGTGTGTGTGTGCGTGTGTGTGTGCGTGCGTGCGTGTGTGTGTGCGCGTGTGCGTGTGTGTGTGTGCGTGCGTGTGTGTGTGTGTTTTAGTAGAGCTGGGGAGATGACTTAATGGTAAAGAGAACGTCCTGCTCTTCTAGAGGACACCATCTCCATCGCCAGCCTCTATACTGGGTTTCTCACAACAGCCTGAAATTTCAATTCCAACTCTGGAAAAGCCAACACCTTCTGTAGGTGCCCACACACATGACATACATTTACAGGGACACACACACATCACAAATAAAAATAAAAACAAATCTACGTCAAAATGACTTTTGTTTTGTACACTAAGAAAAATTCCAAAGTATTTTTAAAATTAAAACCAAATATAAAAATTAAGAGGCCATTTTCATTATTTTCATTAGCAAAGGGATAGTAGTTTCAACTCTGGGCTTGTGAGTTTGCCCAATATGGGTTCTTGGTCAGATTTACAGTACTCAACACACATTCCCACCTATGGAAAATTCAATTATTAGCGTGTTGGCTACACCCATAACATTCGTGACATTACTGCTGTGTCTATAGATTGGTACAGCCCTCGGACTCTGTCAGAGAAGCTTTGTGTGCAGTGGACAGGGCTTAGGCACAGAGACTCAGAACTGATCAAGTGCTGAGAATGTCGCGGTGCTCAACCACACACAGAATATCTATATCACGCCCAGTCCCGCCAGGCTCCTCGGGTAGCGGTGGCAGCTCCTGAGCCCCTCCTCCTCCCCTTCTGCTATGTTGACTGACTTGGTCTTGGGCAGGCAATCACAGTTCCTGTGGGCTCATGAGTGCAGCAGTCCCGTCATGTACAGAAACAGCTCACCCCCGTCCTCCCGGCCTTGGGATCTTACAATCTTTCTGCCTCCGTTTCCACTAGCTTCCCTGAGCAAATATGAAAACAAAACTCTAATATAATAGCTTCCTTTCCACCACCACCCCCATTATCTTTTATCACTCTCACAACCACAACACCCTACGCTGGGGCTATGTTTCAAGACAGTCTTTACAAACCTTGTGAACATGCTGTTTTCTGATTTCCAGTTATGGTTCAGTTCCCCTATTGAACAAATAAGACACTAGAACCCGGATTTTATTTGCCTTAACTCCTCTTAGACTGAGATGAAAAACCCACAGACTAGAGGGTGAAGGGTAAGACCTAGACCCCTGTTTTTAATGTAATTTTTAAAAAGATTTGTTTATTTCATGTATGTGAGTACACTGTTGCTGTCTTCAGACACACCAGAAGAGGGCATCAGATTCCATTACAGATGGTTGTGAGCTACCATGTGGTTGCTGGGATTTGAACTCAGGACCTCTGGAAGAGCAGTCAGTGCTCTTAAGTGCTGAGCCATCTCTCCAGCCCTAGACCCCTGTTTTTAAAATAACTCTAATGCTTAAATTTAGTTCTATTTTAAGAGAGAGGAAGGGAGGGAGGGAGGGAGGGAGAGAGAGAGAGAGGGAGAGAGAGAGAGAGAGAGAGAGAGAGAGAGAGAGAGAGAAACTGATAATATATGAAAAAGATGGGAACTAATTTCACACAACAGTTGATTTAAAAACTCTACTACTGGGGAATGTTCCATGACAGTCAGTGAATGTTTGGTTCTACTAATACTGCCTTTGATATGGCCTTAAATAATGATAAAAAAAATTTTTAATGTGCTTTAGAACAACAGTAATACACATCGGTTATACCCTGTTGATCGCAGCCTCCTCCTGGTCTTCCTCGAGTTGTTTTCACATTCTTTCTGTAAAGTGGGGTAAAATTAATAGCTTCGTAGAAAAAAAAACGCTCACTGAGACTTCAGGTCAAGCTCCTCTTAAGCTAAGCGTGTATCTTTGGGGTTGGTGTGAAGTGAAAACGCGGGGGTCACAGATAGCTGTGAATTCATTTGGGTCATTGAGAGACTATTAACTCCAGGGCTCTGGCGCACTGCCGGGAAGCCTCCTCCCACACAGGACCCAGGAGGAACCACAGTCTTAGGATTGGCTTCCTCCTCAGACCTGGTCCCTCTGGACTCACACCCTACCTCTGCACTTAACACTTGGCCAGGCTAGTTCTGCACTGGAAACTGGAGGTGTGAACCTCATTATGGCTTTTCTTTTGGTGCCTGCCTGGGGTGTATCTGGCTGGAAACAGGAAAGAGACCAAAGCAGGCTTGTTATCTCCTTTTCCTGATTTGAGTCCGTTAATGAGAGATTCCAAACTGGCCTTGAGGATCTGGCTGCCCGAAAAACCCCTATGCAACAGCTGGACTAAAACTAATAAAAACAACTACAGAGCAGTTTGTGGAAACGTCAAGTGCAGCACAAACACACTGACTCCCATAAACCTCACCATGAACTTGGGCGTGGGGGTGGGGGTTGGCCCCGCCTGCCTTTAGTAAAGGCAAAAGCCGGTGGCTACTGCCTGCTTGCCAATGCTCTGGTCTTGCCAAAGACTTCCTCACACCTTGTTCCACTGGCCAGCCAACCTCCCCTGCGGCCCACTGTGCTTGCTCCTCTCTGTCAGATAATCATTCATGTAAACAAATCTTTTCTCCACAGAACTTCCTTCTTCAATAAGTATCAGAGGGTACCAAAGCCAGCGAGTCTAACCACAGATTTAAATGCGGTAGCTTCGGAAAGAAGGGTCACCAACCAGACAAATTTTTAAGCCAGCTAAAGATCCCACATAAGTCGATTTCAAGTTACCAGACTCAACAATTTACCCCTTTCTGCCTGTCTTTTTAATGATCCCAGGAGTACTTGTTCCTGTTTATATAAAAACAGAGGCTTCTCTTAAGATGGAAAACAAACTACAGAAAGACACGGAGGTGATTAATTAATGAATGGCCACAGCTTAACTTACAGCCCCATCGCAGTGTTACTACTGTGTACACTGACGGGCTGGAGACGTGGCTTAGAATGGCACTCCTTTCTATAAGTGAATCCAGTTCCCAAAACTCATGTTGGGTGGCTCAGAATGGTAATTCTAGTTCCGGGAATCATCCTTTCCTGGCCTCATGAGTTTGACATACACTGACATGTACACATATGTGAAAATGGGTAAGTATTGTATATATTAAACCATACACAATACGGTTTCTAGTGACCTAAGAAGGCAGGGAGGGTATATCTGAAATTGGGTAGGGGAGAATACAAGATTTGTTTTTCTTTCATAGTCACTTAATTTTTTTCACATTTATTTCGTTTTTTGGGGTGGCAATACATGTGAGCGGAGGTCAAAGGACAGTTGGTTCTCTCTCTCCCCCATAGGAGACTAAGCCCATATTGTTAGGCATGGCAGGAAGTGGTTTTGCCCAATGGACCAGCTCTTTGGTCTTGAAAACCTTTTAAAGTGCTTTAGTTTGGAGGGGTAGGGGAGGACTGGCAGCAAGGAGACCTGAGGACTTCCAGTGCTATATGAATGTTTGCTGACTGGCCAACCCCTGAGCTGTGTATCTTGTTTTATGCGTTTTCCAGCATGTGAGCAATGTAAACAATTTTATATACATACATATTTCCTATAAGCTTGACAGCAAGTCTCTAACATACAATTCCTAAAGAAGTTTTTTTTTTAAATATTTCTCCTTTGTTTTTATTTTTGTCTGTTTGTTTGCTCAAGCAGGGTTTCTTTGTGTAGTCCTGGCTATCCTGAAACTCAACCTATAGACCTCAAACTGAGATCCAGCTGCTTCTGCCTTCCACATGCTGGGAATAAAGGTGTGTACCACAACCACCTGGCTGGCTAAGACTCCTCCTCCTCTCCCTCCCTCCCTCCTCCCCCCCTCCCTCCCCGGGAGCTGGGGACTGAACCCAGGACCTTGCGCTTGCTCGCTAGGCAAGCGCTCTACCGCTGAGCTAAATCCCCAACCCCCTCTTCCTTCTTCTTTTGTTTGTTTTTTGAGACAGGGTTTCTCTGTCTAGCCCTGTCTGTCCTGGAACTCACTCTGTAGACCATGCTGTCCTTGAACTCAGAGATTCGCCAGCCTCTGACTCCCAAGTGCTGAGAATTTTGCATATGCCACCAACGTCTAACCTAAGAATACTACTCTTAAGTACTCATGAGGACCTCAACTCCCTTTTGTTCCAGAACCTCTCGAAACAGTATCACCAGGCAGTAACCAGGTATTCAAAACACATGACCTTGTGAAGACATTTCCCCTTCAAAATATAACATATGATGTAGAAAAGCTGTTAGGTGGGTTCTACCTTAGCCAACTGAGCAAAAAAATAAGGTGGGGGGAAAGGGGTGAGGAGTGCTGATGAGTGAATCTCACCCAGACCAGAAAAATAAGAATACTTCCTCTTGTAGTGCCTGCCTCTAGACAGCCATCAGGAACATTCTGTGGTGGCCCGTGGAATCCATGGTCCAACTCTTCTGCCCAGGGTCTTTCTCCTCAGATCTCTTAATTTTTGTCCCCGTTCTGTTCTTGCCCTCTGCCCACATGCCCTCCGCTGTTCTTCCAAGCTAAATATTGACTGCGACTATTTGACAAGAGCCTTCTTCACTGCCCTGCTTCACCCACATACTCTTCGGCAAGGTCCAGAATTTTCCCTGGCCAGGGGGGCATCTCTCAGTCCTTGGGAAGCTCTCCCTGCTTTCTGTCTCTCAGCCACACTGTCTATTTACTGTTCTTGTCTTCTGCACGTTTCTGTGTCCTCGCTAATTTCATCTCCTCTGCCTGGAATGCTTCTCCACGCCCTTTTCCATTCTGGCAAAGTCCTGCTCAAATTCCAGACTAAGCCCATCCCAGATGATTGCACGTTTTTTCTGTCTTCTCAGTTACAGGCTCTTTTCCTGGCTGTACTGTCCTCGTAGAATGAGTATAATAAGTTTGGTTTTGTTTTTTAAAGTGTGTGTGTGTGTGTGTGTGTGTGTGTCTGTGTGTGTGTCTGTGTGTGTGTCTGTGTGTATGTACTGGAAGGTGCTGATAGAGACCAAAGGAGAATGTTAGATCATCCTGGGGCTGGAATTGCAGGTGGTTTAAACCATGTGACGTGGGTGATGGGACCCAAACTCTATTCTTCTGCAAAAAACAGTAAAGACTCTTAATTGCTCAGCAATCTCTCCAGCACCCCAAGTCTGGTTTTATTTGTTTTTTTGTTTTTTTGTTTGTTTGTTTATTTGTTTTTTGCTTGCTTGTTTGTTTGTTTTCTAAGACAGGATTTCTCTGTGTAGCCTTGGCCATCCTGGAACTCACTTTGTAGACCAGTCTGGCTTTGAAGACAGAGAGATCCGCCTGCCTCTGTCCCCTGAGTGTTAAGATTAAAGGCGTATGCCACCACGCCCAGTTCTTCGGGAGAACTGCCTGTTACATTTGTCAACACTAAAGAAAACAAACTGTAACCACAAGTTTTTCTGAGTTCCTAGAGTCTGTGCTGCTTCCCATTGAGAGGTGCTGGATAAATATGTCCTCCTTTGACCTTGACCCCAGCAATACTAAGAAGTAAAGGAAAATCCATTGCTTTGTTCCTGGCCATGGGATCTCCTACCTAGACTGTTGTCTGCTGGATCCCAGACAGTGACCTGAGCAGGTGGTCTTCTCTGGCCACGGATCTGCTGTTGTAAGCCCTCTCTCTCCTTCCTACCGACCAGGCTTGGGCCTGTCCGACCATTGCTGGTGCCCGTAATGTCAACCATGCACACACACACTCTTCCTGCCGTGACCCAGGAACAAGGTGAGCACAACAACAGCAGAAACATTTCGTCCCTGCCAGTAGCTGGAGCCTTCTAAGGCCACCTTTGAAATGGCAAGCACCAGATAGAATTACCCTGGCCCAGAGCAGGCATGTCTGGTGGGACACTTAACTCTTTCCAGACCAAACCAAACTACCTTTTCCTCCAAATTGTTTTTCATTCCAGACTTCTACCCCATCTCCCCCTGGACCTTGTCTTTTTGGAAGCTGGTTTTTTCCACCCCTGGATCTCTTTTTCAGGCTGAGATAGAACAGAATCATCTCGGGATAATTTGAGTTTCCTGGACAACCGCACTGACTTGGAGAATATGCCCAGCATGCTCGCTGGCGGGGGGCTGGCCTAAGACTGAAAACAGACTCAGCAGGAAAATACTAGGTCCTACCAAACGTGATTTTAAAAAGAAAGGAAGGGAGAAAAAACAAAACAAAAACAACAGAAGCCAAAATGAAAACAAACAAACAAACCAACCTCCAGCCTTTCTGAGTATACAATATCCTCATCAAAACTACATAAAAGTAACTCAAGAGATAAAGTCTACCTAGTGCGGGGCTTGGTAGCACACACCCTTAATTCCAGCAGAGGCGGGAGGATCTCCTTGCATTTGAGGCCAGCCGGAGCCACACAGTTGAGTTCCAGGCAAGCTAGGGCTGCATATCAAAACCCTGTATCAGAAAGAAAGTTTATCTCGCAACCAGATGAGTAAACTGAGGCCCAGAAGTAAGGAAATGGCTAGCTCAGAACACAGAGCTTCACTCTCCACGGGGCTCTTTCTAGCTTCCACTCTAGGTTCTAAGACTCATTGACCAATCCGAGAGGTACAGCCGTTCGAAACAACCTTCACCATTTCCCATTCCCTCACTGCTTTGAAGGGAGTTCGATTTCTGAGTCCTTCACCTGTTAATTTACACTCTACTTCTGACCCCTCATTCTGGCCGTGAATATACTGTCTCCTGAACTTGCAACCATAGTTTCTAAACCTACATCAGGCACACAGAGGAACATTTACAACACAGATTCCTGTTTTTATTTTGGTGTTTTTTAATTCCTGTAGGTGAAGGTGGGGCCCTAGAATCTCAATTCTGGTAATTCCTTCAGGAATTTTTCCTTGAAGCAAGAGTAAGCCAGCCGACTTCTTCAGTCATCTTTTTGTTTATTTGGCTTGGTTCCCCTCTTTGGATCTTTTGAGATAACTTCTTACCGTACAGCCCAGGCTGGCCTCCAACTCACATGTAGGTCAGACTAGCTTCAAATTCTCAAACCTCCTGTCTCAGCCTTCTGAATTCTGGAATCACAGGCATGTGTCACCACCCCCAGCTTTCTAACCTGGAGAATCTATGCTTCTACATAAGGTGGAATCCCTTGCTTCTGACTCACTGGTGATTCATCCCTGCAAATTTTACAAAGAAAACCAGAGCAGGATATAACCGGAAGTATGGGTTTTCTATCCAGAGTTAAAGCAAGAAATCAGGCATCCAGAAAGAGTGTGGAGTCATTCAAGGTCACCAGCAGACTGCCTTCATCAGCAGAGCCACCCGGACATTTTTAACTCAAAGGCCATAAGAGTGTTGCTGTCCTGTAGAATAAATAGTAAAACAGAGACCTGTGACCCCGAATGATTCAACTCTAAAGGTGAAAGCCAATTAATGACCGTGTACCATCTCTCCATCCATGATAAAGCAGGCCCCATCTCAGACAATGGAGACACATAAAACACTGAAACGCTGAACTGGTGACGGGAAGACAAAGCTAAAATAACTTGCCCATGATACTTCCTCTTAGGTGTAACTTTCCCATTTACACAGAGCATGGTCTCATGAAGAACAAGAGCCCTGGCATCTTAAACCTCTGTTCACTTAACTTGGGCTAAATGAGTGGCCTCCTTCTGTGTAGCTAATTCAATTTATAATTAATTGGAAGTAGCCTAACACCAACACACAACTCACCGGGTCATTAGATTCTCTTAGCTTCTACCAAATCCAAAGTGTAGCACAGACTTTGTGATAAAGAGGGAGCTCCTATAGGGAAAGTTCTAATCCTCTTGAGTTACAAACACACTAGGCTCCATGGGCCGGAAGTTGTAGAGTTAACTGGAAAACACTGAGGAATATTCTAGGGATTATCACAGATCCCTGAAAACTCTTCTAGGCTTTATTGTCTGACCCTACTTCCAATTTACTGTTTCCTGAGTGTATGTGCAAGGTAACCAACCAGCTTCCTTGCTCCCGCTAGCATGCCCTCCTTGCTATGACGGACTATATTCTTCCGGAGCAGTGAGTGAACCATGGCCCAGGTCCCACAAATCTCTGAGCCAATAGGCTTGAGATCTTGGTGAGTACGCTAAATATAGGGCCAGAAGCTTTAGAGTGACTGAAATAAATAAGCCCGATGTGACTAAGGTGCCCAGTTGCCCTCAGGAAGTAGGAACAGGATGATTGCAAGTTGGAGGTTGCCCTAGTCTACACAGTAAATTTAAGCCCAACCTGGAAAGACATTGTCTCAAACGACAAAACAAAGCAAGCCTAAAATACTATTCCTCTAAAGATGTACAGGATTTAAATAGCTACCATCATCTGGGATTTCACATCCTAGAACACCAAGGCTGCTTGGCAACCTATCTATATTCTTCTACCTCCATCCTTAGTATTCGGCTGTAGTTCACTGTTGGCCTGCAGGATGAGAAACTCTTGCCTCATACACATGCATGTGGCAATCCACAGAGCAGACAAGTGAGCAGAAAATACAAAGGAAGGATAGAGATAGCGGAAAGGGAGCAAAAGACCGAAGGCAAAGATCCACAGGATAGACAATAATCCCAGAACAAAAACCAGAGAAGCAAACAGAAAAAAAAAAAATAATAACAAGTGATGAACCAGACAGAGAACCCAGAGGGTAAAAACCACCATCTAAAGGGTTGGGGATTTAGCTCAGTGGTAGAGCGCTTGCCTAGGAAGCGCAAGGCCCTGGGTTCTATCCCCAGCTCCAAAAAAAAAAAAAAAAAAAAAAAAAAAAAAAAAAACAAAACAAAAACAAAAAACCAAAAAACCACCATCTATGCAAACCTGAAAACCTGAATTCTACCCCTGGAACCCACATAATATTAGAAGAAAAAAAATTACCCTTTGACCTCCAAATGAGTATCATGGAACATATGTAGCACCCTCAGTAATGAAGAAAAAGACAAGAAGGCAGGTGAGATCTTTACCTTTTAGTGTAAATAGTAAAGACAAGAAATGCTTCTTAGTTCCAGACTGTTCTGAGTTGAGGCAGTAGGAAGAGCAGGATGGAATTTATGCTTATATGATGGCTTAAATGTAGAATGTCCCCCATAGGCTTATGTGCCCGAACACTTGGTTGTTAGCTGGTGGTGCTGTTTAGGAAGGTTTGGAGCTTGCAGGAGGTAGAGCTAGGCTGGAAGCACTAGGTCAGTGCAGGCAGATCTTGAGGCTTTATTGTCTGACCCTACTTCCAATTTGCTGTTTCCTGAGTGTATATGCAAGGTAACCGACCAGCTTCCTTGCTCCTGCTAGCATGCCCTCCTTGCTATGACAGACTATACCCTTCCGGAGCAGTGAGTGAACATAAACACTTTCCTGGGTTGCTTTAGTCAGAGTATTTTATAACAGCAATGAGAAAGGAACTAAAACAATTTGAGAGCTAAACTGGAGCAGACACTTGGGTCCGTTGTCTAGAACCAGGTGAGGGCAGGACTGTCCTGACAGACAGTCATATGTCTCCATCTCATTCTGGTTTCTAACAATGCTAATCACAGCCTGCCCTAGATCTGCCTTAGAGGAGGATGGAGAATTCTCAGTGGTCAAAACAAATGAAGAGGATCCCTCTGAGGAAACTGGAAAGTTGAAGGAAATGTTGGCATGTAAAGCAAGCTCCTTGAGTGCCAACACAGGGTCACGTGCCTTACTCTATAAAGGAATTCAAAGTCTCTGTATGGAAGCTGACTGTGGGGAAACCATAGGTGCCTACTAGCAGACTAAAATAGCAAATGACACACACTGGGTGACTGAAACAGAAACTCACTCCCCACAGTTTTAGAGGTCAGAAGTTCAAGATCAAGGTTCAGTTGTGTCTTCCAACAGCTTAGAAGGAAATATAATTTCTTTTATGGATCTTCTCATAATGGCACTAATCCAGTTCTTGAGGGCTCCATCCTTGGGATCCAATCACTCCCCTAAATTCCCCATCCAAACACCCTCACACTGGGGATGGGGGTGGCAACAAGTAAGAGAGGGTGTAAGCTAGCACACCTCACCCCTCCAATCCATTCCTCCCTCCTTCTCCTTTTTGTTTTCTTCCTTGAAACACAATTCCATTGGGTAGACCAGCTGGCCTAGACTCAAAATCTGTCCCTCCAGCAAAAAAATTTCAGGTATGTGTCATCATCCCCAGATTCTCTTTTCATCATATTCTGAAAACCTGTCAATTACATTTGTGAGTGTTTATGCCTATAATCCCAGCTGTAAGGATTTTTGGACTAGTCTAAGATACATAACAAAACAGTAAAAGAAAAGAAAATGCAACTTACAGATGTGAGTGTTTTGCTGTATAGGTTTGTATCTTTAAAAAAAATTCCTTCTTTAAGAATTTACTCTCCGGTTCCTCTCCTAATTTGTCCACCATCTACTCCCACCTCCACCTCCTTGCCACTGCAACTTCTTCATTCTTTTTCCTCTAAATAACCCTTCAAGTCCAGTTTGTCTGTCTATATTACTAGAGATGGGCCATGAGCTGGGGAGTGGCCAACCCTCCAGGAGCCATAGCTTTAAATAAAACTGTCTTCTCAGAAGTCGACTAGGAGTGAGGGCAGGTGAACCCCTCCCCACCCCCAGGCCTGTGCTAGCTAGAATGTTAATTGGTTTCAAGTTGCAGGTAGCCATAGCTGCCATGAGTTTTTGAATGTCCTGAAATCACTGTTTACTCCCTAACCTCTGGATCTTACAATCTTTCTAGCCCCTCTTCTGCAATGGTCCATAACCGCCTTCCCCCAGTGGGAGAGGGGACCAGTGACCGAGATTCCCCTTTGTGGCTGAGCACTCTTTGCATACTGACCAGATAGATGTGAGTTTCTGCACTAGCTACTGTTCACTACACAGACAAGTTTCTCTGATGAAGTCTGAGAGATGTAAAAGTCTAGGCTTATATCTTTATTCTGAATGCTACATCTACCCTTGAACCTTTTGTGGGACCTTCTCTGGGCTCCCAAGAAGTAAACACAACCATGAAATTTGTGTTTACCTTTAAGTTAACTTTTTAATATATGTGTCTATAAATATTAACAATCATTATTTGTAGTTAATCTTATAATTTGATTAAAAGATAATGCATAACCTGAAATTTGCCTCTCAAATATTTTTTTTACAGATTTATTTATTTATTATATACACTGTAGCTGTCTTCAAACACACCAGAAGAGGGCATCAAATCTCATTACAGATGGTTGAGTCACCATGTGGTTGCTGGGATTTGAACTCAGGACCTCTGGAAGAGCAGTCAGTGCTCTTAACCACTGAGCCACCTCTCCAGCCTGCCTCTCAAATTTTAAATTTCTAGTATTCTAGTTTATCTTCATTCTACTCATAGATATAATTCATTCATTTAATTGTATATTCTTCTTTTAGACAAATAGTTCTGAACATATTTATCCCATCGCCTTTTGATAAACATTTAGTTTTCATTTTTGCCATTTCAAAGCTCTATTGACAACCGTATACAAGTTACTCTAGGACATAACAACCTATAAAAAAAAAAAAAGACACATATACATTCAGCTCTCACAGATGGTACCAAGTTGTCCATATACTGGCTCTCCCAGTATATGCTTACCAACCGTCTATTTGGGTTACTGTTACATGATAAAACACCATATCTGAAAAGCATCTTGATGAGGAAAGGGTTTAGTTAGCTTATACTTCCATATCACTGTTCATTATTGAAGAAGTCAGGGCAGGAACCTGGATGCAGGAGTTGATGATGAAGCCATGGAGGGGTGCTGCTTTCTGGTTTGCTCCTAATAGCTTGCTCAGCCTGCTTTCTAGAATCCAAGACCACCAGCCCAGGGGTGGCACCACCCACAGTGTGAGCCTTCCCCCATCAATCAATAATTAAGAAAATGCTCTACAGGCTTGCATTCAGCCAGATCTTTTGGAGACATGTTCTTAATTCAGGTCCCCTCCTCCCTGATGACTCTACCTTGTGTCAAGCAGACACACTAATGAACAGTGTGTATTTTCCTCTTTTGTACCTTCCACATCCTCACCAAATTTTAGTTCTCATTAATCTAATAGGTATAGATGAACATTTTTTATTTTATTTCTATGATTATTTGTTAGAATAGCACCTATACCTATTTTTGCCCTCTGAATTGCCTTTTTTTCATTTTCCTTTTCTTGTTTGCGAGTAGATTATTTATCAGTTCTTTGCAGTTGTTCTTTACATCTTCCGGATGCCGAGCCTTTGTGGATGATATATATTAGAAAGTGTCATTTGTGTTTTAGTTCCCAGATCGGTGCTTTTCCTTCATTCAAGAGTTTTATTCTTTCTCATAATCTAGTCAAGTATGCCAGATTTTCATTTATAGTTGCAATTTTGTTGTTTTGTATATAAATTCTTCTCTATCCTCAGCAATAGCTTCCTATAATTCATTTTAGATAGTGCTTTTCCTTACTTAGAACTTGGGTTTTCAAAAACACATCTTCATGTATAATGCCCCTTTCTTTACACATCATATCTCTGATGGCCATGCTAGCTCAGTCAGTCAACAGGGTCTTGAGGGAGGGAGTGAGGATTAAAGAAAGAAAAGACAACTAAACAACATTATAACATGAGCCCAGCCAGTACTGAAGCTGAAGTGGGTTTATTTTTTTTTCCAGTCTGCTTTTATATCATTCTAGGTACATACAAAGAATATGGTCAGCCCTAAGGCATAAACAAAGTAGTCAAGGAACAAGCAAAGCATAAATAGAGGTCCCTGATTTCCGTATTCAGGGTCTTAATAAGACCCTCAAGATACAAAGAACACAGTCCTCAGCTGTACTCATCTTGAGCCTACTTCCTTGTCCTAGCCCAATGTCAAATTCTTGCCAAATTCCTAGAAGACAGCCACAAAAGCTCTCCATACTGCATTTGTTTGACTTTATTGTCTTCCATTACTCTTCCTGCTTTATAATCTACTGGCATTATACCATCTTGACTAAACAGCTGATAAAGTCTTGATAGATGTCACACAAGACTTCCTCATCCTCTCCTTTTTCACTCCCCCTCCCAAACTCTCTTAGCTTCTTCATCTTCCACATTAACTTGGGGACCAGTCTGTCCATCGCTGTGTAATGCCTGTTTTGGATGATGTTCACTGGGCAATGACCCAAAACATAGCACTCTGCCGAATGAGAGAAATGAAAGGGCTTCCCTGGTGTCAGATATGAAATCAGCAAGACAAACACAGAAAGAAGAGGATTGAGAGATTACAGAAATAATGAAAGAGGAACCCAGAAAGGTAAATCCAGGTCAGGTTGCCATTTCCCTAACTTTGTTGATAGTATGTGTAATCTTGAGGGCAAGCTAAGCTCGTTCCCTTCATCACAGAGGAACCACGCAGTTGTTACAGTTATTACTGAATTTGTTGCAGCAGAGCCTAGTGCTACACTATACTGAACTCCAGAGCCCCAAAATAGTTCCTGTTTTGCTTCCATGTTCCAATCATTGCTCATAATTTTCTTATAGCTTGCCCTAAGCCACAACCACCCAATGAATGGAAATCTGGGTACCAGAGTCTCTAACTAGCTAAACTTCTGCTTCTCAAAGCTATCTCACAGATTTCAGCTAATATAGCTTAAATTATAGATCAACATTGTTGAGGTTTGGTCTTTTACTATGTATTTTAATGCTAAATACTGGCCCCCGATGCCTCATTGCCCCCAGGAACAAGACAATCAGCACATACGCAAGTGATCCTATGTAACCTTGCCCCCCAAGTTATTCCTGATTGATGAATAAAGAAGCCTACAGTCTGAAGCTGGGCAGAATTGACATAGGCCGAGTTTGGATTTCCAGGCTTGGGGTGAGGAGAACCACGAGAAAGGAGAAAATGGAGAGAGGACAAACTGATATAGGATAGAAATCATGAAAACATGAGGGTTGGCCAATCGGAGTTAAGAGCTGCCCGGATGGACAATGACAAGTTATAACTTGGGTAATTGATGGAGAAGAAAATTCTAATAGCTTAGAGGGTAGCTACCTGCCCAGCTCTAGTGCATTAAAGGTTTATTATAAATATAAAAATTGTGTGTCTTTTATCTGCAAACTGATGATCAAAGGCCAGGTAGAAACCGCCAATTGAGATTAAATAAATTTGACAACACAGTATCAGCTACTTTATATCTTTACAGTATTAATTTATTCCATCTGTGGCATTAGCTTATGTCTTTATTGAATTCTTCCTTGATATTTCTCTTGAACTAAAAAAAAAAAACTCCAGAAAATTTGTACCTATTCTAAACTTAAATACAATACATTTTGACTATTTTTTGAGACAGGGTCATGCTATACGTCTCTGAATAGCTTGATACATAAGATGTGACCCAGACTGATCTTGAACTCTTGACAAGTCTCTGCTTTGGCCTCTCAAGTGCTAGAATATAGACATTTTCCACCACACCTGGATTCTAATAAATTGCTAATGGCTCACAACGAAGACTTGCTGCAAATCTGCTGAAAGTGTGTATACACTAAGATTTTGAACTATCATTAGTTCTGATTGTTTTAAGACAATTATTGTATTTATTGTGTGTATATGTAGGGAGGTATGTTTGACATGGTGCATGTGTAATGGTCAGAAGACAACTTGAGAGAGTTAATTCCACCAAATGAGTCCTGCAGATTGAAGTTAGTCAGGTTTGTCAGGAAGTACCCCCTGAGCCACTTGCCAGCCTAATTGAAATTGTTTATTTGCTTGACTTTTTTTCTATTTATAACATGGCATCATCTGTAATTAGGATCAAAGTTGCCTCTTTTCCCTTAGTCCTATGTCTTTGTTTCTTTTTCTTATCCTATCGCTTTGGCCAGCTGTAATGGCTTAAATGAGAATGTTTCCCATTGATTCATGCGTTTGAACACTCAGTTCCAGTTGTCAATTTTCTTTGGGGACTTTTAGCTGATTGTGTAGTTTGAA
This sequence comes from Rattus rattus, assembly GCF_011064425.1. Taxonomy (NCBI): domain Eukaryota; kingdom Metazoa; phylum Chordata; class Mammalia; order Rodentia; family Muridae; genus Rattus; species Rattus rattus. The sequence continues at coordinate 23,164,202 of NC_046155.1, forward strand.
TATGTTACCAATGCTTGGGCCAAGGAGTGGTACTGTTAGTAGATATGGCCTTGTTGGGGGAAGTGTGTCACTATAGTGCTGGGCAATGAGATCCTCCTCCTCCTAACCACATGGGAGACAGTCTTCTTCTAGAGGCCTTCCGATGAAGATGTAGAACTCTCAGCTCCTCCTGCACCATGACTTCCTGGATGCTGCCATCCATGTTCCCGTCTTGATGATAATGGACTGAACTTCTGAGCCTGTAAGCCAGCCTCAATTAAATGTTGTCCTCTTAAGAGTTGCCTTGGTCATAGTGTCTGTTCACAGCAGTAAAACCCTGACTAAACCAGTGGTGAAGCTTTGCTGAGGAAACAAATCTCTGGGAGGTACATTTTGAGGTTTCAGAGCCTCACCCCACTTCCTTCTCTGTGCTTGCATTTGAAGGTGTGAACTCCCAGTTTCCTGCTCCTGCAGTCGTGACTGTTGCTGGTTGCTGTGCCTGCCCTCTGAGATACACTCTTATTCCTCAGGAACCATAAGCCAAAATAAACTCTCTTCCATAAGTAGTTTCTGGTCATGGTGTTTTATCACAGCAATGGAAAAGTAACTATGACACTAGGACTTCCATAATCTTGACCAAATGCTATTAAGGAAGTAATCTAGCTTCCTTCTGTCTAACGGAAAAAGCTTCTGGGAAATTTATCATCGAATGTCATGATTCTTGTAAATTCTTGGAAGCTGTATATCAGTATAACATTTTTCTTCTCGTCCTAATTTGGATTTTATCACAAATACATTTTAAGTTCCAACTAATGTCACTCAGTTAAATTGATCGCGTGCTCTTTCTCTTTTATTCTGATTGTTGGTACCCTGCCTCTGAAGTGGCCTCTGTCATTTCTGCCTCTGGACAGTTGTGCTTTTCTGTAATGTGGTACTGGATCTAAGACTCTTATTCCAAGATAATGTGGCAGAATAGTATGTCGCTTCTGACTACAGTCAATACATTTTTTTCCCTTGATTATGAAATAAATTGCTTTCTGCCTTTTGCTGTTCTATAAGTAGTTCAAATAGAATTTTCTCTGTGTTCTTAAATTATGTCATTATTTTATATGTATAGGGTTTGGGGGGAGTTGTGGCATTTTGGGGGGCATTGCCTGCAAATATGTCTGTGTGCCACATTTGTAGAATGCTTGTGGAAGTCAGGAAGGGGTATTAGATCACATGGAATTCAAGTGACAAGTGATTGGGAGCTACGGCACCTGGATCTTCTGAAAGAGCAACCAGAGCTCAACCCCTGGGCGGCCTCATCAGCAATCCCCTCTCTCTCTTTAGTGGTTAAAATAAAAGTTTGTGGTTAGACTTAGCCAACTGAATTAGGTTCAGATGATAATCAGGTAGCCAGTTCAGCATACACTTTCTCTCCGCCATGCCTGATCAGGTCACGTCAATATCATGGAGTTTCTTCACAGCCTGTTTGGTGCTTGTTGGCCTTGACGTCCACAGTGAACACATGCTGTCTGTCTGCTTCATGATGGTCTCAGTGGCCAGGGGGAGCTCAATGCTGGTATGGTTTCACCTGGGGGTATTCTTGCAAGGGCGAAGGGGCCGCCTTCTGCCCAGCTGGAGGCACATGCCTTGCAGATCTTTTCTGTAGCTTTGGATGCTTCTCAGCACAACCTTCCTGACTTTTAAGGCCTTTGTGTTGGCTTCAGCTTTGGGAGGGGCAGGTGCTCCTGTCTTCGCTTTAGGTGGCATCTTGTCAAGGGGGCCGTCTCTTTCTGAAGAGTTAGTAACGCTTGACTGAAAACGAATCTGTGTTTGGCATCACTAAAATGATGATGTTTAAATCCCCAAGTCAGTAACTAATGGTTACCGAGAGTTTGCTTGCTGGCTTATTTATTTTTCTGAGACTAGGTCTCACCATGTAGCCCAGGCTGATTTGAACCAGCAGTTGCCTTGTCCAGGCTTTTCAGTTCTATAACAGATGTATGACGTCACACCTCTTTCTCACTCACTTTCGGGGTGGCATGTTTTCTTAAATATTGCCCGTTCTATCAGTTTAGAAATTTAGTGACGTAAGCTTGTTTGTATTCATCATTCACAATATTTTTAATCCCTAAGTATCTGCTGAATAATCTCAATATTACTCACAGCTTTCTTCCTTTACTCCTGGACTGAGCTTGCCAGAGACACAACTGTTGTGTTCAAGCTTCCAAGAAGTTTTGTTTGCCATGGTTTTAGTTTCTTAGTTTCTATTTTACGTCATTTTGGTGTTATCATTACTAATTTCCTGATTATGCTCTCTTGAGATTTACCCCCATTCTACCCTCTCATTATAATACTTAGCTAATATATTTTCAAATTTTATTGGTATTTAATAAATGAGGGATATGCAGTAATTTCAATGCAAGTTTCAGACTAGTTAGATCCTAATGTCTTTTTCTATTTCACAATTTCTTCTATCAAGCCAATGCTTCTATTTTATTTAAGTAAGTACACTGTAAGTACACTGTAGCTGTCTTCAGACACAGCTGTCTTCAGAAGAGGGCATCAGGTCTCATTATAGATGGTTGAGAGCCACCATGTAGTTGTTGGGAATTTTAACTCAGGACCTCTGGAAGAGCAGTCAGTGCTCTTAACCACTGAGCAGTCTCTCCAGCCCCAGTTTCATGATATCATTTTTTATATATGTAATGTGTTTGAACACAATTATACCCCACTAGCCTCTCTTGTTCCCTTCATTCTCTATGACCCGCTTACTCTTCTCAACTAGTCCCCCTTCTAGTTTCATAACTGGTTTTTGTTTGTTTCATAAACAGGTGACTTCATTAAGGTAACTTATATGAGCCTAGGTAGTGGGTTAGTTCCAGGAACATGGGTAAATTACCAGGGGCTACACACTAGAGAGAATGTTTGTTTCCCTCCCAACAACCATTAACTGCCTTAAGATCCTCACCAAGCAAGGGTGGGGCCTTTTGAAACCACTCCTCCCATCTTGATGGAATGTTGACTGGTCCAATATTGTTCAGATCTTGTGCAGATAGTCACAGCTGCACAATGACTACATAGCAAGTAGAAGACACCATTCCATAACAATCTAACTCTTGTTCCAACTCTTATATTCTTTCTGCCCCTCTTCCATGATGTTCCCTTAGCCTTGGAGAGAGTGATATGAAAGTCTCATTTAGGGGCTGAGCATTCAACCATTACTTGTGCCCGGCGTTTTGGCCAGTTATAAGATTTTGAAGTCACCAGCACCCACTTGTAAAAAAGCAGGGTCTTTGTCCAAAGCTGTTGGCAACACTAAGATATGGGCATAAATATAACATAAATATTTAATGTAAACATGAATATTTGAAAGGCAAGTTAGCCAGTACATTATGTCTACTTAGCGAACAACAACATGAGCTTTCCTGCTACAGCTTACAGTTTTCCCAGTCACAGCTTTCCACCAGGCTTATAGGATCTGATAGGAATTCCCTTCTGTTGTTTGGGCTGCAATTCCCATGAGTACGTGGTTAGTTGAGTTCATAACAGCCATGCCACAACTGCTCTTGCAAAGAGCATAGTGTAGCTTTTTTAATCAATTAATCAGTTTGTATTTGTGATCAGGATATCATTCTAGGTAGCCCACGCTGGCCTCCTACTTTCAGTAATCCCCCTGCCTCAGGTCCTTGGATGTTAGAATTATGGGTGTGAGCCATTGCAGCCTGTTGAGTATCTTAAGCATACTTATTTTAGGTCATTTTCAGATTAATTAATTACTCTCTTTGTTGTTGGTTTTGTCTTCTTTAAATTTTTGGTTTTAAGCTCATCTTATGTGAGCTCACACTTTTTCTTCAATATTGCTAGTCTAAAAATGTTTTGCTCACCAATCTTCAGCCCAGACCTGTAGGGCTTCTAAACCATAATTAGATTTTGTAATTTACAGTTTATGGCAGATGGCCTAGGATAATAACTACATTCTTGCTATAAGTAGCTTGATTTAGATACTGGACAAGAGAGTCTATCTGCTTTTTCTGCCTTCTTATTTTCTCTTCCCTATGTGAGCTATGCTGTGGTCAGTTTACTTTCCTCCTGAACCCCCTTCCAAAGATGTAGAGAGGGGACGATGCCTCCTCCCTGGACCCCAGCTTTAAGCAACGTATGTGTGTGTGTGTGTGTGTGTGTGTGTGTGTGTGTGTGTGTGTGTATTTTGTTTCCTCAGAAGGCCAGCTGTTTCAGTTCTTCTTACTACATGTTTTTCTCTGAATGGCAAATGCTTATCCAGTTTTTTAGCATGACTATATATATGTGTGTGTGTGTGTGTGTGTGTGTGTGTGTGTGTGTGTGTATGTATGTATATGTATATGTATATATTTGTTTCCTCACTTTTATTTTGTCTATCATTGGTATCTTAGAGCAAAGATAGTGCCCTACTTACATAAACTTACAATGCATTCTGATAGGAGTCTTATGCTAATTCTTCTACTAGGTCTCATGCAGAAAAATCTCTGTCTATGTGGAAAAGTTTAACAGTTGTGGAAGGAGCAAGGACACACTTAATGTACATTCAAAGCTTGTGGTTTGCAGGCTACAGCATTCTGTGCTGGTCCACACGTTCTCCCTAAGTAGGAAACTGGTTTTGTTTGCTTGTCTGGTTTTTGGCCTTGTTTCTAATTATGTGCTTGAACGAAGAGAGTGGTAGTGAACAGTTACCACCCATCAATGGATGACCCACTGCCTAATTGTCTAATCCCTTATTTGGTGGAATCCTCCTCAGTGGTTTCTAGTTAAAAACCAACAGAGATGTTAACAACAACAGCTATATGCTTAAGATGTTAAAACAAAGTCTGTTGCTCAATTTACCTTTGAATTTGTCAAGGTGTGAAATATGAGTGTGTGGTAATGTGGCCACAGTGGAGGTGAGAGCTGACATGAAAGACAGCACGTACACCATATTCACACACACACACACACACACACACACACACACACACCATATCCACACACACCCTATTCACACACACACACACCATAATCACACACACACACACACACCATATCCACACACACCATATTCACACACACACACACCATATTCACACACACACACACACACCATATTCACACACACGTCATATTCACACACACACACACACCATATCCACACACACCATATTCACACACACACACACCATATTCACACACACACACACCATATTCACACACACACCATATTCTCACATACCACACTCGCTCACACCATATTCACACATACCATATTCTCACATACCATATTCATGCACACCATATTCACACACACACATCATATCCACCTACCACATTCACACATGCCACATTCAGCAAGTCAAAAAATTAATAATTTGGGGTGATAAAGTTATTTTTACTTTTATATATGTGTGTGTGTACATATATATATATCAATAATATTAATTTAAATGTGTATATAACACTAACAGATTTTCAGAGAAATTACTGTGTCCTTTGTGTTGAGTCCTTAGACCCCCAAGGAGTTCAGGCTTCTGACTGCCCAGTACTTTGGTAAGCAATAAGCGAAGTCACCATGAGAGCCAAAGGAAAGACACAGAATGAAAATGTTCGCTAGTTGTTCATGTGCTTCAGTTTTTTACTTTCTACTTTGTAACCGGGGAGGCTGACCCCAAAGCCCCTGGTTTTGAAACTCCAGAATGCATGAGAGTTTAGTCTTCCCCTCGGACAATTTCTTTTTTCTTTGCACATATATATATGTGCAAAGACACACACACACACACACACATATATATATATATATATATATATATATATATATATATATCTCCCCATTATTGAATATTCTGTTCAAAGTGTAACAACCCCAACCACTGAATATACTTTCTATCCCAGCCCGTCTCTGTAGTCTTTCTGTGACCACCATATTCTCCAAACTAAACGCATATCTGACCCGATAATGAAACTGAATCTTGAAAATTAAGACCTTCCTGTAAACAGGCGATGTATATTCTGTTGACTTAGGCCACCCGAAGGTCAGTGATGGACAGACAGAACTGTGTCTAACCTTAGACAAGGGGCTTTCCTCCTAAGCAGGAAAATGGGGTCTCAGAGGAGCCAGTCCCGTCAGTAGCCCTGGTAGTGCAGCTGGGGTGTCCTCATACTGGCTTTTCCCATCTTCTCTCCCGTCATGGCATGCTTCTGAGACTCCTGTCTTCCCTCACAGCATAAGGTTTCCTACCGACAGAGGCCCTATTAATTATTCCTTTGTTCAGTCTCCCAGTCAGGTACCCATCTCCCCTCATTCATCTTTCCTTCATATTTTCTTGCACCCTGGCATCTCTTCAATATAACAGCCCTTGGAAATCTATGCCTCCTTATTTGCAGTTTCCCTCTCCTTTCTTCTTTCCTCTCATCGTGTGTTTATTTTGGCATAATGATCTTCCCACTCAAATATTCACCAGTCATGAACAAGAACTAATATGTCTTCACTGAACTTCCAAAAAAAAAAAAAAAGAAAGAAAGAAAGGAAGGAAGGAAGGAAGAAAGAAAGAAAGAAAAAGAGAAAAGAGAAAAAAGGGGTTGGGGATTTACTCAAAGTGGTAGAGCGCTTGCCTAGAAAGAAAAAGGCCCTGGGTTCGGTCCAAAACTCGAAAAAAAAAAAAAAAAAAAAAAAAAAAAAAAAGAAGAAGAAAAAGAGAAAAAAAAAATCACCAATTGGAGCTGGAGAGATGACTCAGCACTTAGGAACACTGGTTGTTTTTCCAGAGGACCAGGGTTCAATTCCCAACACCCACATGACAGCTAACAACAGCTTGTAACTTCAGTCCCAGGGTATCAAACATACTCTTCTAGCCTCCACAAGTTGTCATATGCTACATGCTACAGGGACATACATGCAGGCAAAGCACTCATACACATAAAATAAAAATAAATACAATCTAAAACAACAATAACAGCACCACCGATTTTCCCAATAAGCATCTAACTGTTGGGAATGTTATTTGGTACAAGATAAATCGTGAACCATGTTTTTGGTTAGACACCAAACATTTTATGTCATGCACATCTGTGCCAAATCAAAGGGCTGAGACAACAAAAACATCGTCTGTGGGGTTTTACGTCATTATGGAGGCAAGCACAAGGTGGCTTTCAACCTCTTGGGCTCAAGGCATCTTTCATCAGCCTGTGAAGTAGCTCACACACACACACACACACACACACACACACACACACACACACACACACACACACTCATGCCTAGCCTAGTGGCTCATTCATTCTCATTCATTTTCCACGACACATGCTCTGTCTCCCCCCACATATTACTATTTCTTTGTCTCCCCTCTCCTCTTCTCCTCCCTTCTCCCTCTACCGCCTTTGTTCTCTTTTGATTTCTAAATATGACAGGTAACTTTTCTCTGAGTAACGAGGTCGTGGCTTGTTTATCTGCCTGTTCTGTGGCACTGGGGTAGGGACTGGACCTTGTCTCTGCTAAGCAAGCGCTCTATAACCACAACCCGTGCATTTCAAAGTCTCACACGTTTAGCGTTTATGTTGACCTAGAGGTATTTTTCTCTGCTCCCACTTTATTTTTAGTTCAGTGTGAGTGTAAAAGTCACCAAAAGGTTAAAAAAAAAAAAAAAGAAAAAAAAGAAAAGAAAATTGGGAAAAGTACAAAATTTTAATATAACAGTTTATTTGGGGGAAAAAAAAAAAAGCCAGACTACATTTAACTTTCAAGTCGCTGTTTGTTATTTAAATTTGCTTTTAAAGTCTGACCTGCCCAGCGCTTGGAAGGCAGAGGCCAGCAGTTCTATGTAATTTTCGTGGGCAGTCCAGTCTATACATCAAGTTGTAGGACATATTAAGATCCTGTCTAAAAATAAAGACAAATGTAAAATAATCAAATTTGTTTTTTATTGTTTAATTTACATATTTTGTTTATGCAAAAATATACTGGCTATCTTTAAAACATGTGGTTATGTTTATTTCCCTTAGATTCAGCTGATGAATTTTAAGATAGCAATTAAAACCATTCAGTAAAGATGGGTGTACTGTGTTCAGGGAATCCTATAAAGCACTGGGAATCTAAAGATGAAATCAGCTCAGATCTGCCTGGAGCTCATAACCTATTCTACTCTGATTTTTAAACTGGGGAAATAGACAACTCGGGAAGCACAGAGACGAAATCGAAAGACAGGCAGAGGGAGGGGGTGGGGCATGGGGGGTCGCTTTCCCTGCAGCTGTGAGGAGTCATGGATTTCAAATGGATGTGGGAAGTCGATGGGGAAGATGGTCCAAGCCTTTGCTTAGTCTCTCCTGAAGCAAAAACAAAAGAATGTGTGCTTGATTCCTTTAAGATCTGCAAAGCAACTAGCTTGCTAAGCTCCCAGAAGTCATTTAAGGTTCTCAGTTAGTGGCTAATAATTAACATTCATCTACGAGACAACTCCACTCTATCCACCCACAGAGACCTCAAACTCAACTTATTCAAAAAACAATGGATTTATGCTTGCCTAAAAACCCCTCTCACTACGTTTTTTCCGAGGTGCGTTCCAGTCTGGTTTGGAATTCCCAATCCTCCAGTCTCAGTTTCCTGAGTATTGGGCTGACAGCACAAACAAACACACACACCTACCTCTGTCTTTTTCCTGAGACCGAAAACCTGAACCATTTGCCATTGCCCTTAAGTAAAGGTCATGGGTATTCAAAGAACTATCTTGAACTGAGGTCAGTTTTTTTTCTCTTTCCTTTATTCCTTGCTGTATTAGAGATCAACCCAGAGTGCGTGTGTGGCAGGCAAGCCAACTTAAAGGGTTAGTCCTTTAAGGTCTCACGTGTGGCTGCCTTCTTGGCCTCCCCAACTCCATTGCTGTCTTTCCTCATTATATTTCCTTCAGTTTTTACATCAAAGTAAGCTGTTGCCTCAGGAACCTTGTCCTGGCTGCTCCTCTTTCCTAGAATGTTGACCCTTCACTCCATCTGGCCTTTCTTGCTTGGTTTAATGCTACCCAGCTGCTCTTCCAGTCTCTCCCTGACGTTTTAACAAGGTGTTATGTTTTCTTTAAGCACCCTTCCCCTCTCCTACCACAGTACTAACCATGCCATACGGCTCTTGGTTCATTTTCTCCCTTTTCAGGCTGTAGGTTTAAGAAAGCCGGGGTCATTCTTGTTCTATTTTCCAGTCTATCCTTAGGAGCTGAAGCTAGCCTGTCTAACTCTAGCCAGATACACACTGGCAGACAGCAGGGATTAAAAAAAAAATGAATCTTATCTTGTACAAGGAGTTACCGAAAGCTACCTGTGGACTCTGTGGTTTAGTTCAAAGAAACAGATTGTCAAGAAGCACATTTAGTTCACCAGCAGTTGTATCTGAATGCTGCACATCTCAAAGTGAGCTTTTCTTGGTTCTTCAAGGGCTGAAGCAGCACTCAGAGTTCCCTTATGAGCTTCCTCTACTTCCCCTCCTGGTCACCTCCCCACTCCCTTCTGTGAGGTGACTGCTCCCTGGACCCTGCAGTAGCTTACCTACTCTCCCAAAGTTGTGAAACTCCTCTGCATCTTCCCCTTCCCCTACTGTTGCTGGGTAACTTGAAGCCAATCAAGGGCCATCTTCTTCCAGAAGATAAGATGGGATTAGCATCCGTTGAGCCTCTCAGACTCCCAAGTTCTAGTGAGTGTCTGACCCACAGTGTTCTCTGCCCAAACATGGTAGAAAACAAGGTACACTAACAGATACACATGATGGATGTAAATACCAACTCTAGAAAAAACAAGGCAATGGTATATGGATTTCTTGAGAACCAGTAGGCTCCCGGCTAGGTCTCTCTCTAAAGGAGTGAGACTGGAAAATGACTCATGAAAGCCTTATAGCTCAATTCTCTGAGCTGAAGACCTAAGAGCCAGCTTGTTGACGTCTCACTGCTGCTTTCAGAACCATTACAGAGTGTGGGGGGAAAAAAAATCTTAGGAATTTGTCTATCAGCACCAAAATCCATTTATGGTTTCCCAGGCAACTCTTCGACATTGCTAAGACATTCAAGTTGTTATAAACTTTGAGGATAGCAATGGGCATACGGCAGCTCTGGTATTTTCCTCTTGGCTGTCTGCTTCATTCATGCCCCTCCGTGTTCCAGTCTGTGAGACCAGCCACATAATTTTGCAGGGCGAGTGCAAAATAAAAGTGTGAGACTCCGTTTTTAAATGGAAATTTCAAGGCAGTGACAAGGGAGCATTAAACCAAGCGCGGGGCTCTTTTACGGGCGGAGCCCTGGGTGACCGCACAAGTTCGGTGCCCATGGACACTGCACTCGTCATTTGGGGAAGCGAGACCCTGCTAACCCCCCTTAAAGGCTCCTTTGCTCTTTGCTTCTGGTTATTATGCCCACTGGGTAGGAGACACTGACAGAGCTGACCAGAAGGGAGAAAGGAAGAAGAAGGCATTTTATTCCTCTGTCACTGCAGCTGTCGCTGAAGCTTCCCACAACCGCAGAGCATCCTTTCACAGATTCTACAGCTGCAGCAGCCGGTGGGTGACTCTGGGTCCAACATCCTGCAGGGATTCTAAGCAGACGTCTGTAGTTTTTACAAGGGAGACACAGTCTCAGAGCTCATTAGCTGGTTTTGTCTTTGTGCAAACATCATACAATGTTCTTACACAAACATAGACAGTATAGAACACTACATACCTAGAGCGTGTGTGACACGTGTGTAGTGCAGCCTATTGTTCCTATGGCTACAGTGAACAAAGGCCTAGATTAAACCAAGCAATGGAGAAGGGGACAGAATCAAAGGATAGTGAACTCGAGATGTACGAAGCGGTTGCTGCATGAAACTGGTTTACAGTAAATCCTTTTGGATTTGGTTAAGACAGTTCCCCTATGTATTCCTGTGCTGTGTTATGAGCACAATAGTATATTTACAATGTGATTACAGCTATATGATAACTTCCCAGGAGCTGCTCAACAAGGACAGGCTGTTCATAGCCCCTCACAGAAGGAGAGATTAGAAAGGGCCATCACCCTCATCTGAGAGTCTACCCACTCCCTCCTGAACCTCCCTCCCAGTTGAAAGGAATTCTGCCTCTGAGCTAGAATATTTAGAGAGTGAAGGGTTAATTGAAGGGAAATATCATCCATGTTAGAGGAGGACTTTCACCGACTGACTGCTGGGGTCACCCACACTCCCGTAAGCAAGTCCGATAAATCCAATGGCTTACCAAGCAGGACTTGCGTGGAATCATTTCTTTGGGCCATCACTGGTGCCTGATCTGGGGTGAGAAAACCTTTGATCCAAGTAGGCTATATCCAAGGCTGATATTAAACTCACGGCATCCCTGCTACCTCTACAGTGCTCGGATTATAGGCACCTACTACCATGGACTACTAAAAATTAAAACTTTTTTTTGTATATGGATATTTCGCCTGCATTTCTACATCATTAGAGCCCCTAGCATTGGCGTTACTGATGACTATAGCTGCCATGTGGTGCTGGTAACCAAACCTAGGCCCTCTGTGAACGTCAAGTGCTCTTTTTTTTTAAGATTTATTTATTCATTTATTTTATATAAGTACACTGTAGCTGTCTTCAGATACACCAGAAGAGGGAATCGGATCTCTTTACAGATGGTTGTGAGCCACCATGTGGTTGCTGGGAATTGAACTCAGGACCTCTGGAAGAGCAGTTGGGTGCTCTTAACCACTGAGCCATCTCTCCAGCCCCACGTCAAGTGCTCTTAACTGCTGGGCCATCTTTCCAACTTCAACAGTAAACATGTTTTAGAAGAAAATCCCACTCTCTGGTAATGACTAGACTACTGTATAATAAATACAAAACCTACCGGCCTCTTCATTTATCACCATGGCCAAGTGGTCCATGATATTCTTGTATGGCACTAGCCACACAGTATGTACGCTTACACCAGGACCATCACAGGGAGAAATTCCCCTGTCCTGTATTCATGTTCTTAGGCTTAGAGAGGCACCAAGCATACGGGGATTTCGCCTTTGTTATAATCCCTGGGACCCTGGCATATATGCAGTCCAGTGTTGATCATGAAGCCCTTATGCAGAGGCCACTGTGAAGTGTACATTGGCATTGGTCCCAGCAGCAGGCACTGCCTTCATGAGAGACAACAGAGTGCTTTTGGGTTCTAGTTTTACCTTCTGGGGCTCTGGGTTTTACCTTCTCCGTAGTCCTATAGTCATAAGGTTAATGACAGTTTCCCAGCGTCATTGTACTGTGCTTATTTACCTTCCCATTTTGCTCCTTCAGCTCTTCTGACCATAGCAATTATCCCTTAAATTAAGTCCCCCAATTAAAGCAGTCAGCAGCATTTTCTATTTTCCTGATGAGACATTGGCTGACAAAACGGCTAGGTCCTTAAAATTATGTCTCCCCACTGACCCAGGTACTGAACTCGGAAGGCTGCATCCTGTGGATATGACTGTGCGGTGGGAGGAGACATAGCAAACCGATGCTCTCCCGTGCCTTGCTGGAATAGCCGAGCCTAGAAACAACCTGATTCCTAAGACCTAACAATGCAGTTGCTGTAAGATCAGGAAGACAAATGTCAACGGGACAAAGTGTAACACAGAGCCCAGAAATGGGAATTTAGTATGTCATTTGAGTGGTCTTTCAAGTCAATATGTGGCAAGGACCAGAGAAGAAAATTACAGACTGATATGATATCTCTTATGAGCAAAACATAAAATTCATTAACAAAGAATTGGCAAATAGAATCAATAAAACCATTTAAAGGATAATGAATCATGACCTTTGGGAAATGGATAAAGTCCCGAGTAGACGTGTGTTGTTGACATGAGCGTAACGACGTCAAGGAACAGTACCCCAGACCCATGAAAACAGCACAGCCTTCCGCAGGTCAGGCTCAGAGGAATGGCAAAGCCTTCCTCTAGTCCCAGTGTAGACATTTATGACCTATTGGCCTTTAGCTATAACCAGTGAATGCAGAAACCAGTTTTCTCCTTCTGGATGATGGCACCCTGGGATGGCTGCCCTACAGAGACCTCCTCCTGAGAAAAGCTAGCCTACCTCCTCCCTGTTCATGCTCATAGCCCACATTTCCTAGGTTTGTCTATTCTTTCTTCATTCCCTGTTATCCCAGTTAGGTCAAACCTTAAACCTCGGAGGTCTTGGTAATGGCAGTGGGACTTTCTTCCTAAAACAAATCAATAGTTAAAAAGAAATAAAAACCTCTGGGTATAGTGGCCCATTCTTTTAGTCCCAGTATTTGGGAGGCAGAGGTGGGCAGATGTCTGAGTTTGAGGCTAGTCTGGTCTATGCAGCAAGTTCCAGGACAGCCAGAACTACACGGAGAAATCCTGTCTCAAAAAAAACAAAAAAGAAAAGACAAAAACCACTGAATACAGTATTATATACCTATAATTCCAGCACTCAGGAGGCCAAGGTAAGAGGATCTTGAGCTGAAGGACAATGTGGTCAAATAGTGAGTTTCAGGCCAACCTGTGCTACCTAGCAAGACTTTGTCTCAAGAAAGATAGATGAATGGATAGATAGAGAGATAGATAGACAGACAGACAGACAGACAAATACCACATTAACAGGACAAAGGTCCAGCAAGATGCTTTCTACAGAGAAGGGAAAACCACTTGTCAAAATTGATGACAAGCACTCTGAACAATCTAATAATAGGAGAGAACTTCCTCAATATGGTTGATAAGCGACATCTGCAAAAAACCACAGCTAAGCTAATAATTACTATTTATAGCTTCCTAGACAACACATATTCTGAAGAATGGTTCAGGTTGGAAGAAAACAAAAACAAACAAACAAACAAAAAACATTGTGGCTAACATTCTGAAATCATGTAGAGTCAGGGAAATGTCTCAGCCAATAAAGGTGCTTGCTACCTACCACGCCTGAGGACCTGAGCCTGATCCCAGGTCAGTGGTAAGAGAAGAAAGACTCCTGCAAGTTGTCCTTTGACATTCACATGTACACAAGAGCAAAACACATATACGGTCAATTGATCAATAGATAGATAGAATAGATAGATAGATAGATAGATAGATAGATAGATAGATAGATAGATAGATAGATAGATGGATAACAAATAAGGAAAACCCTCATAGGCAGTCAGTCATTGTTCACAGGTTAGGTAGAAAACAAGGCACAATGCCTACTACTTCTCTAACTAGTCAATATTTTACTAGAATTGTAGCAAAGGAAAGAAAAAGAAATAAAAGGCATGGGGCTAGAGAAATGGCTCAGCGGTTAAGAGCACTGAATGCTCTTCCAGAGGTCCTGAGTTCAATTCCCAGCAACTACATGGTGGTTCACAATCCTCTGTAATGAGATCTGATGCCACCTTCTGGTGTGTCTGAAGACAGCTACAGTGTACTCATAGCATAAAAGAATAAATAAATTTTAAAAATATTTAAAAAAAAAACAAGAAATAAAAGGCACTAAGGTGATGAAGAGGGGAGGGCCCAGCCAGGTGGGTCCATCCCTGGGCTGGTGCTCCTGGATTCTATAAGAAAGCGGGTTGAGCAAGCCAGGGGAAGCAAGCCAGTAAGTAACATTCCCTCCATGGCCTCTGCATCAGTCCCTGCCTCCAAGTTCCTACCCTGTGTGAGTTGCTGTCCTGACTTTCTTTGGTGATGAACAGCAATGTGGAAGTGTAAGCTGAATAAACCCTTTCCTCCCCAACTTGCTTCTGGTTCATGATGTTTTATACAGGACTACAAACCCTGACTAAGACATATTGCAACAAAATTTTTTGTAAAAATGTGCTGACTTTTGTTCATTTTACATGTTTGGATATTTTGCCTGGATGTATGTCTGTACATCACATGCATTCTGTTGCCTAGAGAGGTCAGAACAGTGTCAGATCCCATAGCACTGGAGTTACAGGTGATTGTGAGCTACATGTGGATGCTAGGAACCAAACCTGTGTCCTCTACGAGAGCAACACATGCTCTTAACCACTGGACCACCTCTCCAGACTCTGTAATAAAGATTTTTTTTAAACTCGGGATGACTAGAATACAAAAGAAAAAAAATGTTAAAGGGCAAATAAGTTGAAAAAATATTTGTGATTCCTGTCACAGAGAAAGGGCTATTATGCTGATGTAGAAGGACTCTGGAGAGGAAACAGCTATACAACCCGAGGAAAATGGGAGAGAAATGGATTAAAGAAGAAATAAGAAGAGCTCTCAACTCAGTCCTCAACCTCCCCAAAGGGAAAAGATACTGAATAAGAAGCACCTCAAAAACATCATTTTTATCAATCGAACTAACGAAAGTCAAACACAGTTTTAAAATACTCCATGAAAAGGAAGTAAGCTTAGCAGGAGATGGATGGGGGGGGCGGGGAGCGTAGACAATGTGATCAAGCATTTTCTGTGCCTGTGTGAAAAACATCACAATTAAGCCCATTGCTTTGAACAATTCATACACGCAAGAAAAGAAAACAGCATCTCGGAGTGTAAAATCAACATACGATGATACAAACCCTAAGGAAGCATTGTAACCTTTTACTAAGTTTACAAATGTGATCATCCCATCGTAATGGGATCCAGTGTCCTCTTCCGGTGTGTCTGAAGACCGCTACAGTGTACTCGTGTGCATGAAATAAATAAGTCTTTAAAAAATTAACAATAAAATAACAATAACAGTATAGTTTAATGGCCATTGGCAGAGACTTATGTGGTATTTGGTATTATAAGTTATCTATGGATGATTTAAAACGATGTGCAAGGGTCATATGTCAAAAGTATGCCCCTTCATGTAGAAGACATGAATATTAGCAGAGTGTTCTGGAACCAGTGCCCTATGCAAACCATGGTGTCAACTCACTATTTCTGTAGACAGAAACTGAGCACAAGTCACATGTAAGACAAGGTAGTACTACAAACTCTTGTCCCCATCATAGTGACACACGCGCGTGCACACACACACACACACACACACACACACACACACACACCCCTTACACCAACTACCTTCTCCTGTTTAATAGAGAAAGCAAACACCACCAGCAGTGAATTCCGAGCCTTTTTAATCTTCTCCATCTGCAGACTTCTCCCATTTCTAGACAGGCTCAGTTTCCTCCTTCTGCTTCAGGGGACTGTGTGGCCTTCCTTTTCCTTCTCAAGCACTTGAATTTTGTTCCTCTCTGTCCGTTAATCAATAATCTCCTTAACGCCAATACCTTCAATTCTTCGGCTGCCTTTCCCTTGTCTTAGTAGATACCAGCCCCAAGTCAGGAACCGGAGCCTTGTCTACGTTACTCTCGGTATTCTCACTCCCCTGAGCCCCTTATTGCTGTTTCCTGACCATCTTCCCAGCATGTCCTCACCCCTGCCCTGGCCCCTGTTCAGGCTCTCATATCTTTAATCAAGAATTCTTGCAATTTGCTTCTGGCTTCCTGGCTCTGTCTGCCTCAGTTTACCCTCCATCTCACTCCACAGCAATTTTCTCCCATGAGGCCTGCTATGAACCACAAGCCCTCGAAATTCACACATTGTGTCTATATAATGATATTAAGATAAGAGACCTTTGGAGAGTTCCAGTCAGAAGGCTGGGTCCTTGGGGACTGGATTAGGGTGCTTATGAAAGGGCTTGAAGGAGGGAGTAGACTCTGTATTCTTTTTCTCTTCTATTCCTTCATCTATGTGAGAACACAACATCCAAGGTACCAACTTGGAAGCAGAGGTGCAGATCCACCTGCACCCTGGTCGCCTACTTCCCAGACTTCCTTGATAAAGACTCCGTCTATGACACTTTGCTATAGCAACACCTGGACCAATCCAAGGCCCTTCTTGGCAGATTCCTAGTCTCTCCCACTCTCAGAAGGCAAGCCCAGTGACTATTGCATACATTAAAGGTGTGTGGCACTGTCTGCTTCCCTTCTGCTGTCGGCCACTCACGAGATGTCTTCTCATCTCCACATCACCCTTCACAGTCCAGCATTACTGTAGTCTCCAGATGAAGCTTTCCAAGAAGAGCTGTCCTGTGATGGATGGTCTGAACGTCATCTTCCTTCCTCATACCATGACTTCTGTGGGAGGATACAGCCATTTGTGTATCAGGTGTATCTACTCACAGTTCACATTCTACTACTCAGAAAACTACCGACACTACGGTTTACCCTATCCTTTCCGATAGATATAATGCACTTATGTTATTATTACCCCTATAAGGTTATAAGTTTGGACTTAAATACTTAATGTGTGTTTTGTTTGTTTCTTTGGTTTGCTTTTCAATGCAGGGTTTCTCTGTGTAGCCCTGGCTGTCTTGGAACTGACTCTGTAGGCCAGTTTGGCCTCTAACTCAAGAGATCCACTTGCCTCTCCCCCCTCCCCCAAATGCTGGTATTAAAAGTATGTGGACACCACGCCCTGCCTCTTGATATGTGTTTTAAATAAAATGTCTTAAAATCATTCGCATTTACGCACATATTTATCACTCCAAGGCTGGCTGTGCTTTAGAAAGAGTCTGTTCTCCCCAGGCTTGAAGGCTCCTGTCTGTGATCCCAGTCCTCCTGAGATTAGGAAGACGGCTACGAGTTCTAGACCAGCCTGGGATACAGTAAGTTCCAGACCAGCCCAGAGTAGAGAATGAGACCGTACCTTAAAACAACAGCAACAACAACAACAAAAATAAAACAAACAAAAGAACCCAGAAACAAACAAACAAAAAGTCAAATGAAACAAGAACTCTCCCATTATAATCAGAATTCATTTTTTTTTCCTTCCTCAAAAACTTCTTGGGCTGGAGAGATGACTCAGTGGTTAAGAGCACTGACTGCTCTTCCACAGGTACTGAATTCAATTCCCAGCAACCACATGGTGGTTCACAACCATCTGTAACAGGATCTGATGCCTTCTTCTGGTGTGTCTGAAGACAGCTACAGTGTACGCACATATATAAAATAAATAAATCTATTTAAAAAACAGCTTCTCATTTTCCTTTAATGTGAAAGTATTTTATTTTGCCTTCATCCCTGAAGAGTATTTCCAGTAGACACAGAAATCCAGCTGCCAAGAAGGTTTGTGGGTTTTTGTTTTTTTTTTCTCAGTCCTGTAAGATGCCATCGTTGCTTCTGATTGGAAATCTGAGCTACTCAGATTCTGTTCCTGTGGTTACATGACTACTCCTCTGACAGCTTTCAAATTCGCACTTTATCTCCACATTTCCAGAGTTTGCCTGCTTATCATTCTCTTTGTATTAATCCTGCTTAACTTTCGCTGAGAATTTTTTTTTTTTTGCATCTGTCAATGTATGTCTTACTAGATCGTTCTCCCTTATCGCCAGGAGGTGTATTCCAAGACTCCCAGGAGAGGCTTGAAACCACAGATAGCACCAAGTCATACATATAATGTAGCTATATTTTGTTGTTTATACAGATAGATTATGTTTTGTGTGTTTATATCCATCTCTGATAAGGATTAATTCATTAACAGATCAACAGCAATAACTAAAGGCTAGAAATGGAGCTGGGAGGCAAAATGATTGCTTAGTAATAACTAATTATATAATTGAATATTCATGGACTGTAGATGCAGCTTAGGGATAGAGATCTTGCTAATTATGGGTTTGGTCTTCTGGACCTCAGAAAGTTATAACAATATACTGCAAGAACAACTATATGAGCTAAGCGTGGCAGTGCAGGGCTGTCATCTAAGTACTTGGAAGGCACAAGTAGGAGGCCAGCCTAGGGTACATAGCAAGACTCTGTCTCAAATATGTAGGGCTGGCAAGATGGCTCAGTGGGTAAAGGCTTGCTGCCAAGTCTAACAACCCCAGGACCCACACTCTTGAAGGAGGGAGCTGACTCTGATCTCCACGTAAATGCCATAGTATGCATGCACACCAATAAATGAGTAAATGGATAAGTGTAATTAAAAATATATAAAGGAAAATCTTATATTGTGTTGTATTATCGTGTATTTTGTTAATTTTTCTCACCTGCGGCTGATAGTGAATAATATGGCTGGGATATATCTTTAAATCCACCACCTGGCTCACGCAAGCCCACATGATGTCTCATCCGACACAACACATGTTTTCTGATGTTGTCCACTCCGTTCCCAGGGCTTGTTCTTTGTTTTTGTTTTGTTTTTCTTTCAAGATTTTTTTCTCTCTCTGCTCTTCTGACTACATCATTTCCACTGGTCTATGGCCAGGTTTATTGAGTCTCCGTTAACCGCCATCTGATGTTAAGCTTATACTATGGCTGCTTCATTCCTCTCTCCCTCTCCCTCCTCTGCTCCCATCCTTCCTTGCTATCTTCCCTTCTTTCTTTCCACATGGGGCTAGGAATCAAACCCAGAGCCTTCTACCACTGGGCTATTTCTCTAGGCATATGTTTTCATGTTCTAGAAATTCCATTTGAGTTTTACATCTCTGCTGAGGTTTCCTCTCCACTCATCACGAGTAGTTGCTTTAGAAGTCCTAGCCCCAGAATCCAACATCTGGTCAACCTCTATTGATGACCGTCTTTTCTGGTGGTAGTGGACTGTGATTCGCTGTCCACATACTGAGTTGAAAATCTATTCTGGATGTTGTCGGTAATGCGTCTGCCACAGGCTAGTTCCTCCTCCGTAGCTCAGGCTAGTTCCTCCTCTTATCTGGAATCTCTCCTTAGCTTTTCATCAACTAAGGGTGCCCCAGACTTTGTCCTCTGGCTCTCAAGACAATAAAGTCAAGTATGCTGCCTTGGGGCTGCAATCCCAGACTTCAGGAGGCAGAGTCAGGATTTTTGTGAGTTCATGGTTAGCCTAAGCTACAGAGTAAAACCCTGTCTCAGGAGAGAAAAGTGGGAGAAGGGGAGAAACAAGATTATTTGTGTACATGCATCCTGTTTGCCTTTTAGCTACTTTTAAGTGGCACAGATTGGGACTGTCCTCCTTTGCTTTCGATTGCTCTGATGGACACCATGACCAAAAGCAACTGTGGAAGAAAGGGTTTATTTCTTCTTACAATTCTGTCACTGTCTACTACTGAAGGAAGTCAGAGCATCAGGGCAGGACCCATGAGTTCCTGAAGCCGAGACCACGGGGAAAGGAGGCTTACCAGCTTCCTCCTCCAGGCTGCTTTCCTGTACCACACGACCACCTCTTCCCAGGTGACCCTTGCTCATATCAAGTTATCAAATAACCATCCCAGAGATGATGGATGTTCACTCTCAAAGCTGTCATCACTGAGACGTTCTCTCTCTCTCTCTCTCTCTCTCTCTCTCTCTCTCTCTCTCTCGATTTATTTATTATATATAAGTACACTCTACTGTCTTCAGACACACAGATGGTTGTGAGCCACCATGTGGTTGCTGGGATTTGAACTCACGACCTCTGGAAGAGCAGTCAGTGCTCTTAACCACTGAGCCATCTCTCCAGCCAAACGTTGTCTCATTTTAAATGTCTGCATTTTTAATTAATTTCTGTGACATTAGGGATAAAATCCAGGAATTCACCAAGCTACACCCTGAATCCCTAAATTCGGAGATATTTGATTGACAAATAAAGATTATATATGCGACAGGATAGCAATGACTACCCACCAGAACCCAGTGAATTAAGACACCTGTCCTTAGCTATCAGACTTAGTGGACTTACAAGTGAACGTGTGTGCCTTTCATCAACATCCTTTTTTCTCTCTACCTTGGTGATCCTCTTCACTATCAGTCCAGTCTGGAAATATCAACTCTTTCTACTGCCTGCTCTCCTGGTCCTCCCAGAGCCCGAGTAGTTGGGTTTTGTTTTCTTATTGGTGTTCATTTTGTTTGTTTTCCCATTTCATTTACAATTTTGCTTTAGACAGATACATAAGTTGTTTTGTTTTGTGTGTGTGTGTGCTTTCTTATTTTTTGGTTTTGTTTTATATTTTGTTTTGTCTTTTGTTTTTGTTTTGTTTATTCATTTTTTTATTCCGTTTAGAATTTTGTTTTAGAGTGATATATAAGTTGTTTTGTTTTGTGTGTGTTGTTTCTTGGTTTTGTTTTTTTGTTTGTTTGTTTTGCTTTGTTTTGGATTTTGTTTCTTTTTTCATTCCATTTAGAATTTTGTTTTAGCGAGATATATAAATTGTTTTGTTTTGTTTGAGACTGGCTTCAAACTGGTAATCCTCCTGCCTCAGCCTCCTTAGTGTTGGCATCATAGACTTGTACCACATGTCAGGTTTATTTTTGTATTTTATCCAGAGTGCATGGTTTATTTTTTCTTATATCTAGATGAATATACACCAGAAGCTTACTCAGCTATGCTAGATATAGGCCCAGTAACTATTTCTATCTCTGTGCCTTCTGGACATGTGGATGAATCGTGCTTTCTATTCCTTGAGGGTGGGATGACAACATATGAGATGTGATGGAAAGTTCCGCCTTCAGTGTTCCAGATGGTGGCTCTTCCCTCAACCTGGACCCTGAATTGACAGACGCATCACCCAATCTTTGTTTTAAATGTATTCCGAACAATAAACAAATCATTTTTTTTTTACCTCAGCAACTAGCAAGGGGCATCGTATGCTATTATTGCTTCGTCGTCTAACCTATCCTGACGGATCCACGCCTCATTTTCCTGTCATTTGCATCAGTTCCTGGGGCTGCTGGCACAATGTACCACAACTTTAGTGGATTAAAAATCAGGAAAACAAATCAGCTTCGAGAATCAGCAAGTGTAAAATCTGCCTGTAGGGCCGCATTCCTTCAAAGTCTCCTGAGAAAACATCACTTTAACTTTTGGGCTTCCGAAAGCTGCCTGTTTTTTCCCCCTCCATCTTCAAGGATAGAACTGTGACGCCATCTTCCAGCCTCCTCTCTCATCAGATTGTGTCGTGCCTACTCTGTTAACCCAAGATAAACGTCCTATCTCAAGGTCCTCATCTGAAAACTTGCTTTTGCTGTGTAAGGTCATGGATACAAAGGCTGAGAATCCGAATGTGGATGCTTTTGGGAGACTAATATTCAGCCTACCAAATAAAATGGCAGTAGTCTCTCTAACACAGTAACTCAGATAGAGGAGGTGCTTGCTAAGTGTGCATTAATTAAACACAATTTTTGCTATTAGCATTAGCACCACTCGGGAGCTCGTTAAAATGTAGCAGTTTGGCCCACCCCAAACCTACTGAACCCAAATCTTCATTTTAACAAGCTCCCCAGGTGGGCCTCTCTACAGTGATGCATGAGGTGGGTTGGGGTGAGTCATCTAATCTAATAACAATGGCTAACACTGACTGAGACTTGGAAATCCGTTCTCTGTACGCTCTGCCTCACAGGGTCATGACCCACCTCTAACCTCAGCTGCACCGAACATTTCTGTAGAGTGCAAATTTTGGGAGGAGCCCAGAAATGGAGGGGTAAATAAACCTGAAAGAGACTCTCGTCAGAGAGAATGGAGTGCTGGTGAACACGTCTCGTTGCTTCCCATCCTTGGAAAGGATAATTGTAAGAAGGTTTCCTACAGGAGGGATCTCAGTTGTGCTCTCAAATGCTTACTCCTCTTTCCTGGCATCCACCACAGAGAAGCTATCTGTCTCTACAGCAAACACCAAGGTGGTACTCAGCACCAGCCCCTCAGCTGAATGTCCTTTATCTCGTGCTGTACTTGTAGCAGCTCTGTGAAGAGGCACTATTTTCATTCCCTGTTTTTTGTCTTGTTTTTATTTTGTTTGTTTGTTTTGTTTTTTTGAGACAGGGTTTCTCTGTGTAGCTCTTGAGCTGTAGTCTGGGCTGGCCTCAGACTCACCAGAGATCCACCTGCCACTACCACCCCGAATCATTTTTACCTCTTTTTAGATGAAATTTTAAGACTACAAGTCTCAGCAAGGCCCTGGGTTGGTCCCCAGCTCGAAAAAAAAAAAAAAAAAAAAAAAAAAAGACTACAAGTCTCAGTCATGGTGAGATAGGGAGAACCATCAAGAATAGAAGGTGAGTCTGGGCTACATAGTGAGAATCCACCCCCCACCCCCCCCAAAAGAAACCATGCAAACAAAGCTAGTGTGGTACTATTGTAAGCCAGGAATCCCAGCACGCAGGAACTGGAGGCAGGAAGACCTGAAGTTGAAGGTCGTCCTCAAGTGTACAGCCAGTTCTAGGCTAACGAGGGCTATATGAAAACTCAACTCAAAAACAAAACAAAACAAAACAACCACAACAACAAAACCAAGTCCACGAAATTCTAAAAGAACTAATACAATTTTCCCAACTTCAATGAAATAACGAGTGGTAGTGTCCATTGAAAACGGCCAACTGGCTTGACTTTATAGCCTGACGCTCAGTGTTGCACCTGTTCAAGTTATGGTCCAGTTCTGCATCCCAGCCCCACACTCCCAGAAATAAGACTCAGACTCAAAGTAGATTCACTAATACTTCAGACATATAGTTAGGCTCTTCTCTAACGAGAATCGTAACTTAATAGAATCTATTTATTTCAGTTTATATTCTGCCACATGGCTGGTTACCTGTGCTCAGGCACCAGGTGTCCATCTCCTCACATCTTCCTGGGTCTCTCTTCCTCCCCAACCCCCACACCTGGCTTTACCCTCCTGGATGTCCCACCTCCCATTTTCTGCCTAAACCATAGCCCGTCAGATTTATTATTATCTGGTGCCACTTCCATACACACGTAAGATAGTCTCTCTATAACACCGCTCCTGAAAGAACACACAGTGTCTTCCACTACATAGCGTTTCTCATATTATGACTGGAAACCAATGTGGCCTGGTGCATACACCTTAACCCAGTGCCTCAGTTAATCTAGTAACTTCAGTAGGCTAGAGCAGGCAGACCGTCCCAAGTCTAGGACCAGCCGTAGATACACAAGGAGACCTTGTCTCAAACGGAGGTCAGCAAGATGGCTCAGCAAATAAAGGCACATGCCTACAGCTCAGGTCCTTCCTGGCACCCACATAAAGATAGAAGGGGAGAACCAACTCCACAGAGTTGCCCTCTGACGTCCAACCATGCCGTGATATCATGTACACACAGGATAAACTCTAAACAAGTAAAACTCTAAAACTACAAGCAAAAAGAGTTAAATAATTAAGACGGAAAAAGAGTAGGCCCGGGGAGGTGGGCCTGTAACCTCAGCTACTCAGAAGGCTGAAGGGAGGATTGAGAGAGCTCTAGGGCAACTCCAGTCTTCTCAACTTCGTGAGAACTACCTCAAAACAGAGATCCGCTGTGGAGCTGGGACAACAGCTCAACTGGTAAAGTACTTTCTGCATAGCATGAGGACCTGAGTTCGAATCCTCAGCACCCAAGTAAAAAGCCATAAGCCAGGTGTGGGGGTGTGTGCGGTAACCCCAATGCTGTGGGAGGGGGCTGAAGAGACAAAAGAATCCTAGGGGCCAACTGGCAAGTCAACCAAGCCAAGACAGTGAGCTCCACATTCAGTGAGAAACTGACTCAAGTCCATCTCCGAAGGCCAGCAAATAAGGCAGGTGGAGGTACCCTGCAGAGGAAACACCATTTGTCCATCCAGCTCTGTTCCTTCCTTCCTTCCTTCCTTTCTTCCTTCCTTCCTTCCTTCCTAACAACATGCCAAATGCCACACCTCCCCCACTATGACCCTTAGTACTCAGCAAAGAAAATCCACTTCTAAATCCAGAAGCATAATTTAACCGAT
The DNA here is from genome assembly GCF_011064425.1 of Rattus rattus. Taxonomy (NCBI): domain Eukaryota; kingdom Metazoa; phylum Chordata; class Mammalia; order Rodentia; family Muridae; genus Rattus; species Rattus rattus. Next base: position 23,188,783 of record NC_046155.1, read on the forward strand.
TCTAGTGTCCCACCTACTTCTCCTCCTCTTTTCCCTTCCTGCCCTCCTTTTCCCTCTCCCACTCTTCTCTTTCTCCCTACTTCTTTCTCCCTTCCTTTCCTTTCTTTTCCTTTCCTTTCCTTTCCTTGCCTTGCCCCGCCTTGCCTTGCCTGCCCTTCCTTCTTTCCTTCCTTCCTTCCTTCCTTTCTTTCTTTCTTTCTTTCTTTCTTTCTTTCTTTCTTTCTTTCTTTCTTTCTAGGCAGGGTCTTGAATTAGCAATCCTGCCTCTGCCTCCCAGTCACTGGGGTGACAGGTCTGAGCCATTGTCTCAGAGGAGTCAGCAAACTGTCTTGAACATTGCTGGTGCCGTCTCTTCTTTCCTTACTGTATAATGCCTGGCCAATGAAAGCTTTGTCACCTTGCCACTCATTAGCTTTTAAAAGCATTTTCCAAAACCTTCTAGAAAGGACTGACTGGTGAATCTCTAGAATCACCAAGTATCCCCCAGCCTCCATTAGAGGTCCATGGAAGTAATTTAGCTCAATCAAGCTGAAGGAAAGACTTGCATAACCCATGGCTGTCTTCCTGTTTTGTTATGGCAAGTGTGAACAAGAAGGCACATTATACCAACATTATACCATTGCTCCTGGCTGCCACTGTCCACAGTGTGAGGAACTGACTAGGAGGAAGGGACACTGTGCAGAGTGGGGGGGGAGAGAGAGAGAGAGAGAGAGAGAGAGAGAGAGAGAGAGCAGGCATCATTGATGCTAGGACTGTAAAGACGGAAGAGATGTTGTGCTGTGATCACGCAATGTCTGTGGGCCTTTGGCTCAGGAGCTTTTCCCACCACACTGTGATGTCTTCACACAAGTCCTCTCAGCATCTTCATGAGGACTAAGATCCTCCAGCCAAGACAAACACACAGCCGTGTCCCCACTCGGCACGGCACTCTTTCTTCGGTGTTTGTGTCTGGAGTAGGAGGAATGGCCTGCCCCTGCGACACGCTCTGCTCTGCCACACATACAGATGACATCTGGAAATGCCATTGTGTGCTTCTGCAGCTGACTGCAGCTACAGAGGAAGAACTTGTTGACAGTTTTTCCCCCCTTTTACAGGCAGAGGCAGGACCACAGAGTGCTGGATGCAGGGCCCTGAGAGCAAACCCCAGCTTTGCCACTGTGTGACCTTGGGTTTGAACCTTTATTTCCTCATCAATAAACATGGAGTGCCCAAATCACAAAGTACATAATTTAGTGATGTCTGGAAAATGTAAGAGTTTAAACGTTCCAGGCTTTCTATCCTCTGATTTGGGCATTTGGCAAAATGTATTGGGAATGTATTATCTTCCAGGCATTGTTGTAGGAACGAAGAACACGTCGGCGAGCAGAATGGCTTGTATTCCAGCAAGAGAGAGACCCAGAATTAACAATTAATATGAAATGAGAAAACAAAGCCATGGAGTGAAAAAAAAAAGACAACAAATGTTTTCTTTGGAAAAGAAAATGTGAAACAGAGCCAGGGGCAACAGGAAGCTGCGGCGTTTGCAGTGATGAACTGGCCAGGGCAGCCTTCTGTTGGGAGGGAAAGCAGGGTGTAGTTCACAGGTCTATAATCACAGCATTTGGAAGGCGGGGGCAGGGAGGTCAGGAGGTCAAGGCTAGCCTTGGCCACATAGAGAATGAGGCCGATCTGAGACCCTGTCTCAAACCAAATAAATAATGAATAAATGAACAAAGGAATGAATGATTACCCAAAAGAATAAGGAGTGAGCTTGGGGAGAGGGGAGTCATGTAGAATGGGGGAGAAGAGGGTTCCAGAATAAAGTAATGCACCTCTGTGAAGGATTCTAAGGCTAGAAAGCAGCTGGTTAGCTTCCATGAACGGAAGGTGAGCAGACGGTTGGAGTGGACTGAGGAAAAGCAGCAAAGTAGAAGAGGGGCCCAGCATGTTCAGGAAGGTAGTCCAGACAGACAGACAGACAGACAGACAGATAGACACACACACACACACACACACACACACACACACACATACACACACACCCGAGCCCCGCAGGAGGTTGTTCTCACTGTGCAGATCGCAACAGGTGCTCTGTGGGACATACAAGGTTTTACGGAGAGAAGTCCTGTCACCTGATGTATTAAGGAATCTCTAGTTGTGTGAAAAGAGGAAACTAGGGTCAGGTGGAGGCAAGGAGACCCACTGGAAGCCCAGTGCAGTGAGAGGCAAAGGTGGCAGCAATTGGGGTGACGGGAAGGGTCAGGTTGTGAAGACATGGGGGGAACTTGACTGAGAGAAGACCCAGAGGTACACAGAGAGGTCCTGTCTTTCAGTAGACACCTATCACATCCGCTCTTGACCCAAGCCACCAAACAATACAAGGAGACACCAAACAGAGGGCATGAAGTCTTAAGGGCTTACGAAGTCACCAATGGAATGGGGAAGATGTAGGCAGAGCTCAGGGGTCACTCAGTTCTGAGAGAGTTAGAAGAGGGCTGGAGAAATGACTCAGCAGGTAAAAAGCATTTACCACACCAACCTAACCAACTGAGTTTGGTTCCTGGAACTCACAAAGTTGAAGGAGGGAACGGACTACCAAAACTCATCCTCTAATCTCCACAGACAGTGAGACATTCATACAATAATACGTATTTCCTTCTTTCTCCCCTCCCCAGTCTTTCTTCCTTTTTGTTTTTTTTAAATGACACAGGATCTCACTGTATCACCCCGGCTGACCTGTAACTTGCTACCTACACCAAGCTGGCTTCCAACTCAGAGAGAGCCACCCATTTCTAGCTCTAGTGCTAGGAATAAAGGCACATGTGGCCTTTCTGTGGTTTTGTTTCAATTTTATTTTATGTGTGTGGTTCTTTTGCTGCACACATGTCTGTTGTACCACATTCGTGGGCCCAGAGGCCAGAAGAAGGTGTCATCTCCCCTGGAACTGGATTTACAGAGTTGTGAGCTGTCATGTGGTATTGGGAATCAAGGGTCCTCAGGAAGAGCAGCAAGCGATCTTAACTGCAGAGCCACCTCTCCAGTTTCTTATACATAAACCTCTTTTAAAAAGATTAATATATATGACTACACTATAGCTGTCTTCAGACACACCAGAAGAGGACATCACATTCCATTACAGATGGTCGTGAGCCACCATGTGGTTGCTGGGATTTGAACTCAGGACCTCTGGAAGAGCAGTCAGTGCTCTTAACCGCTGAGCCATCTCCCCAGCCCTAAAAGCTGTTTTATTCACCTGTTTTTCATTATTGTCTTAGTTTCTATTGCTGTGAAGAGACACCATGACCACAACAACTTTTACGAAGGAAAACGTTTCATTGAGACTGGCTTACAGTTGCAGGGGTTCAGTCCTTTATCATCATGGCGGGAAACATGGTGGCATGCTGGCAGACACGGTGTTAGGAAGGAGTTCTACACCTTGATCCCCAGGCAGCAGAAGGAGACTGTCACTGGATAGATCTTGAGCATATGAGACCTCAAAGCCTATCCCCACGGTGACACACTCATACATTGTCATTTATGCATCATCATACTTTGTGTGTGTGTGTGTGTGTGTGTGTGTGTCTGTGTGTGTGTGTGTGAGAGAGAGAGTGTCTGTGTGTGTGTGTGTGTGTGTGTGTGTGTGTGTGTGTGTGCACGCAGAGACCAGGAGTTCTTTCCTTAGCTCCAATAGACAAAGATTTTTGTCATAAAGCTAGCACAGTTTTGTGTTTCACATTAAAGTATGTGATCTGCTGCCTTAGTGTTTTGCATGAAGGATGTGACATAGGGTGGCATTCACTTACTTATTCCTTTTGCTTATGGATGGATATCCTGTTGTCATAGTGGACACAGGGCCACAGCTACTCCAACAGGGCCATACCTACTCCTCTTTTTTCCATTAATTTTTTTTTATATCAGATCTAAACTTCCCCTCCCTCTTCTCCTCCCAACCTCTCACTCTCCTCTCCCCTTCCCACACTCCCTTCTTCTCTTCTCTGCAGAGAAAGGGAGGCCATCCATGGATATTAACTACTTTGGCATATGAGGTTGCAGTAGGACCAAGTGCATCTTCTACTGAGGCTAGACAAGGTAGTTAGGGGAAAGGTACCCAAAGGCAGACAGCAGAGTTGGAGACAGCTCCTGTTCCTGCTGTCAGGGGATCTACATGAAGACCAAGCTGCACATCTGTTACTTATGTGTAGGGGCATAGGTCCATCCTGTGCATGCTCTCTGGCTGGTGGTTCAGTCTCTGTGAGCCCCTGTGGGCCCAGGTTAGAAGAGTCTTTAAGTTTTCTTGTGGTGGTCTTAACTTCTCTGGCTCCTTCGATCCTTCTTCCTCCTCTTCCATAAGATTCCCTGAGCTCCATTGATAAGTGGCTATTAGCCCAAATGCTTAAATTACCCTAGATGCCTAGAACAAATGAAACTCAGGCGGATGATCAAAATGTGAATACTTCACTCCTTCTTTAAAAAAGGGAACAAGAATACCCTTGGCAGGGAATAGAGAGGCAAAAGATTAAAACAGACACAGAAGGAACACCCATTCAGAGCCTGCCCCACATGTGGCCCATACATATACAGCCATCCAATTAGACAAGATGGATGAAGCAAAAGTGCAGGCCGACAGGAGCCGGATGTAGATCGCTCCTGAGAGACACAGCCAGAATACAGCAAACAAGAGGCAAATGCCAGCAGCAAACCACTGAACTGAGAATAGGACCCCGTTGAAGGAATCAGAGAAAGAACTGGAAGAGCTTGAAGGGGCTCGAGACCCCATATGTACAACAATGCCAAGCAACCAGAGCTTCCAGGGACTAAGCCACTACCTAAAGACTATCGTGGACTGACCCTGGACTCTGACCTCATAGGTAGCAATGAATATCCTAGTAAGAGCACCAGTGGAAGGGAAGCCCTTGGTCCCTGCTAGAATGAACCCCAGTGAACTAGATTGTTGGGGGGGCGGCAATGGGGGAAGGATGGGGAGGGGAACACCCACAAAGAAGGGGAGGGGAAGGGGGATGTTTGCCCGGAAACCAGGAAAGGGAATAACATTCGAAATGTATATAAAAAATACTCAAGTTAATAAAAAAAAAAAGAAAAGAAAAAAAAAAAAAAAAAGATTCCCTGAGCTCCGCCTAATTTTTGGCCGTTGTTCTTTGCAGCTGTTCCCATCAGTTGCTGGGTGAAACCTCTCTGATGATGGTCATGCTAGGCTCCTGTCTGCAGGTAGAGCAGAATATTATTAATAGCATCAAGGATGGACTCTGTTTCTGGCATGAGTCTCAAGCTGGACCAGTCATCGCTTGGCCAGTCCCTCAATTTCTGCTTCATCTTTGTCCCCGCATATCTTGTAGGCAGGACAAATTGTGGGTTGAAAGTTCTGTGGTTAGGGGCTGGGGATTTAGCTCAGTGGTAGAGCGCTTGCCTAACAAGCACAAGGCCCTGGGTTCGGTCCCCAGCTCCGAAGGAAAAAAAAAAAGAAAGAAAGTTCTGTGGCTGGGTTGGTGTCCCCATCCCTCCATTGGAAGCCTTGCTTGCTTACAGGAGGTGGTCATTTCAAATCCTATATCCTCTCTTCCTAGGAGTCTTGGCTAGGGTCACCCTCATAGATTCCTGGGAGTTTCCATTGTCCTAGGTTTCTAGCTTATCCCAGAGATGTCCTACCCCAACCATGCACTGATTCCAGTTCTCTGGAGGGTTCAAGTCTAGGGGGGTGTGTGGAGGAGAGAGAGAGAGAGAGAGAGAGAGAGAGAGAGAGAGAGAAGGAGGGAAGGACTGGGGACCACACCTCTTAACTCCTATGCCAAGCATTCAGACTCATTCATTATTTATGGAGGATATTCCTATTCAAACCACCACAATTTCTATAACAAAATAAGGCAGACTGCTTTAAAGAGAAAGGCATGTTTTGGCTCATGATTCTAGAGATACAAGGCCTAGGAGGGCAGTGCTAGTCTTAAAGGCATAGAGCTTCACCTGCCAAGGGACAAGGATACTAGAATCTGCCAGTGACTGTCCTCTGAGCCAAACAACTGCTCTCTTGGGGAGTTCAGCTATACCCCTTTGCCAAAAGATTGTCCCAGTTGTACTATCCGGGTGTTTACTAGGATCTTAGTAGAAGGGACCTGTAGGTAGACAAGCATTTACATGGCTTCTAGGGACCAACCTAATGTCCTCTTGCTCATTTAGCAACACAAAGGGTAAGGAAGCACCGAGCATGGACACCAGTCTTGAACTCCCAGATTAAATTATATTCTCACGCGCTACCAATTCGTGGGTCCTGGCCTATTCTTTTACAATCTCAAATAGGGATTAAACTTCAACACACAAAGCCTTGGGATCAAACAATATCCTACCCACAGCAATAGACAATGGGGAGGCACCCTGGAGAGGCAGCCTGGTGTTGTGTGTGAGGTATGAATGAGTATCCAAGGGACAGAAGTGTGGGCAGAACCTGAATAGAAAAACAGAGAGCATGGCAGTGCAGTAGGTGGAAGGTGAGGTGTTTTGTCAAATTGCCCTTATTTTCTCAGTGAAATAAGCAGCAGGAGTTTTAGCTCAGAGTGGAATGAAGAGGGTGTTGGGGACAGAAGGTGCAACTTAGTTATTTCAGAGTGTGGGAAAGGAAAGTCCCTGTGGATATGCAAAAGGACAGTGTTCAGAGCCCACCAGAGACTGGTGGCAACAGTTAGCCTTGCTATTTTAGTTCAGCATGGCAAGTGAGAGAGAAACTGTGTCTTGCCAGGACGTTCCAGGAGCCAGGTGAGCAATGCATGCGTAGAGACTGTGATGTCATAGCTCGGGAGGAAGGATGTAAGGACAAGATTGAACACTGAGGAAAGGAGATTGGAGGCCACAACCAAGTCGAAGGATTGTTCAAAGATGGTCATTGACTCAAATCAAATAGAGAAAGAATGTTGGTAGGTGTCTTAGGGTTTCTATTCCTGCACAAAACATCACGATCGAGAAGCAAGTTGGGGAGAAAAGGGTTTATTCAGCTTACACTTTTGCATTGCTGTTCATCACCAAAGGAAGTCAGGACTGGAACTCAAGCAGGTCAGGAAGCAGGAGCTGATGCAGAGGCCATGGAGGGATGTTATTTACTGGCTTGCTTCCCCTGGCTTGCTCAGCTTGCTTTCTTATAGAACCCAAGACTACTAGCCCAGGGACGGCACCACCCACAATGGGCCCTCCCTCCCTTGATCACTAATTGAGAAAATGCCTTACAGGAGGATCTCATGGAGGCATTTCCTCAAGGGAGGTTCCTCTGTGATAACTCCAGCTTGTGTCAAGCTGACACAGAAAACCAGCCAGTACAGTTTGGAAGTAGGGTGCCGGAAAAGAGTTCAGAAATGGAGGTAGTATCTGGAGTTGCAAAAGTCTAGGGTACCTGAATAACAGTGAAGTGTGAGGATCTCACCCAGAGGGGCCACTTACCTACCTGAATGCTAACCCCACTAACTGTTAATGGCTGGGAGGGAAGGCTGTATGTGAGTTAAGTGTGTGGTACTTACAGAGCGTGAAGGTGAGTGAAAGTCACAAGGTTTCCACAGGGCACCAGGTGGAGCTTGCTTAGCCTGTGGGCAAGGTCTAAAGCTGCAAAGGGGAAGAAAGAGGCAGAGTAAACAGTGAACAAGCCTAATGCTGACAGCAGGTGCTGAATTCCACTCCTTGTAAACTAGGCCTTGTAAACTTCATCCTCTCCTCCAGAGCTAAGAGGCCACCCTGGGTAAAGGATTTATTCAGGGTCCTGGACTCGGAAGGAAACAAGAAACAGCTAGACCTTTTATTTCCCTTTTTCTGTTTCCCAAATGCCAACGCAGTGTTTTGGATATTTAAAAGAACACTTAAAACGCCCTTGTTTGTTTCTGCCTTTGTATGATCAGTGCCGCTCAAGGACAGGGCGGTGGTAACCATGGCAGTGAGCAGAGGGTGGTGAAGAGGTGGTTTTTTTTAAAATGGGGTGAACCTCAGACAGGCGGCAAACAGAGCTGGAACCCCTTGTCCTCCTTGGGGCTCTTTGTTCATTCAGCTTAACTGTAAGGAAATTCTTCCCTGCAGGGAAGCAAGCTTAAAAGAGAAGGGTTTGCCTCACTCGAGGTGTGTCCCTGGGAATAGATTTCGGGGGTGGGGAGCACTAGGAAAAGTTGGGGCAGCGGGCACAAACAGGGCAGAGACAAGACAGTCTGTGATGGCAAAGAAACTAGCTCTCTTGCCTCCCGGGTGCAGAGTTCTGAGGACCTATCAGCTGTCTCGCCACCTCTCCCCAGACAGGTGGCCGCTCATTAGGGGTGGCCCAGTATTCCAGCCAAAAAGGCTTCCAGGCCCTGCCTTTGCAGGAAGGTATGGGGTTGGGGGAAGGGTAGAGGAGACGGAAGGAGAGAGCTGACGCACTGCTGGATTAGGAGCCTTAAGAACCTTCCTTTCCAGGACGAAGACGCGCCCCAAGCGGTCACAGGGCAGGGCAGGGCAGGGTAGAAAAGGGCAAACCGGAGGCACATGGGCGCAGGAAAGTCCCATGACTGCAGTGTTTTGCCGCAGGTTTCCCAGCTACTCTAGGCAGGAGGGAGGCAGCCCCGGGTGATGGGCGAAGGGAGGGAGAGGGAAGAGGAGGGAGGTAAACAGGAGACCACGGAGAGAGCCAGTTCCCGGTGTTCAGAGAACACCAGACGCCTCCAGTCTCGGTGGGTGGCTGTATGTGTGGAAATGAAACAGGGAGTGGGAGGGAGAGTGAAGAACAAGCACACACTTTTTTGCCTGTCATCCACTCACCTCTTCTTCCCGACCCTGCAGCCCACGTCCCTACTCCGGTAGGGGTGGCAGGAGGTGGGAAGAAGACAGCTCACCCAGCACCCACCCCTAAGTACAAGCAACTGTCGCTGAATCAGAACTGTCTCAGCCGCCTGTCACCTGCGCTCGCTCGGGAGGGACACATGGCATCAGACTTGAGACTTGCGACGAGAGGGGGTGGAGGACCCAGCAACGGGCCAGGGCGTGGGGTGTCTCCGAGGACTAGGAAAACGGGAGTATCTACCTCCAAACAACTAGGGGGACATCGGAGAGAATGGGTGGGACCAGGGTCTTGAGGGGACTTGGAAGCAGCGGGAGGTGATGAGAGAGGGCGGGAGTGTCCGGCAGTGGGAAGCACCGGGGAGCGGCGCCGGGGCTGAGGGGCGGCTGCTGCCGCCGCCAGTGCACGGGGTTATGCGAGGTAACCGAGCCTGGAGGAGGAGGGAGGCGGCGTGGGCCGCGGGCCGGGGTGTCTGGCGCTCGTTGGACAAAGAGATGATGAAACGTGAGCGCTATATTTACCAAGGGGGTGGAGACCGGTGGGAGGGGGGTAAAAAGGACAAACTGTTCCACAACAACCACAGGAAACACAGCCCTTCTGACTCACCCAAAGGGCCGCGCCGACCCCAGCGCAGGCTTAGCCCCGAGGCAGAACCACAGCCCGGGGGCGCCCGCACCGGACCGAACCCCGGGTGCCCGGCTGGGGATGGATTGGCTTATAAATGAAAGGGACACCGGGTCGAAAGACTTCATGCGTGTGCGCGTAGCTCTTGTGGGGGTAGGGGAGAGCAAGGGACAACATTAATGGTTTTTAACCGGGTGGCTGGGTCATCGCGGGAAAGACGTGGCTGCAGTTGTGGAGAGCACGGTTCCTGCAAAGTCATCTCCACCCGCACAGCTTGGCCTGGCAGCCCGCCCCGCCCCACCCCACCCAGGGACAGCAGCACCAGCCACCCCACCTCTCTTTTCCTCCCCCACCCCCGCGCCTTGCTCGCAGGGCCCAGAGTTGGGGTGCGGTGCGGACTATGTTTAGAAGCTGATGTCATCGCGACACCCTACTCTGCAGTGTTCCCAGGGGGACCGCAGGGCAGGTTTTCCTGATCTTCGAGGATGTGGGGGTGGAGAGTGGCCTGCCTTCTCAGCACACCTCATACCCATGGTACCCTAGGGATTTAAAAAAAAAAAAAAAATCTCTCAAGAGTTACGAAACAGGGAGGTGCGCTCACGTGGAGCGTGCAAGCCCAGTGGCTAGCGCCCCAGGGGCCAGCAACCTTCCCTTGTCACTCCACCTCCACCTCAGGTGTGGGGGCTAATTTCAAGGTTAGCTCACGTGGGCACGGGCGCCCGGAGCTCCTTGCACGAGTTTGGGGCGGGTTCCTGGTCCCCCAATCTAGGGCAGTTTGTTCAACTGCAGCAAAGGGAGCTTGATGTTCCAGCAGGGAAGGGATTTCTGAGAACTGGGACTGTCCTCAGATGAACCTGCCTCCTCCGGCTGCTGCGGCGGCGGCCGCCTGCGGAAGACTTTTTAAAAGGGCGATGCCAGGCCCAGACGCTCGGCGCGCAAGTGGCTGAACCGCCCGCCACTCTGCGGCCGGAGCTCAGCACCCGCCCCGAGCGCCACGCGGGGCTGCTCTGAGCGCAGGGGGCTGCCGGCTAAACTTATCCTCCTACATATGCATGAACGGATGGCCTTTCCGCTCTGCAATGGAGAGGCCTGGGGTTTTGCGGTAGGCTGCTTAGTGGAGCGAGGGTAAAAGTAGGGCGTCGTGGAAGTTTTCGCGCTTGTCGCAGCTCCCCGCCCCCTCCAGACACTGGGTGTTTAACCTGGCCACAATCGGTTTGCCAGATCCGGCTTTATCGGATTGTGTTTCAAATCCAGGAACATCACTAGAGTGGAGAGCTCACCCCTTCATTCTTGTCAATATTCTTCCTAAACCGACCACCTCTCACTGCCTTTCAGCAAAACGAACACAGCTTTCCCCATTAGGCCCTTCATGTGCTTTGGGTAGGACCGCTAAAACTGCTGAGCCCAGGCAGGGAAATGGGAGAGGTGAGGATCAGTCCCAACGTGAGGTCTGACACGTGATCCCCTACCCCCAGCGGGCCATCTGTTCTTCTTCCTTCCCGCCGGGAGGCTGGCAACTTTGTCCAGGCATTGTCCACGCCTCTCAGCAGGAAAAGACTGAGAAAAGCCAGAATCGGCAGAAACCTGTATCTACAGCATGTGACTTTAGGCTGAACTTCGGGCCTAGAGCAGGGACCGTACTTGGCCATCTGTGTTTTAAACTAACTGCCAGGTGATAGGGCCCCACCCAACAAGACGAGGAAACCCTGCTTCAGGCTAAATATGTCTCCAGGGGAGGGGCCCCCAAATCGGCAACGTTAGCCTGGACACACCCTACCGGGGTTTACCTAGGAAATAGAACAGATTTTAAGCTTCTAGGCCACTTCCTACAGAGCAGTGTCAGAAGCGGGTAGAGGTGAGATTATGAATTAGGATAAAATGGTATGTTAGTTAAAACTTTAGCTTTGGGGAGATCGAGGTGGGAAAATCTAAAAGTTGGAGGCTGGCCCAGGCCTTGGGTTTGTTGTTGTTGTTATTGTTTTTAATTTTGTTTTTTGTTTGTTTTTTTAATTTAGGGGGGGAAAAGGCATTCTCATTAAGTACTGGCTTTAAGGTTCCCCAGCCTTCACTGTAAGGTGATGTAAGCAGATAAGGTAGTGTTTCTGGGGGAGCAAATCTTAACTCCGCATCCTCCATTTCTGCTCGAGACAGTCTCACATACCTGTAGTCTCCTTCCCTCTTCCTCCCTAGTCCTGTGATTTCAGGTACTACAGGTGTGCCATTCCACAGCCCACCCCGTCCTGCAGGGAATTTTTACAGACCCCTGCAGCGCTGGAGTTTAAAGAGACTGCAACTGTGTTAATCTAATCCTATCAGTCCACAGATAAGAAAATGGCTCTGAGGTGGGGTGAGGTCACAGATCTCATTTAGGCCCCAGAGGCCTTCAGGGACTACCTTGTACCAGATCACACAACGGTTATATTAGGAAGCATTGTAAACGAGGCTCTCGTTTCTGGCTACAGGCTAATAAGCCTTGGCCATAGGCACTTGGAACCTCTGATTAGGGAGACCTGAGAACGGAACATAACGTGAACTAGAAACGGTTACAATCTTTGGGTTCTCTTGTTTCTCTGGGTGGGAGGTAGGAATGTATAAAGACTAACTTGGGGAAGCAGACCTCTTCGAGTGACCTGGCCCAATATTAGGAGGATATTTTGCCAAAATGTAATTGAGACAACCACATGCTGGATAAAGAGCATAAGCTGGTTTTAATCATAAAACAGTTACAGTATATTCCAGTAGAGCAAGGGAAAGAATCATGATGGAGGAAATATCACTTCTTGTGCTCTGTGCTGTCAAACTGTGCGTGTACAGGTAGCTGTCATCTTATAGACAACAGGCTCCCTCTGTATTTCTATATTTGTATATCTATTATCTGAGAATGAATGGTCGGAGAAGGGGAGCATGGCGTACAGTGCTGGAATTGCCGAATTGGAAGCGATTCTCTAAATCCAGTAGCATGTGTGCTTTCGAATCTGTGAGAGACATTCACACGGGTGAGATCTGCTTCCTTCATCTTCTTTATAACCGAGTCGAGAGTGTTGAGAGTGCAGTCACGGTCATGTGAAGTTAAAGGGCACTAGAAAGAAGGTGGCAAGAAGAAAGGGAAGTTAAGGTTTACCTTTAAAAAACCCTGAGGTGACTGTATTCCAAATCAGAATCATAACCTTTAAGGCAAGATACAGGCTCCTCCTCCTCCTCTTCTTCCTCCTTCCCCCTCTTCCTCCTCTCCTCTTCCTCTCCTTCTCTTCCTCCCCTCCTCCTCCTCTCTTCCTCTTCCTCCTCCTCCTCTGAGAATAATGCTAGTGCTAATCTTTGGTAGCCACTCAGACCCAGGCCTGAGGAGACTTCATAAGTGTAACTAATGCCAGTGGAAACACAGGTCTGGAAACACAGATCTGGGAGGCTGTGTAGGCCTCTCGGACTGATCCCTCTGGTTGTCTGTGCTGTGCCCTAGGGAGGCAGGCAGAGGTGCAAATTCTAAAGACTCACGTACCCTAGGGACAGACTTTATTCTAGGGGGAAAAAAAGATCATGAACTAGACAGTGCCAGTCCTTCCCTCTGCCCCTTTTCTTTCGTCTTCTTCCTTCATTTTTTCTTCTTTCGTCTTTCTTCCCTTTTTTATTTATTTATTTTTGAGACAGGATCTCTGTAGCCTCCTCAAATGTTCTATCCTGCCTCAGCCTCCTGAGTGCTGGGACTTCTGGTCAGCACCATCATGGCCAGCTGCAGTGAATTCTCTTCTGAAATTAAGGTTTTTAGAATGCAAGATTTCCAAGATGGCTTCCCTGTTACACAATATATACACATACCATATATATGTGTGTGTGTGTGTGTGTGCGCGCGCGTGCGTGCGTGCGCGCACACCCACACCCACACCTCACATGGATGTTATAAGGGTCTTTGGACCTGGGCCTGACACAAAGTGTGTCCCCTGGTGCTCTCAGGATGTGATGTAATGCAGTTATAATTCTCCATGGGTTAGCACCTCCTTTCTACATGTTCTTTTCCCAGCAAATGACCTTGTGTGGTATCTTTCCTGCCCCGTAGAAGTGTCCAAATCACTGAGGCTTAACCACTAGTGGGAGTCCGGGTTAGGTACTGTCTCCGAGACAAGAGCCTTTCGCACTCAGGCTAGGTGGATGGGTTTTTTAATCAGAGGTGTGGACAGTAGCCCCTGCTAGGGATACTGGCCCTAGGGTCTTTGCTCAGCTATCAAGATGGAAAACAACCCCAGTATTCACCACCGGAAGAAGCACGCTGAGTTAATCAGACTCCCAAATCCACTCTAATTGTTGACCAAGTAATGCCACCAGATTCAGTTGTTAAGGATCTCTGGCTGATTCCAGTTCTTAAAACTATTTAACACAGTTAATATTTCACTGGGGTGGTTCTTCTAAAGCAGAGTCAGGAATCAGGAACCCTGCGGTTTCTATCGAGTTCTGCCTCCTACACCAGATAAGATAGACTAGTCCTGTTCTCCACCATTGTGAAGCAAGAGGAAGGAAATGTGCCCTGCAGGAATTGGGAGGAGCCCCTAAAAAGAAAAGGATTTTTTAAAGTTATGCAAATGAAGGGTTTTACTGCCCCCCCCCTTTATGGGTTAAGATAGCTTCAAAATAGAGTTAACTTAAAGTAAATAGCACCCCAGGAAGTAGAAACCTTGAGGTTTAGCAAAATACCAAGATGGTGGTGCTTCAATGTAAGGACCATTGAATACGGAACCAGATGTTTTGTTAGCTGTGATTTTTTTTTAAAGATGAATTTCTCTTAGTTAATGTGTGGGCTGAAAAAACTTTTAAACATCTCCAAAGTGCTGCATTCCAAACAAGAACAAATTGACGCTGTTTCATCCGAGTTTGTCCTTGGAGAACGTGGCCTTCCCTACCGAGGGTTTGTTTAAAATTATAGATTCACACTGCGGTTTTTAAGCACCATGTCCTTCTACATTTTAGGGTTACCACCCGCAACACTATATAAAAAGATCTGTTCGATTTCACTACTGCTCCTCAGGTTTACAAGTGTCGAGCGCTTCCTTTTGGAACGCTCTTCTGATTGGCTGAGTCAATGCCAGTGACATCAACCAACTTACTTTTGATTGGAAGGCTGGTTGCTGGGACTGTCGCGTTTGCAGGAAGTCACTTAACTATTTGAGGGCTGGGAACACGAAGGTGAAGTTTTGTTTCGTCCCTAGGGATGGGTGTAACTGCCTAGGGGAGATGCGTTCCCAAGCCACGCCAGCTGGCACGTGGGCCGGGAGGCGTGGGCGCGCGCGCGGTCTGGGCGGCATCTGCGGAGATGCGCAGCCGCTGGTTGCCGGGCTCCGAGCAGTTTCCCTTTTAAATGTCAGCGTTCGGGGCTGGAGGGGCAGCACGCGGCGGCGGAACGGAACGGTCGGATTGGCCGCGCGCCGTAGTTCTAGACGCACCTCTCCACCGAAGGGCCCTTCTGACTGGCAGGGGGAGAAAGTAAACAGAGTTGAATCACCCTCCCCACTGGCCAATTGGAGGGGGCCTGGATTGTGACGTGATGGGATTCTGCGAAATTGTTACTGAGCTGGAGAATGCCGGAGCGGCGCGGCGCGGCAGGACCAGGGGCTCGGCGGCCGTCGGCGGACGCGGGAAGAAGTGTCTTGTAGGCGCGGCGCCCCACTCAGCCCCGGCCCCCCTCGTCCGCGTACTCGGCTGATGCCTCAGGGCGTCAGCTCGGCGGAGAGGCGGTCGAGGCGTGCGCCTGGCTAGCAGTTGGCTTTCCCCGTGACTCGGACACGTTTGCAGTCGAATAAACTTGCGACCGCCACGTGTGGCATCTCTCCAAGGAACCGGCTCAGGAGGAGGGCGCGCCCATCGTGGGATCGCGCGGGGCGCCGGGCAGGGCGGCGGCGACAGCGGCGGAGCCGGCCGCGGCTGCTGCGTGCGGAGGCGCTGCCGGTTACGTAAAGATGAGGGGCTGAGGTCGCCTCGGCGCTCCCGCGAGTCGCAAGCTCCCGCGCCCCCGCCCCCTCGGCCGCGCCGCACCGCGCTCGTCGTCCGAGACCAGGGCAGGGCTAGCCGAAGCTCCGCAGCCACCGTCAAGTTTGGCCGCACCGCCCGGGCTGCCGTCGCCCGCACCATGTCCGCGGCCGCCTACATGGACTTCGTGGCTGCCCAGTGTCTGGTTTCCATCTCCAACCGCGCCGCCGTGCCGGAGCACGGGGGCGCTCCGGACGCCGAGCGACTGCGACTACCTGAGCGCGAGGTGACCAAGGAACACGGTGACCCGGGGGACACCTGGAAGGATTATTGCACACTGGTCACCATCGCCAAGAGCTTGTTGGACCTGAACAAATACCGACCCATCCAGACCCCCTCGGTGTGCAGCGACAGTCTGGAGAGTCCCGATGAGGATATAGGATCCGACAGCGACGTGACCACCGAATCTGGGTCGAGTCCTTCCCACAGCCCGGAGGAGAGACAGGATTCTGGCAGCGCGCCCAGCCCGCTCTCCCTCCTCCACTCTGGAGTGGCTTCGAAGGGGAAACACGCCTCCGAAAAGAGGCACAAGTGCCCCTACAGTGGCTGTGGGAAAGTCTATGGAAAATCCTCCCATCTTAAAGCCCATTACAGAGTGCATACAGGTTAGCGGCGTCGCCTCTCCCCCCGCTTCGGGCTTAGCTAACCTTTGGCCAGCCAGCATTCCTGGGCGCCCAGGACACCGCACTCGGCCTAGAGGCTGCAAACATTTTGGAGACGATGCTGTTTAACTCTTGCACTCTCTCCTTACTTGACCCCAACCTTTAGGAGGTACCTGAACCCCTCCCCCCCCCCCAAGTGCCTCGCTGAGCTAGTGGCTTGCGTGGCTCGGCCTGGAGCCGGCCCGCCCCTCCCTTACCCGCCCCGCCCCCGGGACTCCATACCCCGCTGCAGCGGGGCCGCCCCACCTGGGGAGACGCTGGCGGCGGGGCAGTCAGATGGCGTAGCATTTATTCCATTCCCTGGTGGGGTTGCTGCGGAGGGGTCGGCATGGGGTTGGGGGTTGGGGGGAAAGCCTCACCCTGCGTGAATCCTTTTAGGAATGACTAAGGACTCATTTAGTTGGATGGCGGCTACTTTTCAGGGCTTGCCAAGGTGGTTTTAAATTTGGCTAAGAGTCCCCTGAGAGGTTTAAAATAAAACTGCTTCAGGCTGCAGGGGAGACTGATGAAGGGATGGATGGTGGCTTAACTTCTTGACTAGTTAGCTTTCCTAAGGAACGTGACTCAGGGCTGATCTGTTCCAATGTGACTTATTTGGTCTCACGCCTGAGGCCTAAGGAAAGAGGTGTGGTCTTTACTGGAGTTCAAGGCCTCTGGGATGAATGTGGGGGCGTTTCTGTTAGCTGTAGGCCAAGCGGCACACCAATGTGGCTGTAAAGCCATCTGCTGTATGGGATGGGCTTCAGGGGCGTTAGTAGGACCCTGTCAGTGAGCTCATGTAGTTCTTAAAACATGCGTGGGAAAAGGTGGGAAGCACCCATATGGAAAGTGATCAGCTAGGGAAGGGTCGTTTGTTATGATCTGGCAGCAGGCCTTTCCCTGTCCTGAGACAGCAGGTTTCAGAGGTTGTTGGCATTGTGTACAAAGGTGTTGAGGGTTTTGGTATGAGGGTTTGTTATTTTGTAGAAGAGGTCCTGAACCTTTGGTTTCAAAATGATACTCGTTGGGATTTTCGGTTTTGTTTGCTTTAGAAAAGACAATGTAACCACCTCTCATACACACACACACACACACATCCTCCTTTGGTAAGTGAGTCTCTGCCTGGGCCAGAATAAATCTAAATTTCCCAGTGATAATGAAAATAGGTGTTGTTTGGAGTCCATGTCTAGGTTGCCATGTGAAACAGCACCTTCGTAAGTTTGAATCTATAAAACAGTTAGGCCTGTACCCTCAGTGGGGGGTGTGACCTTTAGTAGGGCTCTGGGAGGTGAACAGTGGTCTATTAACTCAGTGTGTTACTCTTCCTCAGCTGTTGGGCGGGCCTGTCCATGTCAGCCATGTTCCCAGGGTTCAGTGACTCACATGGACACCCACTGCCACCTTGAGCAAAGGCATTTTCTCCTTCAGGAGGGCTGCCCAGTTAACGGTGCAGGTGGGGAGGCCCACAGTGCCCACTGTGGCTCAGCAGAGGAGACCCAGCATTCTGGGCCATTTCGGCTGAGTGCTTTTCTCGGGCATTTATAGAAATGGCTGCTCGTGTGTGCGTGCATGCGTGCTGCTCTCTAATTCTCCATAAGGCCCTTCAGCTCGGCTGCTTTTCAGGAGAACCTTTCACACGGATCCCAGTGGAAACGAAATGAAGTAGATGTTCTTCCCATTTTAAAATGCTAGTCATTCCTTTGGCTCTAGTGGTGTGGTGATTTCAGGGGGTCTTGTTTATGTTGGGGGTTGGGAAATAGGGGTATGGGACTGAGGACTGCTAGTGTGGACAAAATGCCAGCCTCTACAGATAAGGTCCAAAGTGTCTCGGTGAGGAGAGGTACATGCCAGGTTGAGTTTCTGGTGCTTCTCAGCTTCAGGTTAGATCATGGGTGGGGCAAGCAGCTTCCTGATTTTCTCTCTGCGGGTTCTTCAATCCAGAAGGTGCTTGGAGACGCCTTGGATCCTCTGCATTCTGTGAAAATCTTAAGAGCCGAAGTCCCTGCCACACCCCCGTGCTCAGTACTGCTCCACACAGTCCCTCGAGAATCCCTCCTGTTTGCTCACTTCCTTATAGAGTCTTGTACAGCTCTGCTTCCATAAACCCACAGCTTTGGAAGTTGAATCATTTCTTTTTTTTTTTTTTCTTCTTGGAGCTCCTTCCATGATATCCTGGGGAAGGATATAGTGGAGGTGACTGAACTGGCTTTACCTCTCTTACTTTCCTGAGACCCTACAGCAGGCCTTTGTAATTTGGGGGCTTGCAAACTGGAGTCCTGCTGCAGAATTTGCTTTGCAGATGTTTGCTGTGGACAGCACAGAGTTTATAAAAATTTCATTAGTTACCAGCATCTAAAAATCAGGATTCTGGCATAAGTCCAGATGTCTAGCGTCTCTGGAAAGATCTGACAAATAACGGGGCCCGGATTCTTGCCTAGGAACAATTGGTTTGGACCACTCTTTATCAGGTGGAAATCGTTTATTAATTTTTATTTTTGCTTTTTTGGAGACAGTGCCTTGCTGTATAGCTAAGCTGAACTTGAATTTGAGATGCTCTCCCCACCCACTAAGTGCTGAGGTTACAGGCATGCACACCGGACTTACACTTTTTCCTTGGATTCTCGGTGTCTGGCAGAAGGGAGTGGCATAGCGTCCTTCAGTTTTGGAATGAATAGACTCTTTGCCTCTGCTGCCCCCCCACCCCAGGGCTGTCCATACTGGCAACTCTAAATTGGGTGGACAAGTCACCTTCCAAGGTGTACAGCTTTTTTCACTATTCTCTGTGGCTTTGGAGTCACTGTTTGTTCGAGAAGAGTCTAGTGTTATTAGACATTTGACGTGGCCCATGTGGTAGCACATGCCTTTAATCCTAGTACTCGGGAAGCAAAAGCTGATGGATCTATCTGAGTTCAAGGCCAGCCTGATCTACTTAACAAGCTACAGGCCAACCAGGGTTATATAGTGAGACCCTGTCTCAAAGAAGTGTGATATGAAGCCACTTACGGGGGCTACAGATGCTCAGTGGCTTAGGATGCCCAAGGCCCTGGGTTCAATTCTTACCACCCAAACAAAAAGCCCAGGGAGTCTAGATTTCTGGGCCAGAGCCAGCTCTGGCTGTGTGACCCCGAGGCCTGTAGACTTTGAGGCCTTAGTGACTGAAGTGTTGTCACCTGGTCCTTATGGAAGTGTACCCTTTGCCACAGTGTTAATGGGACAGATTTCATAAACCCCATCCTTCCAGATGTGTTTCCATCTAAACCCGACTGAGTGGGGAGGGGCGACTTACCTATGGAACTATTTCTCCACTATTTTCCCATTCTGTGTCCCCTAAGGAGACTTGAGATGTTTTTCTAACAAAGCCCACCCTATACCCTATGGTGTCTTAACACCGAGAGCATGAATTCTAGAGCTATTTAGGGACTGTGCTCCTTTAGAATGCCACAAGTCATCCTAATACATACATACCTAGGATTGTTTTCATCTTTCAAAGAACCCATTTTTGCCCACCTGGGGATGATATTAACCCACCCACCCACCTCAATGCGTATGTGAGTACGTATATAGTAGTATTGAGACACACCAGAAGAGGGCACCAGATCTCATTACAGATGGTTGTGAGCCACCATGTGGTTGCTGGGAATTGAACTCAGGACCCCTGGAAGAGCAGTCAGTGCTTTTAACCTCTGAGCTGAGCCAACTCTTCAGTACCCCCTCCCCTTTTAAAGATTTATTCATTTATTATATATAAGTACACTGTAGCTGTCTTCAGACACACCAGAAGAGAGCATCTGATCTCATTACAGATGGTTGTGAGCCACTATGTGGTTGCTGGGATTTGAACTCAGGACCTCCCATTTTCAAGTGCCCTGTGTGGAGAAAGATCAATGGATTGTAGAGAGGTTGGGTGCAGAGCCAGATAGTGGCTTCCAGTTCAGGAGATAGGTTCCTGAGTTTGTTGGGTTCTTGTGGGTTTGCCTGTGAATTGTGGACGAGGCCTACTTTTCTTGAGTCCTTGGGTTATTTGGCCTAGCAGAAATCTCCCTTCGGGATGGAGACCCACCCTGGTGGCTCTTGTTTCTTCCTAGTCTGGAAGAGAAGGACCCATTGAGTGAAGGAGACCTTCTTCATCTCTTAGTTGCCCCACCTCTCTGCCCCAGCACTGGCAAAAGCAGGGTGGCCTTGGGAGCTTCCGAAGCTGGCTAGGATCCCCGCTCCACAGCACGAAATGCAAATGGGCTACAATTACAAAGCACCGGTTGTTGTTTCCCTCTCAGAGGAGTGTGGGTGTGAGTTGGAGGAGGGAGGCACTGGAGGAAGCAGAGCCCTCTGGAGGTTGGTTGCCTTCAGACACAGTGCTATAATGGCAGGGAAGTGGACTCTTGGACCCCATTTCTGTCTCCATGGTTGATGCTTATCCCAAGAACCAGTCAGCCATTCTGCAGCATCTGTGGGAAACTCCCTAAGTGAACTTCCCAGGGAGAAACATCGTAGGACCTACTGGGAAAGTGGTTGACAACGATCTTCCCTAATAAGTTCATTGAGAGGAGAGACAGATGATTTCCCGTGCTCTTTCAGCAGGCCCTAAAACCACAGGACTCTAGCTCTGCTTGGAGCCTGCTTCCCAGCCCATCAGCTTGGCTCCTGGATGCCTTCCGATCATTAGCATTGTTGATATTGAAAAACAACACCCAGGCTTGTTGTGTGTCTTAATCTGGTTTTTATTTTCTCTCTTTCTTGCCGTATCTATTCTCAGGGTTGGGGGGAGCTAGCTTACAGCTAGAAACCTCCCCCACACCACCCTCCTACCCTGCCTTAGTGTTTCTTCAGAAAGCCCAGCGCCCACGGAGGAGCGTAAATTAATGCCTAGTAATTGGTACAAAGGCACTTTCTGTTTCTATGCAACACACGCAAAAGGGGGAGAAAAAAAGAACCCACAGATGTTAAAAAGGGAAAGAGAGATCCTCCCAGCAGTGGTCTTGGGTAATCCTGGCTCCCAGTCCGCCCCACTTTTTGTTGGAAGTTAGTCACAGGCCCGAGCCTAGCGCACTTGATGGTGGTAGTTGTTGGCCTAAAGAGAATAGACCTTGGAGGTTGGAAGTGACCTTGAAAGGTCATACCGTCCATCACTTTGTCTATAAAAGCCTGTGCCCACCCTGAGGTGGGCTTGTTCTGCGGAAGCATTTGGAGGAACTTTAGGAGATTTGGAGGCCCATCGCCTGCATGCGGAAGCCCTCTAGCCTTCACTAGCACGTGACTCAGCCTCTGGAATCTTCTAGTGCCTGTAGTTTTCAGTAGATGTTAAAGCCTGTGGCTTTCAGCTTGCTTCTGTGAGTGCTCAGTTCTCCCTCCCTCGTGAGCTCCTGAGGCTTTGAATCTGTGATTAACAAGGTTTTATTTATATTGTTGTTTTAAATCTGTGTCTGAAATGCTGCTTGGAGGAATTAATCAGGGAAAGGGGCTTGGCCGTGTGGCCCAGCCTCTTCCCTTTTGTTCCCAGTCAACTTCACTTCCTGTAGCAGCTCCAGCTAAGCTCAGAGAGGGGGGGAGGGGGAGGGAGAGAGGGAGAGAGGGAGTGTTCTTGCTTCCCCTTCCTGGAAGGCCACAAGTTAGTATTTGTCTTGTCTTGGCGTCAAGTAGCTTCTCAGTAAGTGTAGTGATATTGGGAGAATGGAGTCCCCCACCAGCGTTGGGAGGAACTTTTTTTTTTTTTAATTTCTTGGGTCTTTCTGGACATTGGTTTCTTCTTGTTCCTAAACACATACGTGTGTGAGGTGTGTCTTCAAGGCCCCTTTTGCCTCGGCTACCCACTTTTTCCAGGCGCACTGGACTCTGGAAGCTTGCGGTAAGAATTGAGAATCTGACCCTGGAATCTAAAGGTTCCCACCTCGTCGTCCTAGGCCAGAGCTGCTGGGTCTTTAAATGAATGAATGTATTTTCTGGAATTGGGGGGGGATGGAACCTGGCCCCTGTGAGTGCCAGTAGCACTATTTTTAAAACGTGATCGAGAATGATCTGTGACTCTGAACAGGAGAATGGGATTCGTCCCTGACTGACCAGATTGAGTCCTTTGAAAAAAGTGAAGACATTGTTTAAATAGATGACACGGTGGGAGCTTATACCATACAAAATTAATGACTGGATTTTGAAATGCAGACAGCGAATTGTTGTGTGTTCTGTGAAGTTCTGACAGGTTTTGGAACCTCCCTCTGAGTGGAAATGAATGAATGCCTCTGAGAGTTGGGGCCACTGGGTAGGCATGGGGATGTGGCTAACCTGGGGATGACAGGCATTTTATTTTTTTTGTTTTTAATCATGTGAAGGTGTGTGTCTGCTTGTGTGTATGTGCACATGAAGTGCCGGTACCGACAGAGGCCAGGCGTGTGTGATCCTTTGGAGAGGGAGTTACATGGCTTGTTGCAAGCCACTTGACGTGGATGCTGGGAATGGAACTCAGGTCCTCTGGAAAAGCTGTAAGTGCTAACCACTGAGCCATTTCTCCAGCCCAGACGCTAGACAGGGTAAAATGAAAGGCCTTAGACAGATTATTGTGGCTCAGAGATACGGGAGAGAGGTGGGGGAACTTCACCATTTGCCTTTTCCAGGGGATCAGCTCTGCTAAGATTGCAGTTAGTGAAGAGGAGGCCCTGGCCCATCCTCTTCTTAGGACTTCTTAGGAACTATATCTAAGGTAAGGAGCTTCCAGAAGAGTCTTCACCTTCAGCATGGAGACAGGGGTACCATGGGCCTTAAGCATACTCTGCACAGGCCTACCCTAACCCTGATTCCCTAACTCTCATCACAAAGACTCAGGCAAAGCTATTATCTCCCTGAACCTCAGGCTTCTCATCTGTAAAATGGGGTTCCATAATTATATATTCATGAAGTTATGAGGCCAAGTTCAAATGAGTCATTTGAAAGATTATGCCTGCTAACCTGATGCAATTAAAAATAAATATTTACATATATATCCCAGACATCCTTGAGAGTCTTGAATTTTTGTTTAAAATTCTAGGTGGACTCAGGATCATTAGAGGATGCGGAGCAACTGTTGCAAGTGAGAGCTGTGTTAGATGCCGACAGCCATGGGCTTTAGTGAGTGCTGTCATGCTGAACTGTAGTGCGTCTCAGGTCTTGAGTTAAGTGGCTTACACACGTTTCGTTTAAACATTATTCCCATGAGATAGAAACGTGCTGTTTTTCTTTGTTGATAGGAGGAATAGGACTAGGAAGTTAACCTAGTCCAAGGTTATGCTGGGGTATTCCTACTGTTTCTAGGTCTAAGTTGTATGTGAGGGCTGTTGAGTGAAGGAGATTCTGTATTTGTTCTTATGGCTCCTTTGGGTTTGGCTCTAAAGCCACCATCTTAAGCTGTCTTCTATGTGTCCCAGCTCCGATGTGAAGACGGTTTTCATGAGTCTGAGGAAAGTCAAAAGAAATAAGCCATTCTAACTGAGTCACTTGGAACCATTTCCTGCCAACCAGGAAAAGTACCCAATTTGTCATTACTGTTTTCTATTTACCTTTTGTTTGTTTGCTCTTGTTTTTTTGAGACAGGGTCTGGCTGTGTAGCTCATGCCAGCCTGAAACTCTGTTGTCTAGGCCGTCTTTCTGCCTCAGCTTCCAGACTGCTGAGATTACAGCCAGCACCACTACATCTATCCGGGCTGGGTTTGGGATCCATAAATAGGTTGCAAGCAAGAAAGTCCAGACTTGGACTTGCTTAATAGAACACAGTCTTGGAGCTGGGCGTTGTGTCTCACACCTATAATCCCAACACTTGATAGGCTTAGGCATGAGATGACTGCCACATGTTAGAGGGCATCCTAGGCTGCTTAGCAAAACTTAAAAAAAAAAAAAAAAAAAAAAAAAGATTAGAGCTCTAGGTTCAGGTGTCGCTGGATGCCCCCTCTCTCTATGGCTTTGCTACTCTCTTGCTGGCTCTGGCTTCATTCATGAGCAGGCTGTCTCTGAATGGTACTAAAATGGCTGCCAAGCAACACCAGACTCACTTCCTGCCAATTCAGCAAAGCCCCACTGAAAAACTACTTCCGGCAAACAACCCAGGCTGAAAGCCATGGCAAAGTTTAAGTTGTGTGTCCCTTATGCAAACAGTCACCGTGGAAGGACTAGATTCCATCATATCTAAACTCTCAGGTCTGAAGGTGTGGGCTCAGAGAGGGACTGGTTGCAAAGGGAAACATGGTGCCTTACCAGTAGAGGAAATACAGGCCAGACAAGGCAAATCGAACACCGATGTCTGCTTAGGCTTGCAAACAGGATGTGTCAAAGAGCAGCATTTATTTTCTCTGCTCTCCTGAGCTTAGCTGAAAAGATAGGCCGTGAGTGAATGGACAGAGAACAGATGATTTCAACATATTTTACAAGTACTCACACACTCACAGGCCCTCCCGAGGAGATGATCTGGGAACCAAGACCGAATGCTTGACACAGGACAAGTTTGATCAGCAGCAGTGCGATCTTCAGGGGGTGTGGTCTTCAGGGGTCTTCACTCTGTATCATCCATTTCAGTGCTTGGGGGGATGACATGAATCACGTTTCCGTGAGCGCTTATCCCGGGTGCTATTTAATAGAGATCTGTAGTGGTTCCTACTGAGATTCCAAAATCCTTTCAGTGTGCACAGTACTCAACAGAAACACCATAATAAACACAAGAAACGGGAAAGAGCTTAAGGGGAAAAAAAAGCACATCAAAGTGACTTACATTCCCGGGCTGCCTTAATTCCATTGTAGTTTTTTTTTTAAAGATTTATTTACTTATTATATATAAGTACACTGCAGCTGTCTTCAGACACACCAGAAGAGGGCATCAGATCTCATTACAGCAGATGGCTGTGAGCCACCATGTGGTTGCTGGGATTTGAACTTAAGACCTCTGCGCCATCAATCCAGCCCTCCATTGTAGTTTTTGTATCGTCCCAGTTTCAAAGACAATAGCAGAATGAAGTTAGGCATGAAGTGCATGCCTCTAATGTAAGCATTTGGGGAGGGTCAGGCAGGAGGAGTGAATTCCGAGAGCATCCAAGGCCAGCCTGGACCACTCGTCCAGATCCTGTGGGGGACATGAGAGGGCTGCTTCACAGTTTCTGGAACACTAAGCAGGGGAATCTCTGACTCACTTTGTTGCAGGTATGAGTGGTTCAGTGGAGTAAGACTCTGCCCCCACAGCCATATCCTGATAGCAGCAATGTGAAGTCCCCAGAGGGGAAGCTGGAGACAAATGATGGCGCAGCACGTCACCTTTAGTCCTCATCTGTCACAGCCTAGCTAGCTGATAAAGTGGGCAGAGTTAGTAAGGCCCCAGGGCCCGTTCCCTGCCCCACCCCATTTCTGCCCTTGGAGGAAAGCTCTATCTTGGCAGTATGAGTTCTTAGTCACTGCTCTATTTAGGCTCAGTGACTCTTTTAAGATACGATTGTATAGCCACACTGGCCTCAAACTCGTGGTGATCCTTCTGCCTCAGCCTCCCAAGTGCTGGAATTATAGAAATGGCTTGTTAACGAATTAAATTGTATTATCTTTCTGAAGTAAAGCTCAAAACAGCCATGGTAACTTGGGAGTCCGTGCTTGCTTTCCCTGAGTGATATCTGGAATAGCAAGCTCACAGGTTGCTCCAGTGTCATGAAGGGTCACCCATGTGGCAAGCCGTCCTGCAGCTCGGTGGTCTCCACCATCTGTCACACACCCCACTCTATGCCACATCTAATGCTGAAGAGAGATTCTGGGCACCGTGACATTGTTTTTCCTCCAGTGGCCCCTCGTCCTTTCTCAACCCATTTGGAAGGGAGGAAACCCAGGTCTGTATAGAGACCTGTCCTGCTTGGCCACAGCAGTCAAGCCCCTCAGCTGACACTCCAGTAGGACCTTCCTAATCTGGGCTTTCATAAGTTTCACTTGTGGTCTGGTGAGGCTGGGAGATCTGAGCACTTTCCTGGTCTGACTTTAAAAGGAAAGAAAGAGCTCTGGCGCTCCCTAGAGACCTAACATCTGCACAGACACTGTTACTGTTCTGTGAACCCCATTCAGATCTCTCGTAGGTTGAAAATAACATGGCGAGCAGAAAAGATACATTTAAGCCTTTATGGCCCACAGCCCACTATGGACCACAGGGCTTCATCCTTGATGGTGGCTGGCATCGTGCCCAGGACAAGAGCAAAATAACCGAGTACAGTCTGTACCCAGCTCTGTTGTTTCTGCACCTTCACAAAGATGACCGAGCAGAGGTCAAGGGCCGTGTGCACTCCAAGGTCTTGGAGGTGCTAGCAAATTCAGAGGGAGTAGCTTAAGGTGCATAGCTTTTTGTTTATTGTGACAGGGCTTCTTGTAGCCCAGGCTAGTCTTAAATTTATTGGGCTACCGAGGATGACTTTGAAGTCCACCCTCCTACCTCATGCTCCCAAGTATTGGAATTTCAGGCGCTACTGCTCCTGGCTTGGTACTCTACATAAAACAAAACAAAACAAAAAAAGCAAAAAAACCATTACTTAGAGACTGAAAGTTGGGGAAATGAAGGTGGCCATTTAACTGCTTTAACCGTGAATGAGCCTTGCCCTGCCCCAGGAAAGGTATTTGATTTGCAAAGAAGGACGGAGAAGACTGCACAACCCCACCCCCACCCACAGGCATGAAAGGTTCCTTCAGTTCAAGCCTTGGCTGGTTTCTTACATCTTCTATCTTTGTGTGCACCAAACAGAAGCAAGCGTTTGAACTTGGTTTTAAACTGGTCATGCACTGTTGTCCAGTGTCTTTGGACGAATCAGCTGCCCCTTAAGATGCTCCTGAAACCTGACCAGTTAGAAAGCTCCAGCCCCTTAAGCTGCTTCTGTTAGAAAGCTCCATGCGAGGTGCTTCCAGCTGCAAACTGTGACTGACTTAAACAAAGCCTTCTAGTGAAGTGTACCAAGAGGCATCTTTTTCTTGAGTTTAAAAAAAAATGTTTGAGGTTCATATTTTGCTTCTGCACTGATTTTTAGAATTTCTGAGATGAGGCCACGAGACTCAGTTCCTACTGTTCTGGGTACCTGAAGGCTCAGGAATCTTCTCTGTCATCTTTCCTTGGCGTTCAATAGGCCTGTGTGTTTCTCACAGATCTCTTGAGTGTGGGGGTTCGTGACAGCAGTAGCAGGCAGGTTTACCCCACAGATACCAAATGGCTGGCATCAAGTATGCCCTGGGACAGACCCGTTTCCTTTTAGGATCCTACCCTGGTGCACAAGCTGCGTCCCACAGATGCCCACAGGGACCCAGCAGCAGCATCTCACATCAAAGCAACTCGGCAAACAGAATAGTGAAACCACCAAGGCTACGGAAGAGAGATGGAGCTGGCAGGGACTCTGAGGGGAGCTGGGGGGCGTTGGGGGGGGGATCGTCCCTTCAGAGGCTGCCGGGCATCCTCGCTCCTTCAGAACATGCTTGGGTGTGGCCATACTTCCGGTGAACAGGAGGCTTATCGTGCCTCGATTTTTGAGTTCAGGGCTCATGGAAGCGACTTATGCAGGAGAGGGTGGAACTCTGTCTGGGATATTCACAAACTCTGCTATTTGTACTTGAGAACACTGGAGGATGGAGGTGCTTGTTCTGCCCTGCAGATCCACTACAAGTGGAGGGAAGGTGGCAGTGGACAGCCAGGGATGTGAGCAGGTCTTTGTGGGACCCACCACGTCAAGGGCTATGATTGAGGCTGTGTTCTGGGACTGTCCCTCTTCCTAGGAAGTCTGGCAGGAGTTGGACAGCTCTGCTGATGCGGGGGCAGAACACACCTCTGAGGAGGGGGGCAGGAGGGTGCCTTTTGTCTGTTCTTGTTAGGGCCTTTCTAGGTCATTGAAAAGGAGGGAAGGAGATGGGGGATGGGTGAGAAGGCAGATGTACATTCTGAAAGGTTTTTCACTTTCTAATGAGTTGAGTCGGAAACAGCGACTTCCTCTTTCTTGTCTCCAACACCTACGGTACCCACTAATTTCTCCATAGAAACTACACATCTCTGCTCCCACCGGAACACATTGTTTGCTTTGGGTGGGTTTTTGTTTTGTTTTAAGATGGGGTCTCGGGGTTGGGGATTTAGCTCAGTGGCAGAGCGCTTACCTAGGGAAGCACAAGGCCCTGGGTTCGGTCCCCAGCTCCAAAAAAAAAAAAAAAAAAAAAAAAAAAGATGGGGTCTCATCCCTTGGCCCTCCCTGGCTGTCCTGGAGTTCATTCTATACGCTGGCCTTGGACTCCACCTGGCTTTTTTTTTTTTTTTTTTCTTTTTTTTTTTCTTTTTAAAAAATTTTATAATTTAAATTTTTTCTCTTTCCATAATTTAATTCTTTTATTCACTTTACATCCCAATCGCACACTTACAAATCTCTCCCCCACTACCCTCTTCAGTCTATACTAAAGCTTCTTCACTTTCCCTGCGATGACCAACGATTGAGCAGAGCTATTCAAGATCAGGGGCCATGTGCGCCCCAAGGTCTTGGAGGTGCTAGCAAATCCAGGGAGAGTAAGCTTTAAAGTGCAGAGCTTTCTGTGTGTGGTACCTTCCTATCCTGGGACCTCTAGACTCAGCAGGACCAAGCCCAGCCTCTCCCACTGGGACCCAACCAAGCAGTCCAGGTTCCCCAGGAAGGGGGTCTAATGTCAGCCAACAGAATCAGAGACATTCCCCACTCTAGTTGTGAGGGAACCCAAGTGAGGACCAAGCTGCACATCAACAAGAGTCTCACTGTGTAGCCTAGCCTGGCCTCAGCCTCTATCCCCCAGTCTCAGCTACCCAAGTGCTGATTTATAGGCGTGTACCACCGTGATAATCTGTGGAATACCTAAGTTCAAATGCATCGTTATTTTCAGTAAGTTTACTCACGTAAGAACACACCAGTTTTTGAAACAGTGTCTTCACATGACACTGTCTGGCCTTGAATTTACTGAGTAAACCAGAATGGCTTTGTATTGGTAAGCCTCTTGCTGTCGCTTACAAAATGCTAAGGGTGTGAGTATGGGTCACCATACTGTTCTTTTAAATATTAGATAACCTTCTATCTCCACCAAATCTGTATTTATTGGCATCTGGACATGAGCACACTGGAGAGTTGGGATGGCTGCTCCTTTCCTGCCTCTGCTGACCTCACGCTCTCTAGGTCGCCCTGTAAAGATGGACTTGCATTTCTGACTTCCTGCCTCTGCCTCCCAAATGCTGAGATACAAGCGTGCACCTGGTACGAGTGGTTCTGGAGGTCAAACCCTGGGCTTTAAAGCACGCTCTTCTACCAGGCGAGCAACGCCACACCCAGGGCTTCTTCCTTTTTTTTTTTCCTCCTCCCTCCTCCCTCCTCCCTCCTCCCTCCCTCCCTCCCTCCCTCCCTCCTTCCCTCCCTCCCTTATTGGTGCGTTGGTCAACATATTTTGAAAACTTTGTAAAATTGAATTTCCTTCTTTCATTGTGTGTGTGTGTGTTGTTTGTGTGTGTGTGTTGTTTTGAGACAGGGTCTCATTATGTCCAACCCTTGAATTTATGGCTATCTTCCCACGTCAGCGTCCTAGGTGTCGGGGTTATAGGTTTTCACCAAGCCTAGTCACTCTCCACATTATCATTAAAATTTATTCTTCTCTCATAAAATGCATCTGACCATTCCCTCCCTCCATCTCTCTCTCCATCTCTCTCCATCCATCCATCCGTCTGTCTGTCTGTCTATCTTGAGATGGGGTCTTTTTACACATCCCTGGCTATCCTGGAACTCACTATGTAGACCACGCTGGCATTGAACTCACAGAGATTGGCCTATGTCTCATTGAACCTGGACCTCACCAATTCAGCTAGACTGCTAGCCAAGGAGCTTCGGACCCTTATCAACTCTTTACCAGAGCTGGATTTCACGTGCAAATTACTATACCCAGGTGTTCAGTTTTGTTTTGTTTTAGCATGTGTGCCACAGATTAAACTCAGGTCTTCATGTTTACATAGCAAGCTGTTTACTGTCTACTATCACACAGGGTGTGTGTGTGTGTGTGTGTGTGTGTGAGTGTGTGTGTGTGAGTGTGTGTGTGTGTGTGTGTGTGTGTGTGTGTGTGTGTGTGTGTGTGTGTGTGTGTGTGTGTGTGTGTGTCTGTGTGTGTGAGTGTGTGTGTGTGTGTTTGTGTTGCTCACCAAGGCCTGCACATACTAGGCAAGTGCTTTATCGCTGATCTACATGCCTACCTATCAGGATATTGTTCTATATTTTTTAATTTAAAATTTTTTGATATCCTGATATAATTACAACATTTCTCTGGCCCCTTTCCTACCTTCAAGCCCTCTCATGCATCCCTCCCCTCTGTCCTTTAAACTCACAGCCTCTCTTTTCTAATTGTATATATACATATGTATGTATATATACACACACACACACACATATATATATATATATATTTATATGCCATACGGTGTATATTTCTACATATAAACTGCTCAGTCTGTATAATGTTTTTATGTATGTTTTCAGGGCTGACCATTTGGCCATGGAAGTGCTCTTCCCTGGGGAATTCCATCTGTCTCATTCCCTACTTTCTTCAGTTGCCTACAGTCTTTTGGGTAGTATCTTGTTAATTTACTAATATAAGTATTGTATGTGCAGTGTGTGTGGGTGGGGGAGTGGGACAGAGGACACTGCTCAGGAGTTGGCTTTTACGAGGTTCTGGAGACCAAGTTTGGGTGGCTAGCCGTGCATAGCAAGCCCTGTTACTGGCTGGGCCAACCTGCTGGTCCCCTGTGATTTGATTTGCAAGTGTTGTTAATTGTAGATAGATTTTAATCTATCATATGCCATAATTTCATGAACTCATGGCTCAAGTTACTAAGTTTCATAACGTTTTATAATGTGTATCAAGTTGCATACAAACATTGTCATATAGATCTGAGGCAGGGGGATAGTGAACTTGAGGCCGGAGTAGATTATACCAAGAGAGACCCTGTCTCAAAGACAAGGAACTAAGAAGAAAGATCCTTAAATTGTGCGTCCTCTATCCCACCATGGCTCAAAAACATTGATCTGTGTTTTCTTTAGTTTTTACCTAGATGGCCCATTTAGAATTCATTTAAGTAAAAAGTGTAGGGTAGGATTGCAGATTGTTTTTTGCCTGATGTTCCTGTTATGAAAAATCTATGTAGTCACCGACTTGCAATATCCCATGTACACAGTCTCCACAGAGTCTTCGCTTTACTGTGTACTCCGTCCCAGTGGTTTCTTGGGTTTGTTTTCAGTTCTGCTCTGTTGCTGAGCTGGTGTCTTACAATTTTAATTATTATAGCTTTAATAATACATTTTAATAAGTAGTCTCGTACTTATTGTTCTGCAGAGTTTTCCAGGCAAGACAGACATATTTATTCTTCCAAATGAACTTCAGAAATGGGTCAAGTTTAAGAAAAATCCTTACTGCGTGTGTGAGTGTCACAGATGTGTTTATGCCAAACCGTGGTATTTCCACCACCAGGCCTTACCCTCCGAGGAGACGAGAACTATTTCATTATGTTTTCTTTGATTCCTCGGGTTTTGCTGTAAAGGTCCCGAGCCTTCATTTTTAGGACTGTCCCGAGTGCTCCTGATCAGATCAGAACAAAGACCTGGCTCCTGCTTTCAAGATTTATATGGGATGGGGGTGGAGAGTTGGCTCAGCGGTTAAGAGCGTTGACTGCTCTCCCAGGGGTCCTGAGTTCAATTCCCAGCAACCACATGGTGGCTCACAACCATCTGTAATGGGATCTGATGCCCTCTTCTGGTGTGTCTGAGGACAGTGACAGTGTACTTATATACATAAAATAAATAATTCTTTAAAAAAGTTTATATGGGAATTCCACCCCACCCCAACCCTGTTATCTTGACTTCTCAGTCAGAAAGATGTATCAACTGAAAATCATAGGCTCCATTCACTCTTATTTCCTCTCCTGACTGCCCCCAAGAGACTGACCTCTTGTAATGATGGGGCAAGGGTCTCTGAAGGAGTTGGACTTTTATTTTACCATTGACCTTGCTGAAGGAAGGTTTCTGATTTGTATTCTTTTTTTTTTTTTTTTTTTTTTTTTTTTTTTTTTTCGAGCTGGGGACCAACCCAGGGCCTTGTGTTTGCTAGGGAAGCGCTCTACCACTGAGCTAAATCCCCAACCCCTCTGATTTGTATACTTTAAACTTGTTAAGTGATTATTTTTCCTGAAAGCCATTATTAGGAATGGATATTAAGTTTTATCAAGTGTTTTGCATCTATTATGATGTACATTTGTAAGAATGCAAGCAATAACATATTTTCCAATATCAAAGTGTCCCTTTTTTCCCATATACTTTTGGACTTGGTTTTACGCCCTTGCAGGAAGCTACGATTCTTTTCTTTTCTTCTTTTTTTTTTTTTCCCAGAGCTGGGGACCGAACCCAGGGCCTTGCACTTCCTAGGCAAGCGCTCTACCACTGAGCTAAATCCCCAACCCGGAAGCTACGATTCTTGATTGACACTTGAAGAGTTCTGTTCTGAAACAAAAGCTGCCCCCCCCCCCATTTGCTCTTCACTCTGGCTTTGGCCAGAGCAGTGAGAGCATTTGATTGGCCAGAAGCATCGAGGGCATTTGATTGTGGATTTGGAACTTTAACATGACAAGGTTGGATCTCTTTGAGCCCTCTTTGGCTAAGGAAGAAAAGGTGAGAAAAACCAGGGAGAATGAGGTATTGAAGGCAAAGGCCTCTGACTCTGGGTTCAGATCTCAGTGGCAGCCTTGTCTCAGCGGATGCAGGGGATCCTGCATTGGATCCTGCCAAGCACTCTGGCCTCGTGTCATGTGTGGAGTCTCAGCTCCATTCACCTCAGCACTTTCCCAATAAGAATGAGCTAGATTTGTCACCGACTGTGTCAGTTAGCTTTTCGTCACCATGACACCTGAGATAGTCAGTTTCGAAAGGAAAATGTTTATCTTGGCTTAGGATTTCAGAGGGTTCAGCCCATGGTTGCTTGCCTGGGTTCCTTTCTTTGAGTCTGTGGGGCAGTGCATCATGGTGGAAATGTGGGATAATGGAGGATGTTTGCCTTGTAGTAGCTGAGAAGCTGGGAGAGAAGAGGGCCCAGGGTCCCAATGTGCCCTTCAAGGACATCTTATGGGTAGCCTAACTTCCCCACGAGGGTCCATTTCCTGGCTGACCCACCCCCTCTCAACAGCACCATTAGCTGAGGACCAAGCCTTCAACACAGAAGCCTCAGAGAGGCATTGAGGTCGGGTCCATCAGGACTGAGGAGTTGCTAGTAGCCGGGAAATGTCTTCTCAGATGCGGGCCCCTCGTGACCATAGTTGAAGGCACAGCTGGGCCTGTCTCATGCCGCGGTAGGCCAGGGAGCATTCCGGAGACCTGGTTGTCTCCACAGAGTGAGTCTGTTCCTCATGCCGTGCCAAACTCAGTAGCTTTTTTTGGTCAGGTTTATTTTATACTCTGAGGGTCTGTTGGAAAGAGGTGCTTCGCCTGTGCTGCTAGGGGCGGGAGTGCAAAGTAAATAATGAGAATTCAGAAGCTTGGGCTAACAGCAGCTCTGCTCCAGTAAGGCAGTTTATTGTGTTGTTGCTTCTGGCTGTGTTTTCCTGAGAAGGCCAGAAACTAACTCCAGCACGAGCCTGCTTTCCCCCCACTGGAAAGGTAACTCCCATTAACACTGCAGACTGGGCTTAAAGATACTCTGACTGATGCTTCCCTTGCCATGAATGCCATGGAGAAGGCTGGCCATTTGCCCTTTGACCCTGGCCCTGAGTCGAAAGAGTGGACTTGACTTAGTTTTCCCCTCAGAATGGAACTGTGACAGGACAGCTCACAATTCTCCACCTTCTTCCTGTCTCTTGGCAAGGCCTCTGTTCCCTTCAGCCTAGAGCTCCTCTCTGCATGATTTTTCCATTCTCCCACTCCTCTGGTTTTGTTTTGTTTTTGATTTTTGGGGCTTTGTTTGTTTGAGATAGGATCTTGTTATATAAAATAGGCTTATCTCACTTGTGGCAAACCTCCTGCCTCAGCCTCCTCAGAATAGGGTTGCAGGTTTGCCCACCATGCTGGGCTTCTTTGTGTTTTACACTTTCTTAGGTGTGAACCTTGTATCACTTTTGTCAGTGACACCTTGTGTCTGTCATTCACATATCATCATATATCCCATAATAGGTTCTATGCCCATTCTCCCTGGGGTGAAGGGAAGCAAACACACACACACACACACACACACACACTGGCGCAGGGACGAATACACCCACCCCTACACCCTACACACCTGTGGGTTCCATGTCAGTTGATTCAATCAAATACAGATAAAAAAATATTCATGAAGAATGTTTCTGTTAAACATGTATTGACTTTTCTCCTTGTCATTAGTCCCTAAACAATGAAATGTAATAACTATTTAAACAACCTAGGAATCATTTAGAGTATATGTGATGTGCTTACGATATATGGAAATATAAAATATACAAGTTTATACAATTTTATTTTGAAAGTCTTTAGATTATGGTATCCCTGTGTAGGTGAGGGGCTTGGAGCCCATCCCCCACTGACACTGGGCATCCACTGAATGCTTAGCAATGATAAGTAATACAGAAGTCACAGAATATTTTCCTTGCCATAAGTTCAGTCAGAGAAAGCTGTTACAATATGGACTTCAGCTTGTGCTCAAAGATCTGCTGAAGTGGGTGCAAGCTTTTTGTTCAGCAGGAATAATGTGTTTTAGCCCCCGACTTTGTTGGATTGTTTAGTGAGAGCTTTCTGGCTGGCCTCCACCCCCAACTCTCTGTGCAGTATCACTCCTGGTTCTCTGCCCTCGTTCTGTGCTTGGCTCGGACATTCGTGCTGTGAGGATTTAGCACGGAGCTTGCACGTAGCCTTGCTTTTGCCCAGTAGACTTTCCCTCAAGACCGAGTAGGCTGTGCATACAGAACACGGCATGTACAGATTGCTGCACTGCTGGACAGCTGCCTGCCTCGGCGCCATTATTTGTGCATCTCCTTGGTGCAGGTGAAGAGGGGAGAGAGTGACTTTCCGATGACTCAGATGCATCGAGCTGGACACCTCCCAGCCTCTGCAGTAGTGTCTTTCCAGCTTCCAGCAAGCCTGGGACGGGAGTGAGAACATGATCGCTCCTCACACCTACCAAAGGCGTGTCTGTAGAGTTCTGTGGAGACCAGAGCCTGTGTGTCCTGTGTACAAAGCGGCTGGTTTGGGCTGTGCTTGGAACAGTGTGAAGGGCAGGCAGGCGGTCCCAGAGGGAGGTGATGACAGGTTACTTGCAAGAGCAACTGAGGTCCGTGTCTTAACCAGCACAGTCTGGTTTTGTGCTGGTATGTGTGTCCTTCTCGGGTGATGACATAGTCCCATCCCTGGGTGGCATCTTGTGTGTGTGTGTGTGTGTGTGTGTGTGTGTGTGTGTGTGTGTGTACAGGAGCATGTCTTCCAGACGGAACTTTGCTGCATTCTAAGTGTGCGACAGTATAGTGTGACTCCAACCAAGGAAAGCAGTCAGAAGTAGGAGAGATACGGGAAGGGGGCTAAGTCTTTCTGACCCACTAGAGGCAGGACAGCTGAGCAGCTAGGAGCCTAGGGCTTGACATTAGGCAGACAGTGAGCTCATGGTCTGCTTTTAATCGTATGTTCTCCAATACGTAACCTAACCCTCCAAGTCTCCATTTTCTCAACTGTGCGATGGCCAGCGTGTGGGACACTGAGGGACACTGAGAAGCCAGTGGGACAGTGAATGGGTAGCCCTAGCTTTCTCCCTGCACTTAATGGGAGGAACATGGAGGTTTGGGCCTCATGTAATCTGAGGAAGAGGTGCTAGTGTAAGCAGTGACAGCTGGGCCCTGAGACGCTATGACTTGGAAGATGGTTTTGCAGGAGGGCACGGTTCACAGCAACAGAAGAGTCAGCCTATCCTCAAGCCCTGCCAGGCTTCCTCCCCAGGTAGTGGCTGCAGTCCTGGGGAGGGCTAAGGGAAATGCCTGTTGTTGGGAGCGAGGGTGGCCTCTCAGTCCTCCTTTCGTCTCTGTAATGCCAGGAAAGGTCTTGGCCTGATCCGAAGATCTCATGAAACCAACAATTGTATAGGATAAAACTGGAAGGAGGAGGGGGCGTGAGAGGGGTAGGAGGAGGAAAAAGGCTTCTGAGCGATCATTGGGTACAAAGTACCAAGCTTCTTTGTTTAGAGAATTCTCGGCAATTTCCCCTTTGCTTAGCTTGCCAGAGCTGCCAGAAGGAACCACAGACATCCTCTGGCTGAGTCAACAGTAGTTTCTGGGAGTCTGGATACTCATTAGGGTCTCCCTCAGGATAGCTACTTCTCACTCTGCCCTTGTCCCTGTCTTGTTCCCCTCTTACAAGGACACCAGTCATGGGATGAAGGTCTACCTCCCCCCCAAGTGACCTCATTTAATTCCCATTACCTCTTTAACGACTCAACTTAGGGACCAAGCCCCTTTCCACTCCAGAATTCTCAGGTGCAAAGTCCTAAACAAAAATGTGAATGTGTAGACAGGTGAGATGGCTTGCCCTGCACGCCTGGTGACCAGAGAATTCAATCCCAAAGCCCCTGTAAAACTGGGAAGAGACCTGGCTCCACAGACCTGTCCCTCTGACCTCCATGTGAGTGTCAAGACACACACACCCATGTGCACACACATAGAATCAAAAAATTCAAGTATTTGCATAGAATGAATATCTACATCGCCTACAATACTTTCTAATACGGTGTAACTGGTGTACGGCCATCATGCAGAAGGAGACAGTAAAAAACGTCAGTACGCGTGACACCTTTTCCTTTCCGAATATTTTTCTGTTCATGACTAGTTGAATCCAGATATGGACCCCATGGTTAGGTGGGACAAGTATGTAGCCAGATTTTGAGACGTGTCATCTGAGATGGGAGATTGGGGGAGCTAGGGAGAAATATAACAAAGTCCATAAAACTCATGACAGTTTATCCTGTGTGTCTGTCTTAGGGATTGTCCCCCTATAGGTGGACTTCAGAATGTTTTCGACATACCCTTCCAACAGTGTTATGTCCTGGTTTCCTTCTCTTAGGTGAACGGCCCTTCCCCTGCACGTGGCCAGACTGCCTTAAAAAGTTCTCGCGCTCGGACGAGCTGACCCGCCACTACCGGACCCACACTGGCGAGAAGCAGTTCCGCTGTCCGCTGTGTGAGAAGAGATTCATGAGGAGTGACCACCTCACCAAGCATGCCCGGCGCCACACCGAGTTCCACCCCAGCATGATCAAGAGATCAAAAAAGGCTCTTGCCAGCCCCTTGTGAGGTGCTCCCCATATGGCAACCAGGCAGAGATGGTCCCCGGAAGGACAGAGCTCCCAGGAAACAGACGGACACATGGATATCTGCCACCGCAGAGGCGTGCTGGCCACAGGAGGTCACTGCTCTTTGGTCAATATTCTGACACTCTCCCTGCGCTGTTTCCAAAAAGCACACGGTAGCCCAAGATCAAAGTCAACATTTGGTCCCCTT
Organism: Rattus rattus; assembly: GCF_011064425.1. NCBI lineage: Eukaryota > Metazoa > Chordata > Mammalia > Rodentia > Muridae > Rattus > Rattus rattus. The sequence continues at coordinate 23,226,314 of NC_046155.1, forward strand.
GCAGAGGCCACTCTGAACCGTCTCTGACTGTTGGAGGGCAGGCAAATAAATGCTTTTGGTATTTTCTCCTTTGTTTTGGGGGGTGGGGGGAGGGGGCAAGGCCAAGACTTGGGGTAGGATTTTTGAAGATTCAGGCTGGTGTACATACGTCTGACTGGGTGAGTTGACCCCTGGCCTCCCACAGTGACTCTGGATCCTTGATGCTTGCTGACTCTCAGAATTGTTTTTCTTCTCTTTCAATGTCACGACCAGTGTGCTTCAGCTTGTTTAGCAGAGCCACTCTCGAATCACGTTAACTTTTGAGATTTAAAAAACAAAACAAAACAACAAAAAAAAAACCCCTCCATAGCACAGCTGTCTTTTATGCAAGCAAGAGCACACCTACTCCAGCATGATCTGTCATCTAAAGACTTCAAAACAAAACAAAACAAAAAAAAAGTTACTTATAGTCAGTGGATAAGCAGAGTCCGAATTTACACTAATCAAGACAGACCTTCGAGGGGTCATAAGTCCGGAACTTTCAAACCTTGCTTCGTATGAATCGTACTATCTGAACATAAACTGCACTTTTATTTTCTAATACTGAGGGTGAATACGGTAAATCCATGCCTTGAGGGTAGAAGCCGACATTCTGTTTGGCACACGTTATTATCTGCTTATTTTCCAGTATACACATTTCCCTGAGAACCCATGGCAGAGATGTGAGGGCAGAATGTATGGAAACATGCTGAGGAGGGGAAGGAGGAGGGGAGTGCTTTAAAGATACAAAAAAAAAGAGCAAACAATTTTAACTTCATGAATTTGTTTGAATTTTCCCATGCTTCAGATAACAACGCCACTCACGGGACTAGGACGCTGCAAGAGCATTGGGCTCTGTGTAGCATTAGCTGATAAATGGGTGTATAGCCATCACCAGACCTGGAAATGCCCCCTTTTGGTGGGGGTGGGGGTGTTTCTTGGTCTCTCTTTCGTTTCTATGAAATTTCCACTAAGAGGTGCAAGAGTTAAAGGAAAGGGAACTGAAATACGGAAAAAAAAAGTTTGCCCCTGTAAGTAGTCTCTAGGGAAGGAAGACGCCACAATGGTTCCAGAGGCGACTCTGCAGAACAGTCCCTTCTGCTGAACATAGGTCAGAGAAACACTCGTGAATGGCATCACATCGCCAACTGTCTGCATCAGTGGCCTACCACTACTTAGCTTGTATCTCGGTGTCTACACAATGGCCTGAACCACTATACCCATCCTTTGCCATTTACTGAAAACGTAATTTTGGCTTTTACATGGCCAGAAAAACAAACTCAGTTTTCATAGTTTAAAAAAAAAACAAAAAACAAACAAAAAAAATTGAAAACAAAAACCTCATTTGAGGGGAGTCAGCAGTGATCGTGGGGAAATGTTTACATTTTTTCCTTCAGAAATACCACTTTCTGATGATTTTATCTGATATTTAAAACAGGGAGCTATGGTGCACTCTAGTTTACCCGTGTGTTGCACATGGTGTGTAAACTCGGGGTTCCCACCTGCGGCGAGCTCCACATTTCACCCAGCGCATGCTCACCCCCATCTCAGCGTGGGTGCTCCTGCAGTGGGCACAGGGCACAGCTGACTCCGACTTCCAAGACGACAGCCATCACTCGCGCAGTGTTTTCTGTTTAACCAATGTAGTTGCATCAGTAGTTCTCTCAGAACTGCTTTTAACATCAGGGACTGGGAGCAGTCCATGAGCTAAAAAGGAAAGTGTTTTCTCACGAGAAAACATGTCAGGAAAAATAAAGAACACTTTCTACCTCTGTTTCAGATTTTGAAACGCTTATTTTAAACCAAATTTTAATTTCTGTGTCCAAAATAAGTTTTAAGGACATCTGTTCTTCCATATGAAATAGGTTAGGCTGCCTATTTCTCCCGAGCTCATGGGAAGGCTGTGCATAGGGTACTCCGAGCGCTGCCTTTTAGTGAGTGAGGAGTTTGGGGTTGCCTAGCAACTTGCTAACTTGTATAAACTCAGCTTTCCCTCACAGAAAGAAATGAAGGAAAACCAAGTCAGTGAAAGACAATCTTTATTGTTTCAGGAGTAAATCTGTATGTGGCTTTTGTCAAACACTTAAATGGATATAAATGGATATAAACACAGCAACTTGTTTTAAAAGATGCACAATTTACTTCCCGGAAGAGTTGCTACTTGCCTTTTCAAGTTGTTGACAGACACACATTTGATATTCTCTTAGATGTTATAGCAACGTAACGTATAAACTCAAGGCTTTTTATTCTCTGTGATAAGTCCTGTTTCACGACGTCACGAAACAGGAACCAGCATTCTAATTAGATTTACTACATGGAGCTATGGTTCAAATAGGACTACTAGAGTTCATTGAACACTAAAACTATGAAACAATTACTTTTTATATTAAAAAGACCATGGATTTAACTTATAAAAATCCAAATGCAGGATAGTAATTTTTGTTTACTTTTTTAACCAAACTGAATTTTTTGAAAGACTATCGCAGGTGTTCAAAAAGAAAGAAGCCGTTTTATCTAATACTGTAAGTAGATGTCATTCATGGAAAATATACTAGTTTTAGAGTTAAGATATCTCCTCTCCTTGGTTAGGGAAGAAGAAAGCCCTTCACCATTGTGGAATGACACCCTGGCTTTAAGCTCCACATCACGCTTCTTTTGAGAATTATATTTGGTAGTTACAATTACAGAAACCAATTAGTTTGTCAGTTTGCAGATAGATTTAGCACAGTACTCATCACTCTGAGTAGATAAGCTGTTCTTTCACAGCGGATGAATGGTCTGTAACACTGTAAGATACTGATCTTTACAACTGTTTAATCAGTTTTATTTTTGTACAGTATTAGTGACCTAAGTTATTTTGCTGTCCCGTTTTTTGTAAATCAAATGAAATTATAAAAGAGGATTCTGACCGTAGGTATTTTGTACATATGTATATATGTTGTCCAAATAAAAATAATAAATGATAAAGATTAAATTGTTCCAGCCATATGTTCTTCCATAGGGGCCCATGTCACTCTGAGGAAGTTGCTCAGTTTACCTGAATTCACAGAGTCTCGTGACAAGCGCAGAGGTGATTTAGCCCTTAGTCTTTCAGCACTCGCCCTGTTTGGACAAATGTGTCTGTGTTTACTTTTCACAGACCTCCCTGGGGGTACGAGGAATAGAGGTCACTTACACTCACTGTATTGTGTTAAAGAGAGATGAGGTAACAACGTGCCAGGGAGGGTTCAGAGAATGTTAAAGGCTTGGGCTGGACTGCCCTGATTGGTTAAGAGCACAGAAACTGAGGTATCCAAAGCCAGGCAGGAGAGAAGGCATGGCAAAGAAAAGCATGCGTGCGTGCGTGCGTGCGTGCGTGTTATTAAGTCCTTACTGGGTAGTAACCGTGATACTAAGAGTTTAGGTTTCCCCTTTAATCCTTGCAGCAGCTTTGTGTGGTTTTGTCATCCCTATGTTTTCAGTGAGGAAACTGAGGACCAAATAACTTGGCAAGAGAAATGTTAGTAGTATAGACAGTCTATTTTGCCCTGCTGGAAACTGATCTCAGGGCCTTGTCATGATAGAGTTGTGTTTTTAGCCCTTTTAAACTTGCCCAGGCTGGCCTTGAACTTGGCCCTCCTGCCTCAGTTTCTTGTGTTGCCGTGGTTACAGACCTGCACTCCCAGGCATAGCTTAATAACTGGCTTTCTCCTTTTCTTCTTTCTGTCCCTGAAAAGGAGCCTCTCCCTCCTAATACTGCACCATCCCCAACCCATTCCTTTCCACTGAACAAAGCTTCACTATGTAGCAGAGGCTGGTTAAGAATGGGCCATGTGGCCCATCCTGGCCTTGAACTCTCAATCCTTAGCCTCTCTAATGCTGGAATTAGATGGTGCTACAACACTCAACTCAAAATTCATCTTTGTTTCATATATAACTTTAAAAAAATGCCCTGAAGGCATGTGTACTTGTGCTTTGACTGCAAACCATAATGAAGTCAGATGTGTAATTTTCAACTTGAGGAATCCTGTTGGCATTCAAGATTTCAGATCTTGGAGCACTTGGATTTAAAAATTTGGGAGGTTCAATTGTTGTAGAGAACTGCTGAGTCACTCCCTCTTTCTTTCTCTGCCTGTCAGAAAGGGTAGTAATTCACTGGGCTTACTTGATTGAGCACCATGAATTACTGTCTGTGTGGATACAGAGTGAAACAATAGACCAGGTCCCTACATGAGATTGGAGGAAAACACTTCATGAACAAGGAAACAGTTATCCCATGACCTCAGATACAGATAAGCATAATGGCGACAGTGCTGTGAGTGGCTGTGGCGTGAAGTAGGGAAGGCTCCTTTATAGAGAAGGTTCAAAGGTGGTCCCTCCAAGGTCGCTAAGCAGTCCAGCTGGCACGTACAGGAGCCAGCATGCATAGATGTGGCAGGAGTCTGGGGCAACTTAGGATGTGATCGAATTTGGGAGAACTTAGGAGGGCTGGCTGCATATGAACAGAAGATGAGAAAGGCGAGGCCCTGAAGAAAGTTCAGAGGCAGAGAGAGTGTTAAGTCTCATAGGGATTTCAATAGCTCGCTCTGGGTACTGTATGGATAACGGATACTAGAGGATAATGGATACCAGAGCGCAAGTTGGGTCACCAGCAAGGAGGCTGTCATCCTTGTCAGGTTGGTCACAGCACAAGGTAACTAGCGGTGGAGTTGGTTTAAATATGCCTGGCCCAGGGAGTGGCAGTGTTTGGACGTGTGGCCTTGCTGGAGGAAGTGTGCCACCATGAGAATGGGTTTGAGACCCTCCTCCTAGCAGCCTTCAGTTCTGCAAAGATGTAGAACTCTCGGCTCCTCCTGAGCTATCCCTGCCTGGACGCTGTCATACTACTGCCTATGATAATGGACTGACCCTCTGAACCTGTAGGCCAGCCTCAATCAAATGTCCTTATAAGAGTTGCCTTTTGTGGTGCCTGCTCGCAGCAGTAAAACTAACCAAGACACGGCTAGTTCCAGGAAGTATGTCCAGATACCATTTGGACTTGACATCAGGAGGTCACTAAAGAGAGAAGAGAGAAAGGGGTAGTGTCAGGAGGAAGACCACGGGTCCCTCCTCAGACATGTTTCAGTCTCGTCTGGGGATACCTACAGCACAGTCAGAGATATTTAGAATTTAAACAAAAGCCTGGACTGGAGAGTCGGTTGTCACAGTCATAGGTGACAGTAACTAAAGCTGAAGAAGGAGAGGAGAGTCCCTGGGGAGGAAACAAAACAGTTCTTAGAGCCTAGAGCTGTCAGGCCAGGCATCTTGGTGCACATCTTGAATCCTAGCCTGGATCTGTGTAAATTCAGGCCAGCAGAGTGAACATGAACCACACAGGACTCAGGAAAAGGCAAAGAAGAGCTGGAAAACTTCAGAGTGGCAGAGTCAGGGTGCGAGGGGAGAAATCCTCTGTGTGAAAGGGCTGAGGGATTGAAGTGAGGCCAGCGCTGAAAGCCCCCATCGTGCTGAGGGATCTGACGGAGCTCACTGGAAACCTGGCAGAGCCATTTCACTCAAATGCCAGGAATCTGAATCTGGGTAGGCAAAGGAGCAAATAGGGGAAATGCACAAAGAAATGGAGCCAATTTTTGCATATTTTGCAGAAAGCAAAAACTAAACAAAAAAAAATGGACTCAGTCAACACAGATTTGATCAATACACAGCAAGAAACAAGGGTGGTATACAGAAGGGACGAAGGGAGGAAATGGAACCCACATGTCATGTAAATCTTATAGAAAGTAGGTTCTCAACTTGAGTACAAGCAAAACTGCACGTGTGCGAATGTGTGTTTCACGTATATGTATTCTTTGTGCATGCTTGTATATGAGTGTCTGTATACTCGTGTGTGTGCGTGCTTATGTGTGCCTATTCATATGTGTGTATACCTGTGTGTGCAAGCTTCTGTGAGAGTGTGTGTTTATTTTCTTAGAGACTCACTTAAAGTAAAACGCAAAGGCTAAAAACAAGGCTGTTAAAACAAAGAACAACGGCCAAAGAAAAACGGTTCAATCACCAATATAGCTCAAAACAGATAGAACTAACAGAATTTAGGGTAGAAATAACCAGGCTCACAGAGGTGCTTTTATGTATTATGTGACGACATGAGCATCTAATGACTCTTTATCAAAATACAAAGTAAAATGCTAAACAGAGCAGGAAGAAATGATGAAGACGTACCCCTAAAAATGTAATATGAACAATGTCAGTCCCACAAAATAGCTGGTGCTGCCCAGGAAATCACAGTAGCGCAGGTTAGCCTCACAGTCAAAGCAGTTACTTCACTGCATCCAGTTGAGAGGTGAAAGACGTCATTCCATGTTTATATATTTTTAAATATCCACAGAACTATATAACAAAGACTACAAACAGTGCATAGACCATGTCTTAGAGACTTTCTATTACTGTGATAACACACCATGACCAAGGAGACTTGTGGAAGAAAGTTTATTGGGAGCTTAGTTTCAGAGAGTGAGTCCAAGGACATCATGGCAGAGAGCACGGCAGAGAGCACAGCAGGCAGGCAGGCAGGCAGGCAGGCAGGCAGGCAGGCAGGCAGGCAGGCAGGCAGGCAGGCAGGCAGGCAGGCAGGCGTGGTGTTGAGCAGTAACTGCGGGCTCACATCTCAACTCACACACTAGCAGGTGGCACAGAGCTGCTAATTGGGATTGGAGGTGGCTTTTGAAACCTCAAAGTGGCACACCTTCTACAACAAAACCAGACTATATTATCCAATCACCAGGCAACAAAGGGAGTAATTAAGAGAATTAACAAAGATTTTAAAGCTAAAAGTACTTGGAAAGCAGCCGCAGAAAGATCCGAAGCTCAGAGAGAGTGGAAGGTGTGGGGGATGGGAGATGGGGTTAGGGAAAGAGGGAGAGAAGTGTGGAGAAGACAAGAGTGACTTCCTTAAAAATTCTTAGGTCAAGCCAGGTATGGGGGCCTACTCAGGAGGCAGAGGCAGGTGGATCTCTGAGTTCAGAGCCAGCCTGGTCTATACAACTAAAGACAGACAAGCCAGGTATACATAGTGAGATCCATTAAAAAGAAACTAATGGGCTTGAGAGAATGCATACACAGTAGTTAAGTGTATATACTACTATTAAAGGACTCAGTTCAGTTCTCAGCACCCACACTGGCAGCTCATAATCATCTGTCACTCCACCTGAAGCCAGAGGATCCCAACAGCTCAGGGTAGCTTCCAGAGGAACCTGCACACAAGGGCACATACCTCAACCCAGGCACACATATACATAATTAGAAATAATAAAGATCTTTTAAAATTGCTTAGGCCACCCGGTGGTGGTGGTGTGTGCCTTTCATTCCAGCACTTCAGAGTCAGAGTTAAGCAGATCTCTGAGTTTGAGGCATCCTGGTCTACAGAGTGTGTTCCAGGAAAGTCAGAGCTACACAGAGAAATCCTCTCACAAAACAAAAACAATACAAAAAATCCCAAACAAACAAACTAAACAAACACAGAAAGAAAAAGAAACAATTATGTAGAAGAAAAATCAATGTGTAGAGTTTAAGGATATAAGAAGTAGGAAAAAATATTCAAAGTATACCCCAAATAGAGGAAATTTCAAAGTCTTATTGTGGTGGTTTGAATGAGAATGGACCAATAGGCTTATGTATTTGAATACTTGATCCCCAGTTGGTGGAACTGCTTGAGAAGGATTAAGAGGTGTGGCCTAGTCACTGAGTGATTTCAAGGTTTTGAATTCTACGCTATTCCTAGTTAGTTCTCTTTCTGCCTTATGCTTGTGGATCAAGATGTATACTCTGAGCTCCAGCTCCAGCATCATGCCTGTCTGCTGGCTGCCAGACTCCTTGGCATGATGGTCATGAACTCTCAAAAGCTATGAGCACCGAATCAAACACTTCCCTAATAAATTGTCATGGTCATGATGTTCTGTCACAGTAATAGCAAAGTAACTAAGACACTCCCTTGTACACTCATTCTTTGCTTTATATGCTTCATGAATGTGAAAATATAAATAGGCAGCAAGTTCAATGAGCCATAAAATTAATAACTAAGAAAGATATAGGTAAGATGGGATTTAAACACAAATCCAAGAAGCAGAGCTTTGAAAAGACCTTCAGAGTTACACCGCGGTAAACCTAACAAGAAACAGAGACAAAAAACAACCTAATGTGAATGAAGAACACATAGCTATAGATATAATATGCTAATAATTTTGGACACTTTAATAAAAGCCTATTGATTTTTCTAGGAAAAGAATTCTGGTGAGTGAGGTGAAACTTATGAATATACTAAAATCTTTAAATGCAGTTGGTGGTGGCTGGGGTAGGGGGATGTGCCACCAGACATGGCAGTGTCTTTACCCAACAAACCATGTGTCTATTTACTGGCCTGTGTTTCAATTTTAATAGCAGAAATATCATTTTAAAATAAACTATTTCTAGTTAGCTCGTGAAGTCACAGGCTTCATTACAACATTAGGATTAATATGCTGTGCATAATTCACAAGTGCGCATGCGCAGATGGATACATACTGAGTAAAATCTGACAAGTGATATAAAATAAGGCTTCATCAACAAGTCTCCATACTTTCAAAGCTATGTAATGTACGATAATGAAGCATAATTTCCTTGGGCAATTAACACAGACATAGTTTGCTTTTGACTCATAGTTTAGGGACACAACGAGTCATGGCAGGGCGGGTGTAGTGGGGAACACAGCTCTGGCTGTGGGCGTAGGGGTATGAGGAAGCCAGTCACAATCCACAGGAAGCAGAGAGTGAAAGCTGCTGTGTTCCCCCTCTTTTTATTCAGTCTGGGAGCCCAGCCCACCGAATAGCGCTACCCATATTCAAGGTAAACATTTACACTTCAGCTAAACCTCTCCAGAAATGCCCTCATAGACACACCTGGAGGTTAAGTAATCAACTCAAGTTGACAAGATTAACCATTACACGTGTTCATGTTACATCTACTGAAAAATATGTATAGCATAGGCCCAATTTAAAATATGTAAGGGGTATGTTTAGAAAATAAGGCATAGCCAGGCGGTGGTAGTGCATGCCTTTAATCCCAGCACTCAGGAGGCAAAGGCAGGCAGATCTCTGATTTTGAGGCCAGCATGGTCTACAGACTGAGCTCCAGGATACAGCAGGGCTTCAAAGAACCCCTGTCCAATAAAAAAAAAAAAAAAAAAAAAAAAAAAAAAAGGAAGGAAGGAAGAGTAAAGAAGGCTCAGAAGGATCGGCAGGGCAGGAGTATGGATTCATGTCTTTAGAGACAAGATCTTGCTGTGTAGTCCTGGCTGGCCTTTAGTTTGGTGTGTAGCTGAGGTGACCTTGAACTTCTGATCCTCTTGCTCTACCTCACAAGTACTTGGCATTATAGGCATGCACCACCATACCCAACACTATTTTCCTCCAGTGCAAGGAAAAGCCCAGGGCCTCTGGCATGGCAGGTAAGGCTCTACTCCTGAGTTATGTGCCCAGAAATTTGTGGTCAAATTTCTAGAGTGAAAGTAGATTTTGTTTATAAAAGAGGAAGAAAAGATATGCCCAGAAACAAATCTAATGCCATGGACATCCCAGGACAGCAGCCCAAGCCCCTTGGTCTGTAGGAAACCTGCTGTGTGTCCTTACCTGAGTGAGGCTTGTTGACTTTGGACTGCCTACCCCACCCACTAGAGAGGCAGCTCATCTGTGGGGTCCCACCTGGAAGCCATCTTGGATTGACATAGGGCTGTGTCTGGCTGCTAGGACGGTCACAGCCGAGCTGTGAATTCTTAAGGTCTCTCATCAGTTCTCTAGTTCAAGTAGCCTCTTTTGACCTTGGCAGTGAAGCGCTTTGCTTCTTGTGTTTCCTCTCAAGTGCAGGAGCTGAGTTCAGTCTTTTCTGTTCCTGCCTGCAACCATACATTCAGTTCTTCCCAGGTAAAGATATCACATTTAAAGTTTGCCGAGGAGATTTGCCCATCTCCCGTTCTTAGCTGGCTGGGTCTGATTAATTTCTCTCAGGCTCTGGGTCCTCTTAAGAAAAGCCACTTTCAAAAGTAATATCCTGTAACTTCACCCGGAAAGTAGGCTTTGTGCATGTCTAGGGTTGCACCAAGCAGGCTCTATGGTTTCACTTCTCTCAGAGTGCATGTGGCTGGCCCTCGATTAAGTAAGAGTTAAAATCCTTGAGTCCACTCTTCTCACATTAGCTTCGTTCACGAGAATGACCTTGAAGAGGGTATTTGGTGTTTGCAAAATTATAGCCTTTGGTTAGTTTTTGTGCAGCCAGGAAACTGAGAACGGTCTTTATCTCTTTAAATGGTTGAAAACATAAAAGAGAGCTGTATTCCAAACACATAAAGAACAGAAGCAATTCAAATGGAAGTGTTCATAATAAAATGTTATTGCAATGCAGCTATTCATATGCATTTATATATTGTGACTCTAAGGCAGGTGAATGGCTATGGCAGAGACTAAAGAGCCCACAGTGACTGTACAGGAAAAGTTTACAACCCTAACCCTAGCTCTTGGCTATTATCTTCTTTTGTAGAGAAAGTATTGGGGATCAAACCTAGAATCTCATGCATACTAGACATGTGCTTTATCACTGAGCTCTATTCCTAGACCTCTTCTTACTTTTGAGACAGGATCTTATCAAGTTGCTCAGGCTGGCCGTCCATTCATTCTGTAGGCCAGGCTAGGCTTGAATTTACCATTCCCCTGCCTCAACTTCTTTGTAACGTGCCTGTAACACTAGGCCCAGAGTGGTACTTTTCTTTTTCATTAGCCAAGGACTTGGGTAGTCAGGCTGGCCCCAACTTGGAATGTACGTACGTATACACACACACTGTCTAGGATGACATTGGGCTTATGATTCTTCTGTTTCTATCTCCCCAGTGCTGGGATTACAGGTTTACATCACATCCTGTTTATAAGATTTTGAGGGTCAAACCCAGGATTTTTGATGGCTGAGCAAATACTACCAACAGCTATATTCACAGCCTCTATTTTTCCCCCTTATATTGTTTTAGATTAGTGGTGGTTTAAATTAGAATGGGCCCCATTGGGACACATGTTTGAATGTTTGGGCCCCAGTGAGTGGAACTGTTTGGGAAGGATTAGGAGGTGTGTCATTGGGCTTTGAGGTTTCAAAACCCTGTGCCAGGCCCAGCTCCCCCACCTCCCACCCTCTGCCTGGAAACTGTGGATCTGATATGAGCTTCAGTTACTTTAGTGCCATGCTTGCCTGCCTGCTGACGTGCTCTCTCCCATGGTGGTCATGGACTAACATCCCGAAACTGTAAGCAATCCCTCAGCTGGATGCTTTCTCCTAAAAATTGCCTTAATCATAGTGCCTCCTTACAGCAATAAAATAGGAAGTCCAATTTATCATTTTATGACTATGAACATTTTACCCGAATGTATATATGTGTAACATGTACATGCTTAGTGCCTGAGGTCAGAAGAGGGAATCAGATTTCCCGGAACTGGAATTACGGATGGTTTTGAGCCAACATGTGGGTGCTGGGAATTGAACCTGGGTCTTCTACAAGAGCAACAATATGCTTAATTGCTAAGACCTTTCTCCAGCCCCTTTTATGTTTTTTAAAAGAGGAGTTTAAAAAATGAGAAAGGAGCTATTCACAGAAATCCTTTTTTTTTCTTTCTTTCTTTTCTTTTTTTATTTTTGAGACAGGGACTCACTATATAGCCTCAGTTGGCCTGAAACTGGATATATGTAAACCAGGCTGGCCTCAATCTCTCAAATGCACAAACTCAAACTGCCTGTCTACGAAGTGTAGAGATTAAAAGCACATGCTACCATAAGCAGCCTGAATAGCATTTTTAAAAACTTTGAAGACTTACCTTCATATTCTCCATTTCTGCCAACTAACACCAGTGTATACACAAGTTTGTGTTCACAAAAGTGTGACACCGTGAAAGTTCGTTTCTAGTTCTTCTGCCTGTGTGCTGTTTAGGTGCTGCCAGGCCAAGATCTGCACTTAGGGTTAAACTTTTAGCATACAGGTTTTCTTCTGAAGCTTCCTTCTAATCCCATTTACTTAGCATAATAGCAAGCAAGCTTGCTTCCTGTTAATTCTGGGGAAAGTCTAGGTCTTCCAGCTGCATGCTTACCAGCAGAGAACCCTTAGTCTTACAGCTTGTTTTCCCAAAGCAATAAGTTCCTAGCCCCATTTCCTTCTTCTTTTCTTCTCCAATCCCTTGGTGTTAGCATTATGTGTGTGCACATGAGAATGCAGGTGCCCTTGGAAACCAAGAAAGCATTCATCTTAATCCCCTGGAATTGGAGTTGTTGCAGGCAAATTGTGAACTGCCTGATGTTAATGTGGTTGTTGGGAATTGAACTTGGGTCCCTTTTCAAGAGCAGTATGCATGCTTCACCCCAGAGCGTCTCTCTAACCACACAGCCCCTTCTTTCTGAATATACTTTGCCTGTAGGCTCTATTTGCTCAGAAAGATGTATCATCAAAGCAATGGGATAATAGGAGAGTTGATTGGGTTTTACTTTGCAGCACTGGGGATCAAACTCAGGGCCTTACACATACAAGGCAAGCAACCTGCCACTAAACCACACCCCCAGCCCAGTCCAACCCATCTCAGCTTCTTTGCCGTTGGGAGTACCCTTTCTTCAATGTGTCCATGGTCTTATACTTTTTAAGCAAGGCAAATTCTCTAGTATTCTGCATGACTAATACACATGTGACAAACCAGAACAGGTCTGAAAAGCCAAGGCTCTCTAGAGGGGCGCTAAGTTGTTGGGTTTCCTCAGCAGCTCTCATGCCCTGGACACACTGAGCGTTCATTATGTCGTGGCTCTGCTATCCAGGACTCCAGCTACCCTCATCTTCATGGAAGTGGAGGGCAGCACATGTGAAAGGACCCATTTCTCTGACCCGAGCGCAACACTGATGTACAACTCAGGGTTTCAAATCTCCTCTGTGGTCAGCATGTTTCCTTTTCTACAGATGTAATAGAGAATTGGTTTAAAGCCTAAACAGACAGCCTCTCTGTGTCCCGGTTAGCCCTAGGTAATCAGATTTGAACATCCTAAAAAAATCATTTTCTGGTATTACTACCCAATGAAATGCCAACAGACCTCTGAAACTTCTCCAAACAATGAACTTTTACATATTATTTCACCTATGTTTATTTTTGTTATGGAAACTTATCATTGGCATTTGTTTGTCTTCAGAATCTTCTGAGGGAATGCTTCTACCTTCAAATACTTTAAAGTGTTCTGTGGAGGAAATGTCCAAGGTTTATGTACTCCCAAAGAGACTGCCAACAGGGCTGGAGAGATGGCTCAGCGAGCGGTTAAGAGCACTGACTGCTCTTCCAAAGGTCCTGAGTTCAATTCCCAGCAACCACATGGTGGCTCACAACCATCTGTAATGGGATCCGATACCCTCTTCTGGTGTGTCTGAAGGCAGCTACAGTGTACTCACATTCATGAAATAAAGATTAATATGAGAGAGAGAGAGAGAGAGAGAGAGAGAGAGAGAGAGAGAGAGAGAGAGAGAGCGTGAGCGTGCCTGCCTGCAATTTAAATTTCCATTTTCCTAAAGCTCCTGATTCTACTGCAATCCTAATGAGAAAATGTCTACAGACTCACCATGGGGTGTGTGGTGCTCCTTTTTAATCCTATTATATGGGGGCAGAGACAGGCAGATCTCTGTTTGAGGTCAGTCTACCAAGATCCAGGCTAGGCAGGGCTAAGTAGTGAGACCCTGAATCTAAAAACCAAGAACTCACAATAATAAGATTGGGCTAGAGGCTTAGTGGGTAAAGCTAAGGTCAGGGTCTCTATATAGCTTGGTCTAGTCTAGAGCTCTGACACTGGTTTTCAACCTTCCTAATGCTGTAATCTTTAATAAAAACAGTTCCTCACATTGTGGTGACCCACAACCATACTTATTTTTATTGTAACTTCACAACTGTAATTTTGCTAGTTACGAATCATAAAGTAAATATCTAATATGCAGGATGGTCCTAGGTGACTCCTGTAAAAGGTCTGTTTGGTCCAAAGGAGTCAAGACCGAGGTTGAGAACCTGTGTTCTATGTAGCCTTGGCTGGCCTGAAACTCATCATCTCTACCTTTGTCTGCAACTGTGATGCTGTGAATACTAACATGTACATGCTACCAAACCAGACAGCATCATTATTAACTATACATATAAGAAGTCTGCATCAATAGAATACCGGGGTCTGTAGCAGTGACTAAGAGGGTAAAGATGCGGGTTGGGGATTTAGTTTCAGTGGTAGAGCGCTTGCCTAGGAAGCGCAAGGCCCTGTCGGGTCCCCAGCTCCAAAAAAAAAGAACAAAAAAAAAAAAAAAAAAAAAAAAAAAAAAAAAAAGAGGGTAAAGATGCTTCGTGCTAAACCTGATGACCTGAGTTCAATCCTCAGGACTCACAAGGTGGAAGGAGAGAACCAACTCTGTATCATCTCTACACGTAATACACTCCCTCCTACCACGACAAATACTTCAAAATAGCACATAAGATGCTTAAAAAATCTGTATATAACACTGTGGAATGACTAAAGCAATTCATTTAATTTTTTTAAAAATGATTTTTAAAACTTTTATTTTATGTGCATGTTTTGCCTCCAAGCATGTCTGAGTGAGTTGTCGGATCTTCTGAAACTGGAGTCACAGACGGTTGTGAGCTGCCTGCCATGTGGTGACTGGGAGGAGCACGCAATGCCCCTAACCATTTTCCAGCCCTAGGGCAATCCATTTTAAAACAAGCATCTGGGGGTGTTGGAGAGAAGGCTCTGTGGCTAAATGTACTTAATGCTCTTTCAGAGGGCCCAGGTTGGTTCTCAGCACCAACATGGTAGATCATACACATACGTGTAGCAGCACTCATGAACATAAATTTAAAGTATAATGAAGAAATTAAAACAAGTATTTGGTCACAATTCTTCATCCTACTAGGTTCTTCGTTTCTAGACTTATCTTAGGATGTGTGCCTACACCCCACCCCTTCCTCTGGGGTACTCCAGCAGTCTCCCCCAGCCACTCAGACTGGCCTGATCCTCACCATTAGAGAGCTGTTTTTGTCTTCTACATTTTCTAAGTGATATGAGTAAGTCCCAAACTGCAAAACTCTCTTTTCTGGCTGTGAGAAGCAGCTCCCTTGGTTGGAGAAAACAAAGGGCACTGAACTGAGGGCCAGGGATGAACCTGGACATGAGCTGTGTCTGGCTGTGCCTGAATCTCCACTCTAGCCCTGGGCTTCCTGGTTTGTAGGTGGGTGAGAAGCATGCACGTGGGACCACAACCTCTGCAAGTCATCCTCTTTGGGTTTTTTTTTTAAGGAAGGGTTCCTTACTGAGATTTGGGGCTCCTGAATTAGTCTCCCCTAGCTGGACAGTAAGCCCCATGATGCATCTGTGTTTGCTTTCCCAGGAATGAGATTCAAGGCATGCACAATCACACCTGGCTTTTTCCGTGGGCGCTGCCAGACACTCGGCTCCTCACTCCGGTGTGGCAGACCATACTTCTGTTTGTGCCTTCATTAACGTTAGGCCTCTCTTACCTCTCAACCAAGGATTCTGTCACGTGATAAATTTCTACAAGTTGATGAGAAAATCTTAAAGTAACAAAGGATTGAAATGATTACTTCAAATCTCTTATGATTTGGTGTTTAATTTATTATAGACCAAAGAGCGCTATGATGTTTTATTGACCCAATAGTCTTTTTAACCATTTTTCTAGAAGTGAATATGGGTGAAGACAGGTAGTAATTTGAATGAACCACAGATGTCAAACCTCACCAGGCTTTTAAGTTTCTCTGGATATATCTGAGTTTTAAATTATTTAGACTTATTCTGCTGCTTAAGCAACAGTTTCATCATCTAAAAATGTTCTCTTTAAGTAAATTGCCTTCGGTCCCCAGCTCCAAAAATTCGGCCCCCCGCACCAAAAAAAAAAAAAAAACCAAAAAAAAAAAAAAAAAAGTAAATTGCCTAAGAGCAAATTGCTTTAAAAAATCCTTACTTTCTACACCTACTTCACACATTGATATCTGTTCATTCCAGTGAAATGTACAAAGTATGAAAAAATTGTTGTTTTTTTCTTTTCTTTTTTTTTTCTTTTTTTCGGAGCTGGGGACCGAACCCAGGGCCTCGCGCTTGCTAGGCAAGCGCTCTACCACTGAGCTAAATCCCCAACCCCACGTTGTTGTTGTTGAGACTGGGTCTACTATAGCCCAAGTTGGTTTGAACTCATTACATAGTAGAGATGACCCTGACCTCCTTCTGCCTCCCTCCCCAGTGCTGGGCGACAGGCACTGCCACGCCCTGTCTAAGATGCGTAAGAGTACCTTAACCCTAACAAGTTAATTTTTTTTAAATAGAGAGAACTGTATATTTGTTCTTAGGTAATTTTTTTACATTTAAATAGCTTTGATATGTTTTATTCAAAAAGAAAAATCTCCGATTACAAATAAGATGATCAATTTTTATGCTACAGTCCTGAAAAGTCCGAAACCTTTTGAGTGAGCACTGGAATAGAAGACACTGTCAGGGTGACTCCCCCTTACTGCCTGTGAAGACGTCATAACCCAACTATCCACCAGAGAGGCTGTTATGACGGACGTGGAAAATGCAAAACAATTAGCAGCAGAAAAGAATGAGACAGTATGTATGACAGAACAATTGTCAAGGTGCATTTTGTGGACTGATGATTTAATCAATAGTTATTTATTGAGCACCTTCTGAATGCCAGATACTATCATAAGCAACAGGGAAACAGAAATCAGGGCAGCTAAATTCTCTGAATCTCATGAGTACATTATTATATTTCTACTCGTGAAGTTTTTAAGAAAGCATGTTATATACTATTACATGTAGTGTACTTATACATGACAGTCTATATACTATAATAACATGTATATATGACAATATATACATCATTTTGGTTATTATTATTATTATTTTTTTTTGGTTCTTTTTTTTCCGGAGCTGGGGACCGAACCCAGGGCCTTGCGCTTCCTAGGCAAGCGCTCTACCACTGAGCTAAATCCCCAACCCCTCATTTTGGTTATTATTTAAACTATATAGATACCATTTTACTAGTATACACACACATTCATACACACATACACACACACACACACACACTCACACACACACACACACACACACACACACACAAGCTTTTGCTTTTTAGAGACCAGGGTCTCATGTACCCAAGAGAGGTTACCTGTATGGCTGTTATGACAGATCTGGAAAATGCAATAGAATTACCAGCTGAAAAGAATGAGACAGTTATCGGCGACAGGGAGCAAACTTCCAAGGTGCATTTTGTAAGCAATATACAAATGGCCTTGACCTGGCTATATAGCAGAATATAACCTTCAAGGTTTTTCTTTTGAGGCTGGGTCTTGATGTATCCCTGGCCATCCAGAACCCACTATGTAGACCAGGCTGACCTTGAACTCAGAGACCCACCTGTCTCCACCTCCCAAGTACCAGGATTAAAGTTATGTGCCATCATGACCAGCATCTTGACCTCTTAATCCTGCCTCCTAAGTATTGATTACAAGTGTAGACCACACCAGACAAACATAAGTCTACGTTTAAACTGGTAAGCATACAAATATATAACACATAGGGTTTTATGTAGCGCAAAGTGGCCTTCCCAACAGTCCTGCCTCAGCCTCCCAGGTGGGAGGAGAATAGATGAGTAGCAGCACACCTGGGGTGAGAGGACAGCATCACTAGTGTGGCCTAGAACTTGCTAGGCTGGAGAACGACCTTCAGTGTCCTTAGTCACCCACCTGTGCTTCTGAAGCACTGGAGTCACGGGTGTGTGTTACTGCACAGCTACTGACGTGCCAGGGAGGGACCCAGGACTATGAGTGCCAGCAGACACTCTACCAACTGAGCAACGTCCCCGGTCTTGTTCCTGAGACAGGTTCTTGTTAGCCCTAGCTGGCCTGGAGCTCAGTAACCAGGCAGGCCTTAAACTCATGCTAATCCCTCTGAGGGATGAGATAAGGGTAGCTGTCCTACCATGCCTGGCGTAAGGTGAACACATAACTGTTAAAATGTAAAAATTACATGCAGTAATTATAATCTCCCATTTAAGTAGATTAGCATCATTTTTTAAGGTCAAAGAACCAAAGCTGGAAAGCCATGACCAGAATTACCCATTGATCATTCAACCTGTCTGCTTCTCTGTAGTGTTCTAGAAGCTTTTTGAAATGGTAAAAAGTGTATTAGACAAACTGGAGCAAGAGGCAAGCAAAAGCAGAAAAGCATAAATCATAAAAAAGGAGACTATTAAAATATTAAGCGGCTGGAGTGATGGCTCGGCAGTCAAGAGTAATTAACGGTCTTCAGAGGATTCAAGTTTGGCTTCTCGCTGGTTGGCTTACAACTGCCTTAACGCCAGCTCCAGGCAATCTAATGCTTCTGGCCTGTGTATGTAGCTGCATGCACGTGCACACATGCACAGAAACATAGACAATATTTAAAATCTAAAATACTAATAGTATTAAAGAAGTACACACAGAAGATGGAGTAAGTGGGAACTGTTAGTGCCTATACTAAAAACAAGACCTGGCCATGTACAAGCTTGTGAGAAACTTAGAGGTGGCATTAGACAGTGAGGCATGTGAGAGGCAGGCAGGCACCCGTGCGCACCCAAACACACACATACGCACACACACATACACAGAAACACGTGTGCACGCGCAGAGGATATCAACAGACCTGAGTGAGCCGGGCCTCCTAAATTTTTCCAAACAGCTCCAAAGACCAACACAGGGATTTTACTGTCGGTAAGAGGTGGAGTGGGGTGAGGTTTGCTGTAGGTGGGCAGGTGCTTGCAAAGTTTCAGTCTTCTGCTAGAGCAAACTCAAATGGAGCAGTAAAGATAAAAATCATCAGGAACCAAATGCCCTCCCCTCCTCAAAAACCAGTGTAGCTGTGGAAGCTGGTCCTTGAAAAGGAGATCGCCTAGTGTGATGGTGTTCACTGTCACTCGGTCTAGAATCATCGGGGATGGGCTTCTGTGCAGTTTGAAGAAGACTGTCTGGGTTATATTAGTTGATGTGGGAGACCATGTTAATTGTGAACAAAACGACCCCATGGACAGGGGAATACACGACTGTGTAAAGGGGAGAAGTCGGCTGAACATACATGCATTCATTGTGTTTCTTACTGTGGTCACAATGTAACCAGCTCCTTCAACTTCCCGCTGCCTTCACTTCATCAGTACAAAACCATTTCCCACAGTTTATTTCAATACAGCACAATGACTTCTCCTTTAGGACTGGTGAGAGGAGATCAAAGCACCAAAGAGAAGAGGCACCTCACAGAACAGGCAATGTCATAGTCCACCTCACAGTGCCATAACAAAATGCCCGAAACCCAGGACTTCACACAGAATGCTGGTGTGGAGGCTCACACCTATGAATAGGACACTTGGGTGGCAGAGGCAGGAGGATTGCCACAAAGTTGGGGCAAGCCTAAATTATAGTGTGAGACTTGTTTTACAACATTCAAGAGAAAGGAAAGAAAGAAGGGAGGCAGGGGAGGGAAAGCAAGGTGTGTGTGTGTGTGTGTGTGTGTGTGTGTGTGTGTGTGTGTGTGTGTGTGTGTGTGTGATTAACCTCAGTTCTGGAAATCTAAGCAGACAGTGCAATCGAAACTAGCTTCTGGTATGAGAGGGGACAGGGGACTGAGCAGGGAGGATGCAACAGAGATTCCTGGCAGGGTATAGCTAGCGTAGACTCCCAAGAGGCCAGTCTGCTTATAACAATCAGCTCTTGTGAGCATTAGTCTAGTTGAAGAACTAGATAGAACACCCAAGAGCTGAGCATTTATCCCTTCTGAGGGCCACACTCCCAACGATTACATCTTCTACTTTTTTAATTATTTGTTTAATGCATATAAGTACACTGTAGCTGTCTTCAGACACCAAAAGAGGGCATCAGATCTCATTACAGATGGTTGTGATTCACCATGTGGTTGCTGAGATTTGAACTCAGGACCTCTGAATGAGCAGTCAGTGCTCTTAACCACTGAGCCATCTCTCCAGCCCCTATGTCTACCGCCCTTTGATACTGGGCATCAAGCTTCCAGCCCATGTACAGCTGGATGACAAACCATAACAAGACCACAAGTGTGAAAAAGGCAAAAAATGGAGGAATAGATTTTAAATGACAACTCAGAGTCACAACTAGTCAAAGTGCTGAGAGTAAATCACCTCTCCACGGCTCAGGGAGTGCTTCAGAGGTAGGAGCTCAAAGGAAGAGTCAGGGGAGCAGTGTGGTGCCTGCAGAGTACCATGTTCTGGGCATGACTTGCAGAGTACCATGTTCTGGGCATGACTTGCAGAGTACCATGTTCTGGGCATGACTTGCAGAGTACCATGTTCTGGGCATGACTTGCAGAGTACCATGTTCTGGGCATGACTTGCAGAGTACCATGTTCTGGGCATGACTTGCAGAGTACCATGTTCTGGGCATGACTTGCAGAGTACCATGTTCTGGGCATGACTTGCAGAGTACCATGTTCTGGGCATGACTTGCAGAGTACCATGTTCTAGGCATGACTCGGCGTGCACTCTGGAGGTGTCAGCCTCGATTATATGCATCAACATGTCTGGACCTCTCACAAGGCTCCACCTCTCCCTGAGGGTCTATAGGCAGCTATGGTTGCTGGGGGATGGGAAGCCATTTGTTAGGTGGTAATCTGCCCATGATTCTGTAAATGACTCTCTACACTCATTACTGAAAGGAACCTTGATCAATGGTCAATGAAAAGGAAAAAAACAAAAACAAAATCCAGAACAGACAGACAGGAAAGTAGACTAGCCAACCACGGCGGTTATGACGGGGGAAAGAGACCAATGCAAGCGACCATGGCTAAAAACATAGTGAAAAACTGTAAAAAAGTAAAAGCCAGAAACTTCAAAGATGCTAAGAACACTTGGGTGTTCTTTACAGGCAAGAGTCCTAGAGTGCTACAATGTGCTTACAGGTTTAAAAGCAATACAACAATAAAGAGAGGGGATGGGTGGGGTGGGGTGAAGAATATGAACCACAGGAAATGATTGGTTCCTAATAGGCTTTTAATATCAATATCAAACTTTTATTCATACATATTTTGCTTAGAAAAGCATTTGGAGTGATGCACTCAAGAGAAGGATATGGAGGTCATACAGAATCCAAGGAGGCAGTCTGTCCTCAGGCTAAGACTCTACGTACACAGCAGCTGGCTTCAGATGTTACCACCACATTCAGCCGTGTAGAGTGAGAATGTTTCTGTAAGCCTTCTTTACCACTGTACAGCAGGGCTAATGTCAAGAATAACCTTGCTGTGATGGTTCAATTACACACACACTGCCTTGCTGAGGGTGAGGCCTGGTGACTCATCTAATGCTGGTAACAGACGGATGGAGGCTACTTGGTAGGAAGGCAGCTGCTCTTTGTAGAATGTACACTATTTACTTACTCCCGCTATTTGTTAAACCGTTCTATAACACATGGCACTAATGTACTCATTTTACAGAAGTAGAAACACAAAATCAGTATTACTGGTCCAGGATAGCACGCAAATAAAGGTCTTTGTGGCTTCAGAGTATTCAACTATGCTATACCCCATTTGCTTTTGTTACTCTCTGATGGATATAATATGGGAAAAGAGAGGAAGAATAATGACTCTTAGGAACAAAGAAACATAAAAACCAATAGGCAGGAGACAGAATGGAACCAATGACCCAATGTAAAGATATAAAGTAAACAAAACCAGAGGACAGACAAATAATGGCCCTAGTATACTGTATTAGAAACTTATGCAGTCTGTGGAAAAGTTCTTGGGAAAAGTGTACATAAATATGAAGACTCTCTTGTAACTAAAACCTGTGAGGAAGAGATGTGACAAAGTAACTTCCCAACAAGACAGCCATGGACACAGGAGCCCTCCATGGTACTTTTTAAGAGGAAATGCCCAATAAGAGACAGCACATGTCTACACAAATAGCACCACTTATGAGTCCCTCAGCTCCTTTTCTACAATTCTTGATTGACCATCTGTCATTTTCATGTGTTATTCATTGGCTATATACACACTTACTATGCTTCTAACAGCCAATACAAACCCAGTGAGAAGTAATCATTTGTTATTCTGTCTCTCAAACTTGCTAGAGTGTTCTTTCTTGGGATTCTTCAACATCTAGCTTCTGAAAACGGACCCAGTGGGAACTGGGACCAGAATGTGAAAGACTAGTGCAATAGAAGCAGGGACTGAGTATCACCATCCTAGCCATTGAGAGAGAGAACACGCCTTTGTCCTTTCAGTGGCTCACATACCCATGTGACACAGCAGCATCTATAAACTCCCTACACCGTCCCTTACACCAAACGTTGATAAATATGGTACTGGTATGGATGAATTGTCTCTTTATGAGATTTTGCCCATTTGGGGATTATATGCAAAGCTGGGAGCAGGAGGGTAGAGAAGAATCCCTCCAGTGAGGCATTCTAAGTTCCAAAGACTTGAGGCTTAGGTGGAGAAATTCAATTCAGTCTTATAGAAAATGAATTTACTTTTACATATTACAAAAAAAAGGACAAAACCAAATAGAACTAAATCCTCTGTAAGAGTCACAATGGTGCTGACACAGGGTAATGACTTGTGGGACCAACCTTTCCCCTCCTAACAGGAAGAACTATCAGCACTGAAACTGTCCTGCTCCCTCTAGAGGGGCTACAAGTGAGCCAGTCAGAATTGTAAAGACATTTTCAAGAGGCTCTTCTTTTCTCCCTTATTCTATAATTTAATAATCATACCAATTCTCAGAACTAGCATCAAAAATGACATTCTGGCTGGGTGGTAGTAACAGATGTCTTTAATCTCAACACTTGGGAGGCAGGGATAGGCAGATCTCTGTGAGTTCAAGGCCAGCCTAGACTACAGATTGAGTTCAAGTCAGGGCTACACAGAGAAACCCTGTCTCAAAAACAAACAACAGACAGACAGACAGAAATTCTGCCTTTGGGTTACATCAAATTTCTTTCTTCCCTTCCAAAGCATTGGTGATTACTGATATTATGGTGTGCAAGCATGGATCACACAGAAACCATAAGCAACAGGCCCATGCTGGGTTGTTTGTTGTTCTAATGTTATTAGCCTGAAACTACAAATGCTTTAAAAATTACATTTATTTGTGTGTATGAGCAATTAACAGTGTGGCAACCAGAAGATGATACAACCTGGGTCCTTAGGCCTGAACCTAGGTCACAGGCTTGGAAATAAGTGCCTCCACCATCTGAGTCATCCTTTTGGCTCTGAAATGATTAATTCTGAACAGGCATTCTGTGTTCTTACATTGCACTGGACCCTGCAAAATGTTTAGCTAGTACCAATGGTCAGATCTCACCAACCTGCTCACTGATCATTGATATTGGCCAGTGAAGGCCACTGTACTGTTCTGAGTTAGGGGTAAAGAGATATTAGCAAACAGACAGACTGACAGACACCATGTGGCAGCTGTAGTTTAGAGGTATAATCTTACTTAGTCCTGAAGAGTCCTGCAAGGTAGATGTGATTATCCACATCTGAATGACAAGCATCAGAAAGAGTAACATGTTACACATAATACTGAAAGGAAACTGTGTGAACTGATCACAAACGTGTTTAAAATATGTAGTCAGCTCAGGTGGCACAGACCTGGAGTAACAACTAAGGAGGCTGAGGCAGGAAAATAAGAACTGAAGGCCTATCGAGGATATCAAGTAGTTCAAGGTCATTCTGGACAGCGCTTAAATGAGACCCGGTTTTAAAATAAAACATTTTAACAAAGAGAGCTCAGAGACTGGGGATAGCTCAGGTGGCAGAGTGCTTGCCTAGCAGGCATGACATTCAGGGTTCAACTCTTCACTCTGAATAAACCAGGCATGGTAGTACACACCTGTAGTCCCAGAATGTGGAAGGCAGACAGAAGAGCATCAGAAGTTTAAGGCCGTCCCCGGTTACATAGCATATAGAGCCAACTTGAGTTAGAAGACACCCTATCTCACAAGACTGAAACTACTAGTTGGCCCTGCTTCCTGACAACCCTGCCTCCCTAAGTAAATTCCAGTGAACCAAACAAACATCTTCACAAGCAACATCCCAGCCCAAGGTCTAGGCATTGTTTACAGCATTCCTGGGTAATCAGGGTAGAAAGGAAGTCAGTAGGCAAGGTAAGTATTAGACAGACCCTACTTCACTCTACTCAATCAAGAATTAAATATAGGGGGAATATATGGGAGCAAGGCAGTGGGTGAAAGAGAATAAAACAAAAAAATACGACAAACAACTGCAAACAGGAACAAATATCAATCTCTCCCAAAATAGCAAACCAGAAAGAAAACTATCAAATATCAGAGTAAAAAGGTATTTTTAGAGAAAATATCCAAAGCATTTCAGACACAAAATCCTCAACTACTCAACCATACAGTAAAAACAAACAAACAAAGAAACAAATGAAACACAAAGTGAGAGACCATGGAGGGGAAACAGAATATACTGTTATAATGGAAGAAAGGAGAGACTAGACCACCACTCTGCAAGTTCAGATTATCCCAAGGCTGCTCTCCCAGCCTGACGATAAGGCACTACTGCTGAAGATGTCACTTAGGGATGTCATCGAATACGAAGAAATCAAGCTGGTTCCCAGCTATAAGACACACTCTTCCGGACTAGTGTTCATGGTGCCAGAAGGTGCCCTGCACACTACTGGAGGGGAAGGTGATCATCAGCCTCGGCTACAACCCTGTGACCTACACAGTGACTTGCCTGCAAAATCCACTGGGACAGCAGCGGCAGGGATGTTACGGGAATAGTCAACCACTATCTAACTGGATGTCAGACCTACTCCTTGTTCCACTCTGGGATATGAGGCCCAACACTGCTAAGCAGCCAAGAATACAAGACTAGAGAGAAGACATGGGCCTAGGGACACACTCCTACTCTGCTAAAGAAACATAACAAAATGACTCCTGCTGACACACTGTTCTACCCATAGACCAGAGCGTACCACAACCCTCATTAGAGCAGCGTCTACAGCAGATGGGAATTAAGACAGAGGTCCAAGTGGACAATGTGCAGAGAGTGAGAGACTTTGGAGCACTGAGTCTTTATCAAACCTCTCCCCTAAAGGTCCTATAAGGAAAAGTTGGAGGTGCCTATAAGGTACAGTTACTGTATAAGCCAAACGTGGTGGAAAACTCTAAGGAAACAGCACCTTCTTGACACAAGTGGACTGATGTACAGTGACTGTGTGTGTCATCACACAAGTGGACTGATGTACAATGACTGTGTGTCATCATACACAAGGCCTGCACAAATTCAACCCAAACAAATCCTAGCAGGTAGAGGAAATGGGCACAAACTCCCACCCTTAACCAAGAATTAAAATGGGCTAATCAGTGTTTTCCTAACAGAGAACTGGCTATATTATTCATACTTTAAGGCAGGTACCATGCTTAATAGATGGCCAACACTACGTAGATTTCATTTTTGTTTTGGTATTTTTATCACTTTGTTTTTATTTTTGTTCTTGTATTTATTTTGAAAGGAAAAAAGAACGTAATATTAGGTGGGTAGGAAGGATATGATGTAATTGGGGGAAAGGAAAAATATGATCAAAATATATTGCATGGAAAAATTTTAAGTCAATGAATATCAAAAAAAGAAAAACAAAAACCTCACTCCAAACAAAAACAAACACTCTGCCAAACAACAAACAAATAAAAAAACAAGTCAGGAAAGAAACCATCAACTATGAGTAGAAAAAATATTTTGAAAGAAAAACTATTGAAGTATTTCAGTTACAAAATACTTAACTCTGAAGTAGAAGATAGAATGGAAACAAGGAAGGTGATAGCAATGGAAGACCCAACCAAGCAAAGACTCAGAGAAAAGAGGTTACAGAAATGAAGACCATATTAGAAATAACAAGATGCCAATGGTGGCGGTGTATACCCTTAATCCCAGTAACCCAGGAGGCAGAGGCAGGTGGATCCCTGACTTTGAGGCCAGCCTGTCCTACAGAGTGAGTTCCAGGGCGAGGGCTACACAGAGAAACCATGACTTAAAAACCAAACCAAGAGAGGGGCCAAGCCGTGTCCAAACCCCAGGGAAATCTATCCTGAGATCAGTGGGAGTAGGATGCCTGCATGTCCTGGTGCATACAGCCCTGTGCCCTGACCTTTGAGCACTGGCAGAAGTCACCTGACCCACTAGCCAGGTGAATCTTCCTCTCCCTTCATCATGTCATGTATAGCAGTACCTGGAATTCCTCCTTATTGCTAATTGGCCCTGGCCAATGATGGACACTTATCCCTGCAAAGGTTTAAAACAGCCTTTGTTGCCCTATTAAAATGAGCTGTCTCACTGAATCTGCTGCCTACAGTCCTGCATCGCTTCCCTTCTCCAGATCCATGGGTTGTGATCACTTGTGATTGGGCTGATCTCTCCACCAGGAAGTGGAGCAGGAACGACAATGCATCATTAATTATGATCAAATGTACTAAAAAGGGAAATCTTACATACAATGGGAAAAAGAATAAAAGCTACTAAAAGCAAACTATTAGGTGTAGAAAACAGAATCAACACAGGTATTAACCAGCGTTCTCTGATGAGAATGAATGTGTGGTGTGGGGGAAATCAAAACCAAGGCAGAAGAGTAGTCTTTGATCATGAACAGCAGCATGCAGGCAAGGCTGGTAAGGCAGGATGGGTCAAGTGGTACTCCAACTACCAGCCAAGCAGAGAAACATCATGACTCTACTAATTTGGTACTCCTTAACGGTGCACCCACTTCCTCTGAAAAACAAGGAGACAAATACAATCTCCTGAGAGGAGGTCTGACTATCCCAGCAACACTGCAGAGACTGACCTCAAGCAGTGGCCCTCAGTGAAGAGGCTTCCCAGCCCACAGTCATGGGTAAGGGACACTGAGGTCAAGAAGCTAGCAAACACATGGAGCAGGAGAGCTCTGGAGCCACATGAAGGATGTGAGCAGACTGGGGAATTACATCTGACGGAAACGCTAGGCTCCAAGACACTTAGAACGCGGGGACTATGGAAGTAGGACAAAGAACTCTGCCTGGCCATAGCAGGACGGGTAAAAAGAGGAGCTTGGGGACTGAACCTGTTGCAGTGTCCAGAGATAGAGCTAAAGTAAACCTGGAGAGCTGGGATTAATCTGTTGAACATATCAATTTAAGCTTATAGCTCATTTAGATGGATGTTTACCATTAAACATTCACACATCATTTCATTTTTTTGTTATTTTTAAAATTAATTTTTTTCTTAGAAGGTACATTTTGTATTTTAAGATACAAAAAGCTAAGTTATAAGTTATAATTTGCTGGAAAAAGCTATTAGTCAGTTTCTCCTTTCTCCTGTTTTTCATACTCCTAATCCATATGCTCCCCATATTCCTCCTACCTGACCCACTTTTACCCCATTTCAAAATACACATTTTCCCCAACCAGTGTCATTACCACTCCTATTTCAAAACCTTACAAGGGACAAGAGCGGAGCAGAGTAATCTTTCCTTGTGTCTGACACTGAGACTTCTACTAAACCATCACGGTTGTTACTGTGGTCAATCTTAACCACTGAATATAAATTCAAGTGAAGACAGCCTACCAGGAATAGTCACAAGAACAGTTTAAAGGGGGAGGAAAACGTACAAGCCAGAGAACATGTGTACTCTGAACTGGTGTTTCTTTTCTTAACTTGACACAAGCTCGAGTCATCTGGGAAGGGGAAAGCTCAGCTGAGGCGGTATCTCCAGCAGACTGGCCTGTGGGCAAATCTGTGTGGCATTCTCTTCATCAATGATCGATGTGGAAGGGCTCAGCCCATGAGTTCCTCTCCAACTTCCCTCAATAACTGTGAGCTGAATGCATAAGCCAAACAAACCCTTTCCTCTCCAAACTGTTTTTCATCATGGTGTTTTTCACAGCAGTAGACGGCAAATTAGAACACATCCCAACAGGTGAACAGAACACAACGAAACCTCCACAAACACCCAGAACCATCATGACAACAACCTCAAGACCACTCAACAATGGAAACAGACATCGCCACAACACCCCACATATTAATGGCCTCTCAGCAATGGAAACAAAGATGATGAGCTAGCTGAATCACTGGGAAAGGAATGCAGACTCTTATTTTAAAAAGGTTCAAGGGCCATGTAGGGGATTCATACACGAAAGAGATTTAATTCAAGACATTGAAAAGGAACTTAAGTTAGTACTTTGGAGGAAAAAATTCTGCAAGAAAGTTTAGGATACACTGAAGAAAGACTCATGGGGCAGAAAGAAACCTAAGATAAAAGCCAATAGCTTGGACATGTTTTTCAGTGAAATTTTAACTAAGAATTTACCAAACCTAGAGAAAAGAACAAACATTCAAACAGAGGGAACATTTCAATCCTCAGAGACATGACCAGAGAAGCTCTCTGTACTGTATAGTCAATATGTCAAAAGTACAAAGCAAAAAAAAAAAAAAAAAAAAAAAAAAAACAAAACAAAACAAAAACAAAAACAAAACAAAAAAAACAACAAAAAAATAAAATTTGTAAAAGAAATACCAACTCACACATAGAGACAGAAACAGCAGAATTACATCAGATCCTTTGTTACCAATTCCAAAAGCCAGAAAAATAAGAAATGATACAGCTCAAGGTTTCGAAGTGTGTGTAAGACTGGATACCCAACAACAACATCTGTTAAAAATTGGAAAAATAAAAATACTTCAAGATGAACACAAATTAAAGCAACCTTTAACAACTACAGCACTACAGAAAATGTTTTAATTTTATTGTCTGTGTATGTATATATGTGCACCATGTACACACACAAACTGGGGAGGGTCAGAAGACTTTGACTCCCTGGAACAGGAGTTATGGGTGGTTGTGAACTGCTTGCTATGTGGCTTCTGGGAACTGCACTATGTGGGGTCCTCTGCAAGAGCAGTAAAGGCTCTTTATCACTAGGCCATCACTCCAGCCCCCACAGCAATTCTTAGAGGAATACAATATATATAAGAAGATATTTTCACACCCAAGAATGCAGGACAGAAGTCATTCCATCAAGTAGCAGACATCAACAGAGATCAGGAAAGGAATTAATCATGTCCAATGCAGCAAATCAGCAAACACCCCACACTACTAGGAGAGGGAGAAAAGAACCACCTACCTATCAACCTACCAACCAACCCTGCCAACCAACCAACCCCTGCCAACCAACCAACCCCTGCCAACCAACCAACCAACCAACCAACCAACCAACCTACCTACCAACAAACCTACCTACCAACCAACCTACCTACCAACCTACCTACCAACCAACCTACCAACAACCAACCAACCAACCAACCAACCAACCAACCAACCTACCTACCAACCAACCAACCAACCTACCAACCAACCAACCAACCAACCAGCCAACCTACCTACCAACCAACCAACCACCAACCAACCAACTAACCAATCAACCAATTAATCAACCAACCAACCAACCAACCAACCTACCAACCAACCTACCTACCTACCTACCAACCAACCAACCCAACCAACCCAACCAACCAAAAGAAGTAAGCAACAAAAATATAAATAGCAAAATTTTCTCAATTTTTACCTTGAATGCAACTGGTTGTAACTCACTAATTAAGATACAGACCAACTGACTGGATTAGAATAACACATCCCAACTCTGCTGTCTCCACCTAGAAAAGGAAAGGTGAGAGGCAAAGGTGCAATACCAAACTATCAAGCAGGAGTAAGTTCCAAAATAAAGTAAGTCAGAAGAGACTTTTTAAAAAGCCACCATACACTGATAACAGCAACAACTCATTAAGAGGGTATAACTAGTGTAAATATGTATGTGCTGAATCCTGGAGCCTCCAACTTCATAAAACAAACGCTAAAAGGCACTAAAGACTATAGAAGTCCAGGTGTGGTAATATTTAGGAGATTTCCCACACTCTACTCTCCCATCTAAATAGTCTATATTAAAAACAGCGAAGAAACCTTAGAGCTAAATTATTCCATGAGCCAACTGGGCTTTTAACAAGTATCTATAGAACCTTCCATCCAATCAGATCGGGAATATGAATTCTTCTAGAGGTGTATGGGTATGGGACCTTCTCTAAAATTGACTGCTTTATATAGGCCACAGGGCAAAGAATGAAAAGAAGTTTGCTTTGTGCTATTATGTATTGGTAGTATGTAAGTTTGCCTTTTTATTTAGAAGGACTCACAGTTAGGTCTCCTGGAGTCCTAGGATAAGCTGTGGGCTTTAGAGCAGTAAAGGAGGACTGAGTTTTAAAGTTGGACTGGGTGCCATTTGCCTTTGGAGGCAGGAGTGGGGCTGTATGGTTTGGATGTGAAGTGTCTTTAAGCTCCTATGCTTGAACACTTTGGTAGTCAGCTGGCAGAGCTATTTAAGAAGGCTGTCAAAATGTGTGAAGTGACTGCCTGATGGCAGGCCTTGAGTTATAATAGCCAGGGTTGCTTACAGCCCAGGTCTTCTCTGCTTCATGATATGATGAGCTGTAACAAGCTGTGCTATAATATTCTCCTACCATGGATGGTGTGCCATGCCTTTCTCACCACGATGGGACTATGTTCCTGTTAAACCGAGAGCCAAATATAAGCCTGCCCTCATATACTCATCCCTTTCTCATGGCTGTGGTATTTCCTGACAAAAGCAACTTAAGGATTTATGTGGCTTAGAGTTCATGGGCACACGCCCCATTGCAGTGGAGAAGGCATGGCAGCAGGGGCAGGGGGCAGCTGGTCACATTGCATTTTCAGTTGGGGAGAACAAGTGCTTGGTAATGTATGCCTTCAATGCCAGTAGTCAGGAGGCAGTGGCAGGGGGATCTCTAGGAGTTTGAGGCCAGCCTGGTCTACATGGTGATCTATTACATACTGAAGACATCCACCTCAAAACACAACTCTTCCCATTTCAATTAACTCAATCCAGATAACCTCTGACAGGTTGGCTCAGAAGTTTGCCTTCTGGATGAGTCTAGATACTGTCAAGCTGACGGGCCATGTTAACCAACACACCTATCCAAAAAAAAAAAAAAAAAGCCTAAAGTAAAATACTTTGGTCCCCCAGTTATCTCTGTAAAGGTCTTCCCACAGACACCAACACAAGGTACAGGAAAGTCTCTTACGTGTAAGTGTATTGTTTGCCTGGAACTTCCCACAGACACTAACACAGGGGACAGGAAAGTCTCTATGTACAAGCATATCTATCATCTGCCTGGAACCACTTCCTTCCACCCATATACTTTGTCTCCTTTACATTACCTATCATAGCTAATAGAAAACAAACGCAATATCTTTAGTTGTTTAGGGAATGGTAAGAAAAAAATTCTGTACATTGAATATACTTAATTTTTTCAAATATTTTTCCTTCCTCCTTCCTGTTTAATATTACAGGTATTAATTTCTAGGTCATCCTGGACAGCTTTATAAGCAGAGACCTTGCTCTAGGTCCCATGATTCATCTCCTACCCCTCTTCACAATTTCTGTGTCTGAAAGTCCTTCAGTGTGGCCTCTTTCTTCCCTCATTGTTTTTGAGCCTTTTACATCACTATGCCAATGAGTTCAATAGTTCTTTCAGTTAGTGCTCAGTTTTGCCTCCAACAGAAGTAGTTACATCATGACCTTTCAGGCTGGTCTTCAGTTATATTAAGAAGAGACAATATTTCCTATGTAAACAGAGATGCTCTGTCCTATCTTTCTCTTTTTGGAAGGATGTGAAAGGCAGGATTGTGGACAAAAGTGATTCTGGCTTATGTGAAGGCACTGTTAGAAAATACTTTGTTTTATATTTATGCCATAAAATTTTCAATGATGAACTTAACATGGCCAGAAAATGAACTGTACTTCATATGTTTCTGTACATTCTGAGTAAAATTGTATTTGTCCTCATAATCAACAAATCATATTAAGCATCTTTGACAGTCACTGGAAACCAATGTGTAACATACTTTCACATGATATAGCTAGCAATAAGTAAATGGTACTAGAGAACTGCATATACAAGGCAACTTGCTTTGCTGAGCACAAAGTCCATGCTGTGGCATTTAAATTAGTAAGTGCTGTCCCTTTTCCCCCTTAGAGTGGGATACATTATCTAGGAAGAATGTACTTGGAATAGAGATGATTACCATAGCTAAACAGGAAATCATGGTATACTTACTGAACAATATGTACATATATACGTACTTCCTCTCTACTCTTCATGAGTCAGTCACTAAAATATATGTATCTTATAATGGATTCTTATTTTATAATAAATTTAAGATGCTTTATAGCCAAAAGACCAGGCAGAATTAAATTGTGTCATAAAGTGTTGGTTTTATAAGGATGGTTTTCCCTTCCACTTTTTTTTGGAGACATTGCTAATGTTAGTCTGGCCAGACCTTGAACTTGCGATCCTCTTACATCAGACCTAGTGTTGGATTTGCAGGCAAGCATTACTTTGTATGATCTATCTGTAATGTAGTCACATGAAATTAAAATCAAATTAGGTTGGAGGTTTCCATGCTTCTCTATCACAGGAGTAACTATCCAAGATAAATTAATTCATAAGGTTTACCTTGGCTCATAGTTTTAGGGGTTTTGGTACACCACTGGCTGGTCTGCTGCTTTTCAGCTTATGCAAGGTGCTACTCCATGGCAGAGTAGAGTGTTTACTTTAAGGATGCTGTTAAGCATTAAGAGACAGAGTCAAGACAATGCACTCACACATGGTCTGCTCTGAGTGACCTAACTTCCTCCCACTAACCTTACCTCCTAAGAGTACCATCCTCTACTAACAGGGTTATAGGATGGGGGACCACACCTTTTATTCATGGGCCTCTGAGGTATTTTTCAGATCCAAACTCCAGCAGTGGTGTATGTAGCTTAGCGACAAAGGTTTTGTGACATGGGCAAAGGTCCCTAGCCCATGGTCACATACAGAGTTAAACAATAGAAAAAACTCAAGCTGTTCTTTAAAAGATATTTGAGGTTGGAGAACCTAAACTGGGAAACACTGTAAGTTCTTGCCTATAAAAAAAAATACGACTGGGGAAACAACTCAGCAGGTAAGAGCCATGCACTGCCTCTCAGCACCCACATGGTAGTGATTAACTCCTGCAATACCAGTTCCAGGGATCAAATCCCTCTTCTACCTCTGCAGGCACCAGGCATGCACACGGTGCACATATATACATTCAGGGAATACATTCACATACACTAAACATAAAATAATCTGAATTTCCTCCCAGTTCTTAATTTACTTGATTACTTCTCTCACTGACAATCACTGCTAGCTTTCTATGGAGACAGAAATCCTTGCTCTCTGTATGTGAGAAATAAAACAAACACACACACACACACACACACACACACACACACACACAAACGCACATACAGATCTACACTTTAATATTTTCTACTGATAATATTAAATTTGATATTTTCACACATACCTAGAAATACAAATGAGAGAAAATACACAGTAAATATAAATTCCTATAAGAGGGTTTGCTAAGTTGACAGGGATATTCAAATACATGCTGCTTACAATAAATGGGCATCAATATTACACTTATCAACAATGCTTAAGGCTCTTTCAGTGTGAGCATGGCACCTTCCTGAGCTGTCATTCCCTGAACTTTCTTGGACACCGCTTGTCTCAGTGCCTCAATACCATTTAACCAGTTTCAACTTCATACAAGTAAATATAATCTAAGTCTTCTTCCTTTTTGAAAAAAAAAAAACCAAAGAAATCAAATCCACTTCCAAGCCTCTATGAAAATTAAATGAGATGTTAAAAGACCAACCATTAGGCACACGGTAAACAAAACTGATTACTTTGTATACAAACAGCCTTTATAGTTTCCCCTACTTCTATTCCTGACATAGCAAGTGTTGCTGTGTTATTACTTATTCTCCTGTTTTCACGGCCTTTCTCATATACTCTGCCTACCATCCAACAAAAGACTCTTCCTTGAAATCCTCTCCTTGTACTTGGGAGATAAAGGAAAATTAGGACTTCAAGGCTACCTTGGCTATATACTAAAGTCTGAGGTCAGTCGGCATGGTATGAGGTAAACATCCACACATCCAAAACAAAAATGAAGTTCTGAACCTTACCCTATATTTAAAAAATATTTACTTTCTGTTCATACGTGTGTGTGTCTGTGAGGATGGGTATATGAGCTTATAGAGGTTAGAAGCAATGGATCCCCTAGAACTGGAATTACAGAAGGTTGTAAGCCTCCATGTATGTTTTGAGAACTGAACCCATGTCTGCAAGAACAGCAAATGTTTTTAACCCCGGAGCCATCTCCAGCCCTAAATCCTGTACCACTGAGCCCCAAATAACCTACCCTGCCTTCCTATGATTTTTACTAGTGCCTGTAGCCTGTAATATTTGCCATTTTCTTTAAATATTCTAGAAAAAGTGGAAATTACATGCTGGGGTAAATTACAAGAGTATCAGTTGTCTCTATTGATGGTTCAGACCTAAGAGCTCTAAACCCAAAGCTAAGACAACAAGAGCACTGCCACAGTGCTGTCATCTGCTGTTAACATCTTACTCTTGGCACAAAGGTCAAAGTGTTAAATTTTGTTTTTGTTTTTTAAATTAAACTAGTGGCTCATAGTAAACTTGATGAATTTGAGCACTGGGTTTTTACTAAGAAATGAGATAGACTGACTGTCTATTCCCATTCTTCATGAACAAATTTTAAGAACTGCAAGGGCTATCTTCCATCATTGGGGGTGGCTCTCAAAGCTTGAAGCTCGAAGAGTTCTCTGGTCAGACACAGAGGTTTTAAGGATTTCTCTTGCTTCTTTTTTTTTTCCTTTTCTTTTTCTTTTTTTCAGAGCTGGGGACCGAACCCAGGGCCTTGCACTTGCTAGGCAAGCGCTCTACCACTGAGCTAAATCCCCAACCCCATTTCTCTTGCTTCATACCCACTTACACACTATCTTATCACACTTGGTGGTACCAGAAGGCACCCTCCTAGTTATTTATAAGGAGAAGGCAGGAAGACTGAAGATTTCAGGCTTGTTTTGGCTTTAGAGTGAGCTCAAGGCCAGTTTGGACAACCTTGTGAAATCAATTAAAATAAATAAATAAATAAGTAAGTAAGTAAGAAAGAGCTGGGATGAGTAGCTCAATAGCAGAACCATGTTAGGCCCAAGGTTTAATTCATAGTATTACATGACAGACACGGACAGACAGACTGAATCTTGCCTCTGAATTATTACACCTGGTCATGCAAAATGTAATTAAGTCATGACCAGAATTGTACTATACTCCAAATCAAGAGGTCCTTGGTCAGTTTGACACCCACTGTTGACCCTATCAACACTTTTCAACTTTCTGTAACACACTGTAGCTGTCTTCCTTCATGTTCTATTTCTTCTTTCCCAAAGGCTCACTGTACATCTCTGCATTCTGTACTCTATGAAGGCTTTCAGATCCCCAGGAGCCCTCGGCTACTCCTCACTGCTCCAACAGTGTTCAATTTAAGAGAGATCACATATAGGCTTTACAAGCAGTCGCTAGATGGTGTAAGACAGGAATCTTGGCATATGAAACTTAACTATTCCTCAAACTGGAGTGCAAAGACCAACTCACTGTACATATAAGAGTTAAGTGGTACACAGTAAAGTCAACAGTCTTGAGAGAGCATTTTTCTTCTGAGACATGGTCTTGCTATATATCTGGCCGGTTGAGAACTCATTATGTAGCTCAAGATGGCCTTAGTTGTACTGCAGTGCTCAGACCTTAAAGGGATTATAGGAGAGGTGTGTAACACCTCATCCAGCTAGAAAGAACGCCCCTTTATGCTTCAATAATTGTTGCTTACTACACAGTAAGCAATGTTTTAGGCTCTGGGGAGGCAGCAAACATCCTCAGAAAACTTCCATACTTCTCTAGAAAAAAACAAAACAAACACACCCCAAAACAAAAAACCCCAACAAGACAACCAAGTAAAGCATAAATAAATAAAATAAAAATACGAGTGGTAATGAATGCTTTGAAGAAAAACAAAGCAGGGCAGAAGGATAGTAGTGCTACTTTACATAGGGGCTTAATGGGAGAGACAGGTCACCTTAAAGATAGAGATAACTAACATCTAAGAGCAGAGGGGAGATTTACCAAGCCGTCTGTTATCTGAGAACAGTATAAGCAAGCCATATGCTGCTGCTATTTCTTGGGTGCTGATTATAACACATGTATTTACTCTCCTCTTTGAGTAAGAAACACTGGAGTTTATTAGAGACCCTCTCACAAAAAACATGGGGGACAGTGTGTGAGAATGGCAATTGAGGTTAACCTCTGGACTCTGCACATATATACACATTGACACTCACATAAGAAAAAGATTATTAGTGGAAAAGATGTCAAATGTTGATATTTGTACACAAAAGGCATTTAGGAACTCTGTGGTGATTTGAATGAGAATGGCTCCCAAAGGCTCATATGACTGAAAATTTGGCTCCCGGGTAGGGGAACTGTTTGGGGAGGTTTAGGAGACATAGTGTTACTGGAAGATATATGTCACTAGGGTGGCCTGGGCCTTGAGGTTTCAAAAGACCAGTGCTATTCCCACTGTGTTCTCTGCCTCCTGCTTTGTGGGTCCAGATGCAAACTTTCAGCTGTTCCTGCCCCCATACCTTTTGCTCCGCCATCATAGTCTCTAACCATCTAGAACCATAGCCCAACCAACACTTTCAGTTGTCTCTTGGTCATGGTGTTGTTACAGCAACAGAAAGTAACTAAGACAATACATTGTCACGGTGTGTGGGCTATTGTGGCAGATCTGACTAAGTGTTTTTCTCTTTTTTCTTTTTTGGAGGAAAGTGGGAGACTTTGGACCAGCAAAGCAATTGAATGGTATAAGGCAGGCTTAACAGGGCACTGCAGCAGGAGCTTGGAAGACAGTAGTGCTGTGAGCTGTGCAGATTATGGCAGACTCAGTTCAAGAGGTTTGAGAAGAAAAAAAAAAACTATTAGCAACTGGGCTAGAGACCATTTTTGTGATGTTTTGGCCATATATATGGCTGCCTTCTGCCCTTGTCCTAAATTGGAAAGTAAAGGCCTAATGTCTTTAACAGAAGAGATTTCAAGACAATCTAATATTGACACCGTGGCATGGTTAATAGTAATCATCCTTATGCAAGTCTACAGTGAAAATGTGCATATGCAGCAAAATCAAATCAAACCCAATCATAAATGTTTTTACCTCCTCAGGTGATTGGATGAGATCAGAGTCATTCCTAAGCTGTGCAAATACAAGGCTTGGGTTGAGCCCAGAGTGCTTCTATCTTTAGTATCACAGGGCCTAGGCCTAGCAGTCTCTAGTCTCCCTACAATGTAATCTTCTGTAAGCCGGGACCTTTAAGACTTCAGCTTCTTAGCCTCCTTCTGCTAACCTAGGTCTAGAATATTTCAGTCTCCAAGACTTAATACTGAATAAATGTACTCATTTTAGCTCTTTTTGAACTCTGGCCACCTGAGGTGTTCTGGCCCAAATTCCTCTCCAAGCTGACTGATTCAAATTGGCTTCTCACAGAACTGTTCTGCTTGGAAAAACTGCCTCTGAACTTCACAAACTGAACAGAACTATAGCAAATTCAACTGAACTTAATCCCACCTCTCTCCCTGCACTGTTCTTAAGTAGCCTCTTTCTTCTCTATTCTCCTGAGAGTTGGGCATATCCTATCTCTGACTTACTCTGTCTAATCTTTCTTTGATTTGTCACCTTGTCTGCCCCTCAATTAGACATCATTGTTTTGGATTAAACATTTGTAATAGGGGCATGTCACTGGATTAAAATTCCTCTACAGAAAATACAGTTTGAAGAGAAAATGAACACCAGGAAATTTAATGTTGGCACCAAAGCTTGTGCTCTAAGAGAGAAGGAGAGGCTTGATCTGCACTGGATTAAAGGGAGGCAAGACCACAGTCAGCTAAACTTTAAACTAGTAAAAAGATCTCAGAAAATTTCTGCTCCTAAGAAGCAAGAAAAGAGGAAATCTACAAACATGAGTCAAAGGACCAGGATCCATCCCAAGCGAGCAGCTGACTGTGGCAGCACTATCCACATGGGCCTGGCTTTAGAGTCACGGCAGATACACAAAGGACTGTAGAGTCTTCCTCTGAGGTTAAGCAGAATGGCTGAGGCCAGGAGAGTGTGTGTGTGTGTAAGTGGGGGTCCCCTGTATATAGGTCCTGAGAGGCCATCTTGTAAAGCTGTCAGTGAAGCTTACATTGCTTTGGAGACTCCAGGATATTAGAAGTGTCAGAGGTGTGGGATATCTGCCAAGGAGACACACAGGTAGTGGAAGCAGCCCAGCAGAAAAATGTGTGCTGCAGTCAGCAGAGCTGGAAGGGTGAAGGCATGCAAACCCTTTGATATCAGAAATGGAGGTATATTACCCTGATGTGTTTCCCATCTTGTTTTAGTTTCCATTTTGCTTCCTTACTATATCTGGATTCTTTCCTTTTAGAATGGTAATATATATTCTGTGTCATTGTAAGATGGAAGTATATGATTTGCCTTTTTATTTTTTACAGGGGGTTACAGAAAAGAGACTGCCTTTAGTTTTAAGAGATCTTTGATTTATAAACACTGTAGAGTCTGTAAAAAAAATTAGGAGGAATTTTGAGGTTGGGCTGGATGCATTCTACCTTATGATATGGCCACAAGCCTACGGGGAACAGGAAACGAACAATGAAACAGGATCCTATAGGCTCATATATTTGGATTCTTGGTTCCTTAGCTAGGGAACTGTTTAGGAAGGATTGGGAGGTGTGGTCTTCCTAGAGAGGGTATGCCACTTGGGTGAGTTTTGAGATTTCAAGAGTTGAACCACTCCTGGTATATTCTCTACCTCCTTCATGCAGATAGAAGGGAGCTTTCAGATGTTCCTGCCACCATGGACTCTAAGCTTGGAAAATATAAGCCCTACTACATGCTCTTATTTATAAGTTTCCTTGGTCATGGTGTTTTGTCAGAATAGTAGAAAAATAACAAAGACAAACCCCAAGCACATATGATCAGAGATGAATGTCTTTACCACACAGAGGTCAAGATGTCAAAACTGCAAAGCCAGGCTCAGGAAGACAGCTCAGTAGGTAAAGTGTTTGCCACAGTTATAAGGACCTCAGTTCAATCCTTAGCACCTATGTAAAATGGCAGGTATGGAAGAATATGCTCATAATCTGAGATAGAGACA
Organism: Rattus rattus; assembly: GCF_011064425.1. NCBI lineage: Eukaryota > Metazoa > Chordata > Mammalia > Rodentia > Muridae > Rattus > Rattus rattus. Next base: position 23,265,631 of record NC_046155.1, read on the forward strand.
AGCAGTCCTGAGTCTGTCTGGCCAATAGGCCTTTAACAGGCCCACAACAGTCCTAGTGTAATCAGTGAGTACTAGGTACCATTAAGAAATCTTATTTTGCAAGGTCTTTAATCCCAGCATACAGAAGGTGTTCAGAGTCAGCCTGGTCTACAGATTAAACTCAAGGATTGCAAGGGATACAAAGAGAAACCTTATCTTGAAAAACTAAAACCAAAACCACATATGTAACAGGTATAAACTACTTTAAAAAATAATTAAAACACCATTACCACCACCGAGAGAGAGAGAGAGAGAGAGAGAGAGAGAGAGAGAGAGAGAGAGAGAGAGAGAGAGAAAGAGAGAAGAGAGAGAAGAGAGGCTGTAAAGGATTTTCCAAAGCACCTGAAAAGACAAACATCAAACCAAGGTTGCTATACCCAGCAAAAAAGATAATATTTCAAGAGAGACACAAACTAAGAAAACTAAGACTACTCACAACAAAGAAGCCAGCACTAAAATAAATACTGAAGTTAAAACGAACACAGAACAAGAATAAAGTTTCAATCCTAAAACCATAAACATGCATATATTTCATAAGAGAAAAAAAGACAACCCAAAAAGAAATGAGAAGAAATTCATCATGTTTAACACAAACTCCTTTCAGAGACAAGAAGAAAAGAACAAACAACAATTAACCTAAAACAGAAAACAATCAACAAGACCACAGAAATTACCAAATCCCTTTCAGAAGTAACTCTCAATGCAAATGTCCTCACTCATCATTAAAGTCACAGATCAGCATATTGAATTAAAAGATGTAGGGCGTAAGAAAGATGGCTTAGAGGTTAAGAGCGTATAGTGTTCTAGTGGAGGACCCCAGTTTGGTTGCCAGTACCCATTCAAGGTAGCTTACAAGTCCCAGTTCTAGGGGATCCAATACCTTCTGGCTTCTGTGGGCCTGTGCATGTTGGCACATGGACATGATCATAAATAGAAATAAACACTGAAAACAAAGTAAAACACAAGAATCAAGATGAAATTATCTACTATTTACAAAGTATATATAATCACAGCAGAGACATCCAAAGATGGAGAATCAAATATCAAAGTCAACCTATCAAGCAAAATCAAAGCCCACTACAAATTTGCATAGCCATTCTGAGAAAACCCAAATTAGAAGAGCTCAAGAAGGTCAACACCTTTAGCTCCTGCACTTGGGAGAGGCAAACTTATCTGTGAGTTGCAGGCCAGCTGGAGCTATAAACAAGCGACAACGGAGGTGATGGAGAGATGCTTAGTCAATCAGAGCAGTTTCACAAGGCAGGAAGCAGACAGACATGCTGTCGGTTAGTAGCTGAGATCTTTACATCCTGATCCATAGGCACCAGGCAGGGGATACGGGGGAGGGAGGGTGAAAGAGACAGACCAGACAGACCAGAACTGAGACACTGGGCCTGGCCTGGGCTTTTGAAACCTTGAAGCCTACCCATTAAGCAAAATAAGTAGAAACTCAAAATACTTCATGTTTCCACTCATATGCTGAACATAGTTAAATATTTATGTGTGGACATAAATGTGCGTGTAGGTCATAAACTAGGCAGGGGAACATGAGACCTTAAAGGAGGCAGGGAAAGAATGGTGCTGGAGAAAACATGACTTGAAAACAGAAAATGGCACAGGGGAAGAAGGGAAGGGACGGGGGGATGAAGAACAGCAGCAAAGAGAGAATGGCCAGGAACAAAATTCAGTCACATATATACATGTGTGAAAATACAAAAATGAAACCAGTAACGCTGCATACTACACTGGAAATTAAACAAAAGGGAAGAGTTTACCACTGGCTGGGGTAAAGAGGAAAATGGAAAGTCAGTCTGAATAGAGACATATCATGTTAGGATTACAGTGAACGGCTAGTACAGAGGGATGGTGACTGCACTGTAGATATTTCATCCCACCAAACTGTGCACTTTAAAATGGTAAAATCTGCATTATGTTCATCTGCCACAATAAAGGAAGGAGGGGAGAAATGAAAATAAATTCATACCTTCCATTGTTCCACTAGGAATAAAAAGCAGCTCAAATTGTCAACAGTCAAACTTCCTAAGTATACACAAGTATAACAATGTACCTTCCTAAAATATATGGCTGGTTATGAAATAACGAGGCAAACTAGTATAAATAAGTTAGGTTCATCTGACTCATATTCAGATTTCATGAGAATAATATGGTATATGAAATACTTGTATCTATAAAGTCCATCACTATCTGCATCCTGTGAACAATTAACACTAATAACAGAAAAAGCTTTATGCTAATTTTGCTTTGAGTTCAGACATAGTACTTCATAGCACTAAAGATTTAAAGTAAGGAAAACAGTAAAGATTAATAAGGTATCAACTACGACGCTAGGTTCCCTCACAGCCTGGTTCTCGTCTAAAAATTGTGAATTAAATATGTTCTCATCTTGCTAGTGTGGAAACAGTTGAATAATTTATATGAAAGTGGTAAAGTATGTCTGATTCAGGATACATTTTAAAAGGTTGCTTTGAGTAATAAGCCAATGTAAGAAATGGTAAGATGACTTGGCGACTGTGCATGGTTTTATAAAAGTCAGTTTCAACAAAAACAGTTATACTTGCCTTCCACCATGGCTTCTTTGGATGCTTTCAAGCTTTCCCATGTTTACTGCTATTAGATTCTAATTCCACTGCGAATGGACAAAAGACTAAGTTTTTATCTTTGGAACACAAATAGACTGTTAAACACTGCATCATAAATAGTAAACATTCCAATAGACATTGATTTTTTTGTAATCCTGAAAATAAAAAATGACTTTTAAGAAAATTTAAAGTATTAAAATACTCTCATCATTTATTTTTTTTAAAAGATTTATTTATTTAACGTAAGTAGTCTTATAGTCTCCCTGTCTTCAGACACACCAGAAGAGGGCATCAGATCTCATTACAGATGGTTGTGAGCCACCATGTGGTTGCTGGGATTTGAACTCAGGCCCTCTGGAAGAGCAGTCAGTGCTCTTAACCGCTGAGCCATCTCTCCAAAATACTCTCATCTTAAATAACCTATACCAATGGGAAAATACATTATTTATTACCAATGAAGTAGCATTTACAACATAGTTTTAATCAATTACATTTACACAAACCAGAGTGAAGTGATGCCCCTCCTGTGCTATAGACTTATGTCCAAGGCTATGGGAAAGCAGCAAGAAATCTCTTTTTGGGACTGGAGAGATGGCTCAGTGGTTAAACCTCCTGGCTGCTCTTCCACAGGACCCAGCTTCTATACCCAGCACTCATATAGCAGCTCACGACTACCTTTACCTCTACTCCTAGGGGATCTGATGCTCTCTTCTGGCCTTAACAAGCACCGGGTATAATACATACATGCAGAAAAAACCGACTCACATAAAATAAATAAACCTTACAAAAAACAAAACATCCTTTTTTTGAAAATGAGAAACCTTCTAACAGAGACTGACCTTAGGCAAATCAATGTAAACATTTCGTCATTACAAATATTTGTAACTGTCAGGTTTTAAATATTTTATTTATCAAATCAAGCTTTTACTTGGAATTTTTACAATTAGAATATAATCTTAAAAATCAACAGTTGCAGAAAATGACATTATAGTATGACTATTTTTAATATAATAAATGATACATAGTTTATCCTTCCCAGCCCAAAGTTCAATATAAAACGAACATTAATTTTGCTCTGAAAGTTTATAAGCATGATATAGAATCATTTTTGACATATGTAAACTGAAATGGGATTGCTGATGTTGAGTTTTAAGTACGGTTTGTTTTTGTTTCACATTGACATGATAAAACCAAACTATATTAAGTATATATCAGTGAAGATATTATGTCAGAAATCCAAGCAACGACACAAATGTTTAGAAACACCCTTCACTAATATCCTACCTAGTTTTTAATTTTTTGACTTGTTCATGCTAATAAAATGTTATTAAAAATATCTTTATACTACATGTATGAGATGTAGTTTAAGAGGGAAGGGTTCTTTTACAAGTGTTAAAAAGAAATACAACTTCTAAAAGAGAAAATGTCTAAGTGAGCAGACATAAACTCATGTTTCACTATTTTTTGACCTAATAAGAATGCAAATCTCATTGGCTATTACAATAATATACAAAGCCCAAACTTTATTCAGGCTAGCTAGTCACAAAAATAATTTTGTCAGTACCAGCAAGGATACAATTCAGTCCACTATTCAAAGACATTTCTACTTTCTTTCAAGATTTGTTTAAAAAAAAAAAAAAACCAAACAGAATTTGTTTGGCATTGTTAATTAGCGTTCTCAGAGAAAAATAAATGGTTTTCAATTAATATTTTCAAGCTGGAAGAAAACAATTTAGATGAGAGTTTTCTAAATCCTGGGTAGAAGGAAGGACATACAAATTCTAAAAATATTATGATTTGAAACCAATCAATTCTTTGCCTTCACTCTTTACATAGCACTGAGAAATTTCAAATACAAATTGTAAAATCTCATATATGAAATCTTAAGAAAAATCTTACTAAAATTATAAAAATGCCTTTGTAGAAATTTAAGATGTAAAATACATTTGACTTTAAATTAAACAAACAAACAAAGAACCCACCCCCGACAAACACACACAACAATTATACTTTAACTCCTGTCACCTGATTCCACTCTGCCACTGTTTGGGCCACATTCTGTATCATCTTTACCTTGTGACCTCTAAAGTCCTCCTGTCATTCTGAAGCCTCACGTGTATATGTCTTCCCAATTCTTTGAAATAACAATAAAATTATAGCATCAATTTTCTATGATAACATATTTTCTATGAAAATAAGGGAACCCTTCTTTTAAACACAAAGAAATGAACAGATCTGCCATAAATCACTATCTATTAAGCAGACATTCTCATACTAGTTTTTAAAAACTAAATACAATACTGAAGGCAAGTGGGATTTCTAATTCTGAGTTACCTTTAAGCACTAAGAGTCAGGATGTTCTGCAATCAGCACTCAGGGCGGCTATTGTTTGTAAACGCTCTGTGAATGAAACCCCATTCTGCCGTACCTCTGATTTGCAACCGGAAATAGCTTTTTCTGTTAAGACACATGAAACCACTCAAACTCATGATCTTTCTGCCTCCGTCTCCTAAATGCTGGACTAGCTGTGTGCCACCACACCTGAGGCAGCACAAAGCTTCACACAACAATGCTCACAGAGGACTAATGAGACAAGGTCCACCGAAACTGAAGACTTAGTTTTCACTAGAAATGGTCCAGAGTCACTATGGTCTCCGCTTCATTAACCTATTTGTTTTTAAAAGCAGGCTTCCAAAAATAACCAATCTTTCTCTTTCAATAAATCTGCTAACTTTTATTCACTTGAGCGACAGGTATAAACAGTTAAATGAAAACCTCGGCAGGCCCCTCCCTTTCCTTTCACTGAGAAGGTTGAGTAAATGTGATCCTTCGCCGCCGCCTTTGAAAAGCCTTTAAATTCCATCGGTTTGGTTCCAGCATATGAGGACCATTGTAGACAAACAATACTGTCATCTTTTCAGAATAAGGCAGATTCTGTAGAAGCTGTAAGGATTGAAACAAATTGCCATATAATTAAAGTATATACAATGAAACAAAGTTTTTCAGCCTTATGTATGTTCAAATTCATCAACTTGTCAGACTACGATAGCTCCCCGAATAAGTCTGTCTGAAGCCTGGCCCAGTGACTGACCTGAACTATCCAGCTGGCTGGAAATCCTCTCTATCCCAAGTCAACAGGACTATACACTTCCCAGGCACACTGTGGAAGCGTGTGCACTCAAACACTTCTCAAACTTCTGTGGCTAAGCACTGTGCTGTGACAGACTGGTAGTTTGAAATGTGCTAGGGAGGTTTGGTTTCTAAACCAAGGAGTTTGGTAAGAAATAAAATAGGGGCAGAGCTAAATAACCCACAGATCTGATAGAAGATTAAGTTAAAAGGGAAAAAAGTGTAATTACTAATCAAAACAAATTTAAGTATCCATTTACTCAGTACGTTACCCACAGCACTATAACAAAAGAAAAATTCCCATTTCAACAGCTCTAGATTATGGAAAATTCTCTATGAAGATTACTATGCTGTTGTAAAGCTGGTCTGTTGCACAGACATTGGGTACTTAGGGCCAGGGCAGTAGCAGTGGGCAGTCAGGACGGGAGCAGTATGTGGCATGACGGAGAAGGCTGGAGAGTTCTGGGGCTTGCGTTCCCAATAGTGTCTGAGCAAAGTAAGAGCTTTTTAAGAAGGGCAATGAGTATCAGAAGCAAGAAGAAAGCCTGCGTTCTGAACATGATGATGTGCCTTCTCTACTACTTCCTTAGATGACAGATGCCGTTTCTAATCAAGTATGTCACTCGGCTTGTCCCTCTTACGTACGTGAACATTACATAAGCCTTTGAGCCTTACTTCTCGAGTTTTCATGTTCATGTTCACCTCTCAGCCCCACTCTGCTCCCAGGATGCAGGAGGACATGTGAGCGCACGGCTCCTGTGCTGCATGTACTCACCTTCGGTGTGATGAAGAAGTACTGCGATGTGTTCTCTTTACAGGCGGTGTTCACAACCATTTCAAACACCCTCCGCTCATTAATTGGGTCCATACCCTAAAACCACAAAAACAGTAATCGTTACACTTGTAACTATTACAGAATGCAGTTCCCCCACAATAGACTAACTGTACCTGATTAATTTCATCAACCACTCTGAATGGACATCTGTTAAGCTCCTGAAGTGCCATCAAGTACAGCATGGTAGAAACACTTCTTTCACCGCCACTTTGATGATGAGGAGTTAATTCATGCAGCTGAGTACTACTGCGAAACTTTACTCTAATCCGGATTCCATATTTATCATAATCTTCCTGTAAAACATAAAAAGTTGAAAAATGTGTGCTTTCTTTGGTAACTTTACTCAATATTTGAAATTAAATCAAATATACCAATCATAAAAGTAAATTTAAATAATTACTACCTAAAAAATTTAATAGTCTCCAAGTGCCTACATGAGTGCCCGCGCGCACACACAAATGTATATATTAACATAAAAAAAGATTGTATTTGGTGCTCTATAACTTTTGCCAACTCTGAGACCACTCTAAGTTTTATTTACTTCTCTTAGCCATTTTAGGTCATTCAGATTCAATGAATTTGTGAGTAAGAGTGAAGTATCTAACAATAGTTAAAAGTTAACTAGTTAAATGGTTTAAGAGTCTAATCAAGAGACAGTATAAGAAACAGGTAATTCAACAGTTATTGTTTTAAAACATAAAAACAGGTAAAATTAGCCTCAATTGTGTATTTTATTTTTTAAAATGTCATTTTAACATCACAATAAAAATGTTATCAATGAATATTTTACATTTTTCATATTAAATCTTTGAAATTCTATGTACATAGCATATATTCATAGCAGAGGCCTAAGAGCAGCAAAAAGTGTTTTATTTATTCACTATAAAAAAGGTGTGGCAATTACATATGGATGAAACAAAATGTCAGTGGAATGGGCCAGTTCATGGGACGCCACTTCAACAGTGATTCCAGTCCACATTCTATATAAGAATGTCACCACCTCTAAGTGATACCATTTATAACTGATGTGGTGTCCCCATATTCCTGGAGAAGCACTGTGTACTAATATCACACTAAGTGGCTGAATCTTCCCACCCTCTCCTTTAGACTCCTATCTCACGGCTACTATCACTGCCCGCAATACTGTTCCTTCAGTCGTTTCTGAAGTGCGCTGCCACCTTTGGTTGCAGTTTTGGCTGCATTATTTTCAACAACACTTGGTCAAACAACACAAGACACTTGCTCAAAGCTTGTCCTGCCAAGTTTGGACTCTGCTACTTATTATAAGGAGGCACTGTGTTCCAATTCCCGACACCTAAGAAAGCAAGAGCTCCCTTTAATGAACCACAAACTGCTTCACACATAAATATAAAAGGACACAGGTAACGCCTTAAAATTTTAGAAATAGTACTTTTAATCTGTTCACCTTCCCCCTTCAAATCCCAAGTAAACAAATGACATTACTGGAATAATCTGTGACAGTTTTAATTTCCAAGCTACTTTTAAAATGTATTTCTTCATTACCATTGATGGTCCTTTTTAGTGCCTCATTCTAGTTTCTTCCATCTCACTGAAGGCTCTGGTTAAAGAACCCAGTTCTCAACTCACTACTGAGGAGGGCAGAACAGAACGGGGACAAAGGCAAGAGAAGTTTTCTATAGCAGCACGCTGAAACCAGACTACTGAGAAGAGTACGAGAGAGGGAGGAGCACCATGCGAAAGACAGAATGGATGGGATTTCTGTGACACAGGCCTCTCCTAGTTTATCTGACCACATTTATACCCCACACAGTCAAGCTATTGATAAACGTCCTGTTGGTACTTTGAGCAAGATGATATTCCCAGTAATCAAATTTATCTAAGAGCTTGGCTCTGTCTGGGATTAGATAAGGAGTCTGATTTTTTTGCCACCTGATAGCAATGCGACCTTCAGTGAATTTAGCATCAGTTTCAGTTTGTTTTTTGAGTAGGGTAGATTTAAGTTACTGCTTCCCAGGCTATTTATAAGATTAAACAGCTGGGGGGTGGTTGTGATGAGTGCCTTTAAGCCCAGCACTTGGGAGGCAGAAGCAGATGGATTTTCATAAATTTCAGGGCAGCCTGGTCTACAAAGTGAGTTCTAGGATGGTCAGGGCTACACAGAGAAACCCTGTCTCAAAAAACAAAACAGAAAACCAAAACCAAAAAGATGATCTGAAGGGATTAAACAAGATAAACTTTGGAAAAGAAGCAAATCAGAAATGAAGTATCTTCCATACATTTCTTAGTTATGGTAAGGCAAGGACTGTATGGTAAACTACGGAAGGATCTAACACTTCAAACCTAGGACTTATAATAAAATGGTGTTTTACACATATGCTTCACATGAAGCAGAGGGGAGCTTGTGAGACAAAACTCCTCAAAGGAGAAAATGGTGCTATTTTGTTGAAAACGTGAACATTTGCTAAAAATAGAAAAAAAAGAATCAAAAATTTTAAAGACACTAAAATATTCTTAATAACTTGACTTTTATTTAAAAGAAATTTCACCTTGGAAACACTTTGATACATGCAAATAAGAATAAATGACCTTAGTGTACCAGCAAAACCTTCTAATCAAAGGATGGCTAGCCTTTTGTCACTTATACTCCTCCCCCATTTAGTTCACTTTCCCAATTACTTGCTGAGAAATTCAGGTATTTCTTCTCCCTTCCCTCACCTGCTTACAGTGCTGGGAACTGAACACAGGGGCTCATGTGGCTAAGCATACATGATCATTTCATTACATCTCCAGTCCTTCTTTACACAATTTTCCTTAATGAAAAATTTGTTTTATTCAAAATAGCAGTGCATAAAACTGAAGTTCAAGGAATTAGCATATTACCTATTATCTTTTAAATTTGTGATAAAAAAGAGACTAAGAAAACTAAGCATGGTATGGAAGTTTATAATCTTACTTGGGAGGTAGAGGCAAGATGGTCAGGCGAGTTCAATGTCATCTTTGGCTACACTGCAAGTTAAAGAAATTAGAAAACACCTCCCAACACAAAAAACACACTTGACCTCATTGATACACACTGTATTTCAGTTTTTGCTAATTTGTTTATGGCTAAGTTGAGCAGTGGTGGATTTATAAAGCACTGTATTCCTTCAACACAGCTGAATAACCATTCCCACATACTGGCTGAAAAACAGCAAGGCAGCAGCCACTCCAATAACATCACCCCCAGCCCCAAATCAAGCAAATATAATGTCAGAAGACCATAGAGGGTCTCTTTCCTTCTTTTTTTTTTTTTTTCCCCCGGGGCTGGGGACTGAACCCAGGACCTTGCGCTTCCTAGGTAAGCGCTCTACCCCTGAGCCAAATCCCCAACCCTCTTTCCTTCTTTTCATAATTTTTCAGCAAGCAAAAATTTGATATATATTATTCCAAAGTAAACAAATTTACTTGTACCCCTTGTACATAAATAAAATTACTGGTCATAAAATACACCCGAATACAATTACCTCATTTTCTGTATGAAGATCAACTTCACCAGCACACTGCATGGAACTAAAAAAGTTGCTGAACTTCTCATTGATTTTCTCTACTAGCTCTTTTAAGGGGTTCAGCCACCTTTCTTTCACCTACAAGTAAGAGACAAAATAAAACCACAGGCTGAAAGCAGTACTATCCATTCTGATATAAAACAAATTTTATAACGGAGTCAATCTGAGACTTTTTGTCTCAGGAGCATAAAATTTATTTTGTATAATTTGTACACTTATCCCATTAACGGTAAACACATAAGAAATAGGATAAAAATTACCTGCGAAATGTTTTCCCTGTATTCATCTAATTCAACTTTCTTCCCCTTTAGTTCTTCAGTTAACTGCTGTATTTCTATTTCTCTTTTTGTGTACTCCTCAACCACCTGGTTGAAAAAAAATTCTTTTAAGAAAAATTTATCAAAGGATAAAATTATATAAAAATTTGCATCAATTAAACTATTAGCTAAAATGCCATTGAGCTGCATTACTTGTATGCAATTAATTTATGCTATTGAATATTGAAAGTGTTACTTTTTAATCCTTGAAAAAAATATACACTGCTGTATTTCAAGTTAACTCAACTATTCTTTTTATAAAGAAAAGGCACAGAACACTGTGTTCTTCAGGAAGACTCTATTTAAAATTCTAATAGATTCAGAATCTGGCATTTAAGGCATTGTTCCTGCTGTCTAGCTTATTATTACCCAGAGCTCCAGTACAGTGTGGGAGGCAAGTACTGGAAAGAACTCTGTGTGTGTGTGTGCACGCACACAGAGGCGCACATAGGCATGTATGTGCGCATGTGTGCACTAGGGAAGAGAGAAGCATGAGAACTGTAGGATAGAAGCAGAAAGAGACATACCGAAGGATTCAGTCCTGTGAAGCAGGACGCTCTTGATCTTTCTTCAGTTAATAATGCATCGATTTCATCCAATGTGTTTGGGAGATCTTGAAAAGCCTAAAGAGGAAAAAAAAAATCATTAAAAATGGAATAGTGATACATTTTATTAGAACAGTTAAAGAGAGTAATTTGCTATGTATCTACTGTCTGATTAATAGCATGCTAGCACACAGCAATACAAAAGAATCTTAAAGAGGGCATTTTCCCTTTAAAAAGCTTACACTTTAAAAGATGTATACATGTTGGATAGTACCTTAAGGCAATGTATTGATGTTGAGTCTAAAATAAGCAGTACATATCATATTGGCTTTGGAATAGAAAATAATGAAGTGTCAGTTCATGCTACATGAGAATTAAGAGTTCAAAGGCCTATAATTTATCTCTGGGTCTCAAAGCAATGGCTAGGGAAAAGCAACGTAAAAAGGAGATAACAATTTGGAAAGAAGAATGAGTACTGCATACCATGGGGGGTGAGGAGCTGTGTCCATTTGGAATGGTGGGTACTTGCTGAATTGGTAGAATGGGTCCAGAATATGTGGGGCATTGAAAGAGAGCAAGAAGTTAGAGCTTTATACTGTACTTATGAAGACCTACAAAAGCATCCTTACAACTCAATCAGAATTTCATCAAGGCTATCTTCTGAATCTATGCCACAGAGACTCACTAGGGCAGACACGTTCCTACAAGGAGAGGCATGCAGTGCACTGCTTTGCCTAGTACAACCTGCAGAGCCCTATAGTAAAAGGTATGCAATGAGGCTGAAACCCAAAAAAGGGTTCTGATGAGTTTTGTATATTAACTGGCTACCTTGATTTGCATCTTTTTATCCCTTTGGAACTCAGTCCAATCTTTGCAAAGGCAAAGATGATGATGATGATGATGATGATGATGATGATGATGATGATGATGATGATGATGATATGTATGTGTGCTGTATCCTTGACTTGTCTGTTGAGGTGTGAGCTTATGTTTCAACACTTACTTGGTATCTTCTCTAGACTCTAACAGGTATACTAAATGTATAATATTGAAACATAATTTCTACTTTATCCACCTTCCCTACTACTGTAAGCAAACCAATTTCGCATCAATAATTAGTTTGACAATTTGTTCAGGCAAAAATTTAGGAGTTCTCTCCTCCCTTTCTATCACTGAAGTAAAATTCTCTCCTCTCCCACCTCTTTGTGCGACTACATTAATCTCTTCCCTGGTCAAAAATAATAACCCTATAGGAGTTTCCTTGCTTCTTTTCTGAAAGTTCTATTCTTCATAGAGCAGTTAAGAGCAGTCATCTACAAAGTGATTTTAATAACAGCATTCTTGTGTTTAAAATCCTCCAATGGATTCTATCTTAAAGAGAACAGAGCCCAGGGTAAGGAATACAAATTAGTGGTGGAGTACCTGCCTAATCTCTGAACACTAAAAGGGGGTGGGGAGGCGTCCAAACTCCTTGTATGTTCTATAAGGTCCTATTAACTATGCCTTCTTCTCTGCTTGGGATTTAATTTATATGTGTGGTTTTTTTGTTTTGTTTTTAAAAACAAAACAAAACAAAACTGTTTTTCTGTTGTAGCCTTGCCTGTCCTAGAACAAACTATGTAGACCAGACTGGCCGCAAACTTGGAAATCTATCTCCTTCTGTGTCCTGAGTTCTGGGACTAAAGGCATGTGCCACCACTACCAGACTGGAATGTAATTTTAATCCCAAGACTCATTTTTTTTTTTAAATGAATTTATTATTTATTTTATGTATATAAGTACAGATGGTTGTGAGCCACCATGTGGTTGCTGGGAATTGAACTCAGGACCTCTGGAAGAGCAGTCAGTGCTCTTAACTGCTGAGTCATTTCTCCAGCCCCGAAACTTTTTTTTTTTTTTCGGAGCTGGGGATCGAACCCAGGGCCTTGTGCTTCGTAGGCAAGCGCTCTACCACTGAGCTAAATCCCCAACCCCCCAAGACTCATTTTAACACATGGCAAATACACATGCATCTTGGTGGCTTGTGTGAGGTACCTCTCTTCTTGGGATACATCCCTACTTGACTGAATTCTTCTCTTCCCCCAGGACTTATCAAAATAGTAACATTTCAGATAGACATTCCCTAAGGAGCTGCCCATCTCTGCTCCGTGCGTGTTAGCCGTCACCTTTATTTTCCTTTTCTCTTTTGCTGTCTGACCTGATCCTCTGTTTCATGTTGCTTGGTCTGTCCTCCAAACCAGAGTTCAAGTTTCAGTGAGGAAAGCACAAATGTACTACTTAATAATTGGTCATATCAGCCAATCAACACATTTTAATAATAAATGTATTATTTCCTGATTTCACTTTTTCAAAAGCAGTGTAACTTTTGGGGAGCAGGGTTGAAACAGAGCTCAGTTCTGTTTGTAGGCATTGAGTCTGGGATCACCCTGCCTCCACACAACGGCCACCATGCCCAGCTCACAAAACTACAACTTCTAGTACACACGTCACACCAGTATCTTATTAAACAAAACTTATTCTAGATTCATTCTACAATTATCTTTAGAAACAAACCTCTCAATTAGTTTTATGAATTTCTGTTGAATTCTTACTCTGTACCCAAACAGAGTACCCTGTGGTTTTCTGTGTCTTCCAGGATATGACAACTACAAACTATACTCGCCTTTTTCTATGCTTAGTGGATATTTCATTATCTGTGAACGTTGATACATTCAAGATTTTAAAAGTACACAATACTACTATTTAAAAATGCATTGTAGCTATTTTGATATTACTCTGAGTAGGTATGCAGAAAGGTTTCACTGTCGGACAAAGCCTAGGAACACAAGGGACAGAGTGAATGCAGAGTGTGAACTGAAGGGACAGAGTGAATGCAGAGTGTGAACTGAAGGGACAGAGTGAATGCAGAGTGTGAACTGAAGGGACAGAGTGAATGCAGAGTGTGAACTGAAGGGACAGAGTGAATGCAGAGTGTGAACTGAAGGGACAGAGTGAATGCAGAGTGTGAACTGAAGGGACAGAGTGAATGCAGAGTGTGAACTGGAAGGCAGCATTGCTTAGTTGGACTCTGACATAGCAGCGTAGAACTGAAAGAAGGTATCATCTCGGAAGACTCAGCACCTGGAAACCCCTCTTTAGAGACAAGACCCCTAAAACCACTTGCCTTTTTCTTCTCAGTATCACCCTTGCTTGCTGTTTGTGAAGCACAAACGACTGACTAGTTTCCACAAATGTTTTACACTCCAACAGTCCCTCTCAACGACAGGTAAGAGGGAAAGACTTTAATTGTGAAAATGAATGCTGTCATTTCAAGATAATGCCCATACTTTAAGACTAAGCAAGGACTGGTGACTAAATCTGAGAGAAAGCTATATAAAGTTACTTTATGTCCACTATCAATGGTATAAGAATGGGAAAAGGCATAGTTTTAAATACCACTTTGTGTTTTCATGTCCTGTGACTATGCTTAGAGTAGGACATCTTAAACTGGAAATACTGTGTTATGTCAAACGCAGCATTATTTATTTTTATACTTACTGTCTGAAATTCTTGGGGAACGGCTTGGTCTGCACTCAGGTTACATACTTGCCTAGCTCTCTTCATAAGTTCCTTGCACTTCTGTAACAATCTCTGCCTATTGTCATCCAATTCAATAAACTGTTGCTGTTAAAAAAAATTTCAAAATGTTACTACTAAATCAGAGGTTTGTTGTATAAAGCAATCACATATTGAATAAATTGCTGAATTCTGATTATGAGAACCATGTCTTCTGAACCATGACTTTTTTTATAATAAAGGTGCATTAGCCTTTTATTATGAAGGTAAAAATTTAAACTTTAAAATATCAGAGCCAGTATCTCTCTAATATGTAAGAAACCTAAAGTTTACTCTTTTATAAATGTTTAATTTTAATGGAACATTATCATACACAGGCTTCACATAAGAAACATAGCATCCAATTATAAATTTTAAAATTACTTTTCAAATGTTTTCTCTATTTATCACTCATTCATGGACTTATTCATTTCCTAGCAGTTAATTAGCAAGATCCATGAGATGCCAATATTATATTCTGTATTAAGTACTGAGTGGTGAATATGGCAAGACC
Organism: Rattus rattus; assembly: GCF_011064425.1. Taxonomy (NCBI): domain Eukaryota; kingdom Metazoa; phylum Chordata; class Mammalia; order Rodentia; family Muridae; genus Rattus; species Rattus rattus. The sequence goes on from NC_046155.1 coordinate 23,280,731, forward strand.
CACAGAACCATCATCGTAACAGAAACAGACATTATCTACTGAGTACATGGGTGCTTCCCACCAAAGTTTTCTCTCCTTTCCCTACTCTCTGTCCCCACTCCATTTTGGGAAGGTAGGGCTGTAGAAGCAGGGTCTCATGTAGCCCAGGCTGGCTTTAAACTTGTTATGTTGCCAAGAGTGACCTTGAACTCCTGATCCTCCTGCTTCCCAAGTAAGGGGATTACAGTCACATAGCCCTATGCCTAGACCTTGCATCTTTTATTTCCCACAACACTACATAGTAACAGGCTCAAAAGAGGATGGAGAGATGGCTCACAACTACAGGTCTAGGGAATCCGCTGGGCTCCTTGTACATAGGCCCAAGCCCCTAATACATATATTTAAAAAGGCAAAGTTATTTATTTACTCATTCATCCAGTTGTTTATTTATTGACTTATTTATTTATGTTTCTCGAGACAGGATTTCTCTGTGTAGCCTTAACTGTCCCAGAACTAGCTCTGTAGACCAGGCTATCCACAAACCCAAAGATCTGCTTGTGCATCCTCCCCCACCCCCCACCCCCACGTGCTGGAATTACAGGTGTGTACCACCACCACCAGGCCAGATAAAAGTGTTTTTAAAAAACTAATTAAAAAAACCATTTGAGTAACTCCCACATTCGTTCCTGCTTATAAGAAACCCTACCTACTCTGAGGTGAGAATGTATCTCCCAGAACAACAGAAGCTCCACCTGTAAAGAATCACCAGCGTAACTGCCCAAACGTGAGTTAAAGCCCATGGAGCCTCAGTCCTACTGAGGAAAGCTGGGAGCAGAAAAGATGGCCCTACCCAGGGAAGAGAACAAAAATTGTTTCTCCAGTGTCAAATGGTCAGCCCCACAAACTTACATAAAAGTAATATATGTATATACTCAACAGGTTATATTTGGAAACACACACACACCAGATTTATATATGTGAGTATGTAAAAGTACATATATACATGCAGTAACAACTGATGAAAAAAAGGAGGCCATGAATCGGAAGGAGTGTGGAGGAGCATATGAAAGAATTTAGAGGGAAACAATGTAATTCTAACATACTCTCAAAAACAAACAAACTAAATTTAAAAATCAAAATAGGGTGGGGGAACACCTTATATTTGGAGAAAGGGTTTCCTGAATTATGGGCTCACCTTCAAACTTACTCTGTAGCCAAGGTTACCACTAGATGCCTCATCTTTCTGCTTCTACCTCACAAATGCTGCCACCATAAAGTACTGTTGCTTGTCCTATACAGCACATGCCCCTTTTGTCATAATAAATGCTTTTCAGTGAATGCAGTGTGGAGCATGTGTAAGTAAGAACTAGAATACAGAATGGAAGTCAGAGTGATCATGGAAGCTGTGCTAACTGCACAGCTTTAATGGGGAAAAATTACTAAGAACCAGTTATGGAAAAAATGTAAAGATAGATGATTATGAATATATAGACACAGAAGCCTCAAAGATACACTTGGCTAGTTAGTAACATAATATGACTGGAGGAGAGGCATCTATAAGGATATAAGAATTTAGCCTTACTAAGGTGGACAAAGGCCAGTCTTTGAAGTTTCATGTATGAGGATAAGGGTATCTACCCTATCTAATGCACTTCTAGACCAAGTATTATCACAGTCACTAGTACACACGTCAGACTAGCTTAGGAAATGGGTTACCTTTCAGATGTGATTGAGAGGCGCCGAGAAACTTGCTCAATGCTATATGAGGAGGTTTCTAATAACAAAACCATGTTTATTTCACTCTGTAGAAAACTACAAACTAATTTCCCTAAAAAATACAATGAAAACAAACACCCAAAATACATATAAGTAAGACGTTAATGCCCTAGTCATACCTCAAATCTATGTGATTAACATTTCTTTTTTTTTTTTTGGTTCTTTTTTTTTTTTTTTTACCCCGGAGCTGGGGACCGAACCCAGGGCCTTGCGCTTCCTAGACAAGCACTCTACCATTGAGCTAAATCCCCAACCCCCGTGATTAACATTTCTAAAGGACTTGGAAAACTGTTATTAACAAGGTCTTTGGGTCATTTAGTTTGACAACAAACAATGAAGATAACAAAAAAAAAAAAGGTTCTGCATTATATTGAACTGAAGTAAAAGTAAGTCTTTTTCTAATTACTAGTCTGAGAGAAATAAAATAAAGAAAACAAGTCAACGAAAAACTAGGTATGAATCTGAACAGAGATTTCTCAAACAAAAAATTTAAAAGGCATTCAACATCCTTAGCATTCAGATAAATGAAAATTAAAACTATTTGAGATTCCAATTTAGCCCAGTTAGAAGGCTAAGATCAAGAAAATAATGGACAACAAATGCTGTTAAGAATATGGAGAAATGGGAACTCTCACCATTTTGTAAACTGGTATAGCCATTATGAAGTTCGTTGTAGAGAAGCTGTACCTAAAAAGCTAAAAACAGATCTACACATGACCTAGCCATGCTACTCCTGGGTGTATGTCCAAAGGACTTGCTATCCTATAAGAGAGACACTTGCTCAACTATGTTCATGACTGCTTTACTCGCAATAGCTAAGGATTGGAAGCAGTCTAGAATATCATCATTGTATGGATGGATAACACGTTCTATTCAGCCATAAAGAAGAACAAAACCTGTAGGTAAATGGATAGACTATACTAGTGTACTATACTAAGGGAGGTGAATCAGACTGGGAAAGGCAAATGCTGCCTGCACATTCTGCTTTATTTGGGGATCCCAGATCTAAACGCTTAGATTGGAAATGTCTCTTTGGTTAAGAGCATTTGCTATTCTTGTAGAGTAATCTGGGCTGTTCCCAGTTCCCAAAACAAGGTTCACAGGCACACAAAGTACACATACATACATATAGGCATTCAAAGATATACACAAAGTTTTTTTTTTTTTTTCCTCTGTGTAGTCCTAGCTGTCTTAGAACTTGCTCTGTAGACCACCCTGGCCTCAAACTCGGAGATCTACATGTCTCTGCCTTCTGATTGCCACCACTGCCTGTCTTACAAAATAATAATAATAATAATAATAATAATAATAATAATAATAATAATACCCAAACAGACAGAAACATTATTTTAAAAACTTAATACAAAATATAAGCTGTATGTATAAATTATGTGGAATTACATCACACTGAGTGATAATGTTCCTTAAAAGACTATCTAACATATAAATATCCAGTGTCAGGCCAGATCCTCAAAACAACACGGATAGTTGTCACTGTCTTTCTCCCAGAACTTAAGGTCAGACACTATGAAGATACCATACACTTCGGACACAGGGCTTGGAAGAATTCTTAAAAGTATCCTCTTTGAAGATTAGCTCTCATATTATGGGAAGGAGCTATGCATGCTGCCCAGGGAGAAAAGTATTCAAAAGTTCTATCCAGTTGCTAAATGTGTGAAGCACACAGTGATCAGCTGGGCAAGATATCCCCAGTGGTGTGATGATGACATTTTATATCATTGGGATAGCAACAGCTATCTGACTGAACTTAAGGCCTGCTCAGTATGAGTGAACTCATGGCTGATACTGTAGGCCTAGACAACTACCCAGAGCTGGGGATGTTCCCCAGAGGAGAAATTACTACTGTCAGTCTTCTAAACTAAAGTAGCTTCTCACTGTACTCTAGAGTAGCTGTTACCCTTCATCAAAAACGATTCTTTTTGCAGAAGCTGGAGGCTTCTACAGAGATCTATGATTTGTTAAAATGTAGAGTAAGTGAATCAGGAACGCACAGACCCATCAGCACATCTATAACACAACACTTATACCTCAACTTCAGAAGATGGAGTGGAAATATCTTTAGAACTAGAGGACTGGGATGTTTACTCTGAGGTACTGAAATGTGAGGAAGAATGCTATAGCCATAAAAAAAAAAACATGACTCTACAAAACGTATATAAGGAGCATATCAGTGGACATGTCAAAGAGGGTGGGAAAAATGCACAAGGCTCTACACTCAGATGAAGGCAAGCACTCAAGCAACGGCTACTGAAGGATGAGACCTCTTATAGGCTGTCCAATCTCAAGTGGTCAGTCCTAAATGTATGTATGTATGAACATCGCCAAATGTACTCAGTATGTATGTATACACAGGCCACACACACAAAACACGTGTGTGTGTATGTATGTATGTTTATGTATGTAACATACAATTATAAAAAATGAGGTGATGAAGTTGAAAGGGAATTGGGAAATACTAAAGAAGTTGGAAAGGAAGTAGAAACTATGGAAATACAGTGCATTCATGCATAAAATTCTTAAAAATTTTATTCAAAATAACCAAAGATATGGGGAGAGAGGAAATAGTCAAAGACAGTTCCATGGTGGCTAAATAAGAAAGGAGCCCTGGCAACGATTCTTGTTGATTTTTGTTAGTGGAACACAGAGAAAAAAAAAGGAATACACACATACACACACACACACACACACACACACGGAATATATTTTTATAAAAGATTAATCAAAAGGCTTTATTTGGATTCCTGGTCTTAAATAGTTAACTGAGTATAGAGAAAAATCTATCTGTTTGGCAAAAAAGGATGGCAAAATTTATAAAACATCTTTGATTAGTAGTTCAGAAAAAAATTACGTTAAGTATATATCTTAAAGAAACAATTATTACCTTTTCTCTGAAATTCTTTCTCTGGAAAGTTGAATTGTCTTAAAAGTTGTACAGAAATAGCCTGACTAATATTAAACAAGAAAAAACGTTTCCTGAAAGGCCCTCTTGTGGAAGAAGAATGCTGTACATTCTCCTTTAATTGGGGATCCCAGATCTAAACGCTTAGATTAGAAATGTCTCTGGTTAAGAGCACTTGCTACTCCTTAAGGGTGACCGGGCTGTTCCCAGTACCCACACAAAGGCTCACAGGTACCTGTAACTCCAGGTGACAGACCCAATAAGGACAGCTACAACACAACCCTTATACCCAAGGTTCAGAAGACGGACTGGAAATATAGGATCTCATGCCCTCTGAGGCTACCTGGCACACACGGGGCACATACATACATCCAGGCACTCACGTATATACACAAAATACTTTTTTCTCTGCAACCCCCACTATTGCTAATGTGGTTTTTACAGAATCACTTTAAATTTGCTGACTTAGACATTCTAATATCTTTGACATACTTCCCCAACATCTACGCCAATGCATTTAGTCTGCATTTAGGTTCAGAGTCATCTGGGATTGTGTTTTGCTTTCATGCATGACAAAATCATGAAGGTTTACCTAACATTATTTACACATACATTTCTTTTTCTAGATTTGGAATCAACTATTTTCCAATGAGCTGTTTTAGTACAAAACAGTACTTAGAGGCCATGCAGATGAAATGAAGAGATGTGTGGTTTGCTTTGGGTGTGACTTCCTCTTTTCCTACTGAAACAAGAGTCCACTCTGTAGCACTACAGGTGTTCTCAAATTTACCCTGTGACCCAGCTCCTGAGTGTGGGCATTAAAGCCATGTACCACCATACTGGGCTTATCCTCCCAGCCCCGTTTAGAGAAAACATATTGTGAAGTTATTCTGGTCATTTCCAACTCAAACTCTTTAGGGGTTTTATTAATTCACATCTTTATTTATACTGAAGCTGTTTTCTTATATTTTTGGTTGTAAGCCTAGCCTTTAACGGCTGAGTCATCTCTCCAGCCCTGAAACTATTTTCTTTTAGGCTAAAACTGTAAGGGCATAATTTATTTCTTCACTTTTACAAAAAGAAAATCACAGATATTAACAGCTTAATTACTGAAAACATGTAAAGATTCTCTTTGAAATTCTTTAGAATTGTTTAGAATCGATCTTTTTTGGAATAACTTTTTTCTGTAAAGCTATGCTTCAAACTCAAAGATGTTAAAATTTACATTAAAAATTTTAGTAGAGAAATTATAGACATTTAACAGTAATAATCTTATTGATATTTCGCTATTTGAGATGGGGTCCATGCTGCCTATGCTAGTCTCAAACTCTTAAGCTCAAATGATCCTCCAGCCTCAGCCTCTTAAGTGCTGGGATTATAGTCACAAATCTGCCTGGCCTTAATTCTGTGTTTTGCAGCAGTAATTTTAGCACCTATATTTGTAAACAAAACATCCACTCAAGTTATACTGTATCTGCTCTTAACACCTCTTCTTTGTGTATCACTCTATTTCTACAAGTACTTTACATGATATTTAGATTTCCCTCTAGCTTCTTGGGAGAAGGGTTATCTATTGGCTCCTCACAATAAATAATAGCAAAACAATCCTCACTTCCATGTCTGAAAGTATCAACTTATAATACTGATAGTATCTAAAAGACAACTAGCAAATACACGCCGTTTTATCTGTAACTTTCACTCCTTTTCAGAGAATTTAGCTATATATTAGACTTACAACCACACAGTTAGTATATATAGAATGTAGTTCTTACTCCAGTATATTTTGTTTTTCAAAGGAATTTGATTCTTAAGTCCAGACAATGCAAGCATTAGACTGTGGTCTAGTCCACAGGTTGTAGGATTTCTTGAACAGTCTCTCTCCATTTCAGCTCTTTTCTTGTTGGACTGCTGAGCTTTCCACCATTACCAGGGCCTCCTCTCTTTAGAGAAGAAACTCTGCTGGCACTTTGTTCTGAAGTTCCTACTGACTGATGTTGCCAAATTATATTCTGGAGTTCTCACATGGAAATGAAGAATATGATTAGCTTTGAAAACCAATACCAAGAGATTATTTTTATTCAAGAATTCCTTGGATCACACCTGAGTTTATTTTAAGGGGGGGAAGTTAGAATGCAATGGGTAAAGAAGTCATGGGCAATACCAGAAAAACCAATCTTATAAGTAGAAAGTTTTGAATCACATAATAGCACCACAACTTCCCAAACTTAAGACAGGAGGTCTGGATACTGAATGCAACACATGACCAATGATGTGATCACGCTCATGTAATAGAAACTCAGTAGAACCCCTGCAGCCTGGTGGAGCTTCCTGCCTGGTAAACACAAAGAATTCTCAGGAGAGTGACACACTGCGATTTCTCATGAGAGAGCACAGAGACAGTTCAGGAGTCTCTCAGACATTGTTCTGCGTCTCTATGAAAAGTCAGTGTTGTTCAGAAGTCTGTGGTTTTTTAGTAACTCACTAACCATGAAGGGGTCATGGGAAAGCAGGGCTTTGTAGAAGATGGTCGAAAGTACAGATGGTCTAGGATCCTTGAACTTAAAAAGCCAGTGGACCAAGAAAGAGCAGTCCATTAGGATATTCCTTACAAATTGTTCAATTTGGTACTAACTATATATGGTTAACATCAGAACAGAACTGTAAGACACCAATAGGGATTTCTCAAAGTTTAGTTTTATTACTGCGCAGGCCTAATACAATGGATGTTTAGAATAGCAAGTGTTCTTCTATACTTGAGAAAGTAATTTAGAGATTAATATACTAACAACAAAAACAAAAATAAAAAATAACTGTCACCATCACCTTGATACTTATCTTTAGAATTAAGTTTGTATATTATTTAATACTTCTTTCCTCTGCACAATTTTATCTTTTACTGCAAAATGCTAAAGTTATGGCTGAACTGTAGTGATTATTCATCTACCTATACTTATATCCTTCAAGTATTGCTTCCTCATTAACAAATAATTTAAGTTTTATTTTATTAATAATGGTTATTATTGGGGCTGGGGATTTAGCTCAGTGGTAGAGCTCTTGTCTAGCAAGCGCAAGGCCCTGGGTTCGGTCCTCAGCTCCAAAAAAAAAAAAAGATTATAATTGTGCCCAAGAGCATAGGTGGACACACTAATTGTGTGCAATCAGCTTTCTCCTTTTTCCAGGTTTGAGAGATTAAATTTTGGTCATTGCCATTTTGTGGCACGTGCTTTCTTCAATGAGCTACCTTGATGGCCTCTAAACTTGAAAATACATAATATACAACAACTGGATACTGAAAATAACAGTAGGCGATGTATACTTTTAAACTGGTTTGAGGTTGGACCCTAAAATAAAAGAGAAAAATCTCTTACTTCTGTGACACGCAGCTGTGAAGATGACGCCATGTAATCTGCTTCTAACTTGTTCTTCTCAGAGATCACTGTAGTATTTTGAAGAATCAAATCAACTTTTTGAATATGCAAAGAAGTGCATATCTAGAAATAAACAAGCCATAAGATTTTGTTTTTATGTTGTCTAATTTGCCTAAGTTTTACAACCATGAAAAATGCGACAGTTCTCTTCTTCAAAACAAAATTATGAATCATGAAAAACTAACATCTTCCTGTGATTGACATCTCCATCAAACAGTTAATATAAAACTATTTTTTAAAACTGTTTAAAAAAGTTACTTCCTAAATATTTGGGTCATTTGAAAGAAAATAATTTAGCCCAGTGAGTTAACTTTTAAAATTCTCTGTAAGCATTAAAACTTAAACAAGCTAAAACTGATTAGAAAATCTCTTGCTTATATCACCAAAGCAGAAAAACACTTTAAAGTGATTATTTCTCATAAAGTCCTCCAAATATTACTAAATTTTAGTATTTAGCAAGTATTTTTTTTTAAAGTCAAAAATTAAGAAAAATATCTTACCTTTACAAGGCCTGTTAATTCAGTAACAAGTTTTGCTTTTTGAACATTTATTTCTTTTATTTTGGTACTTGCTTTTCGTTCTTCCTCTTCCAGATTGCAAGTATCCTGTTCCATCAGCCTTATACTGTATGACAGACACATGCAATGATGGAGAGATCAGAGCTAATAAACAAAGGGCCAAGTCCAAAGCCTTAGGTAATGATGGTAATCAGAAGTATAAATACTAGTTCCTAGATTAAGCACCTCCTAATACAATCAGTCAGGATCCAAACACATTGTAGACCTATATGACCAGCAAAGTCTAGTGTCAGTAATGTTGCTGATGCAGACTATGGGGTCACAAAGGAAGTTTGATTTCCCCACTGTTACTCTTCAAAAAGCAGAACTGGCAAGTTATACCTTGAAGCTTTAGTTTCATCTGTACACTGTAGATTAGAAAAGGTCCTCCATCTAGAGAAACTTGAAGCAACCCCACTAAAATCAGGGACTAGACAAGGCTGCCCACTCTCTCCCTACTTATTCAATATAGTTCTTGAAGTTCTAGCCAGAGCAATCAGACAACAAAAGGAGATCAAGGGGATACAGATTGGAAAAGAAGAAGTCAAAATATCACTATTTGCAGATGATATGATAGTATATTTAAGTGATCCCAAAAGTTCCACCAGAGAACTACTAAAGCTGATAAACAACTTCAGCAAAGTGGCTGGGTATAAAATTAACTCAAATAAATCAGTAGCCTTCCTCTACACAAAAAGAAACAAGCCGAGAAAGAAATTAGGGAAACGACACCCTTCATAATAGTCCCAAATAATATAAAATACCTCAGTGTGACTTTAACCAAGCAAGTAAAAGATCTGTATGATAAGAACTTCAAGCCTCTGAAGAAAGAAATTGAAGAAGATCTCAAAAGATGGAAAGATCTCTCATGCTCATGCATTGGCAGGATTAATATAGTAAAAATGCCCATTTTACCAAAAGCGATTAACAGATTCAATGCAGTCCCCATTAAAATACCAATCCACTTCTTCAGAGAGTTAGACAGAACAATTTGCAAATTCATCTGGAATAACAAAAAACCCAGGATAGCTAAAACTATCCTCAACAATAAAAGGACGTCAGGGGGAATCACTATCCCTGAACTCAAGCAGTATTACAGAGCAATAGTGATAAAAACTGCATGGTATTGGTACACAGACAGACAGATAGACCAGTGGAATAGAACTGAAGACCCAGAAATGAACCCACACACCTATGGTCACTTGATTTTTGACAAAGGAGCCAAAACCATCCAATGAAAAAAATGAAATAGCATTTTCAGCAAATGGTGCTGGTTCAACTGGAGGTCAGCATGTAAAAGAATGCAGATTGATCCATGCTTATCACCCTGTACAAAGCTTAAGTCCAAGTGAATCAAGGACCTCCACATCAAACCAGATACACTCAAACTAGTAGAAGAAAAACTGGGGAAGCATCTCGAACACATGGGCACTGGAGAAAATTTCCTGAACGAAACACCAATGGCTTATGCTCTAAGATCAAGAATCGACAAATGGGATCCAGAGCTAAACAAAGAATTCACAGCTGAGGAATGTCGAATGGCTGAGAAACACCTAAAGAAATGTTCAACATCTTTAGTCATAAGGGAAATGCAAATCAAAACAACCCTGAGATTTCACCTCACACCAGTGAGAATGGCTAAGATCAAAAACTCAGGTGACAACAAATGCTGGCAAGGATGTGGAGAAAGAGGAACACTCCTCCATTGTTGGTGAGATTGCAGACTGGTACAACCATTCTGGAAATCAGTTTGGAGGTTCCTCAGAAAATTGGACATTGAACTACCTGAGGACAATATACCAGCTATACCTCTCTTGGGCATATACCCAAAAGATGCCCCAATATATAACAAAGACACATGTTCCACTGTGTTCATAGCAGCCTTATTTATAATAGCCAGAAGCTGGAAAGAACCCAGATGCCCTTCAACAGAGGAATGGATACAGAAAATGTGGTACATCTACACAATGGAATATTACTCAGCTATCAAAAACAATGACTTTATGAAATTCACAGGCAAATGGATGGAACTGGAAACTATCATCCTGAGTTAGGTAACCCAATCACAGAAAAACACACATGGTATGCACTCATTGATAAGTGGATATTAGCCCAAATGCTTGAATTGCCCTAGATGCACAGAACACATGAAACTCAAGAGGGATGACCAAAATGCGAATGCTTCACTCCTTCTTTAAAAGAGGAACAAGAATACCCTTGGCAGGGAATTCAGAGGTAAAGTTTAAAACAAAGGCAGAAGGAACACCTATTCAGAGCCTGCCCCACATGTGGCCCATACATATACAGCCATCCAATTAGATAAGATGGATGAAACAAAGAAGTGCAGGCCGACAGGAACCGGATGTAGATCTCTCCTGAGGGACACAGCCAGAACACAGCAAATACATAGGCGAATGCCAGCAGCAAACCACTGAACTGAGAACGGGACCCCCGCTGAAGGAATCAGAGAAAGGACTAGAAGAGCTAGAAGGGGCTTGAGACCCCATATGAACAACAATGCCAAGCAACCAGAGCTTCCAGGGACTAAGCCACTACCCAAAGACTATACATGGACTGACCCTGGGCTCCAACCTCATAGGTAGCAATGAATAGCCTAGTAAGAGCACCAGTGGAAGGGGAAGCCCTTGGTCCTGCCAAAACTGAACCACCAGTGAATGTGATTGTTGGGGGAGGCGGTAATGGGGGGAGGATGGGGGGGAACAACCATAAAGAAGGGAGGAAGGTTAGGGGGATGTTGGCCCGAAACCGGGAAAGGGAATAATAATCGAAATGTAAATAAGAAATCCTCAAGTTAATAAAGATAAAAAAACCCCAAAAAAACAAAAAAACAAAAACAAACAAACAAACAAAAAAGACCCAGAAAACTTCCTCCATCTAAACTTGGAAGAAAAACCATATAACATAGAGTAATACCTGGCCCAGAAGTTATTTATTAATATAGGTTGATGCTGATATTGTTCATAAAACTCAATCTTTAAACAGGTAGAGCTGACTCAAGGTAAAAACAAAACAAAAAAAAAAAAAAAAAGAAAAATCAACACAAGGGTTAGGAATGGAGCTAAGTTGGTGGAATGCTTGTTTAATAAGCACAAAGACTTGGATCAATTCCTCACAACAGCACTGATCAGGAGTGGAGGTACATAATCCAGCACTTGGGATACAGAGGCAGGAAAATCACAAGTTTAGCTACAAAAGTGTAAGGCCAGCCTGGGCTACATGAGCTACATCCTGCACCCTCACAAATTATCATTAAAATAATTTTAAAGATTAAGAAACAAAGGTTTCAAAAGTTAAGTAATCATCTAGGATTATAGATATTAAGTGGCAGGATGAGTTAATACCAAAGGCTATGGTCTTTCCACTAAACCCTGGTGACTCTAAGGAGACAGAGAGGGTAGACGTAGTAGTCATAAATAAGAACCACAAGTACAGTGGGTAGCGTTCAAGGAAAAGTTGCTGGAGAGCAAATCAAGATTCTGAAGAACTAGGAAAGCCAGTCTTAGGAAGCGCAAGGTGCAGCCTGGCCAGACCCAACCAACATACCCACCCACCCACCCCAAACTTTTGAAATGGTATTCTGGATGCACTGAATGAAGGATCCAACTGTCACTCCAGGTCATTACCGCAGAATCACCACAAAGTGAATAAAGGCAGAAATAAAAGTAATAGGCTGGCAATAGACAAACATTCATTTTCTTCCAAAAATCATTAATAAGAAAGTCTTAAACAAGCTTCAACAAGGGAGTCCCAGGAGTGACACAGTAAAGTTTAAATTGTTTGTCAACAATTGAAGATAGGATTAAAGTGAAGGGTTGAAGATGATAAACAAGGTTAAAAATTGAAAAAGAGAATGCAGGAAAAAAGCTATTTGCTTTAAAAAAGATTAAAGGCAAAGAAATTTTCCTAATGTATTTTATTGTCTTTAAAAAATCTTTTCTAATTTTCCCATTTTTTTAATATTTATTTTTTGAGAAATTAGTATAAGTATTGTATTCACATCATTTCCATCCACCTCCTTTTCCTGTCTCCAACTCTCTATGGCCCAGCCCCCTCAAATTCATGGTATTTCTGTATCTCTCTGTCTCTCTAAGTTCATTTAGTGATTCTCATATGGACATGTATTAAGGATTGCCACTTGGGACTAGGTAACCTATCAGGAAGCTCTTCCCCGGTGAAAGCTGATTCCCCCTCTCTCAACAGCACTAACTGCTTGTAGCTCTTTATTTACAGGTGGCATCTTGTGAAATGTCCCCAGTCTATGCTGTCATATTTACCAGCTCACAACATAGCCTCAACTGTAGCACTTTCATATTAGAGGAGACCAGTAATTGTCTGATTGGACTTAGGGCCCGCTCAGTAGGAGACATTTCATTCCTGGTATTATAAACCGGACGAACTGCACCACAACTGCAGTTTGAACATTGATACTAAAACTTTAGAAATTACTATAAACTGCTGCTGACGTCCCACAACTGAACTCGTAGACACTCACTCATGCCACGTGGTTTTGAACTCCCATCTAGAGTTACAAGGTACCTTGCCAGCTTGGAGCTAATTTTCTGTTCCAGTTGTCTTTTCTTGGTTTTTCTTTCAAGAAGCTCCTTCTTCTTCAGCCTTAGCTCATTGTCTTTAAGCTCGAGATGCCTGTTTGTATCCCGCAAGGCTACCAATCCTGAGTCCACTGCTTCCAGCTTTCTATTAATTTCCTTTGGAATAGTAAAATTGTTAACAAAACTGTTTAAAGTTCCGAAGTCTTGACATTGTCATAACTAAGTCAAGGGAACCAACCTTTAGCTGTTCTTCCAAGTGTCTCCTTTGCTCTAGGTCCACAGTGACAGTGAGGAACTGGGCTACTTTCAGAGATGTATTACTAGAGATAACTTTATTGGAATAGAAAGAAGTTTTTAACACATACTTTTCTTCTGCTGTATAAATCTGTTTTAATCGAGTTTCTTGTATTACCTGTAATGTAAAGCAGGAATTCATAAACATTTAATAAAAACATAATTTATGCTTTAAATGACTAAAGAATTAAGAACAAAAACCAGGAGAATTCTAGAAGAACAATATACCCCACTTTATACAACCTATCCAACATCTCTTAAAATGTGGTCCATGTATCTTGTATAAACGTTTTGGAAGGACATACTCTAAGAGACACTAGGAACCAAGTGACCAGTGCTGAACTATTCTATTTCAGCTAAACCGTTTATGTTTTCCTCCCCTTCACTGCACTGTTCAAAGGTACATAATTTCAGACTTACTTTTTCCATGTTTACAATACCAGATGAAAATACTTTTCATGGAGTTCAGAGTTTTTAATTTGACCTTGGCTCTTCAATCATTTTTCTTCACTTATATAAGAGTTTTACAAATGAAAACATTCTAAACACTTCTAAACATCATTAGATCAGATTGTCTACTATCAATAGGCTGTTGTGATTCCCACCCCATCCCCCAGTCTCTGAAGTTTCATAATCAATACTATTAATACTTCTTTTACTAGAGAAATTCCTAGCCTAAATAAAGAGGTAACACCCTTTAAGCATAATAAATAAATAGTGTATAAGCTGGCATCCTAAATCTTGAGTTAATTTGAAATAAAAAGAATTCTCATGAAACAAGTTTTAACTGGGAATTGAACTGACACAGAATAGTAAGGGAAGGCATTCCTAGCAAAGGACCTTTCAAGATAAGGGAGCCAACAGACAACAGAACCAAAAGAGTTTCAAACATGAATGGGAGGAAGCTGCAGTGCCATGCTCTAGAATCTCAGCAGTTGGCATGGAGAAGAGGACTAGGAGTTCAAGGTCATTCTTGGCTGCATGGTACGTCTGGGGATAGCCTGAGCTAAGATGTCTCAAAAAGTATCCTTCCTCAAAAAGGGGGAAACAATCCAAAGAATAGCCAATAATTTCTGTTAAAGACCTGAAATGTTGCCAGGCATGGTGTAGTCCTGGCTGGCCTGGAATTCACTCTGTAGACCAGGCTAGTCTTGAACTTAGAGATGTGCCTGTTTTTGTCTCCCGAGGGTGGGGGATTAAAGGCGTGTACCATTATGCCCAGCTGAAAAGAACACTTTCACATACTGCATGTTGATCTCCTAACGATATAATTTCTCATTCATTCACTCAATATTAATACATAATTTTTCTTTCAAGACAGGGTTTCTCTGTGCATCACTGACTGTCCTAGAACTCCCTCTGTAGACCAGGCTGTCCTTGAACTCAGAGATCCATCTGCCTCTGCCTCCAGAATGCTGGAGTGTATAAACCACTGCCTGACATGACATCACTTTTAGCCAAAAGCACAAGCAACTGCTTACGAGTAACTATTTTTTGCAAAATAAGTTGGTTAGAAATGTCATTGTGTCTATTAGTGAAGTAAATTTACAGTCGTAAATGCTGACATCAGAACATCTGTATGGTGGTTATTAGAAAATGAGATCACTATCATGAACTACGGGGAAGTCTGTAATTAATTCTTAGCTTACACACAGTATCAAAATGTAAACTTAGTATGAAAACAAACAACTAGCCCAAGCTGGGTGTGTTGTTGCACAAGTGCAACAAGTGTAACCTTAGCGTCAGAGAGGCTGAGTAAGAAGAGAAGGAAATTCAAGTCCAGGCTCAGCTACACAGTAAGTTCAAGGAAGCCTGGGAACATGGTGCTCTGTCTCATAGGACAAAACAACCCAACCTTCACCCATACCCATGAGCACACACACATCCACAACACCCATATCGACACACTCACAACACACATGCTTACACTCACACATCCACACACACAAACACACACTACCCCCAAACCCCCTCCAAAACCCCCCCACACCCACTACCCCAAAAGAGCTGGCTGGTTCTAAGAGAGATTCGGTCTGTCCCTGCTTGCAAAAAAACTATTGGATGCATCTGCTTAAAAATAAAATTAAATTAAAAGAAAAAAGATGAAAAGTGGTCATTTGTGTATGGAGATAGTCTTCCACAAAGGCTTTAAGAAGGTAAAAAACTTACCAGAATAGACCTACATCCCAGTATAGTATTCTATACTTGAACGACTATCTAGGATGCAAGACTTTATCAAGTGAAGTAGAATCACCTAAGAACAGCCAGGCATTACAGATTTTAGCTTTATTCAATTCCTCTAAAATAAAAGTATTTATTAACTTGTTCTAGGTAACTTTCTCACTTTTGTTATAAAATATTATTTAATAGTCACAGTTTTACGACATATCACAACTTAACATACAGAGAGTTTCTACACCTTTACATTCTTACCCGTTCAATTCTTTCTCGGGTCCTTTCAGTTCCCACAGGAACTTCATGAATATGATATTGGCAGCAAAGGTAACTCATCACAGGATCGGGTGCATCAAATAACTCTCGAAGGTATGAAAAAAAGCCATACTGTCTGAAAAGAAAAGTGCTGATTTGGTTTTTCCTTTAAAGAGATGGTTCAGCAGATGAAATGCTTGCCTGGTAAGTACAACAAAAGCATGTAGGTGCAGTGGACTGGAGCTCAAACCCTATAACCCACACAAAACTGCAGGGAAGGTGGCACTGGTTTATAATCCTAATGGGGAGTTGGACAGTAGATCACTGGGATCTTAAGCAACACAGTCTGCCCCACTTGGTAAATTCCAGGACAGTAGGAGATTTTTTTCCTTTCCCCAACACCAACACACCAATAAATAAATAAATAAATAAATAAATAAATAAATAAATAAAATAAAAAAGAAAGAAAGAAAGAAAAAGACAAGCAGTAAGTAAAATACATAGTATGGGGATTTGAATAAGAGCGGTTTCCAGGGGCTATGTTTGACTACTTGGTTCCCAGTTGGCTGAACTGTTCAGGAAGGATTAGGAGGAACAGCCTTGATGGAGGAGGTATCCTTGGCGGTAGGTTTTCAGGTTTTAAAAGCCCATACCAGGCTCAGTTTCTCTCTGCCCTGGGCCAGTGGATCAGATACAAGCTCTGAGCTACTGCTCCAGTGCTGCACCTCCCTGCCAGGTGCCATGCTCCCCACCATGACAGCCTCGGACTCCACTAATCCTCTGAAGTGAAAGCAAGCCTCTAATTAAACCCTTTCTTTTATAAGTTGCCTTTGTCATGGTGTCTCTTCACAGCAATAGACAAATAACTGAGCTGGCCGTGGTGACACACACCTTTAGTCTTAGCACTGGGGAGGCAGAGGCAGGTGGATCTCTGTAAGTTCAAGGCCAGTGTGGTCTACATATTGAGTTCCAGGACAGATAGAGCTATATAGTAGGGACCTGTCTCAAAACAACACCCCCTCCAAAAATTAACAAAGAAACAAAGAAGAAAGGTGACTTAAGACACACTTTAGCAATGATAGAAGAAAAGGGCTTTTTACATTAAAAACAAACAAACAAACAAACAAAAAACCAGTGGTACTATTTTCTTCCTTGCTGTTAAGCCTAAGCCTTTTTTTTATAAGTGCAAACTTTTTTTTTACAAACTATCTTTTGTTGTTCCTATTTTTTATATTTGAATACCTAATTAAATCCAAAGACCAAATATTTACACATAATTGTATAAAACTGTATTGCTTTACATTTAGCCATTTACAGAAATTATTTTGGCTGTAGAAAACAAGTCACACTTCCTATTTCTAAGGCTAACTTATCCCTTTTACCTTTAGTAAAAGATCTCTTTAACTAATCCAATACTGTTCCACAATTTGAAAGATCATCTTTATGAAACATGAACATGCTACCCGACACATTCCTAAGCTTCAACATTTTCCAGTGTTAGACTTCAGCAGAACTCCAAAGACAGACAATACAGCTTATAACAAACATATTATTTGAGAGAGAATTAAAAGTTACTTAAGATTATTCAGTATTCAAATTGGTTCCAATAATACTTTCAGCTTACTTTAACTCATTCAGAGATCGCGAAGGTGCTTTGTCTGCATATGAAATCTTGGGAGCAATAACAGCATTTACTCTCAACTTCTTATTGTCACGAACCTGAGCACAGAAAAGAAGACAACATGAATTACTATGTGTTTAACTGAAATAATTTTTAAAATAACCATATTGCCACTGGAATTGCTAGGGTGATCAGAAATTTAAACAATGAATTATTTTTTATTTCTCTCTTTTAACATTACTCACCCTAAAGTCAACTTGCTACTTGAGAGACAGTCTGACTTAGTCTGTGGACGGGAATTCACTATGTACCCCAGGTTGGCCTCAAACCTACAATCTTCTGCTTCAGCCTGTCAAGGGCTGGGAATATAGGCATGTGCCTCTACTCCTAACCAAAATCCTTATCTTTCAGAAATATGCACTGAATTTTCAGATGAAATAGGATTGTCTAGGAAAAATATGCAGATGGCAGAGCTATACTTTCATTAATAGTATATTATCTTGTATGGGGTTTACCTATCTGCAAATAATGATTACATACTCTAAGCCAAGTTTTAAACAATCATTTTTAAAGTAACTGTACAACAAATTTGAGGGATGGAACTAAGTAAGATCTGAGTTAATGTGACTTATGACCTGAGGACAACATCCCCTTAACTAGCAGGAAAGATACAGGAATGAAAATTTAGGTAGAAAGATGTAGTCTGTGGCTTGAAAAAAAAATCAGAGGATGGCACTTGGAGTGACTAGAATGGCTATATAAATAAAAGAATAATTCTCAACAGGATGCTGTCGAGTGAGAAGGTTTAGAATACTTAACCTGTTTCAACCTTTGGTTGATCACTCAACTATAAATGCATGGAAAAATTCCAGTGAACCATGAGAATGCAATAGAAGCCTTGGGGTTGGGGGTGGGGCACTGAATGGGAGAGGCTAGAGAGATGACTCAGTATATAAAGTGCCTGTCATGAGTTCATAACCCTAATATTCACATAAAGCTGGGTAGAGCAGCATGTATCTATCTATAACTAAAGCACTGGTTAGGCAGAGACACAGAATCCATAGAACTTACCAGCTAGCCAGCCTAGCCAACCAGTAAGCTCCATGTTAAGTAAGAGACGCTGTTACAGATTAATGTGGATGGAGAGAAGAAAACACCAACAGAGCAGAGTTCTCTCAGCCCTCATCAGAGATGCTGCCTCCTGCAGTATTTGGTAATTAACAAAGAAACAGGACAATGTGCGCAGAGTGACAGATGTTGAAGCATTTAGCCCAAAGTTTATCACAAACTCCTCCCTGACTCAAGGCTTAGGGATGGACACAGAGAAGGAATGGAAAGATTTTAAGAGCCAGAGGTGATGAATGACTCCAAGGAAACGGTGTCTTCTAGACCCCAGAGGACTGACTGATACACATATGAACTCCGAGACTGTGTCAGCACAGGGGCCCTGCACAGGCTCAAACCAATCAAAATGCCAGCAGAGAACAGGGAAAACGGCCATAAAGTTCTACCCCTAACCAAGAAGCTATTTGCAATTGGTACTTGCTAGGAAATGATAAATCAGTTGTTTCTGGCTTTTTTTTTTTTTTGGTTTTATTGATTTTTTTTCCTTCTATTTTACCCATTTGTCCAGCCCCTTTTTGTTTGCTAAGAGAGAACAGGAAGTTGGATTTGGGAAGAACTGGGGACAGTATAAATATCATTAAAATATACTGTATAATTTTTCCTTTTATTGTTGCATAATTTTTTAAGCAAAAATTTGAAAAAAAATTACTCAATGAAGTTAACTTTGAGATACACGAGAAACAAAAGTTGGAGGGGCTCAGTGATGCATGCCTGTAGTTCCAAACAATTAGGGAGAGGCTGAAGCAAGAGGATCTTTGGAGTTCAAGGCCTGCCTAAATACAAAGCAAGAACTACTTCACAAACAAAACAGAACACCTTCTCACTGAATCTTAATATATAAACAATTCAAAGTGAATTTTAGAACTCCATTTTGAATAGTTAAAGGCCGTGGGATGGTTGGAATAAGATTGGCCCCTATAGGCTCAGATATTTGAATGCTTAGTGGATGGCTTTACAAGTATGGCCTTGTTGCAGTAGTTATGGACTTGCTGGAGAAATCTGTCACTGGAGGTAGGCTTTCAAATGCTCGAGCCAGACCCAATGTCACTCTCTTTCTGCTGCTTGCTGATCCAGATTTAGAACATTCAGCTACCACAGTACCTGCCTGTGTGCTACTGTGCTTTCTGCAATGATGATAATGGACTAAACCTCTGACCAATCCCAATTAAATGTCTTTAAAAGAGTTGCTGAGGTCATGATCTCACAGCAACAGAAACTAAAGAGACCAGAAAGCAAACATTTAACAAAAGATATGTAACACATACATTGGGCTGGGGAGAGTGTTTACAGTAAAATGTGGGCCTCATAAGCACAAGAACCTGAGTTTGATCCCCAGAGAACAAATAAAGGGGTAGGAGATAGAGCTGAACACTTGCAATTCCAGGGCTGGGGAGGTGGAGATGGGCAGACCTTTCAGACTTCTCTACCCTAACTGATGAGTTCTTGGTGAGTAAAAAATTTGGTCTCAAAACAAAACAAAGAACCCAAAAACCCACCCCCACTCCAAAAAGAACCCAAACTAAACCAAAGCAGTAACACCACCACCAAAAAATCCAAACCCAACCCCCCCTACACACACACACACACACACACACACACACGCAGAGCAAAAGGTAAAACACTTTAGACAGTAGAATGGAGGAGTTTCATTTGTGATTGACAGATTAACATTCTAAAATTTCTTTTGTGTTTTTTAACATAAAAGAGTAAGTATATTGATGATAAAAAAGATATTATTTCAGAAAACACACAGAAACTACAAACCCAAAAAGGAGACAATCAGAAGGTGCCCGGTCAGTCATAGTGTATTACTGATTAGTACTTGCCTCTCTGAGGAAAATCTCCATATCTTCTTGACTTTCAAACACAAAGGCTCTTAAGTCATTTGATGAAATATGATTTTCAACATATTTTGCATTTTTATTATCTTTCATATTAATCTATAAAAAAAGAAATTAGTTTTCCTGAAATGCACTGATTATTAAGAATGCATACACATATATCTTGGATTCTATTTAATTAGAATAAATTTACTGTTAAGTAATTTCAAAACATTCCGTTTGCTACTCAGAACCATATGCATGAGGATCTGCTCTACAAAGAGCTTTAAATTTTCGTAGGAACAGCTTTAGTATCCTTCTGGTTAAATCACGTAACCAGAATACAAATACAAACAGTTCTCATTTTCCCCAAACTTCATATTTTTCTCAATCTTGACATAAATTTCCTATTCTATTTGGTACAAAACCATAACAAAGCCTTCCTTAGACTCATGGAAAAACTTATCATGGAAATTAGCTATCAGAGCCTTTGAGAAGTCAAAGGTTTGCATCGCTCCAACATAAATAAATTTATTTGGGGTATTTGGGTTTTTCTACTATGAAATTGTACTTCAACTCATTAAGTGGCTTGTGCTGTCCCCACATCAACCTCATAGGTGCTGGTATTACAGGCAAGTACCACCATACACAATTGTACTAATGTGTTTAAAAGATATTTACTAATTAGACAGTACTCCCATAGTAATCCTATGGGAGATATTAAGATAGTTAAGAGAACTCTTTCAAGAATACTGTCTTTATTATCACGAATAAGCAAAATGAAAAGCCCTCATACAGTTGTCATTAACAATGGCACTAGAAAACACTGCCTATTAGATTTTACAGGAGAGTCTGATGAACGACAAGGTATTTACATAGGATGCTATACCATGAACCATGCTATTTTTTTTTAAAGGTTTATTTGTTTATTTTATGGATGCGAGTACACTGTTGCTCTCCTCAGACACACCAGAAGAGGGCACTGGATCCCAATACAGATGGTTGTGAGCCACCATGTGAACCATGCTATTTTTAACTAGAACTCTGATCTCTCCATGGCTCAGTTGGAGAGCACTTGTTTACTATGCATTAGACCCTAGATTCAATTTCCAATACAGCTCAATAAAAAAGTATGTTCTTTAAAAACAAAAGGGTTGTCATATAAACACTGACCAATACTATTCTCTAGAAAATATTAAGTGTGGAAAAATGGGGATGCAGACATCAAACACTATAAAATGATTATCCAAGTACATATACTACAAACATCTGGTGTTTGTCATTTCACTTTTTTTCACATTTAATTACCTTATGGTAAAAAGTGCAAATTAAAGAAAATGTAAGCTGATGTCCACTTCAACTTCCAGAATGGATAAAAGTTGCTATGGATTAACCAGTATAGAACTTGGATCTCATGTTTTGCCAGGGTGAAATTTATTAGACGTATCTTTCCATTTGAGCACTAAAAGCCTTCATCTTGTGTAGACAGTTCATGACATAGCCATTACATTTTTGAAATCTCACAAATATTTATTTTGGTTATTACCCAACTTGTGACATTCTAAAAGTGAATGATTTATCTTTTCTTTTCCAAGGCATAATACATATCCTCAAGTAAAATTAATGTAACATATTGGTTCTTTAGCTTTCTGTTTCTTAGAATACTGCTCTGTTCTTTCTGTTATTCAATGGAAATAATATTTGTCAAAGAATTTTACAGTTACACCTTTATAAAGTGGTAAGATACAGACTGGCAAGTACAGTAGACATACACATCTTCAGATCACCCGGTTAATGTAATTTCCTGTTTTACAATTTTTAAATGAAAAATTTCTATATGCCCTATTTAACCTGTTTTATAGTTCATTAAGTGTCACATATTACTCATTCTTCTTTATAGCCCTAACCTATAGCTCTGTTTGTATGTGTATTTATATGTGCAGGTTCACATGTACGTATGTCAGTGGAAGTCAGAGGACAATTATCTTTGCCCCTCAGATGCCATCCAAATTCTTTTCGAAACAAGATCTCCTGTTGGCCTGGTACTCACTAAGAAAACTAGAGTGGCTGGCAGAGAACCCCAGAGATCGCACTGCTTCCACTCCCCTACTGCTAGGATTGTAAGCACACCCCCATGGCTGCTTTTGCACCGGGCTCTGGGGGATCAAATTCAGTTTCTGCAAGCACTTTACTAAATGAATTATCACCCCAGACTCCACAACAGTATAAATGGTTGTACTATATTCCACTATGAAAATAAGAGGTGATTTATCTTACATACCAATATCTTTATAAATTTTCTTCCTTATGCACATTAATTATGTTAATACAAGGTATAATTGTGATTATAAATATTCTATGATAATTAAAAATAATATCTATAACTCTTTCCTACACTTTCCAGTTCTAGACTGGAGTTGTTAGAAATAAATGATGGAACTGGAACTTTGACAAGCTATCTGACATTTTCAATGTACATACTCAACTTGCCAAAGGGGATTCATTTTCAAGTAGAACTGAAGGGTTAGGTAAATATACATATAGAACTGGATGGAAGGAGAAGCTAGAAGGTGAAAACTGACTGGAAGGAAGTAGAGTGCAACTTGTTTTAAATTCCCAGGTATAAATATACGCTAGCTAGTGATATGACCTGGTGATGGGCCAGTTAGACAATGAGATGGCAAACCTGATTAAGTTCTGAACTATTACTGAGGTTGTTGGTTTTTTTTTTTAAATGAGCAAATACTGTATTTGCAGTATAACTTATAGCAAGGATTTTTTTTTTCAGTCCTTATTAGATCAAAACAACGTGAATATACTAAATATAAATTCTCCTCTTAATTTTGGAACAAAAGGTTCTCTTTGATGTTGGTTCTGTTCAGTTTTAGAGGACAGGGTTCTACTATGTTATCCAGGCTAGGATGTAACTTGTTATGTAGCCGAGGTTACAGCATCAAACTCTTAATCCTCTTGTCTTAGCTGCTCAAGAACTGAGATTATAGGCACATATAACTGTGAAGAAAAGAAATACTACAAATATGAATCTTACTAATATTAACATGTAATAAGAGCTAAATCGATGCTATTATTAATAAAGTAAATGTTAGAGAAAATAGACCTTGTCATGACTTCTACAAAGATCTATTATTACCAAAGAAAAAATATCTAGTTAAAACAATTCTTATGTTATTTGGGGAATTCTAATATTGTGTATTTGTATCTAGTATATCACTATTAAGTGTTTTCTGGGGCTGGACAGATGGCTCAGCAGTGAGGAGCACCAGCTGCTCTCCCAGAGGTCCTGAGTTCAATTCCTGGCAAGCACATGGTGCCTCACAACCATCTGTAATGAGATCTGATGCCCTCTTCTGGTCTGCAGATGTACATGCAGTTAGAGCACTCAAAATAAATAAATGTTGAAAAACGAAATGTGTTTCCTTATTCTTATATCCCTTTATAAAGCCAAACTAATCACCTGAGAGTTTGATAGAAATTATCCCACTAAATTCATGACCAAACTTCACTAAATTGCTACAGCTTTTTGATGACCCAGTCATCAAAGCTATCAATTATTTTATATTAATTACTTGCTTCATTCACAAAATCCTCAGAGTGATCTTTTTTTTTTTTTTTTTTTTTTTTCGAGTTGGGACCCGAACCCAGGGCCTTATGCTTCCTAGGCAAGCCGCCTACCACTGAGCTAAACCCCAACCCCTCAGAGTGATCTTTTTTTTTTTTTTTTTTTTGAGTGATCTTTTAATATAGATAATTTTCTTGCCTTATCTTGTCAAGCATCCCTTATTAACATTTTTGTAGCAGTTTACCACTTCTTAAGTAGTTTTTAATCTAATACTATAACCTAAAACCTAGCCAAGCAACCTTATTTTATATATGATCTTAGTTAGAAAATACCCAGTTTCCTATCTTTTTATAGGGCATGTATACCTGTGTGTGTGTATTTATGTATATGTATGCCAAAGGCTGATGTCAGGTGCTTCCCTTAATTTGACTCCAATTTATCTGGTTTGAGAGAAGGTCTCACTGAATCTGGAGCTGTAAATTAAGCTATACCGGTTGGCCAGAGATCCTGTCTGCCTCCTCACCATCTTTCCCCCTCACTTTATTTAAGTTTTGATAACTAACCTAAGGTTTTCATGGTTGCATGGCAGTACTTCATAGAGTGAATCATCTCTCTGGTCCCCTAGTTTTCAACTGCTTTCTAGAAAAAAAATCAGTTTATAAACCACGATAGCTCAAGCGCACTTCAGAAAGCTTATCTATGGATTCAACCCCATGGTGATTACAAATGCAATGAAGAAAACCAAGGTCTTAACAAGAATAAGGTTTCTTATACCAAAAAAAAAAAAAAAAAATTACAATAACCCTAATATAAAAACTAACGGATGTTACAAAATGAATAAAATTTCTTACCGTGAGCATTATGGGCTCACAGACTCTTTGTTTAAACCTGTCTCTGTTATTTCTCAGCCACAAGACTGCATCGTACGTATCCCGGTACCTCTGTCTCAGCTTATCTTCCTTCTGATTCATAAGATTGTCAAAACGTGTGATATGATCACTCACACCTGTAATTGGAAAGAGAAGTATCACTTCTATGAAAGCATTTGTATAAAACTTGTAAACAATACAGAATATCTTAAATATAAGGGTTATAAATATCACTCAGGACAAACACTTCAAAGTCTTTCTAAAATTACTTAGCACCTCAGATAAAAAGTGTCCTGAAGCTTCTGAAAAGCAGGACACCTGGAAATAGAAAAAAAGAAGACAGTGGCAAGGGGCACGAGTGTTTTGTCTTCTTCAGAGAATAATCACTTTGATGTGGAAGTGAATTTATTACAAAATCAATAAAGAGAGATACTAAATTTAAAATGTTCTTAAATAATACAAAAACACTGAAATTAATCTTCAATATTTCTTCTTAAAAAGTTATCTACAGGGGTTGGGGATTTAGCTCAGTGGTAAAGCGCTTGCCTAGCAAGCGCAAGGCCCTGGGTTCGGTTCCCAGCTCTGGGAAAAAAAAAAAAAGTTATCTACAAATCTAAGAAAAATAAAGAGAAGGTGGGTGGAGGAGATAACGGAGTCCAGGAATAGATTCATTCAGTGAAGGAGAGGAATGAGACAGGTCCCAGATGCCGACATGGAGAAGACCTTGGAAGCGATCTGGTTAGATGGAAGCAGAACAGCAAGATGCAGAATTCAAAAAAATAGTTGAATTTTTCTCTTTCCAAATTTAAGATGTTAGACTCGTGAGGAGGCAGCTTAGGGGATGAGAGTGCTTATTCCACAAGCCTTCTAACCTAAGGTTGATCTTCAGATCCCACAGTGGCTAAGAAGACAAAACCAACTCCAAAAGATTGTATGACCTCCATGTGTGTCTAGTGGTGAATGTATACTCTGCTACATAAATCATAAAAACTTGTTTTTACTTTAAAGATACACTACAACAGATGGCATTTTCTTAAAAAGGCAAATTAAACCTTTAAAAGGCAACTCAATTATAATGTACCTGGTTGTAAATAAGTTTAGAAGTCTAACTGCTAAGAAGTACAATCATGTTCCTCAATCAAACTTTAGATATGACAACAGAAAGCAAAGGTGGCATACTGTATTAGCAGTTCCTAAGCAGGAAGATGTTTACTCAACACCAGTAACTATTAGAATAACAAATACCAGCACTACTAACACTGTTAGGAGGTAAGAGTGGGTCTTTCAACTGTGTGTACGCAGCACTCAGATGAACAGATTAAAATGGATCAAAGGTAAATCAGTATGAGGGGGTGAAAGTCAGAGGAATTAAGCAAGTCCCCATTTCACTATTTTTTGCCCCAGGAAACTTACTCCGTTTCTGCTTCTCCAGCATTTCCTTTTCTCTCTGTTTATCAATGATCTCGCCTTCACATAATGCCTTCTCCTCTTGAACACGCCTTAGATCATTTGTGATGGCATCAATCTGAGGCTGAAGGTTCTCGCAGTTTTCTGCAGTCCTGAGCTCATTCTGCAAGTCTTCTATCATCTTGCGGGTGTTACTTATTCTCTTCTGCCGGTCCTGCTCCTCATTCTGCTTGACTGTTAATGCTTGCTGAAGTTCCTTAATCTAACAAAGCAAACATAGGTTAGCACTTGTTTTCTTCCAGTCTATCTGGGTTTTAAGTTGCCTAGGACAAGGGCATGCTGCTCACTGGAAGAGCTGACTAATCTAGCACACGGAAAACCTGGAGCTGGGCCGTAAGAATCGTCACATACATCAGAACCTTACACGCGCACACACACAAACACACATACCCACGCACGGATGAATGCAGGCGTCCCATGAGCACTCCTCTCTTTAAGAGGTATATTAGCAGATTACTACCCAGTCAACTACCAGTAATTTTATTCATTCCTAAGTATATCAAAAGTACTAAACAGCAACTTAACATATGGTTAGTTAAAATGCTTGGCAAACAAAAATATGTAAGGCACAGTCAGATGCAGAAATAATTACAAAAAGTATATACCATACGGCCAAAATTTAAACTTAAACAAATTATTTTCTACCAACACTTCAGGTTAACACTGAAACTTTATATTTAAACTTTTGACTTCTAATCCAGAATAAATTATTTTAAAAATAAAATATATTAGCTGGCTACCTGTTGTCAACAGAATTTAATCAAAATCATAGTTTATCAAAAACACTGTTTTCTTTAAGACATACACGGACAGGTTACTGGAGGAATGACTCAGTGGTTAAGAGCGCTTTTGAAGGATCAGGGTTTGATTCCTAGCACCCACATGGCAATTCACAACCATGTGTAACAATCTCAGGGGAATCCAGGGCCCTCTTCTAGGTCTCTGAACCATTAGGAACATATATGGTATACAAAGGCAAGAAAACCCATATACATTAAAAAATAAACCTAAAAAAAAAAAAAGATACACACACATATATATATTTAATTTGCTTTTATAACTATAATGTTGTATTAAGTTAGCACAATGCATATGCTGCTAATCAGTTTTACTGTTAAGTCATATTTTTTCTTTTCCATTACAAATGATAATAAATTGATCAAGAATATGAAAAATACTTAGAACAAATAAAAATAACTTATAGCGGAATGTCTTTAAGCTTTACACTTCTTCAATGCCTACTTTCATCTTATTTATAAAACACTTTTATTAAATGGGACCACTCAAGCTTCACTGACATTTTTACTACCGTCCCCCATATATTCTTGCAAAAAAAAAAAAAAAATTGTACACCACTATCATATTTTGTCATATGAAAGCTCCACATTTTAGTTCCCTATTGTATGGAATTTCTTTCTGAAAATTTAAATTTTGCACCACATTTTAATTCTCTATTGTTAGAAATTTCTTTCAAATTCAAATTTGGCACTATCCAGAAATTAAATATATGTCAAATCCTGTCTTCTATATCAAACACAGAGAAAATAAAATTAACAGAATTTTTATGTATATACAAACACACACACACACACACACACACACAGAGAGAAAGAGAGAGAGAGAAAGAGAGAGAGAGAGAGAGGGAGAGAGAGAGAGAGAGAGAGAGAGAGAGAGAATATTAAAGAAATAGACAAGAAATCAATGCTCATCCATGAAACCCACAAAACCATTCAGGAGAGTGAGTGAGCAGGTCAGAGTATGAGAACAAGCTAGCACCAAACACATGAAAAAGTCCAAGTCTACAGAGAAAGAAACAGATCAGACATGTACTTTGTACTTCCAGCATCATAGTATTACAAAAGAAAAGAAAGAAAATTCAGTGGATTAACAAAAAAGATTGCCGAAAGATGGTCTTTACCTTGGACTTTAAAAAACAGAAACCCATCAATGACCTCTCAGTTCCTGACTTCAACTCTGACACATTTGCGACCCTCATCCAGCAGACTATCACTATCACCACCAGTCCCACCAGGCCCACCATCACTGGTACTGATGCTCAACTTGAGCACATTTAAAACCTCACCTCCCCAGGTTGTGCTAGATACTGCTCTTGTGTTGCGTGATCTCTCTGAATGTATTTTGTTACTCTAGGTGAAACATGGGTATTTCTGGAAGATACTTCTGTAGTGAGCTCTCTTCAGTACTGACTGGCCATAAACCTTTGATTTAGGTTTAGAGCCAAGGGCAGAGGTCCCCTCCTGGCAATGTGTCCTTCCTCTTTTAATGCACTCTATTTCAGATTCTCTTAATAGCATGGGATGAGACTGTGCTACCCATCATCCTGTTGTGAACGGACTACTTCCACAAAGTCCTCCTTCACTACTTACAGACCGATGATCTGGCACCTGATTCACTGTCTTCTTTAATCCACCATTATGCCTGTGGTCAGGTGACTTCAATCTAAACACAGAAAGTCAATCTTTTTGGTCTCTGTGTTTCTTTTCTTCTTTAACTTCCAAGATATTTTCCTTTTACTATCACCAATGTAAATCACCAAAAGAGATCACACAGCCTCTGAAACTGTTTCTCTGCAAACGTATTCTTTGATAGTTCCTTCCTTCTGTCCACTCTGCTCAGCCTGGTATTCCAACTCTTCCTATTCCTTAAGAAAGTCCACCAGGTGCTGTAGTCTACTGACCTACTTTCTATCATCTCAATCCACTTTTTCCTTTATTTCTTTAGTCAACTATATTCCATAACATGCCAGTCATTCACTCCCTTGCTAAGACCCACTGATCCTTAACTCATGCCACACTGGGAAAGAATAAACTTAATTCTAAGCATATTTCTGCTGTATCTAAAAAACTGAAATAATGTAAGGCACCCTGAAAAACTGGTCTCATTTTAACTTTATAGTCATCACAAAAATGGCAGCCAAGACTTTTACCATAAACACATTCAAATTCTAACACATTCAAATTCCTCTCATTTCCACCACTCTCAAGCCTTGAGGCTGTCTTCCTCGATTAGGTCAGCTCATGTCCTTGACCTACACTCCATTAGGAGAATAGTTTAAAATTAGAGTACTTCCTTTTGTCTTAAACTAATCACATCTGTAGTTTTCATATTCCACAATGTAAAAG
Organism: Rattus rattus; assembly: GCF_011064425.1. Lineage (NCBI taxonomy): Eukaryota > Metazoa > Chordata > Mammalia > Rodentia > Muridae > Rattus > Rattus rattus. The sequence continues at coordinate 23,310,311 of NC_046155.1, forward strand.
TTCCTATAAATATCTAAATCTAACACCTCTCAGACTTCTTCAGAAGAGCTTTTCAAATTATTTATTATGAAAGACTTTTAAAAATAATTCCAAGCCATGCTTTCTCAATCACTATTATAATTATCAAATGTCTTAGAAAATATAATCAAAGATAAACGCACTTCTAGAAAATTTCCCAAGAGAAATAAAAAGTATATGGCTACACCAAATCAAACCAAACAAAAACCTATATAAATGGCTGGGTGGTGGCTCAGAGAGTAAAGCACTTGCCATGCAAGTGTGAGGACCTGAGTTTAGATCCTGTGCTGATTAGTTTTTGTCAATGTTAGCATTATCGGGGAATAAGAACCTTAATTGAGAAAATGTTTCCATGACCTGGCCTGTATGTGATTGTGTACTGATTTCTTGGTTCATGACTGGTGTAGGAGGGCACAGACCAGTGTGGGCAGCACCATCCCAGGGCAGGTGATTCTGGGATTTTTAAGAAAGCAGGCTGAGAAAACCATGAGGAACAGGCAGGTAAGCAGAGATCCTCATGGGTATTACTTCAGTCTCTAGGTTCTTGCCTAGAGTCCTGCCCTGACTTGCCTCAGTGATGTATTGTGGCCTTCATTCCCCAATGATAATAAACCTTTTATTCCCCTATTTGCTTTTGGTCATGGTCTTTATCACAACAACAGAAATCTAAGACTGAAGCCTAGAACCCACATAAAACCTGAATTTCTGTAATCCCAGTGTTCCTACTGAAGCAGTTCAAGGGTTATTCAGTTTAGCATATACAAAGGCCCACCACAAAGGTTGGTCTTGAACAAGGTAAAAGGTGAGGGCTGACTCCTGATGTTTTCTCACCTCTACATGCACACTGTGACACATGTATACCAGCATCCACATGTGCACAAACACCAGGATATACAAGAGTGCTTACAGATTAGTTAATATTCTCAAAGAAAGTATTTTTAAGTTTATTAAATGGCAAATAGATTAAATGAATTTTAATCCTAAGAAAATTGGCAAACAGAATAAAGTATACATTGAACTGAATGAAAATCAAATTACAACATATCAAAATATGTAAGGCAGTGCTCAAGCAGTGATGAAAGGAGAATGATCACAAAATGAAACCACATCAAGCAGCGGAAGGAAAGAAAGAAAAAAAGGAAAATAAAACTGGAAAGCAATAAAACTGAGGGGGTAAATCAGGGAAATTCACAAACTTCTGGAAGGGCACTAAGGAGAGAACTGGAAGAAAAACTAGAACCAATATAACATAAGGCTCCCTGAACTAACGCATGGATGTTAGTTACTACGGCCTCTAAATACCGTACTGTAGGGCACAAGATTATACATACATAAATTTGACAATTAAGCAAAACAAACTGATTTGCCAAAACGTAAAATATGAAACATATTTCAAGGAAAAAGAGAAGCTTCCAACAAAACAAACAAAACAACAACAAAAGGCTAAATGAATTTATGACTAAACTGCCCCAGAGATGATACTTAAAGGAATTCTTCAGACCACAAAGAGAGACAACGTATCCACAGTGCTACAGAAGAGAGAGACCACATGTCCACAGTGCTACAAAAGAGCCTATGCCACAATAGAACAGCAGGTAAATAAAGGAGTAACAGGAAAACACCAACCACACAAAATCAACAAAATGGGGTACAGGCCTTTCAATAATAAAAACTTAATCTAATGGTGTCAATTCCTCAATCCAAAGACTAGAGACTAATAAACTGGATTGAAAACCAAGGGCTCTGTGGGGAAAGATACCACACTTAACGACCCATATGGTAGGAGACAACCAACTTCCAAGGCTTTTTCCTGACTTCCACACATGTGCTGTGGTACATAAATAAATAAATACACTTTTTAACATTAAAGAGCAGTTCTAGTCATGAAGGCTACACTTAGTGACCTTCCAGCAATATGATTAGCATTCTGCCTGGTGTGGGAAACAACCACCTCCACAGTTCTACTGCCCAAATTCTGCATGTGAGAAGCTGGGAGCACAGCAAGAATCCTGGCTTCACCCCCTACCACCCTTGTCTCTAAAGAATCCCCTATCTATGGGACTGAAATAATAAGATCCTTTAAGAAATATTAACTGAATGACAATATTAAAAATTACAACATTTTAAGCCAGGCATATTGGCACACGCCCTTAATCCCAGCATGTGAGAGACAGGTAGGTGAATCTGAGCTTGAGGCCAGGCTGGTGTACACAGTGAGTTCCAGGACAGCCAGGGATATTCAGAGAAACCCTGTCCTGATTAAAAAACACAAACAAATAAAAATCATAGCATTTTAAACCAAAATAAAACCATACCATCTATGAAATGTAGCCACAGGAGTAACTGAGAAATTGTCTCAATTATCTTCTGTGCAGCTACTACACTTACACATTTTCGCTTCACACACACACACACACACACACACACACACACACACACCCCTACCTATCAGAATGAGAAGGATTTGGAATCGTTTCCAAAAAGTTATAATAAGCGTCTGTCCCCTTGTAAAACAAGCCATGGTAAGCTAAGCTGACCGACTTGGGTAGGGAGGCTTACATGTCTGTCCTTCCGCTCAATCAAGTCCTGCCTTTGTTTGCATTTCTGAGACGCTTCCTTAATATCAGTTGCCTACAAAATTGAACCAGAAAGAAAAAGTTAATTAAAAACTCATTTAAGCAAATTATTTGGTCCATTCCATCCAAATATATTAAATCAATCAAAACAGCACTTCCCCACATTTTAATTCAAATCAAATTCATAGTTACCACCAAAATTACTAATGGTACAGAACACATGTAAAGGTTATTGCTAGCATTCTAAATGTATCACACTGTTCAGTGAATTTAGTGTACAGTAAAACAGGTGCATACACTTGTTTCTACGTATGCTTTTCTGATATTCTGTCTGACCATGAAAACAATTTGATGAGATAGATACATTGTTTTATTATATGAAAAAAAAAGACCAAGCCAACTATTAAATGATGGCATGAGCCTTTACAATACAGATATGTATTAATTTGGAGCCAATGGACTCCGTAACATTACAAGGTCTCTCTCTTTGAAATGTTAGGGAAAAAAATAATCAGAGTGTTATAAAAGTTTCTGCTGAAAAAGGAGAGGAACAGAATACAGTAAATATAATTAACTATTTATTCCTGTCACATGATTTAGAAGACTAATAATTTTAAGATATACACTTAGAGACTGATATAATGTATCTCTTCGGAAGCCCTAGGCAGAGTTTTTTGGGACTGCCTTAACAGCTGGCTTCTTTTAGGAACAGAGAAGCAAAACCAGTATTTTATATATAATTCTTTAATTTATTGTAGACATTATTTTCTACTCCATAAAAATCCAAAAGTTTTAAAGCAATTTAGCAGTAATTTCAGGTGCCACAAAACAACTATAAATCCACAACTTAATTATAACCAATTACCATTAAGATGACGGCCAACTATTATATATGTGATGCTTTGCGACTTAATGATCCTTAACCATAAAGTGAGAAGACCTGTTAAAAAGCTAGAACCTACAATCTTGTAGATGTAAACCTTCTTAATTTTTGAATGGTCAATTATCTGAGTCATCTAATGCACATCAGAAGTACCGAGTAGATGCCAATATTTGACTTCACTGCATTTATTTGAATCTCCAGAATGACATTCAAAATTTTAGATCTGTTTATACTCCATTACAGTATCCTCCCATCCATGGTGTTGTATTGTCAAGTCTATTCATCAACTACAGCCCAAAAATATTAAATGGGAAACTAAATTCCAGGAATCACCTCTTTGTAGACTTGTGTGTCATTTTCTAACTGAGCACTATCATGAAGCCTCAAGCTGCCCACTGTCCTGTCTTTAACATCACTCTGGGTGCAGCCTGTCCATAAATAAGCTTATCATTGAGCAGTTCTCAGTTATCCGGCTGACTGAGTTTTTATTCAGATAAGCTTTATTTAAATAGTAATGGTCCCAAAGCAAAACAGTGGTCATGCTGGCAATTCAGAAATGCTAAAGAAAATATAATGAGCTTTCTCCAGAAGAAAATATGACCATATAGTGCACGTTTATGTACACACAGGCGGGAAATAAATACCAGTTGAACAACCCAAATCTGAAAATGACAGAATCTACCCTATTTCAAAATTCAAAACTTTTGGTCAAAAAGGTTCCTGCTTTGTATTTTCACCCTCTGGATGATCAACTGGTAAAGTCTATGGAAACTAAATTCCTGCACACTGAAGGATTAAATAATTTTGTACGAAGATATTCAAATTACATAGGTTTTGGTAGTATCTTCAGTTTTAGGTGTCCACTAAGATATAGTGCCCTCATCCAGGAAGAACCTAGCATATTCTACAAGCAGACATTTATTCATCTGCAAAACATCCTCTTGCGCTGGCTAGTTTTCTGCCCAACTTGACACAAGCTAGCTTATTTAGGAAGAGGAACCGCAAGGGAGAAATGCTTCCCCCGAACAGCCTATAGACAATTCTATAGAGCATTTCTTGACTAGTAACCGCCTCCAGGCAGGTGGTCCTGAGTTGTCTGAGAACAGGCGTATTTGCTTACATAAGCAGTCCTCCCCGTTTCTGCTTCAGTCCTTCCCACCAGATTCTGTACTGACATCCCTCAGTAAAGTACAGAGTCCACCATGTGAAAAAGCCCTTTCTGTCTCAAGTTGCTTTTGGTCGTGGTGTTATATCTCAGCAAGATATCTTTGATCCCTAAGAATCCCTGGAAAACTAAAATTCACCTCCATAAGCAATATAAAGTTATAAGAGATACACACTATATTCACAAAAAGAACTCAAGTGCTTCTTTCTAAGAAATATAATGTATCAGTTTGTAGCTAAAACTTTCTCTTCAGGCTATGTCTCATTCTGTAGTACATGAGGGCCTCAAAGTCACAGTGATGTTCTTGCCTTAATGTCCTAAATGCTGAGACACAGACCTGAACCAATGTGCCAGCAACAATCACCTTGGAATTTTTTTAGAAGGTAACATTCTCCAATCATAACAAGATTTTGAAAATCCTCATTAATTCCTAAAGAAATGAACCTTAAAAAATAATTTTAAAGGCACAAGAAGTATTTTTCTATGTTAAATAAAATTCAGACAGTCCAAAACTGAACAACAAAAGTACCTTTTCTTTGATTCGAACTTCCAAAGTGCGACGCTGCCTTTCAATTTCCTCAATCCGTCGTGTCATAGGAATCTGCCCTTCTTTGAGTTTTCTGACCTCTTCCTTCACTCGGTCACGGACTAGTTTCACACCTTCATATTCCTGACGCACATTCTCATATTCCTTGTAAATAATTCATGAAACAGAACTTAATACATTTGGTATTTAAATTAATGGATCTTAAAACCAAAGAGATTTTCTTTTCATTTATCAGTAGATAAGATTAAGGAATAGGCAAACAAGAGAATTTCAATTTTGAAGGGTAAAAATTGGATCAAAGAAAAGAAATATGTAGCTGCTAGCTTGATAAAAACAATGTCTGGGCTAGAGAGATGGCTTAGCAGACAAAGGCACTGGCTACCAAGCATGATGACTTGACATCCTGGGACCACATGGTGAAAAGAGTTTAAAAAAAAAAAATGTCATTCCACAGGAATTAGCTGACTATTTGCTGAGTAATAAGAAAATGGAATGTTAAAATAGAAATAATAAGAGTGAATGGGCTGGAGAGATGGCTCAGTGGTTACAAGCTGGGCTAGGGTTCAATTCCCAGCACTTATATGCCAGCTCACACACACACACACATGCAGGCAAAACACCTTGTACATAAAAAGGAAATAAATCTTAAAATAAATAAATAAGAGTGCTTCCTGCTCAGAAAACCCAGTACACACACCTGGAGCAGTTCAAAACTACACTTACGGGCATACCCTTCCCTCCAATTAAAAACAGAAAATCTTTTTAAAAAGTGAATGAAGCATAGAGGGAAAAAACCTATAAATTTTAAATTTAAAAGGTCAAAAAGATTAAAATCAATCCCTTCAAGAGGGGTCAAAAGACTTTAAAAGATAGAATGAAAAATAGTAATAAACAGAAAAATACAATAAAAAGGTATAGAAAGGACAAAATTTAAGAATAACGAAATTGCAAAACATGGTTGGAGGAAGTAAGAATGCTATAAATATATAGATATACATTATTTTCATACTAATATATATTTCCATGAAACGAACATAAAAATTAATGCTTCCACCCATTAAGTAATATACCAAGGAACTCTACTACTTATCCCAACCATACACACACAAAAATATTTCCAGTGGCACTGAATGATAGCCCTCGCTTTGCAAATTTAATTTTTAATGTGAACAAATACCTTAGATCATTAACATCATGGAGAAAAAGTAAAGAACTGCTAAGGACTGAAACCTGAAGAATTAATGCTGGTAACTCAATCAACTATTTGCTATGTGATAATTAGCATGTATAAATAAATAAGAAAAATACATGTGCATGCATGTAATACAAAATTTTAAAAGAAGTATCTAACTTAATATAAAATGAGTGCCTACTTATAAAGACATACTTTGTAGGCACTCTGCCATTCATTAGTTTTGTTTTGGTGATTTCTTTTTGCTTGTTTTTTTGGGGGAGGGGGTGGTAGTCAACTTTACACAAGCAGGTTTCATCTGAGAAGGAACCTCAATTGAGAAAATGCCTCCATTAGACTGGCTTACAGATTTTAAAATTATGACTGCTATGGGAGGGCCCAGCCCACTGTGGTTGATGCCATCCCTGGGGTAGGAAGCTGTGGAGATGTAAGAAAGCAGGCTGAGGAAGAAATGGGAAACGAGGCAGTAAGCAGGACCTCCATGACTTCTGATTCTGTTCTTGTCTGCAGGTTCCGTCCTGCCTAGAGTTCTTACCCTGACATCCCTTCAAAAATGGAACCTGATTATAAATGTTCTCCCCAAGTTCCTTCTGATTTATCATAGCAATAGAAAGCAGCTGTGACACAGCTAAAGACTCATCTATTTTTCCCTCAATAATTACGTAACACTTACCACCCATGGTCTTTTTGCCTCAAGCATCTCAATTAAATCTAAATGTCGTTTTCGTTCATAGAATCTTTCTACATCTTGTTTGTACCTTTCATTTCTCTGAATCATTTTGTCTAGGTATTCAGTTTTCTCTTTGCAAGAAGTCTAAAACAGAATTTGTTGACAATTAGTTTAAATGAAAAAAAGAACACAGCAAGTCAAATCTTTTAACAAAGAAACACAATATAAGCAAAATTACACAAGAAAGAATTCTGTAAAGGTTCCTCAGAACTATGTAAAAGTGAAAAGGTTGGGATTTAGCTCAGTGGTGGAGCACTTGCCTATGGCGGCATAAGGCCCTGGGTTGGGTCCCCAGCTCCGGAAAAAAAAAAAAAAAAAAAAGTGAAGCTAGGGAGAATGCCTGCCTAGTTAGGCATGAAGTCTGGATTTGGTCTCCAGCACTGCTCATCATCAGAGCAGTGATATACATGGGTAGCTTCAGTGCTGAGGAGGCAGAGGCAAAAGCATCAGATGTTCAAGGTCATCTTCAGCTACACACAAGAGTAAAAGGCCAGACCCTGTCCAAAAACAACAAAACCAACAAAATCAGGTGAAAGTAACACTCTAGCGGAGAAATTCTGGTTCGAGACTTTAAAATACTTTATACAGTCCTGTAACTGTGAGGAAGCCTGTCAACACCTCTGAGCCGGAAGCTTTGCCTAAAGATAAAAGGAATTCACTTACACACATTAAGAATCACTTTTTTGAAGTGCAAAAAGCTCGAAGTGTTTCTACTTTTGCAATGATTCAGATTCTGAGACATGTGCATGGACGTCACTACCAGCTAAGCATCTGTGACCTGGAGCTCCTAACTGCTCCCAAACTGTAGCTTTGTATGCACCTATGTGACTCGTAATGTACAGTTTGATGTATTTTAGATTTCTGCCCTGTCCAGATGAAATCTTAATAAAAATAAAAATGACATATAAATGCAAAGGAGTATCAGGATTAACATGCCATAAATGCTCAGGACCTAAGGACTTTGAGATGACAGAAAGCTAAAATTTAATCTATCGCATATTAACAAACAAAAAGATGCACTGAACAGCCTAGAAAACAAAATACAAGTATTTCAGGTGTATTTCATTGATACAAAACTGATGATTTTTTTTCATCAAGACCAAAGAATTGAAGGAATACCAGACATAGAATTGAATAATCACAAAAATCCTAGACCAATTCTTTTTAGTTAAGACACCAAAATTAATGTTTTATTATAATAGAATGCTTATCAAATATAGATAGTTACACTTAAAGACAAGGTTATCTCTTTTGTTTTTAATTATAAAAACATACCAAGATACCCAGTATAACCCAGTAGGTTATATAGCATTTCTATGTATCTATTAAAAGGTTTTTAAAATTAAAAAAAAAAAAATCAACACCAGGAAATTCTATAGTTTGCATATAAAGTCTATCTTCATTTGACTTAAAAAATACACCAAATGACATTAACAAGAGTGTTTTCAAATACCACATCCTCATCTTCTGTAAATCTCAAAACCTTACACAGTGCATGGCACACAACATATTATTTGATGGGTACCAAACGAAAGAAAAATGTAACTTCCTATGAGAGTTCCTTAAAATCGCCACTGGTAACATGTATTTACGGAAATAGTCAAAATTTTCAAACTTCATATATTCAAAACCATTCTCGCTTTGTGTCACCAATTGATGTTAGAAATACAAGCTTGGGTGAAAAATCAACCAAAATTATGAATTCACACAGCACACAGACATACTACCCATTTTCTAAAGTGTCTCTTCTCCTTTTCCCTCTGTGTAGCCCTGGCAGAGCCGGAACTCACTCTGTAGACCAGAGAGACCCACCTCCCTCTGCCTCCCAAGTCCTGGGACCAATGGCACCACCACCCACTTAGACTTGCACGGTTTGAGACACAGAATTAGTAAATGACAACAGAAATGACTTGTTTACATCTAAATACCTCTAGCTGCTTCTCCTTCTCCCTGAAGTTCTTGAGTTCACAGTGGTATCTGTGCATCTCTGGAGGACCAATTGACTTCTCAGTAGCTTCGAGGAGTTCAATTTTGCTGAGTTTAGCAAATTCTCCAACTTTGTCCTACGGCACCAAAACTAAGTTTCAGCAACTATTATTCATAAACACCATTAAAATGTATTAAATTTGCCAAGATGGCCTCACTTAAAAAATTTGAGATATGAATCAAATCATTATGTTTGTAAGGAAAATAAGCAACAGTGTAGACACTAAGCAACATTAAAATAAGATATTGGACTGTAATTTTTAAATGCAGGTTATTAGAATTTTTTTAAAAAAAAACCTTTAAAATTTTTCTTTCATATCATCTATGTATGTGTGTACCCATGTGCTAGATTGTGCATGTGAGTGTAATGCCCAAGGAATCAAGAAGGTATGAGATCCACTAGAGCTGGGGTTTAGGTAGTTGTAAACTGCCGTATGTGGGTGTTGTGAGTCAACTTTGGGTCTTCTGGAAGTGCTTTAAACAAATGAGCCATCTTTTCAGATCAGGATATTTTATTATTAATGAACAAATAAAAATATCACTAGACTTTAGAAAATATACCTAAATATAAAAGAAGCTTGTTCTAACCAATGTATCATACAAATGCACTGATTAAAAGGTCCACCCTTTAATCCCAGCACTTGGGAGGCAGAGGCAGGTGGATCTCTGAGATTTTGAAGCCAGCTTGGTCTACAGAGCGAGTTCCAGGACAGCCAGGGCCAGAAAGAAACCCTGTCTTGAAAAATAAAACAACTACACAAAGTTGTTCATTAACTATGGCTTCTGAGGACCTCACACTCAAGAGTGCATGGCAGCTCTAGCTGCTTGAACAAGAATAATCAAGTCGGTTTAACATTCTGACTGGGAGTGGTTCATGAGCCCTGACCCCCAATTGAGGAGCTAGAGTAATAAGTTGCTGGCTTCGGGGAGAGGAGAATTAGTTTTAAGGGTGTGGCTTCTGGTACATAAACTAGCGGATGGGCCAAACCCAGGAGTATATGGACAGCACAAATCTGAGCCCACGGCTTAGTACAAAAAAAAAAAAAAAAAAGGCCGGAGAGGTAGAAGTGTATGTATCTTCAAAGAGTTTAGGGGAGGAAATACGGAGTAAATATGATCGAAATACATTGTATGATACTGTCAAAGAATTAATAAAAATATTTTTAGTAAGTTGCTTGCCTTTTGCAAATGCAGTTTGAAACTATTCTATAACTACAGTACCTTTCTTACAGGCTTATGTAGAAAGTGTGTTTTCAAGTGTGAGGATGAGTTTGGCTCTCTAGCAGCCATATAAAAGCCAGCATCACAACCTGCTTATAATCCCAGTTACAGCAGACACAGGGAGTTTTCAAGCCAAACTGCATAGCTCCTGCTTCAGGCAGTGTTTTAGTAAATGAAGTGGACAGGGAGTGGGAAAGACACAGAGAACTAACTTCAGACCTCCAAGACTTTATGCACACATGAACTCAAATACTAGTGCACACCACATACAGACAAATATGAATACTTTTTTAAAAACATTTGGTAACTTAAACCTATTAAATAAAACTATTAGCACAATATATGGATGATGAGGTCCAGTGGGCCTGGAACTCCATGTAGCCACGGTGCCCATAAGAATAGAAAGTGCTGAGTGCTGTGCTGAATGCAGAGTAATAATGGCATACTTATTAACTGAAATTAGTAACATAAGTGACGGGACGCTTCCATTTACAAAGGGCTACAAATATTAAGAGTACTGTTTTGATACAAATCTAACTATTACTGTACCTCTTGAATAGTATTTATATTTTCTATGGCATAAAGCCAAAACATTACACACAAAATTTCCCCATGTTTGGAAGCCTCCCCTTCTCTAAAGAGGGAGAGAAGCTGGGAGGTGGGGGAGTCACAGGGTGGGCCTGGGAGGAAAAGGAGAGGAAGCTATGCTTGGGATGTAAAGTAAATAAATAAATAAATGAATTGAGGAGAGCTGGAGAGATGGCTCAGTGATTAAGAGCATGACTGCTCTTCGAAGGTCATGTATTCAATTCCCAGCACCCACACGGTGGCTCACAACCCATCTCTAGTGGGGATCCGACGCCCTCTTCTGGTGTGTCTGAGAACAGCGACAGTGTACTCACATACATGAAATAAATAAAACTTTGAAAACAAATAATTAATGAAAAATTCCCCATGTTCATTTCTACTTTTCTCAGACCTGAGGCAAGAACTGGCAGAGGTTGCCCACTTGGATGTTCAAGGCCGCAACTTGTTCTTCCACTATCTTCTGGGTTACAGGTTTTTTGTTGATGAACCAAAAGGACTGATTTTTTATCACATCAATTTCACGGGTGATTATAAGATTTCCAGAAGTCCTGAACCTAATTAAAGAACAATTGAAAAGCTTTTATATTCAAAACACAGAGAAATTTAGGAAAAACATTTCTATTACTTTTCCTATCCCAAAGTCTAAGAAATAGTACTACAGTTTTTATTCTTTCTGGTATTTTTGAATCCTTCCCACCTTGGAAACATTGGCTTTTGTTTGTTATTATCCCCCAGTAGGCCATGTCAGTTACTATCTGGTTAACATTCAAAAATTACCTAAATGGTTGAAATTTAAAAAAGTGCCAATTTAATCCTGAAACACGAGTTTATTTATCCTTTAATCATTATACTATTCTTCAATCACATCCTTTGTCAAAACTGACTTCCATGGAATACAAATTTCCCCAACCAAAAACTCGGCACCCAAGAGTAAATCATGGATTGCTCATCCCTTCATGTATTCCTTCTGAATCCAGAGAGAACTATAATCTATGCCTATACGGAACCATTACCTAGTACAGTGATGGTTTGATACGCTAGGCCCACAGGGAGTGGCACTGTTCTGAGGCGTGTCATTGTTGAAGGAAGTGTGCCTCTGTGGGGGTCCTTACAGGAGTTGCCTTGAACACGGTATCTGTTCACAACTATGGAACCCTATCTTAGGCACACACAGAATCTGAAAGAAGGGTATTTACTTATTTTTTGCTTTCAGAAGTACTTGCTTCATACTGCTCATCTGTTCACCCATCTTCTCAGAAGATGATCAAAGTCAAGGACTTAAGTACATCAGGTAAACTCTACTACTATGCTATGCTCCAGCCTAAGTAGTCCAAACCTGGCAAAAAGAAACATACTTAAATTTGTGAAAGACTACCATTTCTCTCTGGTGTGTGATTGTCCATTTTAGACAAGTAGTCCAGGCTGACCTTGAATTTGTTATCTAGTAGAAAATGACCTTGAATTCCTGACTCTTCTGAATAGCATCCATCTCCTTATTTTCCTGCCTCTACTCTACCTCCTAAGTGCTAGAATTATGAAATGTACCTACATCAGACCTAAGGACAACTTCTTAGTGTATATTAATCAGTTGTATACTTCTGTTTTATTATTCCATTAAACTACAATTTCTTGAGAACCTTTCCAAAATAAATTTGTTTTTAAGAGACACATTAAAAAGTATATTTGCCACAATATTACATTAATATTCTTTTCCAAAGTCATCAAAAAAGCATAAATACAAGCTGAAAAATTATACTAAAAAGGAATGTTTTAGAAGCTTTAATACTTACAGTTCAATTTCAACCAAACCTTTGGAACATCCTCTCTTCACAAAAAACCCAACCTACAGTGTAAGGAGAGTAAGTGAGTGGTGTCAACAGTATTTCCGAGTAAACCATCAGAGAGCTAGAGTCATTACTGTTCGCTAAATCAGTCTTTTCCCATCACCACATGAATGTCCTCCTCTCCACTTTCTAAAAGCTACAGACCAGGTCCTTCTGCTCCTCTTGTACTACAGAACTCACAGCAGTTACATTACGGGTCACTTCAGTGCTAGGCAGTTAAGACTCTTACAAAGCTGCTAATAAAAAGGTGCTGAAACGGAAGAGAGAGGATCTGAGTTTGGGTAACCCAGCTCCTGAGCCTATGTACTATGTATTTTCAGAACAAGTCCTATACTACAACTACAAAGGTCTGTACCAGATCTACTACTGTTGCAGACCACCCCAGAGGTGCATAGATTAAACATTAACAGCCACTCTAACAGTACCTATTCTGTCTTTAAGACAGACTTGCCACCAAGTACCTTTCAAAAATAAATGATAATTTACATAGTAAAATAAGACATCTGAACTAGTTCTGATAACTATGAGCTTAAAGAATGAAAACATCAGATTGGACCTTAAGTTTGAGCTCCAGAAATAATAAATACTAAAATAACAGAAGCCTTCAGCACGTGGTAGAAGGAGCCAGGAACATTAGGAGTTCAATGTCACCCTCAACAACAGACTAGGTTATTAGTCAGCCAATGCTCCATAAGAACCTATCTCAAAATACAAAACAAAATAGGGAAAAATGAATATGATCAAATACATTGTATGACATTATCAAAGAATAAAAACATTTTAAAAAACTAGGAAAAGTGGTAACAACACAAAATAAGGTAGGTACAGCATCATAAAGTTTATATATTTTTAAGGTATTGAGCAATAAATTGAAAAAAAGCTAAATCAGAATGTAGTGACAAGCAAAACATTACATAATATATAAATAAAAACCAAGAGCTGGAGAGTAAGAGCACTTGCTGCTCTTCAGAGAACCTGTGTTCTGCTCCCAATACCTATGCTGGGTGGTTCACCATCATCTAAATCCAACTGTGAAGAAAAATGAGCCCACAGGTAGGCTCTCTCTCTCTCTCACACACACACACACACACACACACACACACACTTTAAAAACACAAAATAAGACCTTGCAATAATCTTTTTAATCATGTTGATTTGTGAGAATGACTGCAAACAAATTACCATTTATTACATGCTGCTAAGATAAACTTGCAACTTTCCAAATTCAATTGCCAATCCTGAACCATATACTAAACTAATTTTATAGACAATGAAATTACAGATCAAAAAAATGGGGGCAGGGGTCCTATAACCTGTTATCTTTAATTCCTACTATGGGTTCCAATGACAACTCTGTCACACATACTCTTCAGCCTTGGCTGGCAAGTAACTTAACATTGTTTCTCATATAAAGACGACAGATCTGAAGAAGCAAACTGTGTACTGTCCTGAAACAATTAAAATATTTGATACCAATTGGGGGGGTAGTTCTTATTTATTATAAAGTATCTATACAGATGATTTATATTGACTTCTAATAAAATTTTATACTTAGATTTAAATAGAAATAAAGTATTCTTGCTGAGAACTTAGATCTTACGTAAATAGTAAATCTGTAGATACAGAAGGCCAACAGTCTGTATTTAGGAACCATGGCACTCCAGGGCCTCCCTTAAGGTCTCTACCAGTCCAAAAAGAAATGTAGTTTCTTTAAAATAAAAACTGCAAGGCTGGTAAAAACTACTACAGCAAAACCCATTCTAACTGTACAGAATTAGAGACTACAACCCAGGAGACCAATGAAGAGGGACTGAACTCATTCATGACTTGACAGAGTATATATGAAAATCTGAGCTAGTCCTTGCAATTAACTTCTTCAGCCTCCTTATCTTCTAAATGAAAGTCTGATGTTCAGACCGCTATTAAAGGCCACAAGGTTAATTTATTAAAAGAGTAAAGTATCTTTTCTAGCCTACAAATATCTCTGATACAGCTTGTTTTTAAAAACTGGATTTTAAATAGATTTATGTATAATTTTAGGGAGTATTGGTTCAATTCTGTAGCATTATATCACATTGTTTACATACAGCCCTGACTAACTCTGCAGTGTTCTCAGCAGTTCACTTTAAACTTTACCAAAATACTTTTTATTTAACTTTTAAAAATTATATTTATCTGCAGGCAGAACACATGTCATGTCCTGTGTATCGGCTCTCTCCTCCCAACCAGTGGGCTTCAGAGAACTCAGCAGCTTGGTAGCAATCACTTTTACCCACTGAATTATCTCACTTACCCTCAAACTTTTCTTTTAAAATACAATTTTATAATTTTTGTATATCATTATTACATCTTTGTTAATTTACTCCTAGGTTACTTACCCTTGCATTGTTATTGTTATACCTGGAGCTAAGAGCATGTTACACTACTGCAGAGGACCAGAACTTGGTTCCAGCACCTACAATGAATGGATGGCTCACAACTGTAACGCTAGCTCCAGGGAACAGGACAGCCTTTTCCAGACCACAGACACACAGACACAGATGGTACTTTTAACTACATCATTTTGTTCACTGTTAATTTACAGACATCTAACCTAGTATCTAACAATCTGACAGATTTCCCTATGAAGACATCAGGTTTATTTGAAAATTCCTTTGTGGTGAATAATCTTTCTTTATTTGTGATGGCTGTTATCACTTCTTTGTCTTAGAGCAATATTAAAAGTAACCAGAACTTTCTCCTGAGACTACAGTGTCCTTCTAGAAGTTCTAGGTAAAAGAATGCTCATTTGGCATACTTAAGAACCTAAAATGTAGACATTAACTTGTTTATAAAAACAAATAGTTCTGAATTTTCTTTAAAATTCTGTAATTTAAGTAAGTCAGGCATGGTTGTGCATGTCTTTAATCCCAGCCCTCGGAAAGAGACAGGCAGATCTCTGAGCTCCAGAGCAGCCTGGTCCACAGAGGTAGTTCCAGGACAGTCAGGGCTGCTACAGAGAGAACCCTGTCTTGAAATGCCGAAAACCAAAGAGGAATTACGTTAACTCACCTTGTCTGCACGCCCCATGAAAGCAGGCTTGCCTGCTAGGCCAAGGCAAATGGCACACACTATGCTTGACTTCCCCGTTCCATTGGCTCCAATAATCATATTCAGATGGGGCCCAGGAGACACTTCACAGATGTCATATGTTCTGAATTGTAAAGAAGCAAATCATTAAACAGAAATAAGAGAAAAATCTTTTCTTTGTAAATGCATCTTTTTGTTCTTTGCATTATCCACAACCCTTTCATAATTCATTTAAAGCCAGCTAACGTTATGAATAGAATGTTAGTTATATATTTAGGGGGATGAGGTACCGAAGAGTCAAGCCAGGGCCTTTTACATGGCAGGTAAATGTTTTATTGCCTAGTTCTACCCTTAACCCTGTAAATTTTAAATAATCAACGTATAGAGGGGAAAACTCTATCAATGGAAAAAGTAACAATGCATATGTAAAATAAGAGCACAGGGCCTTAGCATGGTGGCACATGTTTTTAATTCTAGCATTCAGGAGGCAGGGTTTTAAAAACCTGGTTAAAACAAACCCATGAGTTTGGGGCTACATAGTGAGATCCTGCCAAGAAATATACAATCCAAGTTTGAAACCATTATCCTCTTTTGGGAGACTATATCAAAGCTATTGTACTTATTTTCACCTTAAATTTTGTAAAATAATTTCAAAACAAATTTGTACAAAAAAACCATGGCTTCTTTCCTAATGTTTTACTCTAACATATTTTTCTTCAATTAAAACAGTAGATAATTCATATTTTAATATTTAAAGCAATCTAACAATTATTCAAATGACAACGTCATCAAATCAACAGCTTCATTTTATCACTTCCTTTAATATGCTGCAATAAGATTTCAAGAATCCGTAACAGTTTACATTCTAATAATCCCCATTCCTCTGGGAGAAGGCAAGGATATATATATAACCAGAGGGATCTGTAATCCTTATATACACCATGGCGTCCAGTATGCTCTAACCCCCTACACAGTTAGTCCACAGTTAAATGAATTGAACATTTAATTTATATTCAGTACTCTAAGTTTTGTATATCTGCTGCTTCTGTGAGCTCTTAAGTGATTTTTCTCCTACATATTTTTAAGATTCATTTTATTTATTTTTTTATTTACTTATTTATTTATGTTTTTCGAGATGGTGTTTCTCTGTATAGCCCTGGCTGTCCTGGAACTCTGTAGACTAGGCTGGCTTTGAATGTACAGATCTGCCTGCCTCTGCTTTATAAGTATAAGGATTAAAAAGGAGCAAGCTACAATGTGGCTTCATTACTTATTTTTAATTCTCATTATTTGTCGAGGCAGCTTCGGCAAGACATGAAGCAAGCTATAAACGTAGACATTCCTCTAGCTTGCCTTTCAAAATCCTTAATTGGATCTATAAATAATATTCCTTCTCTAGATTTTTAGTGCTTAGGTACACCTAACGAATCCCCAAGAATAAATGCCAGAGTACAACTAACGTGATAACTATATAAATAATTTAACAAAGCACATCAACTTTAACACTTAAAACCTTAAAAGGCCAGGTGGTAACAAAAATGTACATGTGATAAAGATCTACAGGGATACACATGGAAATCTAGTATCATTTGTTTAAAAAGAGGTGGGCTGGAGACATGATTCCACTGATGAGAGCTTTATCCTCTTCCAGAGGCTCCAAGTTTGGTTCCCAGCACCAACATAGTATAGCTCTCTCCACTCTCAACCCCATCTGACTAAATTCCCTCATAGCAACCTCCCATCCTATCTCTAGGCCATTTGAATTCTCTAAGCCTAGCCTCCCTACTTGCTTGGTATTCACTTCTCTCAGCCTTACTCTGTGACAACTTGGTGTCAACTTGGCTACATCTAGAATTAATTAAAACCTAAACAGCTGGGTACACCTGTGAAGGATTTTTTTTTCTTAAAATTACTTGAAATGGGATCTTTGGAGGTGCAATGATCCACCTTTAATCTGGGCCACACTTTCTGCCTGCAGCCTATATAAAGGACACAGAAGGAAGCTTGTTCTCTTTGCCTACTTGTTTCCACTCTTGCTCTCACTGCCAAGTCCATTCCTTCACTGGCATCAGAGTCTACTTCTCTAGGATTCTGAAGACCACTGGAGACATCCAGTGTCACAGACAGAGTAACTACTGGATTCTTAGAGACATTGTCAATGGTAGACAGCCATTGTTGGACTAGCTGAACCAGAGCCTGTAAGCCATTCTAATAAATGCCTTTTTCTAGATGGATGTAGATGCATTCTGTAAGTTCTGTTCCTCTAGAAAACCCAAATAGACTCCCCAAATCTAAACTCTTACATTAAATAAACAGAAGCGTACGCAACTGTGCATTCCCAACTACATTCTCTTTTTACTGCTTTTTGTCCAGGCTTTTCTCTCTTATTCTTCCACAGTCTAAAGAGTTCTCTTTTGAACTACTTTATCAAACGGAAAACATTTTTTCCAATTGCTAAACGAAGGAGGCTTCATCACGAGTTCAACGGAGCCGGTATTTTAAGTATTACTTTAACTAAGCTTCTCTGACACGCCTCTCAGGATTCTCATCTTACCTTCCTGTACAGATGGATCGCTGAGCTCATCTTCTCTCATTCTTACAATAAAGACTTTTTAATTCCAATTTATATTTTCCTTTTTGTAATTTCAAAGTCTTCTGTAACATCAATCACCACCTATACACATGACTCCCAAGTCTGTGACTTATTCTTTTTTTTTTTCTTTTTTCCATGTGGAGAGGTTTAATGAGAGAAGAGTAGAAGAAGAGAGGAAAGGCGGCTGGCCATAGGCACTTGGAAGAGGGGGATAAGGACAAGAACGGAGAAGTACAAAGAGCAAGGGGGTAAGAGAGAGTAAGAGCGACTTATTCTTTCTCTCTGAGCTCCAGGCCATCCACACAACATTTCTCTTAGTTATCCCACAGGAAAGTTCAAGACAGAGGCGCTCAACTGCGTTCATTATTTATTCTCCCCAAGCTACTCTCTCTTGAATAACACCTGGCCAGTTAGCCAGAGACAGACTTGGGAAGAACTAGGGCACTCCTCCACTCTCATGCCTCACAATCCAGAGGCAGATCTTATCAAATAACCTTTCAACTTCTACTCTGTTCACCCTGCATTCTTGCCTTCTTACTTTAAATATCCTTGCTTGCTGTCTGGCACCCTTTCAAAACCATCCCTCAGGTTCCCAAGTGCCTGCAGGGTGATGCTGGAGTTCCTTAGCCTAGTAACAGAAAAGCCAGAACAATAGTTTCCAACATATGTTTTTATAGTCTATGTTAGGTCACTCACTAAACATTACAAACTGGCTTTCAGGCAGTTCCTTCTTTGTGTAATCATCTTCCCTTCTTTTCGGTTTTAGTATCTTCTTCACAAAGCTCTGATAGTTGTGGATGAACTTAGCCTTTTCAGTCTTCCGTGCCTCTCTGACATCCTGGGTAGATAAGTTACAGCAGATAACCTCATGCTGGGTACATTTATTTACCTCCCCTGATCGGGATTCAAATTAGCTACTCAGCTATTAGAATCTATACAGACCCGGGCAAAAGCCAATAGCTTTGAGTTTATATCATCAACAAAGACAGGAAGAAATACAGCGATGTGTAAATAAAACAAACGTAACCCCTGATACTTAAGTGCTTGAAAAAAATGGTATTGTTATTACAGTTCTCTAATTTATTCAAGCCTACATTTAGGTAAAGGTATCTTGAAAGAGTAACTCTAAGATGCTAAACAGATGATAATATTTTTGGTAACATTTAGAATCTCAACTAGTTGGGGTGGGGGCGAGGAATTGGAAGGGGTCAAGAATCTCCAAGAAGGTACAAAAACTGGGAACACGATTTAATTTCTTTGGTACACTCTAACCAACCATTAGCATCTTATCTGCCCACTCGGAAAACATGTACACTTTTCAAAATCTGCCACTCCGATGTAACTGCTGCCTATTGAGTTTTGTGTAGTGCACAGGTCCCTGGCAGATCGAGGTTCGCAGAGACCTGACCCCTTAGCATATCCGACTGCATCCGACGCCTTCCAAAAACCATTGGGTGGATAAAAGACATCAGGCCACACATCTACTATAGCCAACAAGGCCAGTCTCCACGGCCTAGGCAGGGAACGCCTCAGGGTTAGCCTGGCACAGACCGGTTCCCCATCGCCGGGCACACCCCACGGCCCCGGGCCTGCGGGCCGCTTGCTCCCCTCCCAGGTGCGGCCTGCCGCCACTCACAAGAAGTTCTCCATGGCGATGCGGACGATTGAGCCCTCGACGAAGAGTCCGGACGGCCGCGGCAGCGTCGACGTCGGGTTCGAGTTCTTTCTCTTGCTCGGGAATTCGGAGGAAGCATCTCTCGGGAGAGACCTCTTGGAAGCCTGGGGGTTAGGGGCAGCAGCTTTCCCACTCGGAGTCGCCATCCTGGCTTCCTCCGCGTCCCGCAGCGGCTTCCGTTCCCGGCGAGCCGCAGCCCAGGAGCCTCCGCGCCCGGCTCCCGCGCTAACTGACCCCGCCTGACCCCGCCCCACGGCCGCGACGCGCCTGCGCAGTTCCGCCCCGCAAAAACCGAGGCCACGCCCCGACCAGCCCGCCTCTGTGGCTTCAGGAGGCGTAGATGCTGGTCTGGGTGTTACTGGAAGGGACTGTGATTCGAGGACCGATTTCTGTAGGTGTCGGGATTTTCTTCTTAGAGAATTTTGAGTTTAGAGCAATATGTGAATTGCATTTACTATTTGGAAACCTGTGCTTGGGTCGCTTGCAAGTTTGCGACTGCGGTCCCCCCCACCCCGAACCCCAGGCCTCATCTGCAATTTCCTTCGCTGGTGCTCACATGACCTCCAAAGAACATAAAAGATGTCTGTTGACTCTGTACCTGTTGTTGGAAGCATGACACTTACCATCTGATGCTCTCAAAATTGGGATGAGTGTATTAATTACTTGTCCACTCACACTTTTTGCCCTTTTATTGTATAATTTCTTTATTTTATGTGCATTGATGTTTTGCCTGCATGTATGTCTGTGTGAGGGTGTCAGATGTTATAGTTACAGACAGTTGAACCCGACTCCTCTGGAAGAGTAGTTAGTACTTTTAACCACTGGACCATCTCGCTAGCCTCCAGCACATACGTAGGTACATACGTACATACATACATTTATTTATTTAACTCTTAACCACTGGACCATCTGGATAGCCCCCAGCACATACATACATACATAAATACATACATGCATTTGTTTGTTTGTTTGATTGTTTATTTGAGCAGACTCTTTCTATAGCTCTGGATAGACTACTACTCACTATAGAGCCCAGGCTGGTCTTGAACTTTTACTACTTCTGCTTCCTTTGTGCAGAGGTTCCAGTGCAGTCCATCAAATGGCCTCTCCTTCTGGGTTTCTTTTTTATTTATTTATTTTTAATTAGTCAATGATCTTATTTACATCCCAAATGTTGTCTGCCCCTTCCACTTGCCCCTAGCAGAGTTCTTTGGGCCTCCCCCTTAGTATGCCCCCTCCCTGGGGCATCCAGTCTTTACAGGATTAGGCACTTCCCCTCCCACTGAGTCCAGATAAAGCAGTCCTCTGCTCCATGTGTGCTGGTGGCCTCGGACCGATGAGCCCATGTATGCTCTTTGGTTGGTGTCTCAGTCTCTGGGAGTGTCTAGGGGTTCAGGTTAGTTGATACTGTTGGTCTTCCTATGGGGTTGCCAACCCCTTCAGTTTCTTCAGTCTTTCCTTTAACTCTTCCATAGGGGTCCCTTCAGGGTTTCTTAATCTCCTGCTTAAATTCTTTGGTGGTTTCTAGAAATCCTTGAACCAGAATAGGCAAGCTTCTTTAGGAGTGGCTCTGCCTCACTGTGCCCATTTTCACCTCATTAGCCTTTTCAAAGATGATGCCGCTAAGGCCCAGAGACAACATTCACCTAACCAGTAATGAGTATGTGTAACTAGCCAGAGACTAGGGTAATGGGGAGTTGAGGTGATGGAGGAGCCATTAAATGGTTTTAATTAGGAGACACCTATGATGCAATTAAAGTTTCTCAGTCATTCTGCTTGCTCTGTGGAGAACTGATTGAAAGGTGTCAAATATAGACACAGCGAGACCAATTAGAAATCCCATTTGGTAGAGTCCTCTCTTGACCACTAGACCAACACTCCTTTCTGCAGGCCCCTGCTTCTTTCTCTTACACAAATGGAATCCCCAAGTTTGGGTGACTTCAGAAAGGCAGTCATACAATGGGCTTTAACTGGCTTGTCAATGGTTGCCACTGTATGAGAAAGCAGTAAAGAAAAAAACCAAAATGGGTTCTCAGTGGTTGGAAGGGAAAAGCTTATTCCAAACTTCTCTCTAAACTGGAGACTGTCTCTCCAGGAAAGCAATGAGGGTTTTAAGGAAACTGAGTAGGAGGTGAGAGGGGCCAAGATGTTGGTGTGGGAGTGGGGAATGGCAAAGGAGCATCTGTGAATGGGGACTGGGGAGCCTGAGGCCAGCCTGGAGTTTGATATGCAACCACAGGTGCATGGCAGTGGAGCCATACATTTCTTCTGCCAGTAGCAAGGGAAATGATTCCTTTGGGGGGAGTAGAAAGTCATTTCACAAGTTCCAGAGAAATGCTGGCTTTTATCTAACAGCCAGAAATCCTTCTATAGTCCAGTTTGAGCTCATCTAGATATAGGAACTGCCTGAGACCTAACAGATATCATCCTGGAGAAAAGGATAAGGTTGGACCAGCAAGATGTTTAAGCACATAAATGTATCTGTTGCAATCTGGGATCCTTCTGTAGAGAACCAACTCCTAAAAGTTTCCCTCTGACCCTTACTTGTGTGCTTTCACTCACATAATACCATATACATACAAAAAAGAAAAAATCCAATCGTAAAATCCAATCCCATTGAGCACAGGAATTTGGAGAGCACACAAGAAAACAATTATAAAGGGAAAAACTTGTAATTTCTTTATTCAAACTAATTCTTCAGATTTTAGTGTAGTTTTAATATCTGTTTTCTTATATGTATATGTATATGTATATGTATATGTATATGTATATGTATATGTATATGTATATGTATATGTATATGTATATGTATATGTATATGTATATGTATATGTATATGTATATATATGGTGAATTCCTTCTGTTTCTCAAAGATGAAAATAATAAAACACACACATGGTATTATCTTTACTCTATTTTACCATCACTTGATATATTACTTTTCATTCCATTTTCATAAGTTGTTTTAGGTAATCAGATAGAATTTCATTGAATTTGTGGATTTACATAGTTATCTTTGGTTAGATTCTGTGTGATTGAAAATCATCACCAACCAAAGATGCTGTGGCAGACTTAAGATGTTCTAAATATGTTTTAAAATTTTCCACTCATGCATGAAAGTAAACGCTTTGTCTGGCTGTATCAGGAATCTTAAATTCCATCGATACAAACTACTTTGAGAAGCACCTGTCCTGGTCCTGCTGGCCTGGAGCAACCAGGAGAAAGACACCCAAGCGCCCGCCATGGGCACCACTATGATGGGTGGATGTGTGATGAAGAATACATGGAATACATGGCGGAGAGATGGGGGAGAAGAAGCTGCTGAAGGGTTCTGAGTCCATGGTTCTGCTGCGGCTGGGGTCTGTGTCAATGTCTGTGGCCCGAGTGACCACCAAATGCTGAGTCCATGGTCTGGGTTGCCTCCAGAGACCATGGAGATGTCTGGGGGACATGCTGATCTGAGTAGTCTGCGCTACCACCTGAGGCCATGGGATATTAAGCTCATGTTGCTGCTGGAGGCCATGTCTGGGTATGTGTTACCACCAAAGTCCATGCAGATATCCACAGTCTGAACTGCTTCCTGAGGCACTGTGCTGAGCTGCCAGTGAGTGACAGCTGGCCTGTCCCTTGTCTGCGGTGTGGACAAGGGAGAGATGACCTCACCCCACTTCTCCCTACCCACGGGCATGTTGGAAGTCTGGCCTCAAGGTCATGAGAACTGGAGACCAGGTCTCACCCATCCTATCCCTGGAAGTTGCAGCTCTCAGGAGAGCTGGCCCTGTACCTCACCTAGGCAGCCTTGTAGGGGGTAGGCCCTGGTGGCATGGGGCAGATGAGCTGGCCCTGCACTTTGCAGGTGAGCTAGCTAGGGCAGTGCTATAGATCTTGGCCTGGTGGTACAGCCATGAAAGAGCTGGCAGGCTTACCAACTGAGCTGTTTTCCAGGCCCCGATCCAGGGCTGTGAGTTGGCCCAACATCCACCCCATCTCTGAACTGCTGGAGTGCATGAAAGGGCCGGTCCTGCAGATCCAAAGTTGCAAGATCTCCATGACACAGGGCAACAAGATATCGGAAAGGAGTCCCGTTGAGGATCCAGTATTGATTGTGTAGCAGAAACCAGAGGCCTCAAACCAAACCCATGACTCATTGCAATGAGCATTTGCAAGTAAAGATGTGTAGACAAAAGAATCTACAGCATGGCACCGTATGGCTTCTACTGGAGGATTTTTTTTTTTTTAATTTTATCTTATTTTCTTTTGGGCGGAAGGTTGCAAGGGTGGAGGGTGGATACGAAGAGACAGGAAGATGAGTGAGATTGGGGTACACGATGTGAAAATCACAGATGTAATAAAAATTTTTTAAAGGAAGCATAAACAAACAACCCTCCAAAATCCCCAAACAAAACAACAAACAAAAAAGAATTATTGTGAGTGCTGGAGAGGTGGCTCCATAGCCAAGAGTGTTAACTGCTTTTGCAGATGATGGCGGTTTGGTTCCCAACATCCTCAGAACTGCCTGTAACTGCAGCTTCAAGGGATTCCCTCCTTCTCTTCTGGCCTCCCCAGGCAACTGCACTCAAGTTCACTATCCCACTCCACACAGACATCCAAAAATGGCCTTGAGAGAAACAATGTGGGGGAGGCAGGAAATACGCTCAGAAATATCCTCACTTACATGGATTTTTATGCTAAGTCAATGAGCCCCAACCTTTGCATTTTTCTGAGGTAAAAATGCTTTAAAAGCCTGACAATCTGATTTCCGTCCCTAGCAACAACAGTGGAAGGAGAGAACCAACTCCCAGACTAACTCCCATGGTTTAAGGTAAGTCACCAGCCAACACAAGCGGTAGCTCTCTCTTTGCTAGCATATCTAAATCTGACAGAAAGACTGCAGTTCTCTGCCAAGGATTGGGTAACCAGCGGCCATTCTGAATGTCAGCTTTCCAATTCTGCAAAACCAAAAATGTTGGCAGGCGTGGTTACGGTCAAGAACTAGAAATGTTTCATTTTCGGAGTATCCTTGTTTTAGCCCACCTCATAACTAGATGGCAAATCTTTCTAAGCAGTTGAACTCTGTTTCTCAAAGTTCTCTAAACTGAAAAGCTGAAAATGAAGGCGTGAACACATTTGTTGTCTGCTGAGGACCTACCTCCCACAAGTAATCCCTTCCCAAAGCTAAAGGAAGAACTCTGGTCTTGCTGGCCCTATGTAAGGGCACTGATCCCACTCAGGAGGATGCCCCCAAAAGACCTAATATCTCCCAACATTCCTGTCTCAGAATAACTGAAATGTACTGAAAGTTAGGTCAACAGAAATTTTATGTCACAAGCATTTAGACATAGTATCCTCTCCTGTATTTTCTTTCTTGGCTACACCACAAGTCCTTGTAAGTGTTACCACAATAACAAGAAAGTTGGAGATGCCTGGATCACACTCTGCTGAGATTAGCTTTGAGACAGTTTGCCGTTCCTCTTCTAATGAGGACACTTAGGATTAATCTCCCTGGTTTAAATATGCAAGTGGATGGGGACAACACTTTTACTTTTAGGAAATTTGTAAAGTAGAGAATTGAGCCTTCCAGGACGTGAGATGGAAGGAAGAGGTCAGCTGGGAATACCCAGGTCTAGGCATCCAGAAGCACATCTCTTCCTCAACACCCAACACCACACATGCATTTTCTAATCAGTGAAGTCAAAGAGCCAACAGATGAGAAAGATCTAGGTAGGAATGAGAATTCCTGAAGGGACCCAGGCCCTTACCATAAGGGAACTTAAACCACACAGAAATGGAGATGCTTAAACGCCAGTGATTTTCATTTAAAAAAAAGTTTTACTCACACACAGAAGTTTAAAACTATTAAAATGTGCATATTTCCACTATAGTGATATCAGTGATGGCACTCGTAGTAACATCTACAGAATCGATCATAATAGTTAATACCAGCAATACTTACCATACCAGTTACTATTTGGAACACTTTACCCCATTTAATTCCTATATGCTAGGTCAGTCTCTTTGTAAAATGCTTACGTTTTATTATTAAAAGCTAGCTGAAAGGTTAAAATTTCGTAGGAAGTGAGATAAAGTTTTGAGTAATCCTTTGATATATTACAAATCTGTGGATAAAAGGCCCTTTACATTTTTAAGAACCTAAGATCAGAAAAGGGTATTAAAATGGCTCTCAATCTTAGAAAGCGCATGAGAGAAGAGCTGAATAGTAGACTCTATTAGCTATTACTCTGATGCTGGCAGCCCCCTAATAATAGAGGCAGAGTCCTGTGGGTTTTACAATCAGCTCTAGCACAGTTTCTGGGGGATTACTCCTGAGTCTGCTTTTCTAATGGCTAGACTGGCTACGTCCCCAAATACGTGCTGTTTGAATCTTCCCAGGTTATTTATGCAGTCTGTCTTGGGACAGCATTTCACTCAGGCATGTGTCCCCGGTCCATCATGTCTAATGGAGGCCTTCTCTTCTCTCTTCGTCCTCCTCCGAGTCCCTTCTCTCTCCCTCTCTTTCTTCCAACCCAGTAACTCAAACCCCGCCTCCTTCTATTCTCCCCAGTAATTGGCTGTCACCAGTTTTATTTAACCAATAGTTATAAATTGGGGTGTGTGTGTGTCAAGATTTATATAACAAAGGCCATTGTGTGTGCCCATCTTGGGGCAGCCAGATCTTGGGGTGCAGAATTTAGTATACCCATCACAGCCATGCAAAATGATGGTCCATCTCCAGAAAGCTCTCTTGCTTGCCTTTCCTGCATGGCTCCTGCCAAAAGTGGTTTCCAAAGGAAGAATAGAGTTAGAGAGATTAAAAAGAAACTATTTTCTGTGTTTAAAAAAATTGAGAAGAAAGTAGTTTCTGTGTTTAAAAAACGGAGAATACAATGGCAGAAGACACTTGGACCCTGTGTAACTTTGTTTCGACTGTCAGCATAGAAATAATTATATTTTCAGTAATGGTTGTAATTTTATATATCCTTTCAAAGGAAGATCAGAATAAAACAGACTTAGATAAGGAAAGGGCTGAAAAAAAAAATCCATGCTAAGTTACGAGCAATAGAACAAAAATTAGACAATCTTTGGAATCAAAAATACTCTTCAAATGAATCCAATCTATAGCCTGTTGCATCACCTTGTGACTGCACCAGGACTGCAAAACCTCACAAACCCCACTCACCCATAGCCACCAGTAAATTGTGGTGGCCATGCAGCGAAGCTCCTGCACCTGCCATCCTGCTCCACCTTAAGGTGGCCCCACCTCCCGCCCAAGTAGCATGCTGCAGCCACAAAGCAGCTTGTGGCTGCTAGGGAAATGTTTTCTCTATCTTTCACCTAAGTCTCTTGGCCTAATGCTTGGATCTAGTGTTCTAAGTTTATTGGATGTCAAAAGCATAGACTTTCTGGACACACCAGCCGTGCAAATAAAGACACAGAGACTTATTTTTATTGGTGCTTAGGCCCTAGCTTAGACTACCTCCCAGCCAGTTGTCTAACTTAATTAATTCAACGATCCTAGTCCATGTTACACCATGGGGCTAGTTCTTGACCTCTCTCTGTCCGGGTGTATCTAACCACCTCTGTGTCCTGCTAGTGAATCTTCCTGTGTCCGCTTCTTCTTCCAGCGACCCTCTCTCAGCATGGAAACCCAACTTCCTTTTCCTGTCTAGACATCTGTGGTCAGCTCGCTCTTAAGCCCATGAGAGAGAGAGAGAGAGAGAGAGAGAGAGAGAGAGAGAGAGAGAGAGAGAGAGAGAGAGATATGGATGTTTACAGAATACCGAGGCAGGCGATGAGCCATAAGAATAACCGCACCAAAATTTAGTCAGTACTCAGCTCTCTGCCAGTACAACAGTCAACAACTGAGTAGTACAAAGGCAACCCTCACACAATGTACAGAACGATTATCCCAGCACACAGGAGGCCGAATAGAGCTTATTTTCACAATTAACTAATACTTAACAGACAGGTCTACAAATAATATTATTTAGAGGTGACTAACTTCTAACTTGTGTTTCTTGTTTATCCTAAACAGTTTGCAATAGTAGCTTTCATAAGACTAGAACTTCACATTCCTCCTCCTCCTCTTCCTCCTCCTCCTCCTCCTCCTCCTCCTCCTCCTCCTCTTCTTTTGGATTTTTTTAAATTTACATTTCAAATGTTATTCCCTTTCCCGGTTTCCCAGACATAAGCCCCCTATCCCATCCCCCTCGCTTTCTTCTATAAGGGTGTTCCCCTCCCCATCCACCCCCCCCGCCGACATTCCCCTACACTGGGGGTCCAATTTTGGCAGGACCAAGGGCTTCTCCTTCCACTGGTGCCCAACAAGGCCATCCTGTGCTGCATATGCAGTTGGAGCCCTGGGTCAGTCCATGTATAGTCTTTGGGCAGTGACTTGTCCCTGGGAGCTCTGGTTGGTTGGCATTGTTGTTATTATGGGGTATCAAGCCCCTTCAGCTCTTTCAATGTTTTCTCTTATACCTCCAACAGGGTTCCCATTCTCAGTTCAGTGGTTTGCTGCTAGCATTCGCCTCTGTATTTGACATACTCTGGCTGTGTCTCTCAAGAGACAGCTATATACAGTTCCTGTCAGCATGCACTTCTTAGTTTCATACATCTTATCTAGTTTTGGTGGCTGTATATATATGGGGCACATATGGAGCAGGTTCTGAATGTCTGTTCCTTCAGTAGCTGCTCCAACCTCTGCCTCCATATCCCCTTCTATGAATATTTTTGTTCCTCCTTTTAAGAAGGAGTGCAGCATCCACACTTTGGTTATCCTTCTTTTTGTGCTTCATGTGGTCTGTGGATTGTATCTTGGGTAATTCAAGCTTTTGGGCTAATATCCACTTATCAGTGAGTGCATACCATGTGTGTTTTTCTGCGATTGGGTTACCTCACTCAGGATGATATTTTCTAGTTCAATCCATTTGCCTATGACTTTCATGATGTCATTGCTTTTTGATAGCTGAGTAGTACTCCATTGTGTAGATGTACCACATTTTCTGTATCCATTCCTCTGTTGAAGGGCATCTGGGTTCTTTCCAGCTTCTGGCTATTATAAATAAGGCTGCTATGAGCATGTGTCTTTGTTGTATGTTGGAGCATCTTTTGGGTATATGCCCAGGAAAGGTATAGCTGGGTCCTCAGGTAGTATAATGTCCAATTTTCTGAGGAACCACCAGACTGATTTCCAGAGTGGTTGTACCAGCCTACAATCCCAACAACAGTGGAGGAGTGTTCCTCTTTCTCCACATCCTCACCAGCATCTGTTGTCATCTGAGTCTTTTATCTTAGCCATTCTGACTGGTGTGAGGTGGAATCTCAAAGTTGTTTTGATTTGCATTTCCCTGATGACTAAGGATGTTGAGCATTTGATTTACATATGTACAATACATTAAAAAAGAGTTGAATAAAATGATCTTAAATTTTTATCAAGATACAGTAATCCATACCAATTAAAATATTTATGACTTGTTTTTTCATAGTCTAAAAGGAGATACAATAATCCATCTTTCTTTTCCTCATTTCCCCATATTCCCCTCTTATCCTTTAATCTCTGTTTTCCCTCCTCCCCCAGTAATCTGAGAGAAAGAGGAAGACAGAAAGAGACCCCTGACTCTAACCTCTTTTACTTTGTCCTCCCTGACCATAACCATTAGCACCTTCTCACCAAGCTCTCTAAACACAAACATCTGTGACCCACCAAATGACCAAACACAATCCACCCCACCTCTTGGGAATGGAGATATTCTGAAAATTGCTTCCTGTGGTCTCAGGGCAAAGGCATCTTCTGGGGGCCCTTTGAAATTGGGATTTTGGCCAAGGTCTAGGAGAGCTAGCTGTATCATTTGCTGATGAGACTCTTTGGGATGGGAAAATGCAGAGTTTAACTGAAGTCCTGCCTGAAACAGTCCGTGAGCCTGGACCATCTCAGCTAGCCATTTCCAAGTTGACCTGGATGCCAATTTTCAAGGAAAGAGTAACTGAGGCAGTCTGTGAGGCTGGATCATGTGGGCTACTTGCTTTGTTTTCATTATTGTCTTTTGCTCTGCGAACATACAAACCTTAAAAGGTAATAGCGTAGATACATTTCTGCATTAACATATAAATGAAATGTACAGAATTTATGCAGCATGCATAAACTAGCTAAAGATGATTTTCTGCTCTATGTTTGAGCAGGTGAAAGGCATCTATCAACTTTATAAGTCCATTTGGACTGTGTATCCAAGCTGTAATATAAATCTCATCCATGCTATAAGAAAGGCAGCATGGAAGTCATGAGGACCAGGTAGCCAAAAGGATTCCTTGGCTATGAGGAGATATTCACGTTTCAGGTAGCAGAATGTCTTCCCTGGTCAAATCTAATCTTTATACATTTGGATAGTATCCATATCTATTCATTCTATGTAGAAACATAAACAAAACCATGTCCCCACCACAAAATTATTACAGGCTTCCATTCTGATGTTAGTACATTCTTCTATCGCATTGGCTGATTTAATTCCACAGTTTTTTCCCCCTACAACCTAAGAAAATTAAGAGTGAACAAAGCATTATTTCATCTGTCCCTGGGTTTTTTTTTACTCTTCCTTTTTGTTTTATAACATTTCTTTTAAAGCATGATTAAATCTTTCTACAAATGCTTGTCCTATAGGATCGTGGGGGTATGTCAGTAATGCACTTTATATTATAATATTCAAAGAATTGCTTCCTCTTTATGGACACACACACAAGGGCATTATCAGTCTTAATTTGTGCAGGTATCCCCATTATTTCCAATAAGTGTGCAATTATAGAGCCACCATTTTCAGAACTCAAAGAAGTTGCCCATTAAAACCTGAATATGTATCAAGGTATGGAGCACAAACTTAAGTTTTCCAAATTCTGCAAAATAAAACATCCATCTGCCAGATTTCATTTCTTTTGGCGCCCCTCAGGTTATGGAGGTAAAGGAGTTTGGTTACACAGGGAACAAGTAGGACATTGTTTTAGAATTTCCTTGGCTTGTTGTCAAGTGATAGAAAATATTTTCTTTAAACCTTTACTGATAACATGGTGTTTCTCATAAAATTTTGAGGCTTCTAACACATTTGCTATTAATAATTGGTCAGGTTTCTCATTTCCTTGTGCTAATGGACCTGGTAATCCTGTCTGAGACCAAATATGTGAAATGGAACCTTGAGGGTTCTTTGGAAAGTCAGTTGTGTTGGATAGTCTTTTGCTGGGGCAAACATGTGAAAGAACATTTTGCTGAAGCAGACACAGGTGAAAGGATTCTTTGCTAATGACACGCATATATTGGTCTGCCTTACATTGTGTAGTTGAGCTCCATCTGTCAGGACTCTAGAGAGAGAAATCAAAATTCTCATTACATGTAAGAATCCTTGAATATTAGACTTTGAAAGCATAAAGGGGTCATGGAGAGCAGTTGAGGCTTGGCACTATGGTAATCCAGGTAAAGACACTGGTGAAAGTGTAGCTTTAGTTGCAGTAAAAGTTCAAAGATTAAAGGAATCATGGAGAAAAGTTGTGACTTGGAACCATGTGGCAGAATCAGAGTCTCTGAAATCAAGAGCCAAGAAGAGGCTATTGTGAAGATGCAACCTAGTTATAGCAGAGACTCACTCATTTTGGAGATGCCAGTACCGTGAGATAATCACGAAGGACAGCAGCGGGTGTGGAGCAGAGTTGGCCTGACTATGAGATCCATGTGGAGTAGACAGCTACATAAACTCTTAGGAGCCCAGTAGATTGTGAGTGAATCCCAGATGTCTGACACTGATCTGTGTACACTGTTGAACTTTAGCTTTGCTTGTGTCTGTCCCCTGATTTCTTGTAGTGAAAAAGTATCGATATGTTTTTATTTATTTTTATTTTATACTTTTATATTTTTTTATGTTTTATTTTTCAGGAGCCTACAGTTGGAAGACTTTGACTCTTTGAAAGAGACTGAACATTTAAAGGTGTTTGAATTTCAAAGACTGTGGGACTTTGAAAAGTTTAAATGTTTTATATTGTGCTATTGATATTAATACAAGATCTTAGGGATGAAAAAGTAAGGAAAGATTATAGCTTAATACATAATGTTTGTGTGTTACGTTGACAATGTGTTTATTGTGCTGATTGTTTTTGTCAACCTGACCCAAGCCTAGGTGTATTTAGGAAGAGCCTATCTGTTTTTCAAATGTATTTTTATTTGATGTACATTAGTATTTTGCCTGCATGTATGTCTGTGTGAGGTTGTCAGATCTCAGAGTTACAGACAGTTGTGAGCTGCCATGTGGATGCTGGGACTTGTTTTCCTCTAGAAAAACCAGTCAGTGCTTTTAACCATTGAGCCATATCTTCAGTCCCTGGAAGGGAGTATCTTAATTGTAAAAAATACCTCCATAAGACTGGCCTGTAGGCAACTCTGTGGTACATTTTCTTGATAATGTGGGTGAACAAATCTCACGGTAGCAGGGTGCCACCCTGGGTAGGTAGTCCTGAGTTGTATAAGAAAGCTGTGAAAACCATAAATTATCAGGCCAGTAAACATCATGGCCTCTGCTATAGCTCCTGCTTAGAGGTTCTCCTTTGAGTTTCTTCTTCCTTTGATAATGGACTGGGATGTAGAAGTATAAGTAGAAACAAACCTTTTACTCCTCAAGTTGCTC
Source organism: Rattus rattus (assembly GCF_011064425.1). Classification (NCBI taxonomy): domain Eukaryota; kingdom Metazoa; phylum Chordata; class Mammalia; order Rodentia; family Muridae; genus Rattus; species Rattus rattus. The sequence goes on from NC_046155.1 coordinate 23,343,054, forward strand.
ACAGAAATTGACACTCTACCTATGACAATGAACCACATGGTTAGTTCTTGTTCTTTCATTCTTAATCTACTAGTAGAGGGCATGAGCAGAAGGCTGGAATAGATGTGGTGTTGGACACTGGGTCTCTAACCCCCACTAAGTTCTTGCTGGGTTTGGTAGAACCCACCTTTACTCCCATAACCCTTCAGTCCTAGCTGTGGACTGAATCCAACTGCTGTATAAGATGTAAATAAAGTGCCTCAAAATACCTTGGTAGATAATGTATTTGTTAGCAAGCCTGGTAGCCTGAGTTGAATCTCCAGGACCAATATGACAAGAGGAGGAGGAGGAGAAGGAGGAGGAAGAGGAAGAGGAAGAGGAGGAGGAGAAGGAGGAGGAGGAGGAGGAGGAGGAGGAGGAGGAGGAGGAGGAGGAGGAGGGGAGGAGGAGGAGGAAATGGATTTCTGTAAGTTGTCCTCTGACTATCACATGTGCTCTGTCTCCTAGTGGCCTGGGTTTTGCAGTTTTTGACCTTTCTGAATTCCTGAGGAAGCTTTCAGGAGACAGGGTCAGGCACAGACAAGTCAATGTCAATCTCACTGAAATGCACATTGTATGGAGTGGGTGCTTTGGATGCTGGAATTAGAGCACAAATGATTTTATCTTTATTTAAAAACCAGGCATCCCATGGGGGTGGGAAGAGCATACAGATGCCGTTGTCTGGGCTTTTAGCTTATGAGAGTTTCCGCTTCCTCTCCCTCATCCTGGGTTTGGTATCCCCACCCTACTCTACATCCCTGAAAATGATATAATACTTATATAACTGAAAATGATAAAATACATTTTTATGGGAATTTTAAAAACTAGCTAAGACTTTTGGAGCCTTGTAAAGCCACATACCTAAAACACACAGCAGGCTGAATATTTTGGTTTTCATAATGATATTGTCATTCAATTTTTTCTTGTCTCCTGTTAAGTCTTTTTTTAAACTCTGTACATATGTAATGGAGAGTTACTTTTTAAGATATCCAAAGGGCTGTGAGCAACCCCATGGTGTCTACAGAGTAGGGCAGTGTGGAATTGTTAACGTTTGTGTTTTGTATCCTCATTTACATTCACCTTCTCTCTGGCCTTGCACTCCCGGGTCCTTCCTTTCCCTCATGAATGACCCTTTATGACTGATGCCCCCCTGAAGTCAGCTGATGAGCTTATCATAATTCACCCATGATGGAAACAGGTAAATTTCCTCGTTCGCTCTGAAGGCCAGAGGCATTACTCTATGATTATCTATTTTTGTAATCACCTACTGATTGGTGTTTCTTGTGGCAATAGGATCAGGGGCATCTAGATTAGAAACTTCACCTGTGAATGTAAAACTAAGCTCTTGCCTTACTCCTCTCCACAGCAGTTTTGGACAAATTTCCAGAGATCCACTCCTGGGACCTAAGCCTGCCTTCTGGTGTTTTCATAGCTGGCCTAAGGAGGGGACTGTGGTGAGGTTGCAGTGTCTGAACAGAATTGTTTCTCTGCCACTTCTGATTGGCTAGCCTCCTACTTCCATATGTACTGTATTTGTTTACAAACTGTAGGTAGATGTATAGTGTAAAGACTTGGTTTAATAAACCCAACCTCCCAAACCTGAAAAAAAAAAAAAAAAGAAGAAAAGAAAGCTCTCCATGACACATGTCAAAATGTCAAAAGAAAAAAGCAAAAGAAAATATTAAAAGTTGTAATAGAAACAGGCCAGCACAAACACATCAAACCTCTCAACAGAAACACTAAAAGCAAAGAAATAAAGAAATGATACATTCCAAACCCTGAAAGTAAATAAATTTTAACCAATACTTTTATACCCAGCAAAATTATCTATTAAAGTTAATGAAAAAATAAGGACATTTCAAGAAAGCACTAATTAAGTAATTCATTACCAACAATCCAGCATTAAAAAAGACACTTGAAGAATCCTAAGCAAACAGAAAGAAAAAAGATAGTCTTATTTAGGAAAGCACAAAAAAGTACATATTTCATGGGAGGAACAAATCATCATAGGAAAAAGAAACCTCATACTCAACATAGTAAACCAGCTGATACCTAATCCATTTGATCAGAAAAGCAACTAACAAAAAAACACAGATTGGGGCTGGGGATTTAGCTCAGTGGTAGAGCGCTTACCTAGGAAGCGCAAGGCCCTGGTTCGGTCCCCAGCTCCAAAAAAAAAAAAAAAAAAAAAAAAAAAAAAAAAAAAACACAGAAATTGGTAAGTCTGAGATGCTGCATTCTATTATTTCTAAGAATCAGACTTTCCAAGCAAATACACAAGCAGTTTGAGAGGATGGAAATCAATTTACTAAGCTATTGAAAGCTGAAACGAGGCTGGAATAGCTATTCCAATATAAAGTAGACCTCAGACCAAAACTAGTCAGAAAGATGAAGAAACAACTATAGTAAAAAAGAGAACAATTCATCAAGAAAATACAACAATTCTAAATATGTTCTGTTTAGAATTAAATACTAAAATAATAGAATAAAATAAAATATTACAATTCTTGACATTGGGGCTTCCAATTTCATAAAACAAGCATTATTGGACCTGGAATACAAATCCTGATTTAGTAATACTGATTGACTTTTATATGACACTCTGGTCAAAAAATAGATCATGCAGGCTAAAAATCAATAAAGAAACTGTAGGGTTAGTTGTACCCTAGATGAAATGAACTTAAAATCTACATGACATTAAACCCAAGAGCTATAGAATGTAAATTCTTTTCAGCAGCCGTTGAGATTACTCTAATATAGGTAATATTTTACCATGTGAAATATATACTAAAAATAAAAATGAATAAAATTTCTCGTCTCTTATCATATCGCAGTTGAAAGCATTAGCAAGAGAAACCAAACAAATATTTAAAGACTGAACAATTTACTCTTGGATCAATCCAAGCTATTGGATGAGCAGGCTATTGAAAAAACTCATAGAGGAAATTTAAAAATGCCTAAACTCAAATGACAAACCATCAGAATATAGCAAAAGCAGATCAAAAGGAAAGTTCATCATCATGAAGGGTTACATTTAAAAAAAACCAGATATTTTTTAAAAAATTAACCTTGAGATCTTAGAAATAAAAAAGCTAAAACAAACTCCAAAATTTAATAGGCAATGGTAAATAATTGAGAAGAGAGCAGAAATGATTGCAGAATTGAGGATAAACAAACAAATATGACAGTCAACACACAGCTGGTTCTAGGAAAAGATTAGAAATAGAAGAAAAGAGGTTGTGACGATTTGAATGATAAATGTCCCCAGTACTCTCAGGCATTTGAATCCCCAGTTGGTGGGTCTGTTTGGGTAGGCGCTGTCACTGGGGGCAACCTTTGAGAGTTTAGAGATCAACAGTCTTTAGTTGGCTTTCTGTGCTTTGTGCTCACTGTTCAGTAGGTGAGCCCTGAGCACCTGCCCCAGCCACCGTGCCAGCCACCATGCCAGCCACCATGCCAGCTACAAGCCTACCTGCTGCGTCTGCTCTGCCATCATGGGCTCTTAGCCTTTCGGAGACAAAGGCCCAACTCTTTGTTCTCTAAGTTTCCTTGGTCATGGTGTTTTTTTCACAGCAACAGATAAATAGTGAACACAGAGGGAGAAGGCCCAAACTAATAATTTAGAGATGAAAAGTGGGCATCAGAACAGATACTAATGAAATCCGACAATCATCAAGCAATACTTTGTGAAGTTATATTTTAAAAATACTTGGGAGCTGGAGCGGTGGCTCAGCAGTTAAGAGCACTGGCTGCTCTTCCAGAGGTCCTGAGTTCAATTCCCAGCAACCACATGGTGGCTCACAATCATCTGTAATGGGATCTGATGCCCTCTTCTGGTGTGTCTGAAGACAGCTACAGTGTACTTACTCATATAAATAAAATAAATAAATCTTAAAAAAAATACTTGGAAGATCTAGAAAAAAAAGTGGATAAGTTCCTAGACACATATGACCTACCAAAATCAAAGCAAGAAATATAAGCAACTTGAACACATTTATAAATAGCAATTGGTGGTATTGAAGTAATAATGAGTCCCGTAATGAACAGACGCTCATGATTAGACACTAGCACACTCTACCAAACCTTTGAAGAAATGACCATCATTGATATTTCCTATAAAGGAGAAATGACAGGAACACTTTGAAACTCAGTGTAAGAAACCAGTTTTACATTGGTAGCAAATCCAGATAAGGGCATAAGGGGGAAAACATATAGGTCAGTTTTAGAGACCAATGGCTGCCGTTCTTCCCTCAGTCATACACCACTACAGGGAATCTACGATAATCACAGTTGTCTTAGAGTTTCTTCTGTCAACCTAGAACAGCTAGACAAGTTCTTCTTGTCTCTTATTTCCTATTATTTACCCTCTACACTTACCTACGTCTCGTGATGACTTTGCCTTTGTTTTGATACTGCTCTGCTTTAGGATCGTTGTCTGTCTTTCTCCATCCAGTTTACTAGAAGGCTTTTTTAACTCTTCGTTCACATCTCACAAGTCTTCCACTCCCTTGGTGACCTCTGCTCTTCTTCCTCTCTTCCTTATCCATGTACAGAGAATATCTTGTGCAATGTATGGATGCATCACCTGTCAATTAAAAAGTCTATGGCCTATGTCTATGGAAATGTCCTAAAATTCATAGTCGCAACACTATTCTAGCTTTCCCCTCCTGGCTACTTTACCCTTCATGATTTTCTTTCTTCAAATTTGATCTCATACTTAGTCCTTATCCTTACCAACCCTATCTTTTCAGTATCAATCTAATAATTGCTAATTATACAACCTTACCCTTTCATAGTCAATTGAATATTTATTTGTACCCACTCTATTTTCCCTCATACACATAATCTTATTAACTGAAATATGGGTTAATATTATATAAATATAACAAGCCAGTGCTCTATATTATTTTTGGTTGTTTACTCTCTAACAGTTTTTGAAGTCTAAAGGGCCACTGTTATTTTTTATTTTATAAATTTTAAATTTTTATTAAACTCATTAAACACAAAATATTTATTTTGTTAATTTCAATCATGTATCTCTGTGTGGGTATGCATATGTCAGTGCGGGTGCTGACAGAAGCCAGAGATATTGAATCCTCTCGGAGATGGGACTACTCGCAGTACTGATCTGTCTGATATGTCTGATAGGAAGCTAACTCAGGTCTGGTTAAGAGCAGCAAGTCTCTTAACTGCTAAGCCATCCTTTCAGCCACCACTAGTTGTAGACCTTTGCATAGCTCCCTCAGTTAATATCCTCCTTGGAATAATCTCACACTTATACCAGGCACTTGAACTCCAAGTGTAAGAGATTATTCCTTTGAACTACATAGATGAAAATCTCAGACAGATAATTGAGAAGAGTATAAATATGCTCAAAGATACCTACAGCTGAATGAAATAAGGAAAATAATGCAAGATGTGGAAGAAAAATTCAACAAAGAGAAATACCAAAGAAACCCAATAAGTGAAATAAAAAGCTCGTAGGAAAATCTCAGCAATAGAATGGATGAGGAGAGGACAAAATATCTGAGCTTGAAGGTGGAGGAACTTGAAAGATTAAAGAAGAACAAAAATAACAGAGCATCCAGTTTCCAAGGTCTATGGGGAGAGTTGCTAGTAAAGACACAGAAATTTAGCATGCCAAGATCAGAAAAGAATCTTCCTTCATCGTGCTATAATTAAGCACAAAATATATGGTGCAAAGGAAATGTATTAAAAGTGGCAAGAGAGAAACATGAAGTCACATACAGAGAAAGCCATTATAAGAGCAGGTTATTAAACTGAAACTTTAAAAGACAGGAGGGCCTAGACAGAAGGGACTCAAGTTGTGAAAGACAGCTGCTAATGAAGATCAGCAAAGCCCTCTATGATGATTGAAGGAAAAATGTTTCCATGGTAATTAATTAATGATCACTGAGTTTGCTTATGGAAAATAGTTGAAGGAATCTATGGTGCCAAAGTAACACCCAGCAGAGCACTGGCCCTAAAACAGACGCGTGATCAATGGAATATATAGAAGACTAAAATCTACACAGCTATAGCCAGTTACATTTAGACAAAGATATATATAAAAAATATGATGTTGGAGAAGAGGTAGTTTTTTTCAACAGACAGTGCAGGGGAAGCTAGTTATCTACATGTACAAGAATAAACTACATCCTCTGTACAGAGATCAATTCCAAATGCAACACCTAAAATCCTGAAACTGTTAAAGGAAACATTTTAAGATATAGGCATCAGCATGGGTTTTTGAAAAGGATTCTACTAGGTAAGGAAGTAATTCCAAAAATGGATAAATGAGAACCAATCAGCCGAGTCAAGAGATTGCCTACAGAGCAGGAGAAGACTTTCTCAACTATACTGCTGACTGGGAGTTAAAATCTAGCATCTATAAAGAACTAAAAAAGCTAAGCACCCCAGACAAAACAAAGAACACTTTAAATTAAAACCCCAAATCATCCCAACAAAGGAAGGGCGTACATTGAACACGTGATTCTCAAAGAAGAAATACAAATGGCCAATAAATATTTTAAGAAAGTGTTCGACACCCTTACCCATTAGGAAAATGAAAATGAGAGCTGCCTGCAGATACTACCTCACTCTAGTCTGAACAACTGTCATGAAGAAAATAGATGGGAACAAATGCTCATCCCATACCTTGGCTCTTGTGAATAGTGCAGCAGTTGGCGTGACCTGGGAGCATCTCTACGGTAAGGTGGTTCTTACTTTGTTTTCTTGAGCTGTCTGCCTTAGAGGGGGATGGCTTGATCCTATGGCAGGTATGTTTTATGTTTTTGAGAAACCTCTAGAGTCATTTCCAAAGAGGCTCTATCAGTTACCCTTTCCTTACTTCCTTGCCAGCACTTGTCATTTATTATGCAGAAGTTCATTTTCTCCTTCCACTGTGCGGGTTCTCAGGGCTGAATTCAGGTCATCGGAATTGGCTGCAAGCCCCTTAACCTCCTGAGCCACATCATCAGCCTCGAAGTTTTAATTTTATCAGTTATTACCATTTTCTCCTCCTTTTTGCCCCTCCAGACTCCCCAGTTTTCAAGTCGATAACCTTTTCTTTCATTGTTACTTACATATGTATTCATGTACAATATAACACAATATAACACCATTAAATACAACCTGCTAGATTTGTTTTGTTGTTGTTGTTGTTGTTTGTATATATATATATTCAGGGCTGATCAATAACCAAGAGGGCTCATCTTTGGGAGAGGTTGTTTCTCCCTTTCTCAGCGGTCATTAGCTGCCTGTAGTCTTTGTCTAGGTGTGGAACCTGCAATAGCTTTGCTCCATTCCACATCTGCACATCTATGGATATTGCTGTTACCCCTGTCTTATTTATTCAGCCATTTCTAGGGGAGAGTTTCCTCATAAAATTTGTGCTAATATCCTGGCTCTTAGAATCTTTCTACCCTCTCTTCCACAACCTTCCCTGACAGGAGCTGTGATGTAGGTGTATCTGCTGGGGCTGGGCTCTCCATGATCCCTTGACCTCTGTATCAGGCTGTGGTTTTCTGTTGTGGTTTCTGCTTGCTGTAAAGAGAGTCTTATTTGGAGAGCAGTGGTAGCTGTATTATCTATGGGTGTAAGGATAAGATTTAGAATACAGTAAGGAAATGTGTTGGTCTAGCCAAGTAGTGGCAGTACAGTCTTTTCCAAGGCCCGTGATCTCACTAGCCCCAGGAAGGTGGCTAGGTTTCCATTTCCAGGCATAATTTTCTTCCTGATTTTAGGTGTTAAGGTCAATCACACAGCTATTGGTTGCCGTCAACATTTGGGTGCCACTTATTTTACCTTATCCTTTCTAATTAAATAAAGACATTTTTATTTTCATGCTGGGAATTAAGCCCAGAGGGTTGTGAATCCTAGAAGAGCTGGCTCTAACTCATGCTTGCTTTGGCATCACATGTACAAACATTGGAACCATACAGAGAACACTAGCATGGCCCCCACACAAGAATAATATGCAAATTAATTCATGAAGTGGTCCATATTTTTTCCAACAATATTTTTATTGATTATTTGGGAATTTCATATAATGCCCCTTATCATGCTCGCTCCCCATTCCTCCCAGGTCCACCTCCTATTCTTGTGACCACACTCAAACACACTAGGTCTAATTTGTGTTATACTTAGTTATATATTCATTAGAGTATGGTCAAGCTCCCGGTGGCCAGCTCCTTAAAGATAGCTGAGTCCATCCCCACGTCTCCCACCCCATCTTGGCCAGAAGCTGTCAACTGGGAAGACCTACACTTCAGCGTGCTTATCACGAATTTTAAGGACTCTCTTTAATGGGTTCCTGTCTAGACTCAACCTCCCCCACTCCCGTGGGGTGGGGGGAGGGGGAGAGGTTTCCACAGAAGCCTTCAATGAGTCTCATTCTCAATTTTGAGTCTTCAGTCATTCATATCACTGCAGAAGTATCATCCCCGACTACAACAACCACCAGCAGCAAGGATCACAGACGTCAACTTGGCTTCGGGCAGCAGCACAGACCACAGACACCAACATGTCCTCTGGAGGCAGCAGAGACCATGGAGGTCTTTTGAGAACCCTTAATCCAGAAAATGAACCTTCTTTCAACTCGTACGTGTGTCTTGTTTTTGCTCAGAGCCAGGATAATCACGTGATCGAGGAGCCTGTTGTGGGGATTGGGGTGGAGAGCCCACGTGAGGTCCAGGCTACTGAACACCCCTCTGCCGGCCCTACTTTGGCATGTAAGGGTCTGAAAAATCACTGAAGGAAGACCCCAGACTCAGAGTATGCAAAGACAAAGAGCGTTTACTCTGCACAAACATCCATCTTTGGGACGGGGGCGGGGGGGGTGTAAACCATTCTCCAAGATGACGATCTCAAACAAAGAGGAACTCTCTACAAGCTTGGATAATCTAAAACTTCACTGATGGGTGCTAGGGAGTCACAGGCGGTCAGTGGTCTGCGTTCCTACGCCAATGACGTTTACCCATAGGATGGGATAGGGCTGCCCGGTGCAGATGGCCCATCCTGAGAGAAGACATTTCCCCATTTTGGTGTTTATTCCCAGGCTATTGATTTTTCTAAGGGGGGTGGGGGTTATGACCTTGTTCCTGGGTTTTATGCTGTGTTCCTGGAGGTAGTGTCTTATGGTCTAGTTTCTGGGACACATAATCTGTTCCTGGAGCTGGTGCCTTACAGTCCCCCCCCACGCCCCCAAAATCAGGCCTGGTCCTTAAATGGAGACAAGTGGGATCCTTAAGTGGAGACAAATAGGGTTTATGTCGTCCTTTCAGACAAGCTCATTTGTCCCCCTCACTCCCACCCCCATACCTGTTGCTGATCCCACCAAGTCTCTACTTTGGTAAGTCTTCTACCTCTCTCCATCAGTCAGGCCATTGGTTCGGCCCTCCTTCCTACCTCCCCATCAAACATTCATCCATCAAAGTGGCGTTCAAATTGCTGTGTCATCCAGTGTATTTTTTTTTTTCCCAAACAGCTTTACATACAAATACTGCAATGAGCCATTGGTCTGGTTCAATCAGGTTCCTGGTTTCTAAAGCACCACAAACACTGGGTGACTGCTGAGACTCGGCTCGAATGTCCTGCTGTGGTACAGGGTCAGGGTCTTCTTGTGGCTGAGCAGAGGGTTAGGAGGCAGGATCCACATGAGTTCCAGGTGACTGGAATCTTCTTGCTGTTGGTAACTGCCCCTGCCCGCTCACCTAGCAAGCAGGCATCAAGTCAGCCCCGAGCTGTAGTCCCCCTGGCAGGGTGAGCACTGCAAAGTGCTATACTTGTGGCCAAGTTTCTAGCTCCCCTTCTTGGCAGTTCCCCTCTGCTATCTTCCCCCCACCCAATGGGATCACTTTTGAAAGCATTTTCTTATATGACCTGCCCCCCCCCCCTTTTCTTAAGTTGTTCTGGAAATATTGAGCACTCTGTAGACTTATCTCCCCTCAAAGCCTTTCTGGGTATCTTGGGCTCCTCAGGGGGCTGCTTAGTCCTGCAGAGGCTGGCAGCCACTGCCGTTTGGAATCCAAGATCCTTTGTGAGTGTTTCATAGTTCATAGGCATTTCAGTTGGGTAGGAATGCTTAATTGCCTCCTCCCTTGGCAGCTTGCACGGCATTTTCTAGTACCACGAATACTAGATCATAGTAAAGGGACTTTCAGGTGTCCGTCTGTGTGTATGTATGCCACATACGTACAGGTGTGTGTGGAGGTGATGCTTCAAGGAGGTGGTGCTACAGGTGGTGGTGAGTCACCTGACATGGGTGCTGGAACAGAACCCAAGTCCTCTGGGAAGATAGCAAATGGTTTTAACTACTGAACCATCCCAGTGTGCCCCTGGCATTTAATTCTTACCATGTTTCTTTTTTTTTTAACATTTTAAATAAGTGACATATTAATATGTCAATAGGTACACATTGTAAAATATGTTCTGGTATCCCTTTCCCTGTTCCACCTCATTTCTACCCCTCATCTCTTCTTGACATATTTTATTAAAATATTTCAATTAGATTAATTAATTAAGAGTGTATGTGCTTTTGTGCATACACACGTAAGTGTAGGCTTGGTCTTTTCAAAACCTTCTTTTAATAAGGGTTCTTAAATGCTTTAACCGCCCTTCTAGCCCACTATCCGTGAGAGGGAAGGTGGATGAGAGCAAAAGAGGATGTGGATCTATTTAGAATTAGTTCTTCAGAGCAAACACAATCTGCATCATCAGGATATCAGTAGCTCAGGTCACACACGTCAGCAGCAGTGGCTCCACCCACTAGGAAACATCATTCACAAGTCAGGAATGGCAGGTGGGTCCAGAAGAAACCACAAGGCTCTGCCAATCAGCGGAAGGTGAGAAGCTGCCAGAACACCACAAGACTTTTTTTTTTGGTGTGTTTCTCTCTATAAAATCACCACAAACAATGACCAACAAAGAATGGTAAGGCGTACCAATACCACCCAGCATCTTCATCAAAGACCAGCAACAGCAAAGCCCAATGATGACCGGTAAATTATGGCAAGCATACCAATACCATCCAGCATCGCCCACTATCCATTGGGCTATATTTGTATCCTTTCCAAACATCATGTGTTCTCTCGAGCATGCGCTCTAGCAAAACATCATACGACCTTTTTCCAGACTCCAAAAAATCCCACCACGTGTCTGTTCTTACAAACCATCCTCCCATGTGTCTGCTTCGGCAGAAACATCCTCTCATAAGACAGTTTCCAGAGAAACATCACATGACAAAACCAAGTCTCCAAAGAAACCATCATCAATTTCTACTTCCCTTGGGCACACTCGTGTGGAGGTCAGCGCTGTTCTCTTCTTCCACCATGTGGGTTTTAGGAATCAAGCTCTGTCCTTCAGGCTTAACGGTGAGCATCTTTATCTGATTAGTCATCTAACTGTCCCTCTTGCCTTACTTAAAAACTGTCTTTTGGTTGAGTTCGAATCCATTGCATAGTTTACAATGTGTAACACATGGTGATTTATGAGGTGTTAGAAGAGGGGCTAATGGGGGACAGAAATATCCAGATAAAAAGTAATATCCAATCAAAAGAACTGATGAAATTATTATAGACTTCCAAGACAACCTTTTATACTCCTTCTGGTATTTGGAACCCACGTGCACATTTGTGCTAAACTAAGTGCTTTTCTTGAACACTTAGATAAGCCAGAAATAGCTCACAAAAACTAAATTAGGTGATACATTTTTAAAAAGATGGATCTGTAAAGAAGTCTAACTTACCATAAGCCTTTTGAGGAATTCCTGTACAATTCAGGAGAACCACAGTCAATGACTTCTGTGGGAAGGAAGAGAAGACCCTGCCTCGCTGCTGGTTAAAGAAAAGAATGGTGGCCTGGCAGGATTCTATGGCTGCTTTATCCTTAAGATGGCACTCTAAGCTCACGCTTCCCTTATACAGAAAGAGACACAAAAATAACTGAATTTTACTAATTCCTTATCACATAAACTGGGAAGACTCTTGTGTCCGAAACCAAATGTGTCCGTATTCTTGTATGTCTGACCTTGTTGTTGAGAATTTTGGGAGCCTTTGTTTAGAGACCAAGTTTTACACAGCAGGGGCCAGCCTTGAATTCCTCACAGAGCCAAGGGTGACTTTGAATTTCTGATTCTCTTCCCCCCAGCCCTACCAGTGCTGTGATAGCAGGGACGTGTTACTTCGTCTTATCTATTATGGTTTGTTATTCTTCAGAGTAACTACTTTATCTCACTTTGCAAAGGACGGAAAAGGAACCAGAGGGTAAAAAAAAGACTCGCTGTCAGTTCTAGTTTGTAATCAGCCAAATCAGAATTTGAATAGAGGCAGCCAGAATCCATGAGCAGGGGGCCTAATTTCTGGGATGTGCTACATCTTTATAGAGATCCACATGCCAGGAATCCAGTAGTACTAGAGAACTTATTAGTTATGAAAACTCACTTTCCCCCAGTTCTGGTTGTATGAGGAAACAAGGGGAGGAGACCTTAAGGAACCCAAGTCTTATCCCTCCAAGAGTAGGGCAAGAGAGCATCCAGACCTGTGGAATGCTACACCATGGATCTTGACTGTCAGATGCTGCTCCTAGGTTTTCCCATGGACTCTGAGCACATGGCCACATCGTATTTCTTGTGCTGGCTGTCTTGCTTCCCATGCTCTTCACTAATCGGCGCATGTCTTGGCAACCTCCATGCTTGCTGAGATGCCCAGAGCACGGGTATCTTAAGAATGCATCTCTGAACTCTGGTCTTCCATGTTAAGCCAGCCCTCACATCAGAAGTACTGTTTTTCTCCATCTCTGCGCCATTCCTCCTTTCTCTACACAAATAGCCTCCGCTGCAGATGGTGAATCATACGAGGGAAGGCAGTCTGCGGGGAAAGCTGTCTCTATTCCAAGAGCTTGGGTGTTTAGGTGCTGCCGAGAACTGGAGTAAATGCAGAGACCGGGATTAAAGTTTGAGTAGCACCTAGCGAGACTAGTGTGCCTTCCCGACGGGCATTGCAAAAGCTGGGGAAACTACGCTGTGCTTACCATCTGCCTCTATTTTCATCCACATGGAATTAGTCAAAAGGGACGCTAAGGGCCACCTGCAAAGGAAAGTGAAGCAAGAAACAGCGGAAACGACGGGGAGGTGACTCACTCGGCTCACTTTCTACCTCCTCCACTCTAAAAAGGACACTAAAAATGGCAGGTCGTTTCTTAGCAACTGTCAGTAATAATCACCTCTTTCCTTGCTGCTGGAAAATTCTACTCTAAGCCACTGAGCCCTCTCTCCAACCCACTAACCTCTTTTTGTTTGTCCCCAGACAGGGTCTCTCCCTGAACCTGGAGCTCATCAAGGTGCCACCACATCAAACTTTCCGACAAGGTGCCTGGGGATCCTAACTGAGGCCCTAGTGGTGGCATGGCGGCATTTTGCTGACTGAGCCATCTGCTTAATTTCCTTAGCCCCATCTTGGAGCTATTTGTATAGCCAATAAACCCAGAAGAGGGAAACGAAGAACCTTTGGCAAGTCTATGATACATATTGCTGACGGATTGAGGGAGGAGCTGGCAGGCCGAGGAGGGTGTTTAAGAAAGATTAGAACACAAGATGGGCAACGCAGTCGGCTGGGTTTCAAACCCGGGCCTTGCACTGACCGCTGATCTTGAGCAACTTCAATGGCCTCAGGTAGAAGACGAAACTGCTGCCAGGGTCGGCCACGTGGGTTTCCGTCAGGATTAAATAAGTAAATACCCGTAAAGACATCTTTGCCCTGTCTCTGGAAACAGTGGGTCTTCAAACAGTGTTAGCTGGGATGATTCCATAAGACTTTATGTCACCGCCAAGGACGCCAGAGAAATACTTTATTCATCTGTCACTCGGCACGAACACCTCACTATGCACTCAGGTATGTGTGGATGAAGAGTGCTCCTTCCTTCGCTCGGCAAATGTAACGTAGTTACAGGTGGGAGCGATGCTGTGAGGGATTTATGATACCTAATGTATATCAAACTCCAATCGCACCTCTGTGTCTAATTAATCGCCATAGGAAAAATTTCACTAATAAAATCCTGTCTTATTACATAGTGAATTTAATTTTTCCTCTATAAACCTAGGGATGTTGATTTCGTATGAATATTTTTATTTTGTAAGTAGTGTGGCATGCTGAGAGACCTGATGCCCTTCACAGATGTGGCAGGTGGACTTACAGCCTTGCAGAGCTAAGACGTTGTCCTTTACCTGCCACCGCTCCAGAGCTTCGCAATCCTAAGTAACTTTCTGCCTTCTCATATTCGGCTGTTTCACTGTGTTCTGTCTTCATGGTGCCCGGGTTCTAAAGCCCAGGCCCTGCTCTGTTCATCAAGAGCTATATCACTGACCTACATCCCCAGTACTGACACTCAGCTTTCACGCCTGGGAAAAATGCTACTAACATTTCCATTTCCGAGATGAGGGAGGGAGTAAACGCATTTGCTCATTCGGTTTTGTTTCTGGGCACCAAGAACATAAAAGTAACAACAGATCCTGTGTCCTGGGTTGGTGACATGGCTCAGTACATACAGGTACTTGCAGATAAACCTGACAAATCAAGTTCAGTCACGTGGTAGGTAGGAGAGAAATGATCCTCTCCTCCTCCCCCATTAATTTGTTTACTTCTTCACTTTACAGCCTGATCGCAGCCCCCCTCCCTCTTCTCCTCCCAGTCCCACCACAACATCCTCCTCTCTTATTCCCCCTTCCTCTTCTCTTCAGGGAAGTGCAGTCCCAACCCCCATGGGTCACAGCAGGACTAAGTGCTCCTCTCCCACAGACAAAGCAGCCGGGCTATGGGAAAGGCATCCAAGACTCACAACAGAGCCAGAGACAGGCCCCTGCTCTAACTGTGAAGGGGACCCACATGAAGAGCAAAACTGCTACATATATGTAAAGGGCCTAGGTCCAGCCCATGCATAGTCTGTGTTTGGTGGTGTAGTCTCTGTGAGCCCCTATGGGCCCAGATTAGTTTACTCTGAAGGTCTTCTGTGGTCTCCTTGACCCCTCTGGATCCCTCATCCTCCCCCCACCCCCACTCTTCCACAAGCCTTGTCAAGCTCTGCCTGTTGTTTGGCTGTGGGTCTCTGCATCCGTTTCCACCTGCTGCTGGATGAATCCGCTCAGAGAACTGACCCTGAAGTGAAAGCCTGAACCACTCACACTATGACACGCGTGTGCTGCTCCCCAACAAATACACTTAATTTTAAAAGCTAAAGGAAAAGTCAGGTCTTTACAGTTTAATTCTAGAGATAAATTTTAGGGAAACTGAGATTATTACGGGAAATGAAGTAATCTTTAAATATTAATTATTATGTGAAAGTACGTAGTAATGTCATTGGTGGCTTAAAACATTTAATTAAGGCAGAATAGAGCTTCAAAGTAGAGTTTGCGATTATGTAATGGTTATGTTCTGATAAAGACAAATAATGTAGTGATGAGTTTATTGCTAAGGAAAGGATTTTCAAATGATCTTTTATTGGGTAATTTTGAAGTTTTAGACAGCTGATTAGCCACACAATTGCACACATATAAACTCTCTAAATAAATCAATAGAAAACCATACTTTAGCAAATGTGGTGGAACTCATACTACTAAAAACTTCACTAAAACTATTTATGATAAAAATCAGTCAAATTGCTTAACACATTTATAAAAATTGTTGGGTGTATGTACATTAAAAAAAAAAGTCAAGCTTGCCTTGTTGAAAAGGTGCATTTCTGTCCAGGTGCTCCTGGCGACTGTCCAAGGCAGTTCAAAGGGAGAAGAAGGAAGACGGCGGCAAGGCCTTGCAAGGCAGCATGAGTTAGTACAGACCTACCCTGGGGCTCTACGAAAACACCTTTCTCTTACCTCTGGTGAAATAGTAAAGACTTGTCGCTCTCTGTGCGAAACAAGTATACAAATGTGACCTCATTTCCAGAAGAACTTGTTACCATAAAACACTGCATTCATTTTGCAGGCATTACTGACCTTGCATTATTAAGAAAACTTTTCATTCTTGAAACTCAAAAGGAAAACCACCAACACCTCATCTACCAGTACATTCACTGAATGCAGACTAATAAGCACACTCATTCTGACTGTGCCCTTTATACTGTAAAGTGACGGTAACACAGTACATTTGTATTTCAACTGGCACCAACATTAAGAGGAAGTGGTTTGTGTAAACCCGACAGCCTGTACTTCTAGTAACAGTTGTCAGATGTGCAGGGGGGAACAGAAGGAAGCCCTGAGTCAATATACAGAGACACAGTTTCCAAAAGTAATGAAAGAGGGCCTTCTGAAGTCAGTTCAACTTATGCAATCCTTAAGACTATCCACTATCCGTTTCTTCTGTTTTCGCTGTGACTGAAGAGAGGTACAGCTTTTCTCTTCTTACTCCAAGTTAGATAATTTCTTAATAGTCAATTTCATTTAAGTCTTCAGAATATCCTGAGGATTGTTGACTTGTATCTTCCATTTCTGTCAGAAAAGACAGACAATAGTTATTACCTCTCAGAAAAGATAATTTTGAATTGTTATAGCGTGAAACTATATTATAAAATCCCCTTTCCAACCAAGCTATGTAATTGGGGAAAATATTACCTTCACATGGTCCTGCCTGAAATTTAACATCATCAATGGCAATATCACTTCTTATCGACACTCCCCGAATAGCTTCAAAAATTATCTGAAAAAGAATGAAGTTTGAATTTAGAAAGGAGATGATACAACTGTGTTGGCCAGGAAGATCTTTGTGGGTTTGGAAGTTTTGATAACTGCTGGGGCTAACTTGAAAGAAAAGGACACAAAATTACAAATTCAAGCCTGGTTCTTATAGTCTCTGCCACTTGAGGCTATGGTGAGAGGATTGCTGTAAATTCCAGGCAGTGTAGACCAGGGCAGCCTGGTCTACGTGGCACATTTGAAGCCAGCCAGGGAAACATAGTGAGGCCCAGTCTCTAAAATCAAATCAAATCAAATGAAATCAGGCAACAATAACTAAAAGAAAATTACAAATTCAAATTAGACTATTTGGAATTTAAATCTTCCACAGTGAAGGGTGATGCCTAGGTGACTCTTCTGGCCACTTTATGCAGTTCACCAGAGGTGCTTAACCAGGAGCACTTCCTAGTGACCTAACATTTCTGAGAACTTAGAATACTCTATGACTAGCATTGCCCAGTGTCTTTAGGCTGGACTCTTCAGTTTCTTTAGGCTTCTGCTGAATTTACCTTTGGGGCTGGCATGAGGTGGAAAAGTTTAATAATTAAATTGACCAAAAGATAGAGAGTCACTTATGTTCAATATCATAACACCAAAGATATTCAATACCATACTCCAATGAAATTGGTGAGGGGGCTCTGTTTCATGAGTCTTTGAAGAAAACAATGAATCAAATATTCTTGATCTAGAACAATCGATCATTGGCTCCAAGGATGTTGCTGTTGCAATAATGGCTAATAAGTGACTGAATCCTCCAGAGAGGCTTGTGGGTAATGGCAACTGTCCAGAAGACAATTACTCCACCTGTGTCATTAGATTAGTTTAAGCTTTAGATTAAAATAAAAAAAAACCAAGTTAATTTTATTAAAGCTACACCAAATTAAGTATATAAATAGAAAAATTAATAAGTTTATGTAATTATCTTGAAATTAATGAAACTTTAATAATAGACATGTAACAAAATATGGTCAAGAAAACTTTCTAAGGACATAACATGTAATGGTTAATTTTAAACACGAACTTTTCTCAGCTCAGGGGCATCAAGGTGGTTACAAGGGATTATTTCTGGGCATTTCTGTGGAGGACTTTCTGTAGGAGATTGGCGTTTGAAGCAGTGGCCCAGGTTAGGCTTTGCAGCCTTTATTCATTACAGGTAGAGGCAGAGAAAGAGTGGGTTCTCTCCCTTTTGGAACTGGGTATCTATCACTCCCAGCTGCTGGGCACTAAATGCTAGGCTCTGGGACTTTTGATCTCCAAGATTCATATAAGCTGAGGCTTCAGGGTTTCCTGAAGGTTGGACCATTATTTCCTGTTTTCAGATATAGACAGAGCTGTGTTACAGCTTTCCTGGTTCCCCAGATTGAGGATTACATGTCATGGAGATTCTTAACCCATTTCTAAATCCTTCTCTTCCCCTCAGATCTGTCCATCTGTCTGTCCATCCTTCCAGAGTTCTATTCCTCTAGATAACTCTAATTTAGATACAACCCTAAATAAGAATCAAAATAAAGGACAAGAAAAGGGGGTAAAATGTTTTAATGTATCTGCATAGGACAATATATGTGTGCAATTAATAAACATTTCAGTTTTCTGAACACCAACAACAATCTGGTTTTTGGATTTAAATTACTATAATAGACAAATTCTGATGGAGTGATATCCTGAATAATCTGTGTTTTGGCCCAACTCTGGACTTTATAAATATATTATGAATTTCTTTAATATTTGAGTGACAATAAAGTGATATACCTGTGGTTTCTCTATTGTGATTGTAGATATATGGTAGCAAATCTTTTTTTTTCATTTATGTACAAGATTATTCTGGCTTGTCTTTCAGTTTTAAGTCTAACTAACCCTATCCTGCAGCAACCAATAAACAGATATTTAGTTATAGAACAACTACAGTAAATACGGGGTTAAATTAGATATGTTATTAGTCCCCAAACTGGAATCCAAGTGTATTTGCAAGGGTGCTGGAGGATAGTTTGAAATTTCAGATAAAAATATTCAGCGTTCAGCAATCCTGTGGAAACTACTAGTTGAAAGTCATTCAAAGAGTCAACATTAGATGGGCCTACATTCCTTTTGATAACGTCATTAGACAGTTGAGGTTTTGGTAGCGGCTATAATAAAAATCAAATATCATATAAAATTCTGTGCAGAACTTTAGTGAAGGTAGCATATGTAGACTGGTCTAACTTTCACAAGATCTGAAGCTGTGGCTGACTGGTTTGTGTATTACCCAATAGGTGTGTGTGTGTGTGTGTGTGTGTGTGTGTGTGTGTGTGTGTGTGTGTGTGTGTACCTGTGTCTATATGTGAAAAGTCTACTAAGCATTAGGATATAACTTTTTTCTTTAAGATTCATTTATTTTATTTATATGAGTACACTGTTATTATCTTCAGACACACCAGAAGAGGGCATCAGTTCTGATTACAGATGGTCGTGAGCCATGTGGTTGTTAGGCATTGAACTCAGGACCTCTGGAAGAGCAGTCAGTGCTCTTAACTGCTGAGCCATCTCTCCAGCCCAGGATATAACTTTTCTTAAGTTATTTGGTCCTGAAGACTTAGGAAAATGGGACTGATAGCTACTTCTTTTGGTCAAGAAAAACCAGGTCAAAGTTACCAAGACTAAGGCACTTCATAAGACAATGAAGTAGAGGTAGGCATGGTGGTTTAATACCCCCAAATCACAGCGTTGGAAAGCTAAGAAAGGATCATGAGCTCAAGCTTAGTCTTGGCTGTATCTCAGAAGGGATGCAAAGCAAGGTCCTGTAGGCTTCTGATGACTTCTTACTGTGGCTTCCTAACCAACCTGGTGCTCTTGACATGACCTGTGTTAGAGGCCCAAGTATCCCGCCTCCTGCAGTGCTGTGCTTTCCAGAAGCTGCCAGAGCTATGGCCTTAAGAGCCCATCATTACCCTAAATCCACCTGACTGGTTCCTACTGCTCTTAGAATAATTTCAAAACGTTTACCATGCCCTGTAAAGCGTTGCAAAAGTTATCCCACACTCCTTTGGCTTTATCACCCAATCATCTTTATCTCTGCTCTCCCTCTCCAATTAATACTATTTTCATTAGGCAAACCATCCTTCTATATCTTTAAAGGTTCAGCATGACATTTCAATATATGTTAATAACACGCAAGGATTAAATCAGGCAGGTCATTTTTGGCTTATCATTTTCTGGTGATGAGACGTTTAAATGTACTTGCCTGGTCATTTTGAAATCTATGCTACATTGTCGTTGACTGGAGTCACTCTGTTGCGCCACAGATCTTTTGTCCAGCTCCAACATCATGGGCTCTGGCCAACAACTTATCATTCCATCACTTTCCCTGCCACATCCAGGTCAGCTATCCTTTATTCAACTCCGTTTCTGTCTGTTCAAGCTGATTTGTTTGTATTGGCATTGGTATTATATTGATGTGTTTTAGATTATGGCTTAAAGTGTTTTCATTGGTGTGTATGCCTGTGTGTGTCTATGCCATGAGTGGTGTGCGGTGTGCAAGCGTGTCTGCGCGCGCGCGCGCGCGCGTGTGTGTGTGTGTGTGTGTGTGTGTGTGTGTGTGTGTGTGTGTGTGTGTGAGTATGGAAGCTAGGAGAGGGTGTCAGATCCTTACTGGAGTTGTGGGAGGTTGTAGAACCACCCAACAAGGGTGCCAGAAGCAAGCTTAGGTTCTCTGGAGGACATAAAATGCTCTTAACTGCCGAGCCATCTCTCCCGTCCTCTGCTATTAGTGGTTTTTTTTTTTTTTTTTTTCGGAGCTGGGGACCGAACCCAGGGCCTTGTGCTTGCTAGGCAAGTGCTCTACCACTGAGCTAAATCCCCAACCCCGTTTTTTTTTTTTTTTTTAAAATCACTCTCCCACAAAAATATAAGCTCCCAAAATGAAGAGTTCCACATTATATTGCAGAAATTTAGCATATATGACATGCCTGTCATCAATAAATATTTATTAAAATGAGATATTTTATATTAAATATGTAAGAACTGAATCTGGATGCCTGATACAGCTATTGAGAATATCAGTTCTGCCACGGTGGTGAGAATTAGATTCCAGGGAAACCCAGAAAGAAGATGGAGTTTTTAAAAACGGTGAAACATTTTTTAAATAGTTTGGTACATTCAAATTTACAAAAACCCTTTCACACACACAATCTCATTTAATGGCCACCTTTACTCAGCTGGTGACCGAATGATGGGAATTATTAACCTGTTCTGTAGATGTAGACACAATCCCAGAGCAGATAAGGTTTGTCCAAGGCCTCTTGATGCTTGTGACTCTAAGGGAATGAGGAGAGTCTGGAAGTTTTGTGGGGCAGCAGGCAGTGTAGAACTGCGGTCATGGAAACAGACTTCAGTACTGGGCAGACCGGGGTGTGAGCTATCCGCTTTTCTCTATCTATAAAGTGGAGCTATGGCATTAATTGGAATAACTTATATAGAGCTCTTAGCAGTGTAAGTACCCGCTGCATTTCAGATGGCCAGGCTAAGCCATGAATGCGTCTGTATCCTATTAGACAGTAGAATGTAGCCTAGTCTCCCCAGTCATGTGGGATTCCTGAGGTGAGCACTAGGTGCGGATGAGGAACATGATTACCCGTTCCATTATCAGCCAAAGGGGGCGGTCTACTCCAGAGTGTTCCTTCTAGATTGTGAACGGAAAATCTCTAGAACCATTTTGCACTCCTTGAACTATGACATTCCAAAATGGCAGCCCAGAGGCTTTGCTAATCTATGTTTAAAAATCCTTCAAGCCGTGTGGTGGTTTGCCACTAGAAGCCCAGCAATGGGAATTTAAGAAGGAGAATCTTGAGCTGGAGATTAGCTAGGGCTCCATAACTAGACCTTTTTTACTGACTGGTTCTGTGTGTCAACTTGACACAAGCTGGAGTTATCACAGAGAAAGGAGCCTCCCTTGAGGAAATGCCTCCATGAGATCCAGCTGTAAGGCATTTTCTCCATTAGTGATCAAGAGGGGAGGGCCCAGCCCATTGTGGGTGGTGCCATCTCTGGGATGGTAGTCCTGGGTTCTATAAGAAAGCAAGCTGAGCAAGCCAGGGGAAGCAAGCCAGTAAGCAACATCCCTCCATGGCCTCTGCATCAGCCTCTGCCTCCAAGTTCCTGCCCTGTGTGAGTTCTCTTCCTGAGTTCCTGTGGTAATGAATAGCAATGTGGAACTCTAAGCTGAATAAACCCTTTCCTCCCCAATTTGCTTCTTGGTCATGATGTTTTTGTGCAGGAAAACAAACCCTGACTAAAACACCTCTCAAATCAAAACCAAAACCAATTTCTAAGATCATCTACCCAGTAAACAGCAAATTTTTTGTAAGACCCTGTATATTGATTCCTAGAACTCAAATTTTAGAGAATTTTATATCACTGTCATTTGAGAACACACACACACACACACACACACACACACACACACAAACACTGGTCTGGGAATATAGCTCAGTGGTAGAACACTTTTCCTGGCGTGTGTGTGTGTGTGTGTGTGTGTGTGTGTGTGTGTGTGTGTGTGTGAGCCCATGTATGTCAATGTGTGTGTGTCAGTGCTTGGATGCCATCTCCAAAGAATTAGATTCATTTAAGTCTGGAGATTTTCTCCTCCTCCTCCTCCTCCTCGTCATCGTCTCCTCCTCCTACTTCTCTTCCTCTCCTTCTTCTTCTCCTTCTTCTTCTCCTTCTCCTTCTTCTTCCTCCTCTTCTTCTCCTTCTTCTTCATCTCCTCCTTCTCCTTCTCCTTCCTCCTCCTCTTCTTCTTCCTTCTTCTCCTCTTCCTCCTCCTCCTCCTCCTCCTCCTCTTCCTCCTCTTCCTCTGCCTCCTCCTCCTCCTTCTTCTTCTTTTTTAGCTTGCATCAGAATCATTTGTAGGGCTTATTAAAAATAAATTTCTGGGACTCCAAAGCCCCCTAGTGTTTCTGATTTAGCATTCTGAGGTGGATCCTGAGAATTAACATTTTGGGTGAACTTGTATTTCAGATGTTTTTGCTGCTGCTGGTACCCGAACCATGCCTTGAGATCCATTTGATGAAGAGTCTGACTTCCCTGGAGCCTAGCAAGCTTGAGCTGCCATCTCTGGATGATGACTAACTACATTAGCAAGTTTTCATCTGGCCCATGGACCTTCTGTAACAGTCACAAAACATCTTCATGGAGCAATCTACCTTCTCCAATACATCTCCAAACAGTCGTTTGTACTTAGCTGACAGACCCTTCCTAGACAGAAGAGCATCTTCCTCCTGCCATCTATTGCCCATCAGTGTAGCAGCTTGAATGATGATGTATCCAGCCACTTGAGTTGCGATATCTTCAGTTTAGATCTTTAGAAAATCTGTTTGTATTGTAGAAGAGTGAGGGAAGAAAGTTCGTATTTTGGATACCCCTTCCGAGGAAGAGCTGAGCTTAGACCAGGCAGCCAGCCAGTGGTTAAAGCTGAGTGGGCCCAGGAGGTTTACCACCCAGAAGCAAAGCTGTAGAAGGAGGAGTGGAGTGTTAGTTGGAGGGCGTGCTCACGCCACAGCTTTGGTGGCTGTGTGAAGTCTCCGGCTATCCTGGGCTTTTCTAGGCTAGAGTAGTTTCTTAGATCCACCTATTCGAATGACTGGGACAGGGGGTTTCTACAGCATGTGGAAAGTTGAGGGTTTGGGGTAATGACCACGGACTTGGGATCAGGACCCTCAGTTTCTTTTACAACAATATAGTCATGCATATAGGCTTATAAAGCTTACCATGGGCTATACACATTCATAAGTGGAGGCTTAGAACAAAGACCCCCTACATGCAAATGGATCATGGGTCCTAGGAGCAGCAGCAATGTATTTAGAAGGAAGGAGACTTCCTTTTGGAAGAAAGGTATTTGACATTCACAACACACTAAGACAAAATAGGTATCCTTTCATCCTTGAATTGTAAACAAAACAAAACAAAACAAAACCCAATCACTTTATGCATAAATGTCCAAAGCTTTAGCTTCCTGTCTAATTATCCATTCACTCCTTAGAGCTAATCAATAACAGGCTAATTAGGTTTGCCGTTCAACTAATCCAGCCTTTATCTCTGCCTCTGAAAAAAGGGCAAATTATTCTCTTTTTTAGCAACCAAACCAAACAAAACAAAACAGGAGAGCACTGGGCGCCTCAGTACGTGCGTCCCTGATGGGTTCTCACCCCTCGTGGCTTACCTGGTGTTGTCTCCTAGAGCTGTATTCAACCAGTGCCCGCAGCCAGGAGACGCTCTGCTCCCCTCTTCTTCTCCACAACAGGGACTCCTTACTGTCTTCTTCCCTTTTCAAGTAAACACTCAGCAGGCCAGTTCCTGCTCCGTACATGTGGTAGAAAAAAATCAAGCAGTGTTTCCCAGGGACGCCTCTCAGAGGCTGGGACAAAAGGTGCGCTTTTTGTCCATATACCATGTGCGAGGCCTCGATATACATGTAGTAACCTTGAGAGGAATGTAAAGAAGACATGGTTAAAATAGACCCCATCACATTTTCTTCATCTGTAGAATTCCTGGAAACATAGCCACTTTGGCTGCATATTGAGAAAGAGGTTTTATAATCCTGAAGAGTATGTACGATCCAAGAAAAATAGACATACTGCTAGGATTAGACCGCAGAATGATTTTTTTTTTCATTTAATGGTTTACAATTCAGTTAAATAGACGGAAGGGGATTAATGCCCCAGTATTATACCAGTGGTATCATTATCACGTCAGAATTTATCTCACTACTTCACAGATAATATTCCAAGTGTTCTGGTTTCCCCTCCAGTCTCACACATTGAAATCCTAACGCCTAGGTTGTCCATAGGAAGAGGAGAGGTTGGGAGACGATTATGTCATAAGGGCAGTGACCACCCCCAAATGAGATCAGCATCTTTTTCAAGGACTTCTGAAACTAACTCATCTCTTACATGATGAGAGAAGGGCTTGAACAGAAGGTCACATCTGAAGAAGAAGGCCCTCCCCGGACATCAGATCTGCTGGAACCTTGGTCTTGGACTTCCCAGCTCCCGCAATTGTGCAAAGCAAGTCTATGTCATTTGTAAACTGTCCAGCTTCAATTGGTCACAGCAGCACCCAGCATAGCTTCCCCCCAATTCTATCCCAGCTCCAGTTGCTCAGACCCCAGACATGTGAGTCGTACAGCATTCTCCCCTCTGCTCTCTCTCCTCATCCAAGCTGTCAGAACTCCTTGGGGCTAAGGAATTTATCTGCCTCCAAGATAAATTCAGAACCCCACCCTACTCCCTTGACTGCTAGTGTCCTGGTCCAGTCATTTCACTTGGACTAACATGACAAATTCCTGGCTTGTGTGTCTATTCCTCTCTTGGCCCCTAGAATCTAACCTCAACAGTTTCTATAGCAATCTATCTAAATGCTCAATATGTGTGTGTATGTTGTGTGTTAGGTGTGTGTTTACACACAGCTGTGTGTATCGATGTGAGCACATGTTTGCCACCGTGCGTGTGTAAAGGTCAGAGCAGAATTTTAGATGTCAGTCCCTGCCTTCCATCTGGTTTGAGACAGGGTTTATTCGCTATTTTTCCGCAGTGTGTTCCAGCTTATCAGTCCTGTGAGCTTCCTCTGCCTCTCATCTCCCCATAGGAACACTGGGGTTACAGAAGTTGATGCTACTATATCCCTGAGCTCTCGGGATCCAAACTTAGGTCCTCACGATTTCACAAGTGCTTTTGCCTATTGGACATCTTCTCAAACCTGAAAAGCAAAATTATGCCGTGTCTTTGTTTAAAGCTTCCATTAGTTCAGCCCAGAGTCTAGGCTGGTGGCCTCAGGATCGTGTCAGCATCCTGAACAGCCCGTCTGGCTCTTCTGGAGATATTCTCGGTTCTCTCTCTGCTCCCCTTTAAGCGCCTGCTTAGCTGCTACCTGTTCTATTGGACCTATTCTGACTTCACTGCTTCATGTCACCGTCTCTCCCTCTCAGCTGCTCCCTCAGCACTCTCATCCCTGATTCCTTAATTTATTTTGCTTTTGTAACATTTAATTGCCTTTTAATGGGTCACCTAATTTTTTCCTCTTTATTCTTTGTTTCCCTCTTCAGTATTGCACAGAGATTTTCTTGGTTTAGTTCAGTACCTTCTTCCCAGTTCTTAGAGCAAGGTTTCAGGCATGCTAGATGCTCAAAAAAATCTGTGAGTGAATGGATGAACATCTTTTCTTTTATAGCACGAAGCTGCAAACAAGTCTGATCATTTCTAGAGCCCAAGGCTCCACCAAGCTCACACTGGAAGTATGAGATTCTTGGTAATGATATAGGCATTGCTACTACAAATCCAAGACGTGACAAAATCAAAGTCTTATTAAAGAAAACGCTCTCAGACAAGTTCTAAATCATCTGAGGTATTTTAAAAAATGAACAAGCACGAAGCTGGGAGTAGTGGTGCACATCTGTGGTTCCAGCTCTTTGGAGGCAGAGGCAGAAGCTCAAGGTTACGCTTGGCTACATAGTGAGTTTGAGGCCAGCCTGGGCTACTTGAGACTTTTTCTCAAATTTTTCTTGAAGACATATTGAAAAAAAAAAAAACCCCTGAAACATTGTTTCAAAAATATTCCATACCTATGGTAATCCTTAACTGTGTAACTTTCATTTGTTCATTGGCACAAAAATTGTTACATTGAAAGTTTTCCACATTCCACAATGCAGGAAACCTTCATTGTATTTTATTTTCTAAAACTCTGTACCACTTAAGCTAGTGTCAAAGTAAACAAATGCACATACTTGTGGGTGTACATTCAAACACACACACACACACACACACACACACACACACACACACACACACGCACACACACACACACTCCAAATGGAAGAGTATGTTTAATTTAGTCCATGAAAAACCAAGTTAAGGCATAAGAATGGCCATGGTATGTCACTGAACAATCAATCTGTTTAGGAGTTCTGTGCCTCCTATGTGCAACTCAGTGACACAGTAGACTTTGAGGATACCTTAAGGCGTGCTCAATTAAAAAGCATTCTGAGATGTGCGTAGTAGTACACATCTGTAATCCCAGTATTTGTGAGACAGAGGCAGGAGGATTGTGAGTTTGATGCCAGCCCAAGCTGTATAAAAATATTTTAAGAAATATTTTTCAAGGTAACAAGAAAAAAGATGAAAAAAATTTTGTATCTTGCTTTGAAGATCTCCAAGGGTCTCTTGAAATCCCTTGTAAAAAGTCTTTGATACAGACGAGACTCTAGTAGGGAAGACGTTACCCTTTAAATATACCTTTACTGTGCAAGTGCAAAGGACAGACTATGAAGGCTGAGAGATAGAGTAGGAAGCAATGGATTCATCATGAGTGACAGATGGCCTGGGATCACTTAGTGATGATAATTTTTGGCCATGGTCATTCTGAGGTCCTAGAAGATGAACAAACTCTGTCACTCCCTGAGTACTGGTTTCAAATTCTTTCCTTCATGAGTACAAGAGTTCCTTCATCCTTGAAAAGGACAGTCTTATGCTCTTCTTGGCGGTGGACTCTAAATCAGGGCTGCCTCGCCTCCCTTGCTTTGGACTCCACACTCCTATAGATACAACTTCTGCAGCTTGCTTGCTTTCTGTTCCTGGATTTCTGAGTCTGGGCATCAGGTGAAAGCTACCAGCTAAGACTAATAGTTCCAGAGGACGTTCAGCTTAGTGCTGTGGGATACGAAAGGATATCCACCCTGCTTGACCCAAGTCATTGTGCTTCGTTTGGAGGAGGAATCATGTCTCTAGGGAGGTGTTTTTCTAGGATGCTAACTTCAGTCTACCACTCCGGTAGTTTTAGCCTTTGCAAATCACATCAGGGTATGATTTATACTAAGGGCACATGTATATGGAAATACTGAGTTGAAGCAATATAGAGCAACTTCTATTCCTAAAAAATGATTTTGATGACTTTGTCAGCTCATCAGAGTATGATGAACCATGTATGAACTAGTTATTCCTTTTGACTACAAATACTTCTCCCCCCTTGTTTTTGTTTTTGTTTTTCAAGACAGAGTTTCCTCTGTGTTGCCTTGGCTGTCCTCACACTCAGAGATCTGCCTGCCTCTGCCTCCCAAGTGCTAGTAATAACAATGTGTGCCACCACCACCCAGCTACTTCTTGATTTGTACATGATACTTCCTTTTCCGAAAACCACCAGAGAACTTTACAGAGGTCAGTCTGCCTCACACATGTCTGGAAAAACAGAGAGAAGCTGGATGTGTTGACAGTGTTTCCAATGTTACAGCTTTGAGAGCTCTGTCTCAGCACCAAAGGCTTGGGGGTGGAGCAGAACATCACAGAACTGATGGTTGAGGCTAGCTCATGGTTCCCTGCGTGTGAAAGATTCCAGACTGTGGAAAGGATTGTTAGCAGGGTGAGGGTGGGGAATAAAGTCTTTTCTTTCTGTGGGCTACTGTTTGACATCTAGGATACAGGAGTCCCATGAATCTCCTGGTGCTGGGGGCCCTCCTGTTTGCCCGGCCCCTGTGATGTCCTGAGAAGCAGAAACTCACACTTGTACTCACAATCTGTAACTGAGAGACAGATGCTCTGCTAAGCTCTTGTCTGTCCTTTACAGAGTTGGAAAGGGGCTCTGAGAGCCTGTGGGATGGGGCTCTGTGGAAGGAGCAGCAAGCTGTTTTCACCAGGCTGGAGGAGCACTCCTGATAATAAGGGGAGTCATCAAAGCTTTGGGAAAGAACAACTGTTAAAAAGTGTCCCTCTAGCAATACTCTATTGGGCTGGTTCTTTGACCATTTTATCTATACACAATGCAATCTGGTTAGGCTCTCCCAACCTTCTCTTATGCTCTTCTACCCATCAGTACCTCCCTCCACCCTTGACTCCCTGTCTGTCCCTTGCCCAGAATTATGACTTTTGAGTTTGCTGTGTTCCTCACTTAGTTTAGCTGCGATAAAAAGCCTGTCAGAAATGAGGAGTTAGTTTTCCATCGGTAAAAATCTGTGGAGGAGGATGGGGGTGGTGACTGCACCGCCAGGTGATGTGCTTATCGCCATCAAACCAAACGCTTACCATGTACATTTTCCCACTGGTTTGAGTTTTAAAGAAAGGTTAATTAAAACGCCACAGGTCATAACCTAAGAAGGGGAAGGAGAGGAAGCACAGGGACCTCTTGCACAACGGGAGGGGCCTAGGCAACAGGCACCATAAGGCGGCTGGACTAGGGGCTCCTTAAAGGACTTTTGGCAGAAATGAGGGTGAGGTATGGGGGACAGGGCTTGTCCAGTCAGCCCCATCAGAGGTCCAGCATTTTAACAGTTTTTAATCAATTAATTCTTTAGGTTAGAATATGGAGTAATAGGCTTCATTTTGAATTCTCAAACATCTTACCACATCTTCAAAAAGCTTTTCATAGAAGTCTTCTTTAGGAATGTGGGATCTGACAGTATCAGACACTGTCATGGGACGCTTAGAGGTGGAAAGACTGCAGAACACTGGAGCTGCTAGGTTGCATACTGGGGTATTGGGGAAGCAAATCTTAAAAGACAAAGACTTGAACTAAGCTGTGCTTCAATCAAATACGAACATACATGCACATGCTCAGGCACATACACACGTATGCACACACAACATATACATGCTCCTGCCTGATCGGAAGTTTGAGGCCACCTGGCTACCAAGACCTTGCCTCAAGAAACAAAACAAAAGAAATGAGCAAACAAACAAACAAACAAAACCCCAAACAACACTTCAAGTACATAGTTTTCCTTTTCTCTTAACAGCACATTTCAATAAACAAATTATTCTTTGGTGTGTGTTCTTAGAAATAAAGAAGACTTCTACTTTGACTTCTTAGTACACTGGAAGGTAATTTAATTTCCAGAACAAACATTCAAGAGCATCTGGAAAGTGATGGTCTCTTCCTTTGGAGTCATAAAGACAGTGAATGGAGATGCTTTTTTCTGGGAGGAGAAAGGATGGGATAGAAAGACTTGTTAGGAGTCTAAATGGACCAGGAGCTGAGACTACGGGGGTTGTGGGGAAGGAATTTCTCATATACTGGATAGTTATCTGTTGATTTATTTGTTCATTATCATTTGGCCACAAAAAATTCCTAATTTTTTCTAAAAAGAATCCTTCTAAAACAAATACTTATAAAGAGTTCTGACAGCCTGGCATCACATACATGGCAATACAACCCCAGGAAGTTTGTTATGACCCACTACCACTGTCTTATAAATAAGAGGTGCGGTGGTGGTAGGAGACTTGCTGCTTCTGTAGGATAGAGCTACTCACACAGACGGGAACAGGGACCAGAGAAATAAATCCTGCGAAAGTCCATGCTACCTCAGTGCCAGCCACTCTCCATCTGTCACGGAACGCTTTCTTTTAACAGCAGTGAAGTGGCAGGGCTAGAGTCTTTAGGAGGGTGCCTTTGTTATTATTTTAGTACAGTGATTTATTGATATGTATTCCCCAAGCTTCCACTATACAGGTTCTAGCTTCATGATACTCTTTGTCCATCATACGCTACTTGCATTTACTATTTCTCCTTTAATAGTTTACTGGTAATACTTCTTAGTTTTGTTACTCATATGTATTATTCAAGCAATAAACTTCATGTTAGCATGAAAACAGAATACAAGCTGTAAGTCTATAAAAGAACACTTCTGGCCTGCTGGTTATGGGTTTTCATATGCAAGGGTATTACTGGCAAACCTAAAAATAGCTCTACTCTTTTCACTTGATGCTCTGTGGGTGGATAGAACATGATTAGGGAGCTTAATGACGCTACCAAATCTTTTGCTTTCCACTAAGGAAAGTTATTAATGGTCACAGGCAATGGCTTTCTATTTTATAGAGGGACATGTGGCATTAAACAGGGATCCCAGGAAAGTATTACAGAGCCTGACATCAGA
Organism: Rattus rattus; assembly: GCF_011064425.1. Taxonomy (NCBI): domain Eukaryota; kingdom Metazoa; phylum Chordata; class Mammalia; order Rodentia; family Muridae; genus Rattus; species Rattus rattus. The sequence continues at coordinate 23,373,677 of NC_046155.1, forward strand.
TTCAATAAAAGATTAACAAATTGTAAAAATAACAACACCACACATTTCAGTGGCTTTATATATTACCAGTTAATCATCAGAGCAACCCTAGGGACTAATAGGGCATTAAACATTATTGCTGGTTTATATTTGAGGAAACTCAGACTTAAAGAGGCCATATAATCATGCCCTGGGCTCTGCAGCTAGCAAAGAGCAGAGACAGTTCACTGCTGGATGCTTTGTATTTCTGGAGACTATGCCATGCTAACCTCAGACTATGGAAAGGTCTTTCTGCATTATCCTTTAGTAAGCTAGAAACTGTATTTCCCTTGGATCTGCTATATATGATGATGTATTGATTCAGAATGGCACAGAACTACCTGGCATAGTTATAGAAGGTTCTTTTTGAGCTTCTCATTTTGTTTAATAGACTTACCATTTAATACAGTCATCTACAAAATGGCTTTGATGCCCCTCTCCTGTCTCCCTTTTCACTGTCTGTGCTCTTCCCAGTGTAGACTGGCAGGCTTTAAGGATGGGACGTGAAAAGGTAGAATGCAGAGAACAGATACAGACACGTCCTTCAAAAGTCCCAGAATAAATTATGTTAATTAAAAAAGCAGTCTATGACCATCAGCACTAAACAAATACATGGTAGGCATCAAGGAGACACGCACTGTGCTACTGCTCCCAAGTCTCGGTGGAGCCCTTTCCAATGTATAAAACAGGAAATCTCACCTTTTAAGGCCTCTTTTGTTATCTTATTTTCTCCATTTGAGAAGGAGCCAGAGGAAAGTTTGTTAGGACTAAATGCCATACATCTCCGTGCAGGCAATAGCAAGAGCTCTGTCTCTTTTCCCAATGCAACTCATTATTGCTTGCAGTGTGTACCTAATAACAAAAAGCTTATTTTTGCTACCTAAGGAAAGCAGCAGGTATTTATTAAAACTTCACTAAGTGGATTCCCACAATATTTAATACGTTGCTTCAGCTGTTCTATAATAGGCTGTCTGACTCGAGCATCCTAAAAAGAAACCCATGAACTGCTGTTAATTTGTTGAGTAAATGGAACATTTCAAAATGCATTATTTCAGGATATGTCCGCCATTATAGAGAAATTTCAGTGCCATCCACCCAAGCAACATTATGATAACTATTAAGTCACTTTAAATCAGTGGTTCTCAACCTTCCTTTAATACAATTCCTCATGTTGTGGTAACCCTCTTCCACAAAATTATTTTCATCGCCGTTTCATAACTGTATTTTTGCTGCTCTTCTGAATCATAATGTAAATATCTGATAGGTAGGATATCTGACATGCAACCCCTGTGAAAGGGTCATTCAGTCCCTGAAGATATCACAGGTTGAGAGCAGTTGCTTTAAATAATATGATCTGATTGTCCAAGTGCCTTCTGTGACAACAGAATAAAAAGAAGACTTTTGCAGCATTTTGATACTCAGAGTTTACAATGATTCTTACTTGACTTAATGCTAACATCCTCAATCTTTCCTTAGGCCTACCTTTTCCTCACAAAATCCTATTTTGCCATTTTGCCAGAAACTTTCTAAGTCAGGCAGCTTCTATCCTGGATATCTATCTAATCAAAGAGATATGTAAATTATTTCCTTCATCTTCCACCATCCCATAGGCAATTCCTGACACCCATGGGCTGTTCTCATCAAGAATTCTGGTGAGTCAGTTCATCCAGAGTCCTTCCTACCCCTGGCTTTACTTTCTCTTCCTTTTCCGTGCCCTGATCTCACTCAGCTCCTTCTTTCTCCCTCCTTAGCCATGCTGTGTTCAGTCTTTCCCCTCCAGTGAAAAATTACTCCGTACTGTTTCCTATGCCCGCCATGATGCTCATAAGTAAAGTCCGCCTTACCGTGCTTTAACACGTACAGTGAGGATAGCTTTCTTAACATAACAACCCCGGTATTTATTGCTCAGAATGGAGAAGTATACAAAGAAGGACACAGACTGTAACATCCACTGTTGGCAAGTTTACAACAGAGTCTATATAAATTTTTAATATCCTCCTATTACCCTTTGCCAAAAAATAGGACACTGCAATATCGTCTCAGATATAACAAGACCTTCGGCAGACGAGGCAGAAAACACCAACAAATACTTGTAGTTATAAGGTGCCCGAGATATAAAGACTCTAAATGCTGTGATCAGCAGGTAAGACTTATGGATAAGGTGGCAGATTTAAAAACTCATCCCAGAGGATCCAGCGCCAGTGCATGCAAATGGTGCTCAGACATACATGCGGGAAAAACAGACATGCATGTAAAAATAAATCGATTTATTTTTTTAAAAAAGCAGGTATAATTCATTGCAATCCACATTAAAATTCTAAGGACGTTATTCACAGAAATGGAGAAAAAAATCTCAAAATTCACATGGAAGCAGAAAACAACATGGTTATCTAAACATCCCCGGACAAAATGAATATTCCACATGTCTTCACAGCATACACGCATGCCTGTGTTTATGTGCACACACAGCAATCGATAACAATAATAATACATTAAATTAAACATTTTAAACGGTTTATTTTTATTTCATGATATTATGCCTAAGATTTCATCCCCAAATAAATTAAGAGAAGAAAGTACAAACTATAAAACACAGAACACATATACACACACTGCAAATAAATTAATAAAAGCCAGAAGTATAATTACCATGTGACCGAGCCCAGCTACACTGTTTCTGGGGCAGATGCTCCATGGACTCTATGTCCTGCTACTGAATTATTTGCTCAAGTGTGCTCGCCGCCACTCTATTCACAATCGCTAGGAAACGGAATTATCCTAGCTGTCCATCAGTCGATAATTAAGTAATGAAATGTGATGTATTTACACAATAGAATTTTATTCAGTTATAAAGAAAATGTAATTATTAAATTTGTAGCAAGATAACTCAGGCTCAGAAAATCAAGTGCTTCATGGGCCCTTACACATGGATGCTAGCTTCAAATTTTTATGTTTCTGTATTGAATGTGGGGTATCTTTGGTGGTCAGAAAGCTAGAAAGGGCACGTGAGAGAGGGAGAGGACGACGTCCTTAATGGAAGTAGGGAATAGTAGCACAGATGGGCTGACTGGCCTTCACAGTGCTGAAAGCAGGCTGGGGGCAAGAAAATTCATCAGTAGACTTACCTAGAGGTGGACCCTCCATGTCAGCAGACTGAACTAGGCTCAGTCCCTACCTGTGCACTAGTGACATGGCTGTTGTGAGAACAACCAATCGGATTTGAGATCTGCTTCATATGAAGGATGTCATACCTGGTATTCTAAACTTGGTGAAAATCCCATGACTGGGAGGTCACAGGCCCTAGGAGAGAACTTACTACTGTTGTTTTGCAATGAACATGATGTCAAACTGCTTTCTAAATATTTGTTTATACGCATAGATTAGTGCTTCTCTAAAACTTAGTTTAAAAAAAGCTTCTTTTTGTATTGGACAATGGGAAACATATACCGGATCCAAATGCTGAGTTTAAGTTACTGTTGAACGCTCAGCTCCAAATGAGACGTCTAAATCAACCTCTTAGGACTCAGGAAACATTGGGGAAAGGCAGAATGCAATAGAAGAACTGGAGGGTGTGGAGGGTGTTGAGACACAACATGGCCACTGTACTCATGAATTCACATCCTCTGTGGTAATCTGCAAGGACCAGCATAAAGTCAAGCCGGTCAACATTCTGGAGTGGATATGGGAGAGATTCATGAGATTCCATTCATAATTGAGGAGTTATTGGCAATTGATGGTTTTGGGGGATGGGAGCCATTTTTCTTTTGGGTGTGGCCACTAGTAGGACCATGCTTTGCTAGATGACCCCATACCCATGCAGGCTCAGTGGGTCATTTCTTTAAAAAAAAAAAACAAAAGACAAAAGAAGAGGACATGAAGGTGGGAAGGGAAAGGTTTAGGGGAGAGTGTAGAGAGTAGGAAAGGGGATTAAGGTTCCATATGACTAAGATGTGTATACATATGTATACATGTTTGAAATTGTCAAATATAAACAAAAATATTCTAAAAAATGTGATTGGTTGCATTGAAGTACAAAATAAAGCAATGCTCCTAACTTCTGAGCAAAGTAATTTGTTACAAGAAAATACCGTTACAGAAGGAGATATCAGAGCCACCTCTTTGGCCTCTAGTGTGTGATTGATACTGTTAATATACCTAGAGGAAATTTAGGACAGACTAATAGAAAAAAAGTCAAGGCTCTTGAAGGTTTGATGACTTACAAGCCTCTGCAGACAGGAGAGTTGCAGGGTCCTAACGTCTTTAGGTAGTAGGTAGTTAGGAGCCAAAAAGCTCCTGATCAGAAAGTCAGGTCGGCCTACCAACTGCTGTTTGCATTTACAACCAGATCTACAAATGGGATCTTCCACCTGAAAAGTTCCTTCTTCTGCCCTATAAAATCTCTGGCCTCTTGCTTCTTTGTGCACAGTCCTCACTTTTACTACCCTCTGTTGTTTTGCTAGAGCTCGCTCTCTTCTTTGATTTTCACATTGTCTCCATCAATCCTGATCCAACAGGGAGGCTCTGTAACAACAGAGCATCCAGAGAATGTCCTAAGTTGCAAGGCATCGAGGAACCAACCGAGATGTTCCAGAGAAAATGGAAAGTCCACAAAATGAGCCCGAGATGTCTCCAGCTGCCTCCCTCTTTAGGTATCATGGCAAAGACACCAAGAGACTCACTGATGTGAGCAGAAAGTAGTGTTCAAAGTCGCTCAGGCAGCCAGGGGTAGGGAGGGCCACATTTTATAAGGAAAAGGGGACAGAAAAGAGAATTTATCACTTGGCAGTCTTTTTTGGGGGGTCTATGTCAAGTTCTTTACTCGAAGATACCAAGAGAAAGAAATTTAAACACAAAACAAGGTGCTGTTTCCTGCCCTCTCTCCAGCTAGAGGCAGTGTTTAAACTTAGTACATAGTAGAGAGGACAATTCCTCAATAAACTCAGGATGCCGCTGTTGGAAACCATTCCCAGGGAGAGTGTAGACAGAACCAGATGGGTACCCAGGAAGCAGAGCCACAGCCCTACCTCGTACTGCCTCAGTTGTCCTCTAGCAGGAAAACACCATTACAGAAGTGTTCTGTGAGTTTTCATTGATGAGAGTTCAAGAATTCAGTCAAATTTATCATAGATTTTAAGGGGTGTGTGTGTGTGTGTGTGTGTGTGTGTGTGTGTGTGTGTGTGTGTGTAGACAAGCTTGTGGGAAATAGGTAGCCCATATGTGGAGTTCTCACATAAGAGATTATAGTTTAAAGGTTTGAGTATATAATAACAAGTTTGAAGGGTTAGGGTATAGTTTAATAATGCCACTCTTGCCGGTTATGTGCAGGGCTCTGGGTTCAATCCCCAGCACTACAAAACACATGCCTATGTTTATATGAGTATCTAAAATATGTGAGTATATTGAAGAAAATGGATAAGATGGAGAATTTCACCAATGAACTTGGAACTATTAAAAAGCAAGCAGGTGGTGGGAAGGGTTTCAAAGAAGCAGAATGAAGACCTCCGCAAGAGCAACAAGAGCACTGGCAGAAGCGATGGTCAAAGCTAACTTTATCAGCATTCTGGCAATTAACCAGCCTCTCTGGCCACTCAAGAGTGCTTGTTTGGGGAAGCGTTTGGGTCATGCTAAGAGCAGTGACACTTTTACTCAGCCCCTTTTCATCTGCACCTTTCCTACTAAGGCACTCATGGGGAACAGGTTGGGCACAGACACTGAGTCAGAAGAGGTGGGCTACCTACCAAACACTCCATTCCTGGGAAATCAGCATTATCTGACCCATTTGGCAGCTAAATCGAAGAGCTCCATTCACAGGGCTTGTCTTTATTTAACCTGAGATGATGTATTGATTCTGACAGACAACCAGCAGCTTGACGTATTTATAGTGTGGCTTTCCTGAGCTTTTCTTTTCATTTATTGGACATGTATTGACTGACCATCTAATGCAGCTGTCTATAACACAGGTTTCTCTGACCCTTCCCCCTGCATTCCTTTTGGCCTCCCTTGTTTGAGTTTTGCCAACTCTACAATGAAGGCTTTAAGCAAGGAAATTGAAAAGATAAAACGGACTCAGAAGCACCTTGGTAGATGCCTTATCTTGGATCCAAGGCAGGAACTGATGACCTTTGGTTTTCAAAATAGAGGTGTCTTCAGTCACTCCTAGCTTAAGACCCTGCAGAATTTCTCTGCACCCATAGGAATTCGTGGGGAGTCACTGTGAAATGGCACATATCTAAGCCAGTGAGGGTAGGAGTGTATGAAAAAGGATTTCCCCTCGTACTCTCCATTGGATGGCTGGGACCAACGCATTTATTAGATGTCTCCACTACCTCAAGCAATCAGTTAGACATAGCAGTGGCCAAGTCAAGGATGCTTCTTGGCTGTATGGGGTTACTTTACTTGTTGTATGATTTTGTCCCCCATTCCTGATGTGGGGACTCAGCTTTAAGCATACTACCTCTATATAAGGATGCACTCTAGTGTCCACTTTCATGGGACTCTAAGCTGAGAGTATCCGATGGCTAGTATTGTAACTTAGCGTCCCCGAAAGCTGTATCACTGTTTAAAGGGCCGCATGTCTCCCACCGGTGTCACTTCATCCTGCCATGTCTGTATTCTTTACCGTTCCTGATCTACTCGGGCTTACCCTTCAAGGCACTGCCAGGGAGAGCTGCTGCTCTGCGCTGTCCCACCATCTTTACGACTTGACCTTTATTGCTTTACTTGTAGCTCCAGGCTGTTGGGATTTTTTTTAAATGGGTATTGAGCACTGGGAAAATGTGGAATGGGATTGGGTGATATTAATGGTAACTTCAAATTCTAAGGTATTTGATTCTTACAGACATCACTTCTGATGCTGGTAGCATGAATAATTAGTTGTTTGTGGGGTTGGTGAGATGGCTGAGAGGGTAAAGGTGCTTGCCCCAAGCTTGATGACTTAAGTTCAATCTCAGGAATCCACATGGTAGACAGAGAGGAGACTCCAGAAAGTTGTCCTCTGACCTGCACACGCACACTGTGGCACATGCAGGCACACACCCACACTCTCTCCTCAATTCAATAAATGCATAGAGAAAGCCAGTCAGTTGTTTTAGAGGAGTCTGTTTATGCTTTCATTTTTGAAAGGGTCACACTCATTTCTCTTCGATCTCAGAGCTGATATGTCAGCCTTAGTTAACCCATACTATTAAAAACTAAAAGACAAGAAAGCTACTTTCCCATGTGGCTAGGGGAACGGGGTGCACTCCTGGAGTTACACTCATAGTATCAGAAAATAAACAGTAGAAATAGTTCATTTCTGTTGATTATAGATTATTTCTGTTGACCACATGCATCATGAGTCATGTGTGGCGTGTCAGCGAAGCCAGTGAGGCAGTGTGCAAAGAATATGATCACTGGAACCAAATATACCTGAAATACAGTCCCCACTTTACTGGTTACTACTATGTAACTCTGAAGGACATTTAACTCCTCCAAGCTTTTATTTCCCTGTCTGGAAATCGGGACTTTTAACTTATATTACAGATTGTAGGAAGGGTATAATGATTCCAGGCACGGAGTCCTGGCAGGAGTAAATATTCATCAAACAAACCCGAGCTTTGCAGTGAGAGGGTCATTAAAGTACTTGATAGCCCTAACCCAATGCTAGATATCTATAGGTACCTTGGGCATAGTATAGTAGAATTTGTCTTCTTGCTTTGCATCGCTATGCACAGGAATAAAAATATAGATCCCAAAATATTTTACCAGTCAAAAGTCTGAAAGGCGTCTTGCGAATCTTTTGGAATTTAATATGGAAGCAGGTGAGACAATTTATTTTTTAAAAATCAACATTCTCTACACTGTGCACCAGAGAACTCCATTTCATGTGTCTAGTACTCATGCAGAATAAATGCGGAGCTCAGTAAGAAACATTTGTATTCATTGTCTTTCTATGAAGTTTCACCCTAGCCAGCTGAAACGGTCTTTTAAGTTTTAAAAGAGCCAAAGGAAACATAACCACAGTATCTTCAAACAAAGCCACCCACGTTAATTAACATATGTCCCCATAGCCAGTAATGATGTCAGTAAAGGACTAGAGTTATGAGCTATTTAATACATACTGCACATGTTTTTGATAGATTTTCATAGATTCGAATGTGTGTGGAGGAGCATGTTCTATGTGATGTATAGAGCATGCTCTATAAGTCAGGCAAGCCTAGAGTGTAGCACAAAGCCACCAGGAGCAGGAGCAGGCCGGGGCTGTCACCCATTTAACATGAAAGAAATTTTCCTTCTCTTTTGATATCCATCCCGTGACACTGACTCCTGGGAGGGAGTCTGCTATGGGTTAAGCTGCAGCTCTCCAAAACACACGTGATGGAGCTCTAACCTCAACAGTGTGGCTATATTTAGAGACTGGGCTTTTCAAGATGAAACCAAATTAAAAGAGGACTGTTAGGGTGGATAAAAAAAGAGACCTCAGGGATGTGTTGGCGCAGAGGGAGGGCCATATGTGGACATGGCAGAAGGTAGCCATTTGCAAGCCGGAGAAGCCAGAGGAAAGCAGTCATGCTGATACCTTGATCTGGGACCACTCCCTGTACCCAGGTAACTGAGTAGGTAGTTGTCAAACCGGAAACCGAGAATGTAGGAAGCTTCCCTAGGGCCATCCTCAGTGAGTGACTTTGTTGGGTTATCTCAACTCCAAAGCCCATGCCGGAGTCTCTTCTACCCCTGGCCTCATTGCTTTTCTTTGTTCTTTCTCAGGAGGGGCGCCTCCACTATTACTGGTCCTGCCCTGTCTTTCATGACTAAGCCATTCCACCATCTTTATTATCCAGAATTCTCTCCCCCATTCCTCTGCCGTAGTCATCTCATGCTAATGCTTGATGGCATCTTTTTATACCTCTAAATGAAATCTTTATGTCTGCATAAAAGGAATAAAAACTATCAACCTTCTCCCAGGAAACCATTTTTATAACAGATGAGTTAAACTGATCTGCTCTTCTCTACTGCATCCCTGATAGCAAAAATTCTATCTCTCCACAATCCCATTTTTTTTTCTGGGGAGGGTTTTAGTGGTTGTTTGTTTTTGTTTTGGGACAGGACTTGTTATACAGCCCAGAGTGGCCCAGATTTTATTATATGACCCGGGCTCCTGCCTCAGCCTCTTGATTATAAGTGTATACTACCATGACAATTATTGAAGGTCTTGCTAAATAATGACTATTCTTACATGTTCTAGTAAATATTTTTGTTTGTTCCTTTACTCACTCACTCATTCATTTATGCATTTGTTCACTTATCCCACAATGATTTTTGCATGTCTATCATATATAAGTCACAATATTAGGAACTGTGGGAATTCAACAGTCTTATACTCTGCCCTCATGACATTGCTATTCAGAGCCAATAAGGCTCATTGTTGCTGGGCATTGTTTCACAGGTCTTTAATTCCAGCACCCGGGAGGCAGACACAGACAGATGAATTTCTGTGAATTTAAGCCTTGTCTACATACCACATTTCAGGCCAGTCAGGACTCCATTGTAAAACCCTTTCTCAAAAAAGGGCTCAGATTGGAGATTTTCATCATATTATCTCTTTCCACAGAAATCAGTGTTGAAAGTCCATGAGGCTACCTCTGCTTACCACGGTGGACTATGCATTCTGAGACCGAAACCAGTCCGGAAAAAGCAGTGGAGAAAGAGCGAAGAGTCTCATGACTATATCCTTTAATCCCTTGCATCAGGATATGCCTGAACGGATCTTTTCCAGTATCCAAATTCAGAAGGAGCCCTCTATCCACTGAAGCTGGTTTGAGTTCTGTTTCTGTTGTATGCTACCCAAGTGTTTCCATATATGACAGATAGTTATCAGTGTAACTTCCTCATCTGTTTTCAGCGGGAGCCTCAGGGTGTAGTATTGTTAGAATCATTAGCCAATACTGAAAGTGGACATCTGGTTTACCTTTGGCCAGTGTTGAATCTTTTCAATAGCACTGTGCCGTGAGGAACTACTTTTCCTGCATCTGCCAATACAGCATGGGAGAAAGGGCAGCTGCAGGGCCAGGTGGCACATTTTATGTGACAGCACATTAGTTTCTGAGGCCAGTGACAATCTGGGAAAGTACATGAAATAAAATGCTCTTCAAAGAAAGTAGAAACTTTCAGAAAAATCTGGGTGGTTGTACAAAGGTGTGTACCTTAACAGGGAGGCAGCAAGTACAAAGGGCTGGTTCTGAAGGGCTTAGGTAGAGTGGGCACTGCTAGAAAGGCTGTGCTGCGGAAGTTCCAATTGGCCGGCATTTGACATCTGACACGATGAGGGAATAGTCAATAGCCAAGAGAGAATTTAAAATAGCACCAAATATTTAAAAGTTCTTTTAAGTCTTCCTCTACCTACCCTGAACTAGAAGATGCCAAACAGGGAAGGCTGGCAAGGTGTTGAAATAAAGATGTAAGACTAGGCAGGCCTCCCCTTTATCCTCCTGAAACAAGTCAAGTCTCAGCCGAGGACATTGGAAGCTTTTTGAAGGAATGACAAATGGAGGTTTTGATTTGGACTAGACTCTTGGCCATAGCTGTTTGTACCCAGATCCCACTGGGAGAGAGCTGGTCTTCCAGAAGTGCTGACACACTTGAGAGCACAGGTGAGGCCACCATTTCTGCTCACATTCCTGGCCCAAGAGGAACCCATCTGGAGCCCTTAGGACACAGGAACTGAGGAGCAGTCTGGGACAGGATCCTTCTGGTTCTTGTCTGTGCCCTGAGCTGATCCCGTGCCACAGCAATCTGTACGCAGATCCCCCTGGGAGAGAGCTGGTCTCCCAATAGTGCTGACACACAGGCTTACAGGAGGGTCAAGCCACTGTCAGAGACAGCAGAACAAGCTAACACCAGAGATAAGCAGATGGTAAGAGACAAGGGCAAGAACCTAAGCAACAGAAACCAAGGCCACTTGGCATCATCAGAAACCAGTTCCCCCACCACAGTGAGCCCTGGATACCCCAACACATCAGAAAAGCAAGAATTTGATTTAAAACACAACTCATGATGGTGTTACAGGATTTTAAGTAGGTCACAAATAACACCCATATAGAGATACAGGACAATATAGGTAAACAGGTAGAAGCCCTTAAAGAAGGAACACAAAAATCAACCAAACAGGTGAAAGAATTGAACAAAACCATCCAGGATCTAAAAATGGAAATAGAAACAATAAAGAAATCACAAAGGGAGACAATCCTGGAGATAGAAAACCTAGATCAGGAGTCATAGACACAAGCATTACCAACAGAATACAAAAGATAGAAGAAAGAATCTCAGGAGCAGAAGATACCATGAACTAGACTCTTTAACATGCCTGAATTATGACTGTTTTAATAACTCAGCAAAACTGGAAGTTAAGGGATTGACCCAGAAATGAGGATAAAAGTATTCATGGTATATGATCAAGGATATAAGAAAAATAAAATTATTTGTGGTTGTGTTTACCATGCTTGGATAATTCAGTAGAAAGGTTATGTACACTGTATGTTGCTCTATGGTACTTGGACATATGTTTGTATTGAGGTTAGTCATAAGGTACAACACAATTTAACCCAACATATCCTACTGGCTGCTCTATATGGACCCTGAATCTTAGTATAAATGACTTCTGTGAGTTTAGTTCAGGGACAAATTTCCTTTCTTGAACTAAAGGCTGTGCTTCAATCTAATTGTTAGACCAAACAGAGGCAGACTTTCCCACTGTTTTCACTTGCTGATATATAGTAGTAGCAGGAGGAAAACCAACATTGAGTCTGTCTTATTGTAACATACACATTCTGTGTTGAACACATATGCCTTAGCCAGGCAAGGTGGCGTATATCAAAATTCTTGAGATCTCAGGAGGCCAAGACAAGAAGATCCTGACTTCTGGGCCAGCCTGAACAAGACCTTAACAATGTGTGTGTGTGTGTGTGTGTGTGTGTGTGTGTGTGTGTGTGTGAGAGAGAGAGAGAGAGAGAGAGAGAGAGAGAGAGAGAGAATGTGCCACCTATACCTCTAGCTATCTGCTCTCCTTGCTTCATCACAAGAACAGTGACTCGAGATGCACAGATGAATTTTCTGTCTTTGTTTCATCTATAGAAAGTGGAGTTGAACTTGTCTGCATGCTCTCAATCTCCCCAGCTACACACTAAGCCTGTTAGCGTCCATTTTGATTTTCTTCACTGCTTTCTACTATTGCTCCTCTAAACCTAGTTCTAGCTTGCCTTCGTAATACACATTAAGCAGTGTTACAAAAGACAATTTTCCTATGAACCTACTAAAAAATCTTGTGTGTGAAGAATGCCATGCACGTCATTCTAGACACAAGACATAAATCTGAACGTTCAAAATGCAGTAAATGCCCACTAGTATGTGAAGTTATGTTCTTAGGAAACAGCACCATGTGGCATAACTCACCTACCCCAGTAGTGTGATCTCCCTTGGGTCCTGTGTAGGAGGTGGGTGTTTCTCCCCTCCCCCTGTGCCAGCTGCTCCGGTTCCTTTTCTCCTGTGTAAACGCACATTCATCTTGATCGAAAGTGCACTCTCCAGGTGGAGGTGGAAGCCTCTCTGTAAGGAAACAGCAGGTGCTGCAATTACTGAGACAGTCAATGAATATGTATTTTCCCAGGCTCCTAGCAGCCCACTTTGCATGTCTGAGAGGTGTCTGGCCATCTGTCAAGCCTATGGAGAGGCAGACCCCCACAGGTGGCCTACCCAGCTTTGTCTATGCTCCATCATGGGGCCTATCATGGTGGCACAGAATCCAAACTCTAGATCTGAAATATTGGGTTACTTTGAGCATGACACTCCCCCAATTCGGGAACTTGTTTGTGTGGAATTACAGAGCCCTGAGAACTGTAGATACACTGCCTCTTTGAAAATAAAAATAAAAACAAAAATGAAAAAGTCGTATAATGTAAGAGCTTTCTTCAAAAACCCAGGGTGAATGAAGGGTCTGCTCAGATCAGCTCCGTGACTCCTCTGGAGGAGGAGCAGAGATGGGTGAAATCAACTGACTGCTGTTGGCAGAGCCCTGCAGCTCAGATGATGTCATTGTTCTGTTCCTCAGTGTTCGCGTTTGTATTTGTGGATATTAATGGCACCCACTTCATAGGATTACGAGGATTAAATAAAATGATGCGTGTGAAGAATTTAGGACACATTATGATACAATCATTAGTAGTAAAAAAGTACAAAGAACTGTTATTTTGTTAATAAAAGTCTCGTTTTCCATTACCAGATGCAACTGTGTTTTACACTGAGGATTAAGCCAGGGCCTTGCACATCCTAGCGAGCAGTACACCTCCAGCCAATACTTGTCTTTGAATGGTATCTTTACGAACAGCAGAAGTCTTTACCACCAGAGTAATGCTGTCTCTCAACTCAGTGATGATTTTCTTCTTTGTCTCAACTTTGCTATGCCTCCCTACATCCACATTCTTTGTAAAATTTTGATGATCTATTTTTTGTTTTTCTTGTATTTAATTTTGTATACAGTGTTAATTACTGAGGCCCCATTTCCTGTTCTGTGCCTTGGGTGCAGATATTTTGTTACTGTCCTCCCAAAGTCTCAGAAAACAAATGTCTTCCTTCATTTGTTTTTAGTTCTGTGGGAGAGAAAATACAGAGCCCGCGTAAGCTCTGTAAACCACTGAGCCACTGAATAATTTTTTCAGCTATTCTCCAGCATCAGGTGCTACACTTTGGCTGCTGTAAGGAGATGCTTAGGAAGATCTCTGAGGTGTACCACTCGCTCACCCGTTACCCACCATGCCTAGCATGCTCCTATCCCACCATCAGCACTTAGTCTGAAGTAAGATAAAGATAAAAGGGAAATTATGAAGAAATGGCTTGGAGGAGCTCATTCTGGAGTCTGGTTAAAATCTCAAGCCAGCCAAGAGTGGAGGATTTTGACAAGTTTTGAACTATTTTAAAACAATAATGCTAAGTAGCAGTGAGCCTTGCTTATTACTTGTATATGACTTTCCTGTTGGGCTGGAGAGATAGCTCAGTGGTTAAGAGCACTGGTTGAGTCCTGAGTTCAATTCCCAGCAACCACATGGCAGCTTACAACATCTGTAATGGGATCTGATGCCCTCTTCTGGTGTGTCTGAAATGTACTCATATACATAAAAACAAATATGATTTTAGTGTTTAATCTTACTCTATTACCAGATTCAAATATGTTATGTTTTGAAAAACTCACAGACAAGATTATGAACTTAGTCTGCAGATAGAATATGTCTCAACTCACTTGTGACTAATATAGTTAGGAATCCCTCAGCCCTGTGACCTATGGTTTTATCTTTTTAACAGCCTTTAAGTTTATCAGTGCACATCAGAAACCACCCTATGATCTCTTTACCAAAAATGAAAACGTCTTAGAAAACCTTTGAACAATGAACCTTAAAAACCACCAAAAAATCTGGCTATGACCATTGAGACTCTCTCTTGAGGCTCTACAGTCCTGTCTTGGGTATTTACTGTCCATTTTCTAGCTACCTTGTGTTGACACCAGAACTTAAATCTATGTTAACACCTTTCCTTGATAAGTTCCGACTCTGATTCTGATTCATTCAGAAAATCTTATCTGAGGTATGGAGGCCCGAGTTGAGGTCTTTGAAAGAACTGCTCCACCAAGGATCACTGTGGAGGAGTGTAATAGCCAGAGACTGTAGATGACAGCAAGGGAACATCTGGACACAGCAGGGCAGCTGCACATAGAAACTCACAGCAGCATGCACAAAATCTGTGTGAGGCCAAGCCAGACTGAATCTCAGCACGGTGTGGGGGCAGTGTGCACCCAATCCTATCCCTCACAAGTGACAGCTAATATAGCTAATTGAAAAGGAAGGATCAGATTGTCTAACAGTTCCTCAAAAGTTGACCGTGTTTCAGTGGAAGGACACACATTCAAGAGTATTTTGGGTGGCACGAATTGGTCTTGAATGGTTTAGGGAAAAACCTCTCAGGGCTGAGTGAATAGGGAAGGGGAATAGTTCCGGGAAGAGTTGGGGAGATAAAGATGATCAAAACAACGTTGTCTAGACTCTCAAGGATCTAAAATAATAAAACAACAAATAATTGCTAGGCTGACATAAGCAGCAGCATAAGGCGGTGTCCCCTGCTGCTGCTGTAGGGTTTGTTTTACTGTCCCTCAATTAATTTAGAATATATCATCTTTATTAAAAATTTAATAGTATATGTCTCAATATATTGCACAAGCATTTGTGAAATAACAATGCCATCAATATTATTTGAAAATGTGCATTCTCTAAGAGGACAGTGCTAATTATAATGTTAGTTAGGCTAAAGGCACTTATTTTTAAAGTACTATTTGGGGGCAGTTTATGAGCATCCTCCCCACGCTCCCCACCATTCAGGGAGGTGTCGCTAATGTTCCTTACACTGAGGGAAAGTCACACCTGCGAAACCACACGGAACACTGGAGTCTTTATTTCCAAATTGTAGACTCTACTACAAAAGTCCGTGGAGAGGCATGACTGTCAAGAAAAGTAAAGGATAGAATATCATAGGTCAAATATATGAGGTTCTCAGAAGAACTGGAAGTTTCTATCACAGGTTAGAGAGACTCATAGCCAAAGTGAACAATAGTCTTACCTGGAGACCGGCAGTTTCCTAATTGAATGGTAATGTCATCCAGGGCTACCAGTCCACAGTCCCAAAAGCTTTTGCATAGGCTCATAAAAACCACCTGTAATTCATAAAAATTAAGCTATGAATTTTGTTAGTTGAAAATGGAAACCTTTTTAACCTGGGATTTAGTCAGCAAATCAGATCTGCACAGGCAATTAGAAAGGCCCTCTCCTTGCCCAAGTGAGGGACAGCATACAGTGGTGCAAAGATTAGTTACTGTTGGGATACAATGCTGGAACTGCATTCTTTTGAGCAGAGTGCACTTTTAAATAATATACCGTGGGTATGAATATAAAAACTGGGAGTGATCCTCAAAAGATCGGCAGGTAGTCTGAAGAAAACAAACGATTAGCTTGGTGACAGAGAAAAAGCCCGTTAGACTCCAAGTACCTTCCCTTGATAATTCCAAAGTGGCTGTTGTTTTCCAAGCATCTTTCAAATATCTCTAGTACAAATGTCATTGGTTGTTTTTAAAGAACTGTCTAGTGATGCGCTTCATTTGCATTATGAACAAAGTTCCATTGACCACCCAACCGGAGACTCCTATTTCTAAGACAAAGACCCATGCATGTCCCTGGTTGTTGTCATAAATAAAAGCATTGACATGGCTATTTTATCAGGCCCAGTATTTTTATTGTTGTGTATGAAGGAAAAACCAATCCATATCATATGTTATTACATTTAATGGGGTGGGGGGAGGGATTTTGATTTCTTATAATCAGGCCAGTATAAAGACTATGTTTCAGATTCATGATGCCCAAAAAGTGACTCTTGAAATATTTGTGTTGGATTTTCACTGTAATGGACAGATCCGTATGTTTCTTAATGTTTAATTAGTGTGAACTAGTATGGCACATGTCCCGCCTCACAGCTATAAATCGTCATTCATGTGACAAAGACAAAGGATCATTCATGTGACAAAGACAAAGGAGGACATAACGGAAGCTAAAACTTTACTTATGATTAATGAGAATGCTTGACTTTCTAGGTTTTACTATTCTAAATGTTGTGGCTGCATTTTATTTATGTGTGCTGCTAGTACGGTCCTCTGGCTCATGATGATCAGATTTATTAGAGTACAGAATTTATTGTAAGAGAGAAATCTTGGATCATGAGGTCGTTGATCACTATGCAAACTATAAGATGCCCTAAGCCAGTCTCCTCAGAGGAAGCGCTAATTGCCTGATGAGTGAATGTTTTCTGGCTTTGTGTTCATATCCTCTTATAAATGGAATAGCTGGGAGATATAAATGTTTATCTCTGAGGAACTACAGGGGAGAAAAAATAGGATAGCTTTTATGGTTCTTTTTTTAAAGCTTTTGCTAATCTTTTATCTTTAGAGATTGTAGAGGTTATATAAATAATATGTAAGATATTTTGCTTTCTAGGTTCATGCCTTGCAACTTATTCTGCATTTGGAAAGCAAAGATTTCTGTCATCAGTTCTGACCAATATCACATTCTATTAGCATTTTTATTGTTATATGAGAAGGAATGCTTTGATATATCCAATGATTTATCAAATTAATTGTGCTACACAGAGAAAAAAACTGGCTTTCTTTCCCTTTGTCAGCTTTAATGTCTGTTTTTCACAAGTACACTGGAGGGGTACTTTTGCACAATGAATATGAAGTAGTAAAAGGATCCACCTTCTAAATCTTTCCCTGTAGAAAACTCAAGCATTTTGCATGGCAATGCATTCTAAAGTTGAGAAATATTAGTGTGCTTTTATATGTTTACTATGGCACTATTTTATAATGACATTAAACCAAAGAAGCACGCGGGCATGCAACAGAAGAGATAGCCTAAATTTTCAAAGAGAAAGAAATAAACTAGAATATAACAGCCTGGAAATAGGCGGCCATTAAATCTGAGTGTTGTGAAAAATCACTCACCACTCCAGATACAGATATGCAATGCTAAGTTTAAAAAGCCAATTAAAAGAGAAAAAGCAAACCCCAATTCACCTAAAATAATACACAAAGCCTAGAAAATTTGCCAACTATATAATTATGTTAGAATCACAAAATTATGGCTAGTTCATAGTTTCCTACTATGTTTCATAATTTGTCATTAGTTATAGTTGAAAAAAAAAGGAATCAGGGTGTCTATATCTAAAATGTTGAATGATGTGTTTAAGATGTAGCTCAATGGCAGAGGGCTTGCCTAGCATGTGCAGGTGTCTGGGTTCAATTCCCAGCAGGAGATATAGACAAGAATAGAATAATGAGTTAATATTTACTCTAGACTAGTGTGATGGCTATGGCAGCCCATAGGCACAAGGTCTATTCAAAATAAAGTTATTCAGTCTCATCAGTGACATGCCAGAGTAGTTAATGCTGTAGACACACACACACACACACACACACACACACACACACACACACACACAGCCAAGTGCCTAACCAAGTTGAACCAACAGCTATACATCTCCTCATTGCAAAAAGTAACATGAATAGACTTGATGGACTTGGCTCTTTCTTTCTTTTTTTTTCTTGCCATATCAAATAACATACGTGGCTCCTTTTTTTGCCATGCCAAGTATGTTGAGAACAATGTTAAAGGAATTTTGCACAGCACCAAGCTGTCTTTACTTCAACGTTTTTCACAAATTCTAGTCGGCTCACATGTCCTTCTGTCTGACCAAAGATTTCCTCCAAGCCATCCTCTACTCACTAGAGTCAAGCTAAGTCCTCAAACCCCGGATTTGTTTGACACTTCTCTGTCAGCATTCCAGAAAAATAAAAGAAACATAACAAAATCATCTGGTTCAGTCTAGCAGTTGGCATTCTCGATCTAAGCCTTGGTAACAGTAGGCTCTATGGTTCCTGAAGGCTATTTGGCATGGAGAAGTGGTTTTCAGGTAGTCGGTGACAGGAGGAGTCCCAGTGTTGACTTTGTCCAGAATAAAAGAAAAGATAACCTTCTGCCTGCTCAAAGAACTCTCTCCATGGGTATCGGTGCACCCATGTTTCTTACAGTGTTATTTACAATAACCAAATTCAGCCTAGGTGCCCAAATCACAATGGATAAAGAATATATACACAATGGAGCTTTATTTAGCTATACAGAAGAATATAATTGTGACATTTTCTGGAAAATCCACGAAACGGGAGACCATCTTGTTAAGTGAAATAGGTCAGACTCAGAAAGGTAAACACCACACATTTCCTCTTGTAAACAAATTTTATATAAAAAGACACATCTGTGAGCCATGAAAATAAAAGGAGACTTGCTTGGAAAGAGGAGAGGGAGCCAGGAGGAATGAGGAGAGAGGATAATGGGGGTTAGAAGCAAAGCACATTTTATATACGAATAAAATATATCAATCCATTATTTTGTACAATGAATATCCACTAAAAACCCTTTCCATATGGGTTGAAATGGGACTGTGACAAAGGATCAGTCATAATCTGAGTGCACAAGGGTGCTAATCTTTTACATATAGACTTAAGGTCGCCATGTTTATATCAGTTTCAGTACTATTTCAAAGACAGCACATCATCTGGAAAGTGGAAATAAACCTTGTCCATTGTCCATTCAACTGTACTGAAGAATGAGAAAGATGAGGCAGAACAGAGATCCTTAGACATGAAGTTGGATGGTATCTCTTACATAGATGTTCTGGGTTGTACAGGATAGCTCAGAAGTTAGGACTAGTTATAGTCATTAAATGAGTGTGTTGAAGTGCCTGAAGGTTTCGGCTCTTGGGTACCAATAATGCTTGAGAATTTTTGTTTTGATGGGAAATATTCACCATTGAAGACTAGCTTTGAAAATGAATACGTAGTAAATGGAGAACCACGTAATCTTGCAAATAGTATAGTTGAATAACAATAGATAACGCTATTCACCTTAGTCTACATTGTGCTAAGAAAAAAAAATCACACAGGTTCTTTTATGCACAAAAGGGTGTTTCTTAGTGCTATTGATATTTTAAAGCCAGATGCCTCTGCATTCTTACAATTGTGTGCCCACTAGATGCTGGCATCGTCCCAAATCCAGACATTCAAAATGTGTCCAGACACTGGTACTAGCACACCTTTAATTCCAGCACTTGGGATCCAGGTGGATCTGTTAGTTTGAGGCCAGCCTGGTCTACAGAGTGAGTTCCAGAATAGCCAAGGCTACACCGAAAAACCCTGAAAATGAAAGATAAAGGAACAAGGCAAGACAAGTGATGAATATTCAAACCAATGATCATAACCTAGATTTTTAGGTCTGCTTACTTTTAGATTCCTTTTTGCTACATGTATATGTATATATGGTATGCATGCATGTCTGTATATGTCTGTACATGTGTGTACATGAAGGCTGGAACTATTGTTGGGTGACAGGGTCTCTTGCTGAACCTAGAGCTCGATGATCCTTGTTCTCATTCTATAGTTTGCCCCAGGGATTCCTCAGTCTCTGCCTCTGCAGTGCTGGGATTATGGGTGGCAAACACACCTTCCTGGCATTTTTATGGCTCCTGAAGGCAAACTATTTATCCACTACGAGCCTGCTCTCCAATTTTCAGGGCTTGGCTGTTCCAAGTACTTGTGTCCCAAAACTGTAACAGTCAGAGGGCAATAGAATTGCCTCTGTTTTCATCTTTTTCTTGCTTTCAACACACACACACACACACACACACACACACACACACACACACACACATACACACACACACACACACACACACACACACACACACACACACACACACACACACACACACACACACCAAAACTAATGTTCTACTTTCTAGGAACAAGATACTAGCAGCAAGCAGAGGAACTTAGGAGGAAACTGGGCAAGCAGGGCACGTGACTGATTTTGAAGAGGAGGGTGAAGAACGGGTTTGTGTGGAAATATAATCGCAGTTGTGTTAGGCAAAGGGCCAGGATAGTCTTGATAATTTCTTGGTTAGAGCACTGGGGTGGGGTTAGGAGTTGAGGGTGGGGGTGTATAGAGAAACAGTTTTATCCTGAATTCATTTTGTCAAAACTACATCAGGCTGTTTTAAAACAGAAAGTACCAGCTTTCACTTTAGAGGTGTTAAGCATTAACGGAAGCCTGCACAAATGAATATCTTTCATGAAGGGAAGGAGGTCAGGTTTCGTAAGAGTTGTGGACTATAATAAAACAAGGCCTTTGCTGAACCATCAGTAGGTATTGTCTGTATGAAAAAGCTAGACTGGCCCAACTGCATGGTTTCTCAGTGATGTCTAAAGAAGTTTCCATGACATGCTTGATAGACACTGCAGGCCGAGTTGTTGAGTGGTGGGGCAAACCAACAGTGACTTTACCAACCCCAAACTCCATTTAGCCCCATATTTAGGATGTGAGAGACAACCTCCATAAATGAACTTCAGATCAAAACGTTCCAACCTCTGCCAGCAAAGCCATGTAAGTCATTTCCATCAAGTGAACTCAGTTATTTCTTGTTGTCACTAATGGATCTCACCTCAGAACCCAGGTTAAACTGAACGTTTCTATTGGTGATGTTAAAATCCTTTGAAATCATTTGCACAGCTGTAGTTGGGTGTGGCCACTACAGAACTGGTGGAACCATTCTCAAAACCACTATGATCTACTTGGAGGACCTCTATAGTCCTTCAACAGGAGGCTGTGGACACCAGAGTTGGATGGAATGTCTAACGTCATTGTTCTCATTGTAGTGATTGGCCGTAAGTGAGTGTTTGAATTTTAAAACAAGAGAAGTACAAAGCACAGAACACTAATTTCAAAATTAAGAAACTTGGCATAAATAATGTAATTTTTCACTGATGTCTAAGGACAAACTACATAGAGGTGTATCTGAAAAAAAGTGTGAGATTTAAGCATTCTTAGACCCGGCTATATCTTAGGAAACTCTGCTAAATCCCAGCAGCATGCTGTTTGTAGAGTCTATATTTGGTTTTCATGTCCCACAAACCACAGATGGACCATGTGTTTTTAAACATGTCTTTTGCTGACCAATGTTTTCTTTTTAAAAGACCCTAAAAGACTCATCTGTTTGCCTTTTGTTTTCTCTTTGAAAATACTCATAATAACTCGCACTGAGTCAACTTTTAGCTTTGACAAGTAACAAAGATCGATCTGCTTCCAGATTTTCCCAGTGCTCTTTGCTCACACGGGTTCAGTTCTGAGGTAGAGGGCATCCTGGGATAGAACACAGGCACAGCCAAGTTTTTCCATTGCTCTTTGGGTGGCAATCATGCCTCACAATTCATTCGTTTAAAAAATCTGCATCATCTTTAGATCTTCCTGCCACTGGAAAGTGGGGGCTAGAGGGTGGGCATATGACCCTCAGGACCTATTATTTTTAGAAGAAGACAAAGGCAGTCCCTGATACACATTCGCACAACAGAAACCTGCATTTCCACACCAGACCCTTGCCAGGTTTGTGATAGAGAACAGGTACACTACCCTGTTCATTCTTTCCTTCCTTCCTTTGAGTGTTGGAAATCCCTCGCCTCAGGGCTCAGGGAACACCCTATCCCACTTCACTTCACCCTGCACCTCACAGAAGAGGAGGCAGAAAGAGTGTAAGAGCCAAAAGGGATGAAGAATACCAAGAAAACCAAGGCCCTCTAAATCAGCATGAGCAAAGCTCCCATGAACTCAGACCGAGGCAGCAGGCACAGGGCTGGCATGGGTCTGGACCAGGTTCTTTGCATTGTATTCATGTATTGTGGCATCTGGTTTAACTTTTTTTATTTATGGGATTCTTGACAGTGAGTGGGTCTTGAGCTCTTTTCCTCCTGTTTGTTTATTTTGTTCAATTCCAATGTGTTAGTTTATATTATATTATATTAATTATATTATAATTATTATCTCTTAGAAATCTGTTTGTTCTCTAACGAGAACAGATAGGGAGTGGATCCACATCGGAGAAGAGGTGGGGAAGAACTGGGAGGAGTAGAAGGAGGGGAAACTATAATCAGGATATATCGTGTAAGAAAAACAATCTGTTTTCAATAAGAGGAAATAAAATAAAATCATGGTTCTGCAAGATTCGATCTTAGAACATCGCAGTTAAAGATGGATCTGAGTACTTTAAGCATTTAATTTACTGATGGAATGTCAACACAAAACAAGAGCTCTGGGTCTGACTTTATATCAGATGTTTTTGCATTGAATCTAACAGTTTTCAGGGTTGGGACCCTACATTACACATTTGTCTCCTGGTCCTTTTAAAAACCATCCACAGAGACTAGAATTTATCCTCTTTAAGGGAAATGATAAAATCTAGAATTCCATTTCCTCCCAAATCCCATCATAAAACATAGATATATTGCTCTGGTCTTTACTCCCATTCCGATTTAGATGGCTACAAAGAATTTTGTTGGCCAACCTCGTCTGATAGCAGGGTATATACTCACAGTGCAGAAAGGGTCCTGACTATACTTCGGAGGAAAATGTACTGCAGTGAGGGGCCTGCAAGTGTCTGGTCAAGCTTCGTTCTCTGTCTGCACCCTATCTGTTGTCATTGCAGTGCATCCCTTTTACCCCATAGCACATCCATGCAGCGGGCCATGCAGCACAGAAAGCACACTCCTGGATCCCTGAGTCTTCAGTTCTTAAGGTCTCCATGTCAACTGGGATTGGAGTCTACATTTGTCTTGCCATTCTCTTGCTGACCTGATGTTTGTAATAGGAGGCGGCCATGATCTTTAGAGTGGGGAGGGGAAGTACAGGAGCATGCTTCCGTGCTTGCCAGTCACTGAGCACTGGACTGCAATGATGCAGAACTGGCTAGCAGACACCCAGCAGTAACCCCCTCTGGCCTCTCAGCAGCTCCTACTCGCTGTGATGCCCTCCTCTCCCTTACTTGGTGCCATTACTTTCCTACTCTGTCTTCTCCATTATGACCTTAGGAAGGGATTTCCAAATCCCTGATCCATCCTATAACCTCATCTTCATTTCCCCTTTACGCTTCCTTTATGCAGAAAGCCTGAATCAACGTTATATCTTTACCAGGGACACAAAATGGCTAATTTTATACAACGTGGGACAGCCTAATGGAAAATGAACATGAGATCTCTGTAAGTAAGTACTAGACAGAGAAGAGATGGCATCACTGCTGGCATTTCAGAATCTAATTTTAGTCCCTAATAATGAGGATGTTATATACAACGATATCATAGCCATTTTGTCACCGAAGGAAGATAGATGTGAATGCTTTCCTGCTTTGTGTGTTTATGCACACACACACATGTGTACACACACACACACACACACACACACACACACACACACACACACACCAGAGGTCAAGATGGTATCTTTCTCTATTGCTCTATGCTATTCTTTGAGACGTGGTCTCTTACATGGTCTCTCACTGAACCTGGAACTCAGCAGCTGGTGAAACTGACTGGCCAGTGAGTTCTGATTCTACCACCTCCAGTGCTGGGACTGTGGAGATGTGCTGCTGCCTCGGCCAGGCCAGCTTATTTGGATGCTGGGGATCTCCGCTCAAGTCCTCACATTTTCATGACAAACACTTTACTAAGTGAGCCATGTCTCAGCCCTGGCTCTCCTGCTTTTTGTGTCCACTTCTCAGGCGCCCAGGTGATCATCTGGTGACTTTTTATAGACTTCCAGGTTGTCTATGATTTTGTGAAAAGCAATGCTGGTTTGTGGAAACAGAACGCTGTATAATTAATATACACTAAGCATTGACAATAAACAAAAATACATTGCTTCTGTGGACAATCTAGTTTGTTTCTGGCCCACTTTTCTCTAACGTTCCTTGTCCAAACACTCTCCTGACTGATGAAATGTAATTCATTGGGTGATATGTCACATTCAAGAGATGACAACCACAACATGGAGATATTGGTGCAGCTCCTTTGAAAGGAGACATAAAATGTCATGCCTCCTAGAAGACATTTAGAATGCAATCGGCAAAGAACAGAAGAGGAAGACTGCAGTCTTGCCTTGACTCTCAAGGCTTTACTGTTTCAAACGATGAGCTCATGGCCAGGAGAAGACTTAAGCAATCTCCTGCAAGTACTCAAACAGTAAGGCTCACTTTGCTGAACTCACATCTGAGACACAGAGGCAAGCGTTAGCCTGGTGAGCAGTAGTGAATCACAGGCAAATACTTCCCTTGGCACGGTACAGAGCCACAGTTAGAGCCCACAGTAACCGCTCCACATCCAAGCCACAGCTTAGTCACCTGTAAGGACAGGCCATCAAGTACTTCCACTTCTCACTTTTACCAAGGCTATGGGGACAAACGTCTGTAGATAAATCTTTGTACATGACCATAATTTACATTCATTCTCTTTCTCCCTCTCTTCCTCCCCTCTCCCTTTTCCTCTCCACTTTTCACTTGCTCCTTACCTCTCTACCCCTTCCTCTCACTCTCTTTCCTTCCACCCCCATCTCTTCCTTCCTTTCTTGAGGATCCTGAAATCTAACCCAAGGCCTGCCTCACTAATGCTAGGCACAAGCTCTACAACAGGGCTTACTTTTTATCCCTTTTTAATTTTATTTCTTAAGACAGGATCTTACCAAATTGCTCAATCCAATATCAAACATCTGATATTTCAGGCATGTACCACCATGCCTGGCTTCACAATTATCTCTTTGTGATAAATCCTTAGAAATATAATCAGTATGCCGAAGCTATATGTGTTGGGATGTTTTTACTTCTTATAAATATAATTAAATGGCAATTAAAAGATTGTACTATTTGCCCTCATAAAGCGAGCATGAGCAGCTAGCAGCTTGGCTCCATGGTGGGTGTGCTTACGGCCTGACAATGCAGGCTTGATGACCCGAGTTCTATCCCCAGAACCCACATAATGTAGGAGGAGAGAACGGACTTCACAAGGTTGTCTCCACATATCCTCCATGGTACATGTGGGCAAGCATGCATCATACACCCCCTCAATAATCATAATAAAGTAAATAAAAGTTTTAAAAAGAGCATATGGGAATAATTTCCTTGCATCTGCCCTGTACTGGCTAGTTTTATGTCAATGTGATACAAGCTACAGTCATCTGACAAAAGAGAACCTTGATAGAGATTCGTAAGATCAGGCTGCAGGCAAGCTTGTGGGACATTTTCTTAACTAGTGATTGATGGGGGAAAGCTCAGCCCTTTGTGGGTGGGGCCACTCCTTGGCTGCTGGTCCTGGGTTCTATAAGAAAGCAGGCTGAACAAGCTCTGAGGAGCAACCCAGTAAGCAGCACCCCTCCATGGCCTCTGCATCAGCTCCTGCCTCCAGGTTCCTGCCCTGTTTGAGTTCCTGTCCCGACTTCCTTTGATGCTGAACAGTGATATAGAAAGTGTAAGCTGAATAAAAATCCTTTCCTTCCCAACTTGATTTTGGTCATAGTGTTTTATAACAGCAATAGTAACCCTAATGAAGACACCTTCCCAGGATCATGTTTATTTACATATGTAAATATATACACATATCACATGTGTGCACACAAAAATTTATAAATGTATATCCTATTATGAATATATTTATTAATTAAAATAAATAATGTTTCTATGTATACATGTTAATATATTTGGGAATCTAAAGTAAAAGATTTTCTTTTAATATATAATTACATGAGTACATACACTCCTTTTTGAGGTGCTGAAGATCAAACCTCAAGGTTTTATGCGTGTCAGGAAAGCATCCTACCACCGAGTTATATCTTGGCCTCAATATTTTCTTCCTAAATCAAAGGTTTGTTTTTTATAATTCATAAATCCAACACTACAAACAGAATAAAGTATAAACAGAGCTATTAATACAAACTTCACACTCTAGGGTGTGTACACGTGAGGTTTTACTTCCATGCGTGTGCATAATGTATATTCCTAATACAATATATGTATGTGTATACTCTCTCCTTCTATTCCTCCCTGTTCCCTCCAACCCACAGATCC
This sequence comes from Rattus rattus, assembly GCF_011064425.1. Taxonomy (NCBI): domain Eukaryota; kingdom Metazoa; phylum Chordata; class Mammalia; order Rodentia; family Muridae; genus Rattus; species Rattus rattus. The sequence continues at coordinate 23,400,245 of NC_046155.1, forward strand.
ATTCTTCCTTTGTTTCCCTTTGAAAAGAGCAGCACTCAGACCAGTAGGAAGAAAAGGGTCCTACAAGTAGGCAAAAGAGTCAGAGATACCCCCATTCTCATTGTTAGGAGTCCCACAGGAATGCCAAGTTAATAGTCATAACATATACGCACACCTAGCTTACACCCATGCAGGTTCTGTGACTGCCACTTCAGTCTCTGTAAACCCCTATGAGTCCTGTTTAGTTGATTCTGTGTGTTGTGTTCTGATGTTCTCTATATTCTTAAAATATATATTCAGTTGATTATAAATATTATTTTAAAATGTCTTTAATCAACTCAATTCTTCATAGAGATGGAAAGAGCAATTTGCAAATTCATTTGAGAGTAACAAAAAAACCCAGGATAGCAATATACCCAAAAAGATGCTCCAACATACAACAAAGACACATGCTCCACTATGTTCATAGCAGCCTTATTTATAATAGCCAGAAGCTGGAAAGAACCCAGATGCCCTTCAACAGAGGAATGGATACAGAAAATGTGGTACATCTACACAATGGAGTATTACTCAGCTATCAAAAATAATGACATCATGAAATTCATGGGCAAATGGATTAAAGTAGAAAATATCATCCTGAGTGAGATAATCAATCACAAAAAGCATACACGGTATGCACTCACTGATAAGTGGAAATTAGCCCAAAAGCTCGAATTACTCAAGATGCAATCCATGGACCACATGAAACTCAAGAAGAAGGATGACCAAAATGTGGATACTTCACTCCTTCTTAAAAAGGGGGAACAAAAATATCCATAGGAGGGGAGATGGAGACAAAATTTAGAGCAGAGACTGAAGGAACAGCCATTCGGAGCCTGCCCCACATGGGTACACAGCCTATATATATATACAACTACAAAAACTAGGTAAGATTGATGAAGCAAAGAAGTACATGCTGATAGGAACAGGATGTAGATCTCTCCTGAGAGACACAGCCAGAACATGTCAAATACAGAGGCAAATGCTAGCAGCAAACCTTTAAACTGAGAACGGGACCCCTGTTGGAGGAACTAGAGAAATGATGGAAAGAGCTGAAGGGGTTTACAACTCCATAAGAACAACAATGCCAACCACCCAGAGCTTCAGGGGCCTAAACCACTACTCAAAGACTATACATTGACTGACCCAGGGCTCCAACTGTATATGTAGCAGAGAATGGCCTTGTTGGGCACCAGTGGAAGGAGAAGCCCTTGGTCCTGGCAAGGTTGGACCCCCAGTGTAAGGGATGTCGGGGGGCAGTAAGGGGGGAGTGGATAGGGAGGGAAACACCCTTATAGAGGAAGGAGAGAGGGAGGGAATAGGGGGCTTTTGGACAGGAAACCAGGAAAGGGAATAACATTTGAAATGTAAATAAAGAAATAACTAGTAAAAAAAATGTCTTCAATGACACAAAAAGTTAAATGTGTTGTATATTTTCAATTGTACTTCTTCCTTTTTTTTTTTAAAAGATTTATTTACTTTATTTATGAGTACACTGTAGCTATCTTTAGATGCACCAGAAGAGGGCATCAGATCCCATTACAGATGGTTGTGAGCCACCATGTGGTTGCTGGGAATTGAACTCAGGACCTCTGGAAGAGCAGTCAGTGCTCTTAACCACTGAGCCACCTCTCCAGCCCCTATTTCTTCCTTCTTTAACTTGTTGTAGATCTTATCCATTTTTATATTGCTCAGCTTACTTCTATTTACCAATTTATTATTAGAATAAATTTATATCAAATGTATTAGTAATACACATGGTACATACACATGCAAGCAAAATGCTCATATACACAAAAATAAACATTTTAAAAAAGTCCAGAGGCCTAGTCTTACTAGGACTGAATATCCCAGGGTGTGTCAGTACTCTGGGGCGGCTCTCCCTTCTCTGGGGTGGCAAGGGAGGGGGGGTGCTAATAGGAGGAAGGATTTGTAAGGGTGGGCCTGGGAGGAGATGGGAGTGTGAGCTGATGGGGATGTAATTCAATCAATCAATCAATCAATCAATCAATCAATCAATCAGAGCCCCAGGTAGTCTACAATCACATACTTCGGCATTATTTAAGGGCACAATTAAGATGAAGAATTTAAAGGTGGAAATCAGAATCACAAACTTGAATATCAACTTTTTTTCCCCTAAAGCAAAGAGATTTTTGTAAGAGGAAATAAGTAGAAGAAAGCATCTACAAAAGAATACACTTTGCCGAAGAATAAAACATAATTCCTGCTACCAAGATGCCTAAAAATATAACAAGCAGGGACTGAGCTCATCTAAGTGCCTGTGCGGGGTTCAGAGAGAGGGGGCCAGGCTACATTCTGATTCACACAGTTGATGCCAGAGACAACATGGAAAGCCAGGTCTTTACATTCCTGACTCAGTGCTCTTTCATTATAAAGATTTCACTCCAACAGATAGACTAAAGCTTCAAAGGAAGGGGCACTTGAGAAAGCCCCGGAGAAGGGTGGGGTCCCCACCCCCAAGCATAATGATTCCCATTCGGCTGCTGGAAACCCTTTGAAGAAATGCTGGAGAAGGAAGACAGGGCCAGGAGTTGAATTCTGAGGTAGAGGGCAAGGGGCAGCTTAAATGTACGGAGATGAAAGGAAGCCTTGCTCCTGTGTGGAGAATGCAGGAGGTCAACACACTTTGGCTGTGTTTGTAGGAATGGAGATAGGGGAGTTGATGAAATCGAACCTCAGAGGAGGCAGGAGAGTTGCAGGCTCCTGTATACTAAAAGCAAGGACTGTACTTCCTTTGCTGAGTGATCAGGAGAGAAAGATGCCAGGTAAGGATTCAGGGAGGAACAGAACCAAATGGTCAGATTGTTGTGTTTTATAAAAAAGAAAGGAAGCCAGGGATATGTTTTGGTTGGGTGAGGTATAATGCGAATGGAAGGGGGTGTTGGCATTCCTTTTAGGCTCTGTCCCACAGTTACCTGGCTACAGTCAGGTGTGCTGACTCATTATAAAAGAGACTGCTTGCCTCCTTCTCTATTCTCTTGCTCTCTTACCCTCTTCCCCCCTCTGTCCCCTCTCTCCCTCTATTCCCTTCCCCCCTTCTCACCACCTGCTCACCGCCAGCCCCTACTCTTCTCCTTTACCTCCTCTCTCTCTCCCCCTCTCCCTCTCTCTCCCTCTCTCTCTCTCCCCCTCCCTCTCCCTCTCCCTCTCCCTCTCCCTCTCCCTCTCCCCTCTCCCTCTCTCTTTTCTCTCCTTTTCTCTGTCTCTACTAACCTCTCAACTCCCCATCCCCATGCCCTATATCAACTCTATTCTATTTTCTATTTTTTCAAAGATATATTTATTTTATTTATATGAGTACACTACTATAGTTGTCTTCAGACACACCAGAAGAGGGCACTGGATCCCATTACAGATGGTTGTAAGCCACCATGTGGTTACTGGGAATTGAACTGAGGACCTCTGGAAAAAGCAGTCAGTGCTCTTAACCGCTGAGCCATCTCCCCAGCCCTCAACTCTATTCTAAACTATAAGGTTGTGTGACTGGCACCTCAGAGGGAAGGGGTGTCCAACATGGGCCCCCAGAGATAGCCCTTCCCCCATTCCATACCACACCTCCACCAAACATACCCCTGACTTTTTCTTTTAATAAAACACAACAGGGGCTGCCTCTGCGGGCCCATGCTGAGGTATCCCTTCCCCCTGAGGGACCAGTCACAGGATGCACAGGACAGGTATAGTATAGAGTTTATTTAGGGCATGGGGAGGGGGGTTGAGGGAGTAAAGAAAAAGGCAGAGAGAGGTGAAGTCGGTGGGTGAGGAGAGGCTAGCCATAAGCACGTGGAGAGAGAGGGGGGAGGGGATGTGGACAGAGGGGCAAGAGGATAAGAGAGCAAGAGGAGAGTGAGGAGGGGGCAAACAACTAACCTGACTGATGCCAGGTAACTGGGGCAGAGCCTAGAAGGAATGCTAACACAGATACCTTCATGGTTTTGAGACATGAATCCATGAGGACGCATCCTACAAAGGAGACAGGGAGGCTCAAGTTGAAAGTCTGTTAGCGAATATGGGAAATGGATGGAACCAGCTACAGTGGGGATGAGAGAAAGTAAGTCAGTGAGATTAATGCCCACAAGGTTCGTCCAACAGCTCGGAAGGGAAAATGGAGGTCAGCCTGCTTTCTCCAGCTGGACTGAGAAGCCTGCGGTAGAGGAAGCAGGTGAGGGTCCTCATAGGTTAGAAAGATGCAGGTGATAAAGCCAGGAGAGGGTTGGGCTGGGAAGAGTATGATGCAGAGGCAAGCAGACCACTGATCATAATGCAGAATGGAGGCTGTATTGGGGTAAGGGCGGGGTCAGGAGAGTGCTGGTCACTGGTCTTGGGAAGAGCAAAATGGAGCACTAAGGAGAGAACTTATTTCCAAGGGAGGACTCGGCTCTTGGTTTCAGTAATGAAAAATTACTTTTTAAAAAAGTGAAACACTGCACCAACATAGGTGTGTGTGTCCTCATTTCACACTGGCAGGGTCTTTGTTCTCTTAAACAGTTCACACTGAAGTTCTTATGCTTGGTCTGTGATCTCAGCAGCATGCAGGTGGGGCTTTGAGGAAGTGACTGGATTGTTGTGGCTGTGATTCCATGAATGGATTAGTCTGTTAACGCAAATACAGGTAGCCTGTTGGAAGGTGTCTTAGGGCTTCTATTGCACCAAGACCAAAAAACAAGTTGGGAAGGAATGGTTTATTCCAGACCATAGTTCATCACTGGAGGAAGTCAGGGCAGGAGCTGGAGGCAGGAGCTGGTGCAGAGCCCATGGAGGGGTACTGCCTCCTGGCTTGCTTCCTATTCCCTGCTTTCTTATAAAACTCAGGACATCAGTCAAGGAATAGCACCACCCACCAAGAGCTGGGCCCTTCCCCATTGATCAGTAATGGAGGAAATTCCTTACAGCTGGATCTCATGGAGGTATTTCCTCAACTGAGGCTCAATCTAACTTGTGTCAAATGGACACACAACACTAGCCAGTACAGGAGGTGACAGAACTGTGGGGGATGGGGAGGTAGAAGTGGATCACAAAGGCTATGTCTTTGAAGCCCAGGCCTTGGCTCCCACTCCTTGTTACTGCTTTCTGGCTATCACCAGGGAGTTGAACAGACCCATGCTAATGTGATCTTTGCCATGACGCTCTGTCTCACCAGAGACACAGAAACAATGGAGCCAGCTGCCCAGTCCCATTCTCTGAAACTGAGCCAAATCATTCCGGCCAGGGGCTGTGCAATTGGTCCTCGCTCCTCTTGTCACGGAGTTGTCTCCACCTTGCAGCTAACAAACAATCATTGACAGTTCCTCCTTCTGACTACTGCATCCCTATTCTCTTCCAGAGATTGTGTCAGCATCGGAAATAAAAATCAAATGAGACACAGCTCCCTAATTTCCAGAAGCTCATGGCTTTGTGTAAGCAGACAGGCAACTAAGTCCACAGTTTCAGTGTCATTGGGTTACGTGTTGTTACTATGGTATAGCAGTAATGGAAGCTTCATATTCGAAGGCTCCAAGTCATGTGCTCTAAGGGGGTCATCCCTTTAAATACAGTTAAAGAGGACTCTTTAGTGGAACATTAGCAAGGGTTTCTAACATGTTACTGAGTCCTCCAAACAAACTCTTGTTCATTGGAACATAACTAATGTTTTGTACTTCCTGGTGCATAGCTAAGAAGGGCTGACATATGGTCAAGCTTTTGTTTTGGTCTTTTTAACTTAGTAGGGAAAATTATGTATATTTGGATGGATGGGGGCTTTCTCTTAAATGCATGCAGCTTAGTCTTACACCTGAGTAAGGATGCGGAGTTAGAATGGTTTGCTAGTTAACGATTGCTGAACTGATCAGTATCCCAGTCCTGGAAGAGACAGAGTCTTTCTCCAGTTACTGGCCTCTTACGGCTTCCTGCTTAAATAAATACTTAGTTAATAAAGTACAGAGCCTGTCCCCAACCTCAGTGCTTTTAATTAAGTGGCTACTGAAGCATCTTTGCTAAAGGTAGTTGCAGGTAAGAAGTTACTCAGGACCTAACCTCCATGATACAGTGACCAAACATCTGTAAAGTGGAGCATTGAAGGGTGAAAGGCTGTAGCTTGAGTGCCACCATTATGGAATTTCTGATCTCATTCTGGTGTCTCTTCCCACAGTTTGGCTTTGAATAAAAGCATCTGAGAGAAAACTGTTTCTTCCCTTGCTCCTTCCCTCCTCCTTTTCTTCTCCATCTCTCCTTCCTTCTCTTTCTTTTTCCTTCCTTCCCTTCTTTCTTCCCTCCCTCCCCATGTGTCTGTGTTGCGTGTCTTTTTTCCCTATGTGTCTCTCTGTGTCTCAGTCTCCCTTCCTCCCTCCTTCCCTTCCTCCCTCCTTCCCTTTCTCTCTCCTTCCCTCTCTCCTTCCCTCCCTCACCCTGTGCCTCTCTTCTTGTATGTGTGTTTCTGTCTCTCTCCTTCAAGTGTTCTCTCTCCCTCCTCCCCCTTTCTCTCCTCTTTCTTCCTCTCCCTGGACCCTCTCATTAACCTATAACCATACCCACACAATTGCTTCTGTTTTCTTTGAGATATAAGATCTTATTGTAACTACAAACTCCCAGGACTCCTTCAGCCTTAGCTATCCCCCAAATGTTGGAATTATGAGTATGTGTTACCACACATGGTCCCAAAATAATTTTTCCCACCTGCTCTCTATTCTGCAGAGCTCTGTGATTGTATTGATAGGGCCATGGAAGATAAGAGTTTCATGGCTTATAAACCTTTGAAAATGTTTCTGAAACTTTCTTTTTTAAGAAGAGAAGGGGCAGGAGAAATGACTCAACCAATAAAGCACTTGCTACCCAAACCTGAGAATCTGAACTCCGCTCGACACCAACATAAAAAGCTAGGTGTAGGGGCAGGGGGAGTAGAGCTAGGAGGATCCCGAAGGCTTGATTGCCAGACATTCTAACCAAATCAGTGAGTTCCAAGTTCAGTAAGAGGCTTTGTCTCAAAAACTAAGGTGCAAATAAATGAGAAAGACTCCTGACCATTGACTTCTGGCTTGTCTCGCTCGTGCACACACACATACACACACACATCTCTGCACCTCACATGTGAACACACACATATACACAGTTACCCATGCAAAATCTTATTATAGGCTCCTGGTCGTTCACGCCTTCCATTTATTGAAGAAGATTTAATATTGCTAAGAAAAGATTTAACTCTGACCTCATTTTCAACACCTCACAGCAAAAAAATCAAGATATAGAATTATCTGTGCACTAAATGAATGTTGTGACCTAGAAAAGCAGCCTTTGTTCTTTGTTCTTCCTCCGTGTCTGTGTTGAGCTGAGTTTAATGGTGTTAATTATGTGCTAGCAGACAGACTACATACTTCATCCAATTTTGTGTGATGCACAGGACGATTTTATGCAGCAAGTACTACCAGGCGTCCCTTTTACATGGGAGAAAATGGAAGATTACACAGGTAACTGTCACATAACTACCTAGAGTATGAAGCCATGAGTGACAGAGGACCCACAGCCTAGCACTGGAGGAAGTGTGCTGCATTTCCCCACTAACTCACTCTGCTGTATCTGTTGTGAACCACTTTGAAGTCTGATCCCCTCTAGGAGCCAAACTCATGTCTACAATATATCATTGGAGAATTAGTTTAATAAATCCTTGGATTTATTTACTTAACTAATCTAAGTGTCAGGGCTGGATTTTCCTTCCCACTCAATACTGTCATTTGACATCAATCAAGAGAGGACTGGGCAGCATATGAGCATTACATAAAAACAACATATGTTCTAGAGTCAGTGAGTCCAGGCCCTGTCTCTCTCAGCCCTGCCACTTCAAAGCCATGGGAATGAACAGTGTCCTTTGCTTTTGTTTTGTTTTGCTAGGCAGGCTTTCTTTGTGTAGCCCTGACTTGTCCTGGATCTTGCTATGTAGACCAGGTTGGTCTTGAACTCAGAGATCCACCTGCTTCTGCCTCCTGAGTGGCAAGACCACTCCATATTTTTTGCCAAACTTTTCTGTTAAATGTGATCATAATATTTTTCCTGCTTAGGGAAATTCACACAAGGTGTACAGAGATGATAAAAGCTGATAAAGTCCTCATCTATACAAAGGCTTTGCTTTCATGAAAGAGGAGATAGGTAATAAAAAAGTAAACAAAAAATTAGATAATTTTGGGTTGGGATAGTTGTGGTGTACAAAATGAGAGAATCAATGTTTGGAACAATCTGTGGATGTGGAAAGGGGGGATGAACTGAGTGGTCTGAAAAGTTCCTGTCTGAGAGGAAGCCCCTCATGTGGGACAGTGGCCTGGGAACCAGGGGACATGGGAATTGCTGTGGAAGGACACTCAATGCAGAAGGGACTACATGTGAAAAGGCCGTGAAGGCATGGCCTTCACACTTAGGGCCAAAGAGGAGTTCCACGAGACTGTGCACCTATGAGCCAAGCAGAGGGAGTAAAAGTCAGCAGTGTAGGTGAGCACCAGATCACTTGGACCTCTACAAGCTACAGTCAAAGAGGCAGCTCTGTCCTGCAGGCTGTAGGAGAGCTTTGTAGGGGAAATGGCATCTTCTGACTTCTGCTTCAGGAAAGCGATCTGACTGCTGGTGCAGGCTGGGGTCACCGACACTAGAGAGGTCTCAAGGAACTGGGATGATGGTGATTTTGTGTGAGGTGGTGGCAAGTGAGACAGAGAAAGCAAGTCTTAGAGAGCCAACGTAATCATCTTGCCTGCGATCTGAAGGGAAGCACGGAGAAACTAAAAAGAATCCGATGTTCTAGCACGCTGAGATTTTAGCTCCCTAATCCCCGGAAATAGATCGTTGGAGGATGTTAAGGATCAATAGTGAGAGAGTACACTGCTGGGCACAAAACTAGATAGTCGATGAACAGCCATGTAGGCCCTGGTTTTGACCTAGGTTGATCCTGGAATGTTCTAGAAGTCCCAGGAATTTCATTGCATTATACATTCATTATACATTACATTATTCATTAGTCATTATACATCTCAACTATTATAAAGATGTACGTGAAGCTCAGTATGCTCAGAAAATCTCTTATGCTTCCTCCAGTTTAGAATAAGTGAAAATAAACATTGAGTGATCAAACTGTAGAAAGCAGCCAAAAGAAACTTCTAGACATGTAAAAGCTGACAAGCCCTTACCCTGTGCCTCTTTTCAGTGCCTTGTGACTTAACACTCTTTTCTAAGTGCAATGAGTATTTGGAGAATCATACCTCTGTGCACGCATGTGGGGAACAATCGTACAGGTTTGGTGCTGCACTTCTGAAATACTTCTCTTGGAGGCATTTGAAAGGCACTTACACAAGGACTACACATCTAACTCTAGCTTCTTGAACATCCAAAGAGCATCCATCTAAATCTGTGAGCATGCAGGAATATCTCCCAGCATCTCAGAGTAGGAGAGCTGAGCAAGGATTTCAGGAAAACATGCACTTGCTCAAATCTTTAGCCACTGAAAATGTGTTAGTCTCCCAATTTTGGATTTGGTAGAGTTCAATTTCCTATAGATAGAAAAGAAAGCAAAGCACTCAGACACTAATAAGAAAGAGCCAGGGGGCTATGGCAGGAGAAGGGGTCACTCTAACTCTGCTACAAAACAGTGGGCAGAGAGTAAAGAAGCAAACAGGGTTTGCCATTAGAGACGGACTACTCTAAGTCTTAGAATCAGCTCATAGAGCAATGGTTCTCATCCAAGGATGCCATGGCACCGCTCAGGGCTTTTAGAAATGTGCAAATAACTTTGGTTGTTGCAATAACCATAGAAGTCTAAAATCTAATAAGCTGAGGGATGGTCCTATTCAAAGGCAGAATTGTCTGCCTTATGATGTCAACAGGGCCCTGCTGGGATATTTGTTCAAGGTCAAGCACAAAGGGCTTAGTAGGAATCTAAGTGTATGTTTAGGTCATAACAATGTCAACATAACTATATATCTGAGATGGGCAAAGAAAGCAAAGGAAAATTATGAGTGAGGATTTATTCATCTTATAAAGTAGGTGCAAATACACAGTATCTAACTTTTGACATTGATTGAGGTAAAGTTATAAGTTATGAGGACACAAATAAATACCACTAAAAGCTATAAAAAGGAGTTCTTATTTTTTTCATAGCAGAGAATCAGAAAACACAGTTAAAGTTAATGGAGGAAAACATGGCAAGTCTGGAAGGAAACCCCTCAGAGGAAAACAGAATTGGAGTTTGTGTTCAGGAGTAGAGGGCACTGGCTCTTCATTGTATCGCTTGTCTTAACTAGCTTTCATGTGCATATAAATCCATGAAAATATATCATCTAAACACGCAAATCCACATGTGTATATACCATAAGAAGCAAGCTTCATTTTCTCCCTACTTTCCTCCCTACTAGCACCTCTCTCATGAGTTACAAACTCTTCTCCAACTCTGAGGAGCTAGTTCTTCCCAGTAGGAATCTTCTAGAAGTAGAGGTGCTAGAATCTTCTAGAAGTAGAGGCGCTAGAATCTTCTAGAAGTAGAGGCTCTAGAATCTTCTAAAAGTAGAGGTGCTAGAATCTTCTAGAAGTAGAGGCTCTAGAATCTTCTAGAAGTAGAGGTGCTAGAATCTTCTAGAAGTAGAGGCTCTAGAATCTTCTAGAAGTAGAGGCTCTAGAATCTTCTAGAAGTAGAGGTGCTAGAATCTTCTAGAACTAGAGCTTCTAGGATCTTCTAGAACTGGAGCTTCCAGAATCTTTTAGAAGGGGATTTCCCTGTTCAACTTCTATTTAAATCCATGCCCAGTTCCTTGTAGGTGCTCTATCCTAATTCCTCTACCCTGACTGGGTCTGGCTCCAATTTTCCCTTCAGCGGTTGAGGAATTTGCACGGTAGCTGGGCTGCTTGGTGCTCAGCTCCCAAAGGAGGAAAAGGCAGAACCTCTGGGGCAGGCCTATCTGCTAGGGGCTCGTTCCAGCTTCATGAGAGTCAGGTAACCGCAGGGACTCACTGTACAGGATTGAGCAGACTCCTGAACAGATCGGTACTTGGCAGTAGAGGTTGTGGAGGAGAAGAGGATCAGGGGTTAGAAACTGCTGTGGCTTGACCCTGGATCTTCCAAACATTAGCACTGCCAAATCTGGGTGACATTATTTTCAATACCAATCAGTAGAACCACTTTTGTAACTTTTGAGCAACCCTTGTGAGACAGTGACGTTTACTGGATGTATTGCCATAGCCTTAGGTATCTCAACCTGCTGTCACTTGTGCCCTCAGACTCATGACCTGAGATTCATTTATCTTTTATATCCCTTGCGTCAAACACAAACAGAATAAATGATGTTGAATAAAGGAACAGACACATGGGTGAATGAATAAAGACATGTAGTCCAAATAAGTGAATGAGATGCTTATTATATTTTCTTTTAAAAAGCAACAAAATTGAATTTAAAGCATAACAAAAAATTCTCCTTTTTGATGCACCTTAATTATTTAAGACCGGAAAGTGTATGTGTGTGTGTGTGTGTGCGAGTGTGTGTGCTTGTATGCATGTGTGTGTGATTGATAATGGGAAAGCAACATAATTCTTTGAGATGTTTAAGAAGAATAGAGAAGCCAGGATTCTGGTACCACTACACTGCACGTGTGAAGAGATATTGTACAAAGAAAGATCCACTGGAACTGTCTAAGCAGCAAGCTCTCCCATGGTTTGAACCCTTCTTGGGCAACTTGGAATTGGGGTAACTCCTGGATGATGAGCTTTCTTACCCATTCACTCAATGATAGACACTGAACTCCCATCATGTGACATACATTTGGAGGACAGGCCCTTTGTTTACTTTCTTTGGGCCTTTTTCTAATATAGAGAGGACATTCAAGAAAAATTTGTTATTCAGCTGACAGGCTGAAACAAAATGATTTTTTCTACACTGGTTTCATGTTTTGTGGGTCACAGAATTTATTGCATCTGTGAAACTTCCCTGAGTTTATGAGTTGTTAAGCCTGGGAGGTTACTGCCATTCCTCGGTATTCTCCTTGATTTATGGGGTCTATTTTTCTCTTCTCGTTGCTAACAAAATCAGCAGCTGAGGGTTTCCTGTGTCAGTCTCTGAGTGGGGTCAGCTGGCTCTGTAGGTCTAGTGAGCAGTCTGTCTTTATCCTGTGCTCTGCTAAGGCCTTGAGTGTTGACCTTACAGCCACAGTGAAGGCCCAGGGACAAGGATCTCATCTTTTTTAAATTTCATCATTGGTGTGTGTGTGTGTGTGTGTGTGTGTGTGTGTGTGTGTGTAAGAGAGAGACAGAGACAGAGAGAGACAGAATAGATGGAGGGGGAGGGAAAGAGGAGGGAAATTTCTTAGGTAGATATAATTCAAAAAATGCAAAGGAATTGAAGGCTTAACATGGGCCTGTCTCTGGGTGGGTGATATGTGTCAAATGCAGGCGTTAATCTGTACAGAAGAACAATACACCATCAGCTAAACAGAAATCGTTAACCATATCTAGCGACTAACACAGACACAGGTAGTGCAGGTTCTACTGTACCTTCGTGGGCATGGGCTTCTTAAAGCTGATTTCTGCTTGCATCCAAACACCCCTTGGGGACTCGAGCACAGACCAGATCTTCTCTTGAACCACGTGGTTTTCTTCAAAGATATAAACGGCTAGGGTGTCACTCATTTTCAAAAACCCAATGATGGCATAATGGAAGCTCACACAGTACTGCATGTTTCCTGGTAGAGAGGGACCGTAAAGCCTTCCGATGTAGCCAGGCTGGGATGTAAACTTCGTGTTGGCCAGCAGGTAATGCCCTGTGAGGGAAAACAAACCACTTACTGCTGTGGTTCTCCACCTGGGGGTTCACGACCCCTTTGGGGGTCACATAGCAGACATCCCGCATATCAGACATTTACATTATGATTCACAACAGTAGCAAAATGGCAGTTATCAAGTAGCAATGAGATAATGAAATTATTTTATGGTCGGGGGGTCCCTACAACATAAGGAGATGTATTAAAAGGGTCACAGGAGGGGGCTGGAGAGATGGCTCAGTGGTTAAGAGCACCGACTGCTCTTCCTGAGGTCCTGAGTTCAAATCCCAGCAACCACATGGTGGCTCACAACCATCTGTAATGAGATCTGATGCCCTCTTCTGGTGTGTCTGAAGGCAGCTACAGTGTACTCATACAATAAAATAAAATCTTAAAAAAAATAAATTTATAAAAAAAAAAGGTCACAGGAAGGTTGAAAACCACCAACTTAACGCAACGGTAATGCAGAGTGAGCTCACACAGTCAGGTGGAAACCAGTTAAGGCAATGGGGTTTTCCTTCAGAGACTACTTCCATAGGTTTTAAACCATATAAGAGGCTTTCTAATGTCTGTGCTTTTAGAAACAAACAAACAAACAAAAACAAAAACATCTATACAATGTTCTTAGACCTGGATAACAAATGAAACCTCTTAGAAATTCAAGTGGATGTTATGAAACAGTGTAGATCTTACAGTATACAGACTCAGACTCATGGCATTAAGTAGGAATTATACTTTTTTTTTATAACAAAGAATTTTTTTTTTATAAAAAAGAATGAATGAGCTTGGGACTACTGGATGTCTTGAACTGGGTCATAGTCCTCAAAGAGCTCATTTCCCCTGCTCCGTCTGTGGTGGCCTATCAGGAGGAGGGAAGGCAGGCTGGCCTGGCATCCTCAGAGTTCTGGGCAGAACACACTGTTCTTTCTCTTGATATACCTACATATTAAACCCGTCCCTGAAAAATCATGTTTCTGACCAGTCGGGCGCTGATGCTCCCAGATGCTGCGGCTGTGTTCAATTTCCTCGTTTCGTAGGTCTAAATAACAGGAGGGAATTCCTAGCAGCAATGGTCCCCTTACTACCAATGCTACCCACTCGGTCAAGTTAAAGTGGATCTATGTATGCGAAGTCAGGCCGAACACCACAGTTTCTCCCTTTTCTGATCTCTTCTCAATGAGTTCTCTTCATGGCTGGTCAGGGTTTGCTCTAAGTACTTAAAAAAACAAAAAGCTCGTCGGTGTAAGGAGAGTCAGGGGGCTTATTCTCTCTCCCCACACAGACAGGGCGTGTGTGGACAGAGATGGGACTGCTGTCCGCAAGCCAGACACTCAGAAAAGCCTCACCAGCCCCTGGATTCCAGACTTCCGGCCTCATGATGTGACAGAAAGCAATGGTGTGTACTTTGCCCCAGTCTGGGGTACTTTGTGAGGGCGATGGACAAATATGGGTGGCCACACAACAGCCAGACATTTTTCGAAATCTGAATATCATCTTTCCGTTTCCTGTTCAAAGCCTTTCAGTGGCTTCTTACTGCCTTTCTAATGACCCCCAGTGCTTACTCTGCTCTTCCAAACCTGCCGTCCATCCGTTATCCTCTCCATCCTCCTCGATGCTCCTCTCCCTTTGAGCAGCCTACCGGTGGGTGTGGTCACTGTCTCCTCACTGAGAGACCTCACAGAAGCTTGTCTTCGATAGAGCCTACTCTTAAGTCCCCAGCCAAAATTTTCTTCCTCTATTCCCTCTCAGAGCACCGAAGGCCATCAGAACAGACCACCCCAAATACGCCACTCTGGCACATTGATGGTTTTGAGCTGAAGGCACCGGAGGACAGTAGAGGCGGAAAGGACTCTCTGCCCACTCACTTTCTATCTAAAGCGGGCCATTGAACTTCCTATGAGCCAGGCACAAACCTTTTCAGGAAGTCAGTGTAGAAGAGACTGAGACTATGAGGAAATGGATCTGTACAAGCAAATCCACTATGAAGCCCTTTTTTTTTTTGTTACTTTCCTCTACAGGTTTCCCAGTCACCATCTCACAGTTTACTCTCTCCCCCTTTCCTTTGTCCTGCTGCTTTCCACAGCTTTACCATTCTCTGTTAAAAATGACACATAAGCTTCCAGGCCTATGTATTTTTCCAGTCTTCATCCCTCCCCCACCCCCGCAGAAGGTCCTCACGTGTGTTTAAAAATACATTATTAGAATGTCACGTTTTTTTCTCTTGGTAGCCTGCTTCTCGTCTGTTTAATTTTCAGCCCCAACTACAGAAACTAAGAGAGAAGGGGACAAGTTCCCCTTGTCTCAGACACCCCTGCTACGCTTGGAATTATGTTAATTTGTCTATATATTTATCTATTACTTCCTTTGTTCATTGAAATGCAAATGGATTTTTAAAAAAAAAAGTCTTTTATCTGAAATGAAGAGCAAAACAGTTTCCAAAGATTTCTCTTTGGAAATAATTCTTGGCAAATTCTTTGGGTAGCATAGTGTCTTGAGTTACAACTTTTAAAAATGGCCAAACATCACCAATTGTTACTTCTTTGTTCTCCCTCTTTTCTTATCTTTCTCTGGCGGGAGGCCAGCAGAATGGGAGAGAACCCAGGATGTGTGGCCTGACAGGCCTCTGACCCACCTGTTCCTGTCGTGTGGTCTCCTGTCCGATACATGTTCGCTTTGACTCTTACTCTGGTCCAACCCGGACCCTCTTTGTCTTGATAAAAGTTGCAGAGGTCTTTCTCAAAATCGCAGCTTGTTCCCACAGCACTGAAAGGAAGCCCTGGGCAAAGGAGAACCAAAGTTGCAGTCAGCCCGGGATTCTCAGAGGACGCTATCAAACACTCGACAGATACTGCTACATTCATGCGGATACTGCT
This sequence comes from Rattus rattus, assembly GCF_011064425.1. Classification (NCBI taxonomy): domain Eukaryota; kingdom Metazoa; phylum Chordata; class Mammalia; order Rodentia; family Muridae; genus Rattus; species Rattus rattus. The sequence goes on from NC_046155.1 coordinate 23,415,907, forward strand.
ACATTCGTGCCAGGGAGACCAAGGGAGAAACTCACAGCAAACTAGGCTGACAGGTTTATCATCAAAACAGTGTTTTGACATGACAGGAAAATTGTTCTTTTCTTCTCTAAAAGGAGGGCAGCAAGGAGCTCTGATCAGATTATCTACAAAAATAAACAAGCGCTAGCTTCAGAAGGGATTTCCTTTGAGAACGTAAAGGCTGTGAACATTTACTCGAAACTTTCAAATTGACTCCTACAACGTTTAAAAGAAAGAAAAAGGAGAGGAATTTTAAAAGAGGCTCTTAAGTTCTAAGGTGTGTTTTAGCAATGGTATTTTCCAGAGATAATTCCCCTTTGGTGACTAGTCTGGGCATCAGAGCAGTTATGATTGCCATTAGCTGTGGGGGCTGCTGCTCTTGAGGAAAAGCAGCTCTTACCGGAAACCACACAGTTCCGAAGTCACACTGGGCTTTTCAGAGGATGCTGCTCTTTGGGCTTTGCTGAGTCCTGCTATCCACAAGTGTCCCTTTGACCCAGACTGCCCAGATGAGCTGGAGTAAGAAAGAGTCCTGTTCCTTTGGGAATAATGGTTGGTCCTATTAACACAGGACTTAGGCTGCCCTCTGGAGTTAGAGGGGCTGTAACCACAGCAGTTTGCGATGTGTAGTATGAGCCTAGACTGATTGGTGAGAGACACAGTTGGGGCATTGTAGGGCCAGAGAGATAAAGTGTGTTGTTTTGTATAGCTGGAAAGTTGTCTCTACAGAAACTTCCATTCTGGGAACAGCCAGCTGGCAACTCGGGGCTGTTTAGGACAAGACTATGTTCTCAGTTAATTTTCAAACAGAGAAAGTACTCACGTGGGCAGAAGAACAGAGCCAGATTAAATGGTCAAAAGAATCATTCAACCAAACGCTACGAGGAACCCAAGATTTAGTTTTGACCCAGAAAAACACATAGCTATAAAAAACAAACAAACAAACAGACAAAAACCCTGTTGTATGCTTTGAGAACTGGTAACATTGTATCAATATTAAATTTCATGAACTTACTAATTATTCCACAGTTGTGCAGATACATATTGAAAAAATTCAATACATAAAGGAGTATAATGTTTTTCAAGGCCTGATGAGGCAAATGCTGGCGCTGCCTAATGCTATCACTTTGGAGATCTGAGAAAAGAGTCTAGGGAGTTCCTCACTGAATTTCCACATTCCACAAATCAATCTCTCTCTCTCTCTCTCTCTCTCTCTCTCTCTCTCTCTCTCCTTTTTTTATTTTGGTAGTGACTAATGGCACATTATAGAAAAAGAATGAGAAGAAACTGTTCCCATGTAACTGGAACATGGTGGCATTTCAGGTCACATGTCTAAACTTGAGAGTAGAGAAGGAAATGAGGACTGCAGTGCTCTAAGCCTGGTGAATCACCACATGCTGCGCTGTCCACCTCTGCCAGAATGAGGGTGTGTATATCTTTAAGGCCAGGAGACAAAGCCTGAGAGAAATTAATATGATGTCACATACACCAGGACCCTTCAGCATTGATAATAGAGAGCAGAAGAAACCCAACCGTCTCAATTCTTAGCCAACCTCTCTCTACCTGGTAATGAAAAACCAGATGAAGAATTCAAAATGTATAGCCAGCTGTGCACCTCAGGAGATGGCGAGGTACTCCTAAAACCCTGGCACAAAGAGATGATCAGGTTGGTGAAATCACTCATCAGTTATGAAGTTCAGAGCAGCAGCCTTAAGTAGCTGCAAGAGAATCTGAACTCCTTTATTAGGTCTGTAAGAGGGGCAGAGGTAGTGCTGAAATTCAAAAGTTTATAGCAGCTTTGTTCAGAGCAGCTGACGTGGAGAATCAGCCATGGTGCTTTTCGGTTGGCGAACAGGCACGTGAGCTGTGTCACATTTATTTAGACAATGAAACATTACTCAGTGCTAAAAAGAAATGATCTGTAGAGTCACAAAGAGGCCTGGAGGAGACATAAATGTGCAATATTAAATGAAGGAAGCCAGTGTGAAAAGGCTGCATACCGTATGACTTCACAACCACAGGCATGGTGGAAAAGGCAAATTAGGGAGACAAGGAAAAAGCCAGTGGTTTCAGGGGTGGTGTGTGTGTGTGAGTGTGTGTGTGTGTGTGTGTGTGTGTGTGTGTGTGTGTGTGTGCCTGCCTGTATTACACTGTAAGGGTGGGCACACGTCATTACAAATGTGTCCACTCCCATAGAACATGCAATACCAACAATGACTTTTAATGTAAACTCTGAGGTCTGAGTGACAGTGATACATAGAGGGGAAAGAATGTATCTGTTACTGCTGTGACTTCTGACCACTTGGCTGAACCTCAAACTGCCCTAATAAAGCACAATTTAAAGCATAAATCCCTTCTATCCATGGTTTTCTGGTTATTTTCTTCACTTGATAAATACTTCGTCTTAGAAATGATTTGTCTATGATCTGATAGAAAGTTTCAAAAGTGGAGATCATAGAGTAAATCTGCTTTATGTAGAATATTCAGGCAGCATCTGAAAGCTGACGATGGGGACCTTCATGGAGTTACCCAGTATCTGAGGTGGAGGCAAAGTCCTTGCTCACAGCTAGTTTGAGCAGTTTGGGTCAAAGGAAGATAAAAGAAACTGAGTGGCTGGGGCATGTGAAGGACATGCCGGATGCATAGGGAGGAACTGGAGGTGGACGCAGATGTAAGCCGCTATGTATCAGTTGGTAGGAAAAGGAAACCCTTTGAAACAGCTTGTCAGAAAGTGTCCTCATGTAATCACTTGCTTTCTGACCTTTGAACTTCTTAGGAATGGAGGCCTTTTAGACAACCTCATTAGCTGACAAGATCACACAGCTTATGAGTGTGAAGAAAGGGGTGAGAATCTGGGTTCCTGGTCCTCGGCTCATAATACTAAAATGATGAGATTAAGAATTTTGAAAAGTAAGGTTAGCATAATGAGGAATTCTAAAGGCTAATATAGTCCACTGTATGAAAGAAACACGTGGGTTCTGCAGGGAAATCAAGTGAGTGAATTACATACTGAGGAGACACTGCTCCTCTCAAGTAGCCTCATTTTGCTGGAATCTTTTTTTCCCTCCTGTTCACCAGTCAGACCAATGATGTGGGGAAGTGCTAACACACATTCTGTATCTCTTTTGAAGCCCCAGCAAGGATGCCTTTGTTAACTCCTGGCCACTTCTACATCTCGCCCTACACAGAGTTAGGTGGATCCATTAGGACGTGGTGAACTTGCCTCCCTGTGTGGATTGAGATGGTCTCATTTAACTCCCTTTAAAAAACTAAAATTAGTGGAACAACAACAACAACAACAACAACAAATGTTTTAGTTAGGGTTTCATTGTTTCAAAGAGACACCGTGACCATAGCAACTCTTGTAAAGGAGAACATTCCATTGGGGCTGACTTACAGTTTAGAGGTTTGGTCCATTATTGCCATGGGAAGAAGCAAAGTGGTACATAGTCAGATGGTACTGGAGAAATAGCTTAGAGATCTACATCCTTAGGCAGCAGGAAGAGATTTCGATACTGGGTCAGGGTTGAGCATTTCGACCTCAAAGCCCATCCCAGGGATACACTTCCTCCAACAGGGTCACACCTTCTAGTAGTGTCACTCCCTATGAGCTTATGGGGGTCATTTTCATTCAAACCACCATAAAAAGTCCTTAGTTTCAGCAAATTAGGCTTCTCTTTAATTTGGGAATAAGAATTTAGCTCAAGTGGTTAATGTTATCTTAGTCTACTTGATAGGATATAGCCAAAAGCATATTACAGACCAGTTCTATCTTGAGAGAAAGTCAGGCCACAAAGGTCAGCTTCCATAATGATTTCCCATGCTCCAGATACAGAAAGAATGCTTGTTAGTAAGATGGGTTGGGCACAGTGTAGCCCTGGGTGTTGTGAGGAGATGAATTGACTGAATAGTAAGGTCAATTGCATTTAACTGTGTATTTAACTGCCATCCTTATTGTAAAACACTTGTGTTCACCCATTTTCCCAGAAAGTAGAGAATTCCCTCTCTTTTTAAACATTCAGGCTATGGAATTTTAATTTTGGCCCTGATAAAAGTTTTGTGAGGGTTCACTTTGAAAAAGAAGTTAATTAAGTTAACATATTGTTTAGTCAAAACCATTCCGGAAATATCTACTGAATACTAATTTATATATAGTATATATAGTATATATGAGTAAGGACATTATGAATCTTGGAGATTTATAAGTTAGAGTTTTTATAATTATATCCAGTAGCAGGTTGAAAGGGTTCCCCCCTCAGTCTATTGAGTTACTCATTTATGGAACCAAGGTATTATTTAGAGAAGTAAATGAATTTAGGTAAATTAATATTTAAATTTTCCTTGCTAATCGGGAGGGGGAAAGAGCCTCATGAAAGCTTGTGCACAGTATCAATGAAATTAAATCCACTATATGTGGGCTGAAAGAAGGTAACAGTTTAGCAAAAATGATATATTCAGTTGATGACCTTTTAAAGACAAGGTAAGACAAAAGGTGAGACAATTAAAAGCAGTATGAAACAAGTGCCAACTCTGAGCGTCTGGTGAGGCAGGCACATTCCAAAGGAGGAAGAGTAAGCAGGACTCACCTGTCTGATTTTGGCAGTGAACAGGAGAGAACGAAATATCATCCAGGGCAACATAGCCTCCTTTGGGACCATTGAAGGCAACTTCAAAAATAACCTGGGAAGGAAAATGACAGCTCAGCATAAATTTACATACTGCCTTGCTCTTACATGATTAAAAGTGCCACATCGATCAAGCCAACTGAGGCCAAGTGACAAGGACTCATGCAAGTCTTTTCCAACATGTGTTTGGTCAGTACTCCTCTCAACCCACAGCCTCTTTCAATGAAAATGAAATCATTCTGTTTGCCTACTGAAACATTATCTTCTGACATCTAATCCTCAATTCAGTGATATTGAAGGTGAGCCCTTTGAGGAAGTGATTAGCTCCACGAGGGTGAAGCCCTCATTCATGAGTTTAATGATAGGAGTCCCAAGGAGCTTTCTTCTATGTGGAGACACCATGGAAGATGGCTCTGCTAGCACGTTGATCTTGGGTTTCTCAGTTTTCAGACTCTGGGAGATGAATTTCTGATGTTGATACAACACTGAGGTTATGGTATTTTGTGGTAACAACCCAGCCATAATGGACCAAGACACTTGAAATTTGTATTTACTGGGCATCCTATCCCCTATTCCTTGAGTACCAGCTAGCATGCCCAAGACATTTCAGACAGATTCCAGAATTGATTGACAACATGGTCATCACCTACAGGAAAAAGTCAGTGAAGAAAATAAATTAGGCTCTTCCATTATCTACAGGAAGCTAAGCTCTAATCTGTCTGTGCCCCTTGCCCCATGGCACTCCAGACGAGAGCCTAGGCAAAGACACAGTAGTCAGAGATGAGCGCTGTGACTAGGCCTTTCTAGCCATGTTCCAATGAATTTATGAAGACCATGGAACAGCGATAGCTTTACTTTATCGTCTCCCACCCACTGACTTTGAACTTTCTCTCTGAGACAATAAAGCACCAGGTGTGATCAGCACAGGCCCAAGCTGTGTAAGGAAAACAATCCAGGTGCACAGTCTATGTTCTGTGAGGTGGCCGCTGAGGCACATTGCGGGCCATGGCTTCAAACTTAAACGCATGCCAGGGCCAGGAAGGTATAAATGCATGAAGTTGCACGAAGTCTGTGATGCAGACTCTTAAGAGTGCAGAAGGCAAATCTATCTAAAGGAGGCTGCTGCTACCCAGGGTCCTAATCCCTAGGAAATCAGTTTGTTACCCCACTGGAGAGTATGGTAAGATGCCATCATACCGTAGAAGGATGGGGCTCTATTCCAAATGCCTGATATTCTCGTAGTCTTTATAAAAGGGGAAAATTTGATGTGTACACTCCTCCCACCTCCAGCACAAAGACACTGGGACTGTTAGAGGAAGGGGAAAGACTTTGTTCATATTGAACAGAGAGATTAAGAAGCCCTTTCCAACATGGGTCTGCAATCACAGCCCATGTGCCAGGGTTCTCTGTTCAGAAAAATCCATGTTTATTTTCCTTTTGAAAGTGGGGACATTGGATTTACTGATTGCTCCAGGGCCAATTCCTTTTCTTGGCAATTAGTAAGAGCAAACAACCCAAATGACAGACTCAGACTAGTGGAGCAAAATCCCACACATGTGGGTCCAAAGATGAATGGTACGGTTAATAGTACTCAGCAAGATGAGTTTCCAGTGCCAATTTAAAAAAAAATTCGGCAACCCTCTATTCATGCAAATGTTACCTAAAGAGTTTATGCTGTACAAAAGAAATTGATAAAGAAGACACCATCTGTGTATGTATGTGTACACACACGGGTGTGTACATGCATGTGCGTGCACATGTGTATACACATGCCTGCCTGAATGTGCACTCACATGTGACTCATTTGATTTTAATAGAAGGAATATGTTCTGGGGCAGCATTTCTTTGCCTTCTTGCGACCAAAGTCAGAGAAAAATTTCCACTGGGCTGTAAGAGCAAATCAAAGCCTGGCCAGACTTGGTGACAGGAAATAGCACACATTCTACAAAGGCACCGTGCTCTCTCTGGGGCTGTTTGGGGTTAGGGAGCTGAGAGGGATATGAAGGAGGTGGAGGAGTGTCAGGCACACCAGCAGCAGACAGAGCACATTGGAAATGGAGACCAAGCCAGCCTTCTCCAGTTCTGCAGCAGGCTAGCAGATGGCGCCACTGAAAAGCAGCCAGAGGAATAAGCCATTTCTGTTCTTTAAAGGGAACTGGCGAAGATACATCAGAAAGGACGAAGTGAAACGGGGTGGTGGGTATTAATACCATGGCAACTAAGCTCTCCTTATAGCTAGATGCAAATGCTCACACCAGTCTTACACGCAGAGCAACTATGACGCTGCACCCCCAGTTTGCAGCCTGGGGGGGACCTCAGACAGACTGAAGCTCTTCCTACAGCTGGATGCTATATTTTAGTCTAGGAAGTCCCCTAAGCTCTCTGGCGTCGCTCAGCTGTGTGACCTAGAAAAAAGATGTCAGACTTCTTGAACATTTCTGTCTCCTCCTTTGTCCTCTGTGGATATGAGCATGATTTTATGTATGTACGTCAGTGGGCAGTAAGCATGGACCGTACTTACAAGTTCTGAAAGACACACACGGCCAGAGCTACAGATTTGGATATGGACTTAAAGAAAAAGGTCTATAGCAACACACACCATAAAGTCAGTTGTATTTGCCACTGTTGTTAAACTTAGTTTCGTTTCTTTGACTTTTCTAATTCTTTTGTTTGGGATATTTATCCTGTATATAACTGTAAAATGTTGTAATATAAGAACACAAAGATTCGTTTTAAATAATGGTAAGTTTACGTCCGATTCTATAACATTGTTTTTGTTGCAAAGAAGAAAGTTATGGGCTTTTTGTTTTTGATTTTTTGTTTATTTGCTTAGAAAATTCTTCAAAATTGATCTGGTGTGTGTTTTCCTGTAACTAAGCAAAGGTGCTGAGTACCGTAATCTAATCTTCCAATTAGCAGCTCTGGGATCCTTCTCTTGCTGTCTGGATTCTTAGAGCCAAAGGACTATCAGTTGAATAACCAGCCAGACTACCCTTGTGCCAGCGCTGGCTGGCTTCAACGCCCGGAGGAGAAAACTACATCGTGATCACAGAAGATTGTGCTGTCTTTTGAAGGCACAGCTTCATCCGGGGCTGTTGGACACTTTGTACCAGACTTTTTGCTTTCTCATGCCTCAGTGAATTCTAGATGACCTTACAGCCATTTCTACTGAGGTGCATCTCCCTCGGTGGCTTCTGTGACTGGTGCTAAAGAGGCAAGGCTGTGGTTGGTGCCAAGAGACAGGGCTTCCCCAGCCATAAACAGGTCGCTCAGGCTCACTTAGGGAATCGATTTGGAGACTTTCTGCTGTGAGACCTCCCTTCCTGCCGTAGACCCAATAAAAAAGCTGTTCTCCAGTCACTTCTTTTATTGAGTGAGTAACATGAAGAAAGACGCGGCAGACAGCGGAGTGGTGGTGATGGTTTTTAAACCATAACTGGTGAGCAGTAAGGAGGCTGAGCTGTAAAGGGGGAAGGCAGCTGGCTCCTGGCAGCTGGAGAATCAGCATTTAAGCAGCTGGAGAGTGGCCAGCAGCAAGAAAAAATAGAGATATGGGGGAGTCTGGGGGTGGGGCAAGAAGGCAGAAAGCCAAGAGTGAAGAGGGATAAAATGTCACAGTCCACAGAAGAGAACATGCAGAGACCTGGCAAGTCTTTGAGACCAAAGGTCTGGGACACTGGTCTCAGCTACAACACTGGCTGGTACGAATGGCTGAGGACAGTGACTTCCTTGATCTACAGGCAAGGGCAACATTTATAGGGCTCAGGGTCAGGATACTAGAGGTAGGCACACGAATTGTAGGCTGCTTCCTTCTGCTGTTGTTGTTGGTGCCCCACCTACCTCTGCTACCCATCACTGCTGCACAAACCAGAGGGAAACTAAAGCTGCTCTTTGCCTACCCAGATTTCCATCTAGGAGAAGCCAAAGGACCCCGAATGATTACAGATCCTGGGTGGAGATCCTGGAAGGAGTCATCTGGACTCCGAGCTCCCCTTTTGAACCCTCCATGGCTATAGCACAAGATCAGAGGGGACATGCACCGGGAATTTCAGCTGGTAGAACTGACTTCCACACTTATCCTCAGAACAATAATTTTGATAGAAATGATGATAATAAGAGTGGAAAGAAAGGGATACAGAAGGGAAGGAAATGAGGCGACTGAGAAGGGGAAAGAGAGGGAAGGAAAGCATTAAAGGGTTGGAGAGATGCCTCACTAGCTAAGAGTGCTTGCTCCACAATCAGGAGGACTACAGTTTGGATCCCAGCACCCACATAACAGGCCAGGTGCTCCAGAAGAATATGCTTGTAGTTCCAGCTCCAAGAGATCAATTGCCCTAGTCTGGCCTAGAGTCATGTGATCACTCCAACTCCCTCCCTCTAAAAGATTATAATAGCAGCCAGTGCTTCAGGAGCAGGAGGGAAAGGGGGATATTGGTCTGTAGATACAAAACTACAATTATGCTAAAATAGTACACTTTGGTTCTTAATGCACAGTAGGTCAACTATAATTGATAATGCTATATTGTACATTTCATAATACCCAGAAGGATTTTAAATGCTGCCAATACCAACAAATGTTTGTTTGAGGTGATACACGTGGTAGCTATTATGATTTGTCATCCATTGTCTACATGAATCAAAACATCACATTTTATTACATTCATTGGTGCAACACTTTTTGTTTTGTTTTTATTTTTTGAGACGGTGTTTCTCTATGAAGCCCTTACTGTTCTGGGACTTTCTCTGTGGACTGGGCTGGCCTTGATCTTACTGAGCTCTGCCTGCCTCTGTCTTGTAAGTACTGGGATGAAAGATTTGTACAGTTCCTAGGTACAATGTTTTTTTCTAAATTAAAAATAAAAAATAAAGTCAATGTATACCTATCTTCAAAGTCAGGACTGAGGTTGGTAAGAATGTACAGTGGAGTGACCTCCGTGTGTGTGTGTGTGTGTGTGTGTGTGTGTGTGTGTGTGTAGCATCTCTTTGTGAGACCAGATCGAGGCTCACCTACCTCCATGGGGTAAGGAGCACTGAACTCCACCTCTGCAAGGTTCCAGACCGCATTGCCTGGGCTGTCCACTTTCCAGATCTCCTCGTACAGGCCAGCCATGTCCCGAGTGTAAAGAGAGAAGACATTGTCATTCCCCTGCTGAAGCTGGTAATAGAATGAGAGGCAGCCAGACATGGGCGCTGTGATCATTGGGGAGATGAGCTGGGCCACTTCCTGGAAGTGCTTGACATAAACAGAGTCCACGTACATGTAGTGGCCTGGAAATCACACAGACAGAATAGAGGGTAAGACAGGCTGGTAAGTTGCAGATGGACCTGTGACATCCTGGGACTCACTTCAACACAATTCGTTGGAAGGCGTGAGGAGGAAGTCTGGTCAGGAGTGTGTAAGTGTCGTAGCTGGAGAGGGACACAGACATTTATTGCACCCTGCAAATACCAGATGAGACACAGTTTAAATATCCCTTTACTTTCCATTGAAGTAAGTTATCCCCACAGGAAAGATGGGTCATGTTCAGTGTTTGCATTTTCACAGGCGAATACATCCCTATATCAGATGTGATCCTTCCCAAGCCTCTTAGAGGGCATGGAGAGACACACCTGGGCATATTTTCACAACACACATCAAATGCAGGCTGTGTGTTTGAGTGGTCCTAAGAGTGCTCGAAGGCAGGGGTAAGGTCTGGGAGTCTGAACTTGTGATCGCATTGTTGATAGACCCTGGTGATCACAGCACCTGAGAGACCTGGGGCTACTAACCCCCACTACAGACTCAAAAAGAAACAGCATGGAGACTAGGAAAGAGCTTTGGTTTACCATCGAAGAGAACTGACTTTGAGTCCCATTTCCTCGATGAGGTAACAGGACTTGAGCAGGCTTATGAATTTGTTGAGTCTCTTGAATGAGAATATCTTTTGCTACTTGGATGAGACAGATCCAGGAGCCCCTTCGGATATTAAACTCTGTGAATGCTTAAGTTCTTCATACAAAGTGGACTGTCATTTGTATGTAATCTATACACATCTTATATGCTTTTAAAAGTTATTTATTATCTATTTATTTAAGAGCCTTGCTATGTAGCCCAAGATGGGTTCTAATCTCCAATCCTCTTGCCCCTGACTCCGGAAGGCTACAATTATAGGTACACACCACTTTTATAGGCACACACCACTACACTTGGTTTGCTCCCTTGCTTGCTTGCTTGTTTTTGCCTTGTGCATGCTAAACAGGTATTCTGCCACTGAGCTACATCCTCAGCTCCTTTTACATTCTTTAAACCACTTGTAAATAACTTAAAATACTAATACAATCTAATTCCTTATTCTTACTATTTAGGGAGTGATAGCAAGAAAGAAGTGAGCAAATGTGTAACACACACAGTCATTTTCCTGATACTTTTGGTCCACTGGGAGTTGAACTCACAGAGACAGGCAGCTGTACGTTCCTTGTAGAGTTGATATGAATATGAAATGAGATTCTGCACGTAGAGTGCTTATTGTGTGCCTGACATTTTATAATTGCTCAACACGATTATAAGGAAACAGCAATAGAATTTATGGATCTAGAACCATACTTGTCCCATGGTCTGTGGTTTATAAGGGGAAGCTATTATCATTATTAGCGACTTTGTATCCATTTATTTAGGTTATGATGAAAACAGCTATTCTGTGTGGCTTGGATAGAATTTTTTTTTCTATTTATAAGCTCAGAACAGGTATACCATAATTTTATTTTTGTTTTCAGTATCTAGTGCCTGCTTTATAAGAATTTCTCTTATTTTTCTGAGAAAGCAGTAAGAATAGGAACAACACAACATATGCAATTCACACGCAGGGCATTCGCTTTGTTTTTGCCACCTGTGTGGGTGGTATCCAAAACATGACATCAGTCCTAAAGGTCACCCGAGTGCCCCTCCCTCTAATACAACCCTAGGGTCCAGCCATTCTAGGGCATTACCCTAATAATGGAGCACGCATGTGACCATAAACAGTTCCATTCTAACACAAGTCCATTTACTAAGAATTCACAGGAGCACGAAAAACAGCAAATGTCCTTGTCGCCTCTCGTTATATGTCGTAAGAACGAAACAGCACTCCTTCACAAGGTGGTCCTGCCAGGAAGGGAGAACTGTACGATTTTGTGTCCTTATACCTCTCTTTGCAGGCACAGAGGTGGGTCAGAGCTCTGTAAGAGAGCTTGCTACAGGTACTGAAATTGGCTTGTCAGTCTCAGCTGAGCCACCTGTAGATCCGTGACAGTGCTCCTACCAAGAACACACCACTCCACACTGCCACTAGCCAGTGAGCCAGCAGCCAGGGACACTACAGCGAGGCTACGCTGCCGAAGGCCTGGCCTCTCCCGTTTCTCAGGATCTGCATCTTATACTGAAGGTACTCTTCACTCAGGGACACATTATGGCTTCTGTGGCCACTGGGCATTCTCGATTTTCCATAGCGTATGCAAATTTCCCGTCTATGACAGCATCCGGATAAAGATGAAGACATCTGGGACGGACTTGTTATTTTTGTTCCTTTATTCATTTTGCTTTGACAATAGCCGGAGTTACAGCAGTGTCATGGAACTTTAAAAACACCATGGCTCCTATATCCATGTACCCACTCTTCCAGTGAGCTCCACTGACAGTTTCTGCCTTAGTTCTTCACAAGCATCCCCTCCTCCCCCAGTTCTAGCTTAGTTTCTGTTTCTAGTGGAACTCAAACTGACACAGCCGCAAGGAGGGAAATCATTCTGCCCAAGACGAGACGATCTCTTTCCAACGAGTATAGAAAGCTCTTGACAGATCCACTTGAAACAACCTGTTCCATCCCTGGAGTGTGTTATTACTGTGCAGAGCTAGAGAAATCTCTTACCCACAGTGGCATGACAAACACATCTTCTTTGCAGTTGACAGACATGCGGTGGTCAAGGACAGTTACTCATCTGCTGTCTGGATACTGTGCTCATCCCTGCATTAGTACTTGAAGTGCTCCCTCAGCACTTCATGCTCACAATGCTGAGCCTGGCAAACCACAATCGCATTTCTGGTCCAAGGAGCATTCAGAAAACAAAATATGACTGGCCCAAAGCAAGTCAGGGAGGTTGCTGTGAATGCTACCAAGATTGCTGACACCAAGTCTCCCATGGAAGCCTAGACCACAAGCATTTGCCCTTCTTTTCCTCTCTAGTATTTCTTTGTTGACACAGTTGGGTACTATTTACTGACAACATGAGTAACATGAGGTTTCTTACCAGGACGGCTCATCACGAGTTCATCATCCGATTTAACAGGGCTAAGATGACTCAGAAACCACCATTCAGGTGTCTGCTACAGGAGGCCAGGCTGGGAAGTGACAATGCCCTGACTCAGTGCATCTCTGGTGAAATCTACTCTGAGGAATTGCAGCTGGGGTGAAGGATGGTCATTGTGCCTCTGACCACAGGAAGGACAAAGGTAACTTGGCGCTCCTGGGAAACCATGTCTATCATCCAGCATGACAGGAGTTTTCTTATCCAGCTCAGGTCAACTTTCCTATGTTCCCCTATGGCTCGGGGATGCTGAATTTCTACTAACTTAGGGAAAGGTGATTTTAATGATTTTGGATCATTATGATTTGGGTACAAGGAAACTCAGTTAGATATGAACCTACCTAGATACAGATGTATTCTAGGTAAACAGAATTTTGTAATCAACTAAATCATGGCCAGAATTAAAACTTTATGGTAGTACATCCCAACACCGTGGAGGCCTAAGCAGGAAGATCACAAATTTGAGGCCAGCCTAGGCTATACACATACAATGAGAGTTGCTTTCTCAAATCAAAACAACCAATCAGAAAAACCAATTTAACTAAAAATGAAAGCATATAAATAGAGACTATGGGTTCCCCACAAGATTAAGAATCAGCTGCTTTGCCATGCTCAGATAGGAAGTCAATCTACTTGTACCCAACGTTTAGTTATACACTTAAAAATCCCAAGTTTCTGCAGATAAGACAGCTGTCAAGTTCCGTAGAAAGATAGTAATCCCTGGCAATACCAGCTGAAGGTTTGGCCCCCTGAGTGATGCCTGAGGGTAGTCTGTGCACTTACTTCTGAAGAAAGCCTTCCTTCCTCCTCATACCAGCCCTTTGTACTAGGAAACCTTTCAGGGAACCTTAGTGGTTCTCCATCAGCATCCATTTTCCCATGAGTCAGGAAAAGAATTCAGAGGACAGTTCCTGAGTATGTATCTTTGAACAGCCTGGCTGCCCAGAATTTCCCTAAAGACTGCCCACAGCTTGACCATGGTACCTAAGGCAGTCTTGGATTCAGTTAGGATTCATCCCTCCTTGGCCATATTTTTGGCTCTAGTTGCTTTATCTACTTCAGTCTTGCTAGCTGCCCAGACTACCTGGAACCACTTGGGCTGAAACATGTTCCAGATGGAAATAACCCACTCGGCTGCTGCCATGTTGAGCAGACAGCATGCAAACAGGGCAAGTCAACCCATCTACTTTTCCATGTTGCAAAGCTATACTCACGAACACTTAGTTTAGGGGTTGGATCAGATCTTTCCTCTAATACTAATAGAGCCAGATTCTAGTCTTTTTATACAGGAAAGATGAAAGAAATGTGTATGAACATCAAGTAAGATGTTGTTATAACTTGGATGTGAACTATCCCTTCAGAATCCGTATGTTGAGGCCTTAGTCCCCAATGCAGTGTTCAGAAGTAGAGCTTGGGTAAATAGGTGGATCATGAGGGCTTTGATCTAATCAGTGGATTCATTGATTAATGAATTTGTAATTTGATAGCATTATTGGGAGGTTGTAGAAACTAGGTGGTGGGTACAAGTTGGACTAGGTCAGTAGATATATGTCTGTCTTTGGTTCCTTCTACTCTCTACACTTCTGACCACAAAAAGAACAGTTTCTTCATGTGTGTTTTGCTTCATCTTAGGCCCAAAGCAATGGGGCCAGTGGACCATGAAGATTTAAAAGCTCTGAAATCATGAGCTCAAATAAATGTCTCCTACTTTTAGGCTATTTTCCCTCAGGTCTTTTCTCACATTAATAAACTTCTACTCCGTTTGTCAGACAGACTTCTACTCTCAGTTAGTATCTGAAGGCCCAAGAACATGGGTAATAAGAATCTGTCTGTATTTACTTTCCCTCCCTCCCTCCCTCCCTCCCTCCCTCCCTCCCTCACTCCCTTCTTTCCTTCCTTCCTTCCTTGCTTCCTTCCTTCCTTGCTTCCTTCCTTCCTTCCTTCCTTCCTTCCTTCCTTCCTTCTTTCCTTCCCTAAGCTACATAGCAAGACCTTGTTTGAAGAAAAAGAAGGAAGGAGTCCCTTTTCTTCAATCAAGGTCTTGCTATGTAGCTCAGGCTAGCCTTGACTTCTTAATCCTTCTGTCTCTGCCTTCCAAGTGTGGGAGTACAGGTATGTGTCGCCATACATAGCCAAGAATCTCCATAGTTGAAAGAGTATAGAGATGGACTGTTAATATTGGCAAGTCCTGCCACTTAAAGTGTCTCCAAACTTTATCCCATATATTCCCTTAATGTGGATATCTGAGAAGGTTAGAGATGGGATTTCTGTAAAAAGGAACTGCCATCTCTATATTTGCTGGTGGCATGTTTTCTTTCCCTTTCTTACCTCAATCCAAGGGGAGCAGCTAAGAGTGGAAATGGAAAAAGGAAGTTGACTCAATCTCATCATCATACAGGCAAACAGGTCTCAGTTCTGCAATGGCCTTGGGCCTTTGCATGGAGGAGATGAGAGTTGTTGTTGTTGTTGTTGCTGTTGTTGTTGTTGTTGTTGTTGTTCTTCTTCTTCTTCTTCTTCTTCTTCTTCTTCTTCTTCTTCTTCCTCCTCCTCCTCCTCCTCCTCCTCCCCTTCCTCCTCCTCCTCTTCCTCCCCCCTCCTCTTCTTCCTCCTCCTCTTCTTCCTTTTCTCTTACAAGGAGTCTTCCTCAATATCCTTCTCCTTATTCATTAAAGCAGAGTCTCTCAGCTGAACCCAGAGCTGGCTGACACATTTGCCCTGGCTAACCATCATGCTCTGGCAAATGCCATGACTCTGCCTTCAGAGCTGGAAATGGCCACCCCACTTATGCGGGTTCTAGGGATCTGAACTGTGGTCCTCATGTTTGTATGACAAACACTTTACCCAATGAGCCTACTCATCGGACCAGATCAGATCTGAGTTCTAGAGAGAATGTGATCAGTGAAAAGCAAGTGTGTAGCGTACAGAGAGAAGCACCCGTCTTCCTTGCACATAGGAAGAGGCAAGAATCTGATGGTAGAGCTGTTGGGACAGAGCTGAGAGGACAAAGCTTGTTGTCAATGACTTTCCAGAGTTTGATGGGGTAAAGACATCGACTTTTCCCTTGGCCCAAGTGGGCTACCACACCTCAGAAAAATCCTCTTAAGACTATTTCCATGGTAACAGTGGTAGAGAAATTCTGATTCCCTCTAAAAACTGGAAGAGGTTTAGAGATGATCAACCAGAAAGAGCCCCATTTCTTTCTTGGAACTGTAGAGTGCAAACCTCATCAGCCATGGGAGAAGTGGCCTTTGTCATTTCCAGTTTAAGGGCATCAACCTAAGATTAAACAACACTAGGCAGGTAAAGCTTCTTGTCCACTGCCCTTCTTTTATGCTCTGAACCCCACTATGCCTCCAGAACCCCAATGAAGCCACAGTGCTATAAGGAGTGGGGAAAAGCCAAGGAAGAGACGAAGCAATCCCCCTGCTGCCACTGCTCTGTGGAAGAGCCTGAGAGAAGATCTGCATCCCCTGAGACGTGTGGGAGTTGTGCTTTGGCTGCACTTATTTCTTGGAAATAAGGCTGTCGATCTGTGAAGACGGCTAGGACTACGTGTGTGTGTGTGTGTGTGTGTGTGTGTGTGTGTGTGTGTGTGTGTGTGTGTGTGTTTGGGGGGCATCTAGCAGACCGTGTGTGCAAGCAATACTGAGGAAATGAACAAGGCCACACTCACTCTGGGTGCTGATGCCGCGACCTGAGGAGACTGATGCAGAGAGAGAGGAGGTGCCAATGACACTTGAACTCCATCCAAACCAGAGTGAGAAAAATGGCACAGCCCACGGGCAGCTGATTCATTCATCTCATGGGCTTTGGGAGAATAAAATCATTCTGATCTGATTTTGGATTTTGAATCTTTGTCCAGCACCCTGCAGAGCGGGATTCTGAGTGGCTTGGTTTTAAAAACCTCAAGCCTCAGGAAAATAATGAATTCTCCTCATTATTTTTCTGTCAATTATCTCCCTTTCTGCCAAGGTGCATAGAAAACAGCACTGGTCTGTGCTGTCAGCAGCTTACCTCCTGGAATGATTTTGTTTCGCATTGTAAAATATTAACAAAGAAAGAAACCCTACGTGGTAAATCAGAATTGGATAAGAAAACAAGTTAAAAATCATGTCCCCTTCCGTAGCTCAAGGAAATCCCATAATTCATAGTGCAGAATCTGTTCTATCATTTAATAAGAAATTGGGAACATCATCATTTGAAAAATCAGAGATCTGGGGAAAACTGTTAGAAACATACAAGCTAATGAAAGGAAACGGGCAACTACACTGAATTTTGCAGATGCTGTATTCACCATTTCCTTTTCTTCAGCACAAAGAATGTGTTCTTCTGCACCCTTGATCTCTACTGTATGATTCTCTACGTCTTACGAAAAGCAAAGGCCTAAGTTGCCTCCAGTCCATGAATGAACATGAGGTGAGTCCCCAGAGAGCGAAATCTGCTGCTGCAGGCAGACATTTGGATCATTTAATCTTTCCTTTGCCACCCAAATTGATAGAGTGCAGCGAAAAATCAATACATCCAATAGAAGGCAAATGAAATAAGAGAGGCAATTTCTATCTTCTTTAGAGTATTGGTAGTTTTATTTTTCTGCAAGAGTCACACTGGGCAAACCTTTGGTAGCGCACGGGCAGAGCTCCTTAGATAAATATTTTGGAATCTTCAGCAGTCATCTTTTTATGCCTCAGCTTAAGTAATAGAATGGCTTTATGGGAGTTCATGCATGGAGTGTGTGTGTGTGTGTGTGTGTGTGTGTGTGTGTGTGTGTGTGTGTGTTGATTGGTTGTTGTGGTTTGGATGAAAATGGCTCCCATAGGCTCATATATTTGAACGCTTGGGCCCAGTTGGTAGAATTATTTGGTAGGGATTGGGAGGTATGAACTTGTTGGAGGAGGTGGGTCACTGGGAGTGGGGTAGGGCTTTCCATGCTTGGCTCAGTCTCTCCCTCCCTCCTCTGGATTGTGCATCAAATGCAAGCTCTTAGCTGTACTCTATCACCATGTCTGCCTGCCTGCTGCTATGCTATCTGCCATCATGGTTATGAATTCACCCCCTGAACCTGTAAGAAAGCCTCCAACTAATGCTTTCCCTTCTAAGTTTGCACCGCCCTGGTGTCTCTTCATAGAAATAGAAAAGCAACTAAGACACGGGGCAGGGAAGGGCTGTTGGTTAACAAGCAGGGAGCATGTCAGTTCTAAGCTGTGGTGGCAGGGGTGGTTCATTGTGCTGGGGGCGGAATCCAGCTCCTTGCATATGCTAGGCAAGTTCTCTTACCACTGAGCTGAGTCCCTGCAGGTGAGCTCTAAAAATTTGAGAGGATTGTGAGTGGCAGTGCAGGGGAGAGCTGGAGGGAGCATATGGAATGTGGGCAATTAGGCTTGGTACTCTGATACTAAGAAACAACTACATTGAAAGCAGCAAGAGTCCTAAGATAAGTCTGCTTAGCTCTCTTTAACTCAGGGTTTTACTGATGATAGATCATGCCTGGTTTTTGTTTGTTTGGTTTTGTTGTTGTTGTTGTTGTTACTGCTGTTGAGGTTTTGTGTTGTTGTTTGTTTTGTTTTGTTTTAAGATTACTATACTTCCAGAACTCTCGAGGCTGAGTCATGAGGATCATGAATTCTGGACCAGCTTTGGTTATTACAAGTATGATGGTTTTGTATATGCTCAGGCCCCAGGGACTAGCACTATTAGAAGGTGTGGCCCTATTGGAGTAGGTGTGTCACTGTGGGTGTGAGCTTTAAGACCCTCACCCTAGCTGCCTGGAAGCCAGTGTTCTGCTAGCAGCCTTCAGATGAAGATGTAGAACTCTCAGCTCTGCTTGCACCATGTCTGCCTGGATGCTACCATGCTTCCACCTTGATGATAATGGACTGAACCTCTGAACTTGTAAGCCAGCCCCAATTAAATGTTGTCCTTTACAAGACTTGCATTGGTCATGGTGTCTGTTTACAGAAGTAAAACCCTAACTAAGACAATAAGGTGCTACCTCTAAAAAATTTTAAGTTGCCTTTTGTCAAAGTATTTTTAACATAGTAACAGGAAAGTAAGTAAGGAAACATGGCCCCAAACTGCTGTTCTGAGGAAGAACATTTTGGACAAGATGGTTTCCTGATCTCTGTAAAGTCGTGTGTGTGTGTGTGTGTGTGTGTGTGTGTGTGTGTGTGTGTGTGTGTGTACATGAGTGTTGTTTACCATGTATATATATTGAGCAGTTGGGTGACTACATATGTGAGCGATCAGTGAAGAAGCCTCTTTCCAGAGGTCAGCTGGCGAATTGTTCGAAGGGAGGTGTAAGCTTTCTTCTCCCCCTCAGCCCTAGAGTCTGATGGTTTTGTACTTTTCCATTATTGGTGGGGGTTGGGCTTAATGTGTCTTTTTACAATACTCACGCAGATTCATGGGTGGCTTTGTTATTGCTGGCTATCATTCATTCTGCGTAGAACCCTCATTTTTAGTGTGAATTCTGTGGCCACAGTGGATGTGAATCTTTAGGGTTGAAATATAAGAATTCTAAACTTTCAGTATTTTTAAAAGTGCTAAACCTTTTTTTTTTTTTGAAAAGTTGGAAGTAGAAATGTTTTTCTTGTCATAGTTTCTTACACGACCAACCCTTATTCTATCTTAAGAGCTACTGGGGGTATTAATTTATACTCCTATCCTGTGTTTTGGTAGTATAATATGCACTAGAGGAGATAGTACATACACGGAGTTATGGTGCCTCGCCCCTGTTCAAAGACCTCTGCTGTCTTCCCATTGTCAGCGAGGTTGAAACCTCCTGTATTCGAGCTTTTTAGGATTTGTCCGTACATTTCTTTTTCACCCTCTCTTCCCTTCTTGTACTTGGCACAGATCTCACAGTGTTTTTGTTTCTGTATTCTTTTCTCTCTTTCTGTAAAACCACACCTTCCCTCCACGTAAGTTTGCTTCATTTATTATGACTTGTAAGGGCTCCTTTATCTGAATACCTACCCCTTTACTTTTAATTCTGAATACTTCTCAGTGTCTATCACCTTTCTTTTTGTTGGGATGGGGACAAGTCTGACAGTATTTGACACGTGTGACCTTGTTTGATGCCCATTTACAGGAGAGAGCAGTTCTCTTTCTTGGGGCATACACCTCAACGTTTGGAAGAAGCCTGGTGGCTTGTTATTTTAGTTGCAATGGTCGTCATTAAACCCAAGCCAGGGTCAGATGGATGAAAGTGCTAGCGACAAAGTTGCTTTTGTCTCAAACAAGCAGCCCCATGTACATATCTGTCTACTTAGAAAGATTTTTTTTCTAAGTAGCCGGGGCATATTTAAAAGGAAAAGAAACCTGTAAAATGAGGCTGAAAAGTAGAAGCTAACCTTTTGCCATCCCATAGAGTAATTTTCTTTATATTATTTTTAGAACATATTCATTGTTTTATGTATTTGAAATATTTAAAAAAATATCCCCTTCTTTCTGAAGTTAAGGGAAAAAAACCCAAATATCTTGTGAAGTGAGCTCGCACTCGTGTACAAGATAATCAAAGATGGCTACTCTGCACAGGTGTCAACTGTCTATTTTGCCCCATTCCTCACTCAGCCCGCATGCCGCCTGCTTAATCTATCTCCTTGGCCCTTGTGGGAAATTGAGTCTGAGATTCTAGGTACAAGGAGGAGGGGGAGTATGAACAAAGAGAGCAGTGATGGCAAGATGACGACTCCAGAGCCCAGGTGACCTGCAGAATGGATTCGCTGGACGCAAAGTTGGAGACAGGCTTTTAAACATTTAGAAGACGAGAAAGTGCAGTCAATGAAGGACAGACAGTAACGAAACACAAACAAGTTGCCTTGTGTCCAGCCAACAGTCCATGCTGTCGTGAGTAACTAATTGAGATGGAATAGAAAAGGCCACAGAGTAGAGGACTGCGCTGTCTTGCAGATGAGAAGACAGTGATTTACAAAACTGCCAGGACCAGATGTGACCAGTGAGACACACGACGAATGACACCCTTGCCCTGGTTTTCGTTCGGAAGGCTTTCTCCAGCCCATACTGTGAGCCTTGCCTCATTTTCCTTGTAGAGCGCCTGCGTACTTGGCCACCAGGGGGCTCTATTGCACCCTTCACAAGCAATAATTAGTGTTGGTGGTCTCATGGGAAATTCTTAAGGGTTGGTCACCCTGCGATCTATTTTTAATGAAGATTGGGGGTTTTTCCAGCCTTGTCTTTAGAAATGAGAACAGCCAATAGATAAGAAGTAAAACATTTCATGGAAATGTAAAAATAGCCAAGATTACAGACGAGCTAAAGCCTTTCTCTTTGTGGCTTCCTTAGCTACAAGCTTATGTCTGCAGTTGTTTCTGTCACATAGATTGTTCCTCTCTCCTTCCTCTTCCACCTGCTCTCCCAGTGTGTCCCCACCCTTTCGTTCTGTCGACAAAAGCCAGGAGGTGGGAGTTGAAGGCAACGTTCACCCCGGAAAGAAGACTGCATTTGTGGCCGGCTTACCGTGCTCACTCCTGAAGGTGTGATCCCATGGGAGGATGGAGTGGGTGTTCTTCGCAGTTCCTCCTCCAACAAACCAGTTCACATTGGGATTCCAGCGGTTCACAAAGCCGCAGAGATGGTTTTCTTCAAAGTCACAGTCTGGAGGAAGACACATAGAGAGACATTTCACGGACCTGCAGTTACACCAGGGAATACTCTGGCCGCAGTCATTCTAAGAGCTCTTTTTTTCAACCACGGACCAGAATTTTAGAACAACATCGGTCAAGAAGAGAGGTCCAGGAATGAATCAATGCTCTGCTTCATCGTTGCTCCTCAGAACCAGAGCCCTTTCTCCTATTGGCCACGTGGCTTGTTGTGGGACTTACCGCCCCTCTAAATCTGTTTATTGATCTGTGAATTGGGGACAACATTCCCATATTGCTGTACTGTACGCACCGACAGCTCTCAGTGCAGAACCAGGACACATGGCCCATGCTTGGTATAAATTGATGATTTTTGTCAGCCTACTAAATTAATTAGTCAATGTTTTGGTGCTGGGGCTACACGCAAGGTCTTGCATGTGTTCATCATGCACTTTACCATTGACCTGTGTTCCCAGCTCCAATATGTCTATTTTAACGTACTATTTTAGGGCTATTACTCAGTTCTAGATATTTCCCCCACCACTTGTATTGCTCCCCGATGGCCCAGACCTCCCTCTCTAGATTCCCAGAACTCAGAGGCATGTTTCCAAGATGCTAAAAATCTCCCGTTTGTCTGATGAATAAGAATCTACTCAGAGTATATGGGACACACACACACTGGGGTCTAGGACCTTTCTGCAACTCCTGCCTAGAGATGAGAAGGATTGAAGTAAAATCTCTGTGCTTGGGGACGTCATCATGTTTCCTGGAAATTGTTTCTCACCAACAAATTTCTTCTAGCAGGGGATATATAAGCCTAACCCTGGCCACTGACCACTGTAATCCTGCAATTATCAAATGAAGGACAATTCCCGTCCTGTTCTTCTCAACTACTCCATCCTCCTGGTTGGGTTCCACTAAAGGGAGGGAAAGAAGTCTGGCATCAGAATTAGTGCCCATCTCCATCACTACCAGGCTACCATGGTGAGCTATGTCCCTTTACAGAAGGAACAGCCTAGACAGAAGTCTTAACCATACAGCCACCATTTCCAGTTGCTAGTAATTCCTCTTCCTGTCCTGGCTAGGGAGTGAAGGGTCAAAGACAGTCTTGACCATCTTTGGCTAGCCAGATGGCAGGTTATGAGTCATAGCTGGCACTAATTCTGGTCACTGTGCCAGCACCTGCTGGAGTCTTTACTTTGCAAAAGTTTGTGGTCTCATTGATGCCAGTGGGTTTTCAAATTACAGGGGCTGATTCCCACCTCCACCCCCACGCCCCACACAACCACCCCGTTTCCATCAGAATCCTAGCTGGTACAGTTGTCAGTGAGCACTGACAAATTTTATGATTTCTTTTAAAATTTCCACTGCAGTATCTGCCAACCGATGCTCAACATTTAGTGCCACATGCTGTCGCAGAGTGGAATAAAAAGCAAAATCCTTCTCAGTGCGCCAGGCATTAGTTTAAGTTTTTTCTACGAATTCACTTAATCCTCAACATAGCTCCTTGAGATAGATACTATTTATTATTAATCCGATTGCACCAATGGGGAACAGAGAGAAGAGGTGAACACAGCAAGGAGGGCGACAACCTGGCATCCTCTTTTTGTTTTGGGGCAAGAACTGAATGCTTCTTGAGCACCTAGAAGGGCATACACACACACACACACACACACACACACACCACAACACACACACCACAACACACACACCACACACACACACACACACACACACACACACCAACACACACACACACACACATAACACACACACACACACCACAACACACACATACCACACACATACACATACACACACAACACATATAACACACACCACAACACACACATACCACACACGTACACAATACACACACCACAACACACACATACCACACACGTACACAATACACACACCACAACACACCACCACACACACACACACACACACACACACAGTGAGGGACTGATCCAGCAGGTGGAGTTTCTCAAGTGCGTCTGACTGCTTCTGTGTGTGGAGGGGCAGCACATAGACTACTCAAGGGAGGAGGCTGGACAGAAGTTCTCTGATCTGCAGAAAGTACATTATTTTTGTCTTGTTTTCTTCTTTGCATTAGAGGTATCGGCGAAAGACCAAACATAGGAGCCAGAGGACAGGGCATTCGCGTAGGCTCCTTGTTCAAAACCATCTTTGACCCTTCACTCCCTCAGTTCCGACTCCTCAGTCTTAATACTGTCAATGCTGAGACATCTCTCAGACGTAATGTCCTTTTTCTTGTCTACTCTCTGACCCCCACTCCCAGTTTAAGGTCCTCATGCTGTAATTCCTGCAAGTCTGTGTCTCTTCTTGGATTTTCCCTAGGTCCTATGTATCTGTATTTTCTCCTAGTTCATGAACACCAGTGTCATCATCTGAAAGCCACAGCTGCATGCCTGTCCCTTGCAGGCTAACTCTAGCACCTCCCTACCTCCTAATTCCAGAAACCAGGCTCCCTGCCCTGAGTCCTGTCTCTGTAGGAAGCTCCCTGAGGGTTACTGGCTGTTCAGCACCTGTATGCTCAGATCTCACAGCCTCTGCCCCCAAAGAACACATTCCTCCCATGTGCCCTCAGCAGACGCCAGCCCCTCACTATGGAAAGTGTTATGTCCGGTGTCTGATGAGGAATAGTCAGGCACCCGTGGAGCAGGGCCTCTCCTCTCTTCCTGCCTTCTCAAAACTGTCACGCAGACACTTAATTGATCGTGCCCACACCAGCTGGGATCTAAGTGACAATGGAGATCATTAAGGTAGCAGCAGCAGTGTATCAGGAAAGTAGGTGACAGGATGGATTAACTGCTCTTCTGGCAAAGGCCACACACACACACACACACACACACACACACACACACACACACACACACACCAGTTCACAGCCAACCAGCAATTATTTTTATTAGAGCTGGGTGAGGTTAGAGAGCGTTGCTTCTACTCGTTAACCCAGCCAGTTAGAGCAAATGCTAATGAACCTTTCCACAGTGAAGACGGAGGATCAATGTCCCATCGTCAGGTGACCCTAGCAAAGAACAAACGCTGGTATTTTGCAGCATGCTCCATGATTCGGTTGGCCTTAAGGATCGATTTGCTGCTTTCAGGCTGTGGACTGTAGGAGGAGATTTGAATTCCACTGCCACGGTCACCAAACTCAACTCACCAATACAGTAGCCGGTTGTCATCTTGATTTCAAAGAGGGCAATGCTAGCTGTGTTTCCTTGTCCCAGGACACCTTCTATCAAAATCTGTATAACATACGGGAGGAAAAGGAACCAGGCATCAAAACACTGTGTTTCTTGTCCAATACTTCAGTTTCTAGTCAGGAGTTATTATTCAGTGTGGTTTATAGCTGCTGAACGAATTTTACTATGGACTGTGCATGTGTGCACTCATATCTGTGCATGCATGAACATACATATAACTCGAGGACTTTGGCATGATGAGTCTCTATCAGAAGCCTGGAGTCATATGTTCTTCAATGCTGTCCTAACCTCCACATTCTCCTGTGTTCATGTAGGTGGTGGATAGAGTTCACATCTGGCCATGGTTCTCAAATAGCTTTTACTTCTGTGGATTTAACAGGATATTTTTGCAAGTATTCAGGTAGATTTGGGGTCTGATAACCATGGGAGGATGGTGAGAAATAGAAACTCAGACTCCAATGTTCCTTTCCACAGTTTAGCCACCTGTTGGGGAGACTCCCAATAGACTGGGCTAAAGGGAGATGCTCTGTTTTAAAGCCTTCCAAAGAAGAGAGTTGAGCCTAGGAATGGAATGCACTAGGAACAGTGTTCTCCTGGTGCCTCTGTGGTGTCCCCAGTGACATTCCCATGCGTGCCATACTCTAGCTCTGTTGTAGCTCAGTTCCACACCCCACCTCTTACATCCTCTGCCTTCCTCTCAGAGCATCACAGACAGGACAATTAGCCTCTTTGAAGAGGAAAAGAAACATGACTAGTAAATAACTTTCCTCTCTCCAGGAGTTTTAGTGTTTCCTTTTATGATAATGCCTTATTCAAACTTTGGAGCAACTAACACATTAAGAAGATAACATAAACATATTCCACAAACAATGCAGAAAGGTGAAGCAAATTTGTTGGCAACAAAAATACCCCTGAAGATCCATTCTCACTGAAGAGATCAACTTAGGCACCATTTAGAGTCTTACTTTTTTAATAGATGGAGAAAGTCTGTGAAGATATTCTTTTAAGGAATGAGCAAATATTAACTTACATTAACTTTCCATTATTTGTTATAAGACAGTGGTTTTCAACCTGTGGGTTGTGACCTCTTTGGGGGGTACAATGGCCCTTTCACTGGGGTTGCCTGAGGCCATCAGAAAACACAGATATTTATTACAATTCATAACAGTAGCAAAATTACAGTTATAAAGTAGCAACAAAAATAGTCTTATGGTTGGGGAATCACCACAACATGAGGAACTGTATTAAAGGGTTTAGCATTCAGAGGGTTGGAACCAGTTCTCTAAGATCTCATATAGCATAAAGCATGTCACATGCCTTACATCTTCCTTTTAAACCCCATTTACCTTGAATTTCTTGGAGCTGTTTTGAAGATCCAGACTGGCTATGAGCCAGCTGTCTGAAGGCTCCTTAGTGGACCAGAGCAAACGATCAAAACTTTCATCCTCAAATCTCACATACAGGTTCAGCTGGCTGGGCTCTGACACAGACCCCAGAGGTGTGCTTATCTGGTAGACCAGGCGCAAACAGTTCCACTCCTCAGCCTGCAAATCAGAACTCAGCAGCACTGCCTTCTCCCCTTGCTTGGCAAAAGAGGTGTCCACATAAACATAATGACCTGAAAGGGAGAGGATCAAAGACAAGGAATTAAGTCTTTTGATGAGACTTGGAAAGAAGACAACTGTTTGGTCCGTTAAATCTGTAGGAAGACAGAGCTTGCATTGTCTCAGCCCAACGGTATTCCCTGAACAATGGTCTTTGGTCTCCTGGCCATGTCTAGCTGTACCCTGTGGACCTCACACATCCCATGGTGTATTAATGCATCCCAACACATTTGTAAAGATATAATATGACAGTGTCAAAGCCTGGACATCTCTACATGGTTTGACCATATGGTAGCCTCTTCCCCATATGACAACATGACAACAGCTTGAGGCTGAGATGTGGGCCTCTCAAGAGAGTGGAGTGCCCTGTCCAGTTTTGCATCGCTTCAAGTCCTCTGAACTCTGATACAGGCCAATGTTTGGTGCCTTTTTATATCTCACCCACACTGGGTTCATTTAGCACACTGAACTAGGCCCCCTGGCTCCCACATGGGTAAGGTGCAGGCTCAGGGCATTGAATCTAGGGAGCAGTGTCAGCAGCCTGGACCCAAAAGACTCAAAATAGGATGACTTGATGTACTCTCCTTCCACAGCTCCCCCTCCCCTGAACAAATGATTTAATTTGCATTTAGCTTGTATCATTAGAATAGACTAAATTGATTTAGGTACTCAGCCTGGCTCTTGGGACCTAGCCAGACAAAGTGTAAGCTTTCCTTTTTTTTTTTTTTAAATTAAGAATTAGATTCTCTTTCCCTAGACTCTTTTCTAACCAAATATAAACCTCACGGCTTGGATATCTAAATAGAAAGTGTATAGAGTACATTGCAAAGGACTTGGAAAGTAGTAGATACAGGGCTACCCCATTCTGCCTTCCTTTTCTAATTCCTTGTTTTCCCTCCTCTTTCTCCTGCTACCTTCCACCCCATTCTTGTCCTCCCATTTTCTCTATTTCTCTGCCATCGTATTCTATCTCTACCTCTATTCTGCTAATATGGATGAGTAGCATTCTGCCAACTGCCCAGGATATGGAATCATTTCTACGGAGGAGGGAGTGGGTGTGGTGTGATGAAGCTGAGAACACCAGTGTAAGCCTTCCACACTACTCTGGCCACTTGGACTCCTAGTCAAGTGATTCATTTGTTTATTGGTCTTTGGAAGTGAAAGTTGTAGACAGCATCTGTCTACATATGACGCTTCCACGTCTGTGCCTGAATTAACCCATTGCCTTCTATTGTGTGGCTGCTCACTCCGCCCCTGGTAGATTGGGTCCCTAACACTGAACCCTTACCAAAACGCTCTGAGATACATAGGTTTTGCTTGATTTCCTTCAGCCCATCTTCCCACACTTATTGCCCCAAATGGCCATCACAGCTAGGATCTTGGCATCTGTGGCCAGTTCTGGCAGGTCAGCGGCAGCTCAGCAAATGATCAGCCTCCACAGGATGCCATCTTCCTAAGCTGGAAGATTCCAAGATCAAGCTTATCCCCAGCAGGCAATCTTCACGTGGCAGCTGCTCACGAGTAACAATGACTTTGAGAGTCTCCTCAGGCCACCCATGAGGTAAGTCTGATCCTTAAAGCTATTACCACCACCAGGTGTTCTGTGTACAGCTCTTCCTCAGGTACCAGACACTGCCCTAGAGGCATGGTGCCCATTCGCCATTCACAAGCTGTGGTGCCTGCTGGCTCTCAGTCATGAAACTGAGCTCTAGAAACCGAGGGGTTTGTTAGTCAAGATTTGGATCACTGTGATCTCAGGGGATGTGTCCCTGCTACCCTGTTTTCACGGTTCTTTGTTCAGGACGTCTCAGTAGGCAGGAAGTGGAGTGGAGTGGTTAGATTTTTGTCTATTTGAGTCAAGCTAGTCATCCGAGGAGAGGGAACCTCAGCCGAGATAATGCCTCCATCAGTTGGCCTGTAGGAAAGCCCATGGGGCATTTTCTTGATTGATGGTTGATGTGGGCCGGGCCCAGCCCACTTTGGGCAACACCATCCCTAGGAAGGTTGTCTTGAGGTACATAGGAAAACAAACTGAGCAAGCCAGTAAGCAGCATGGTTTCTGCACCAGCTCCTTCTTCCAGGTACTTGTCTTGTGTTCCTGCTCTGATTCCCCTCAGAGATGGTTCTCCTCAGCAAATTGAAAGTAGAAAGAAACCCTTTCAGGCCCAAGTTGCTGTCAGTCATGGTCTTCTTGATACCAATAAAGAGCCTAACTAAGACAGATGGGGAGGTGTGGAGAATGCTACTTTTCCTGCAGCAGTAAAGAGGTGGGAAGCGAGACATAAGAGAGGAAAGAAAAAAGTCCACACTGTGGCTGCCAGCATTTGTAACAAATCCCAAAGCTGCTGCTCTGGAGCCCAGCTTTCCTGGGCATTTCCCAGTCTCTCCTGCCTTAGTTCCCTCCCTCCTTCCTTCCCATATTCCAGCAGAGAAAGCTCAAGGCTTAAGCTGAGGCATTCAAGTTGGCATCTGGAGTCATTTGGAGGGATCACTTCCACTCTCTAGGCTCCCCTTGCTCACCACAGAAAGTGCATCATAGGTTCCTTTGGCATGTTTGTGGGGGATGAGATGGGTCTAAGTAGAGCTCAAATGTTACTGAATGTGTGGAATAGCAGGTTCACAGCGCCCAACAATCAGTGATATCTGGACTTTTCGGTGAGGGCAGTTAGAAAGCCTGTGTTGAACGGGACACGGCAATGCACCCCTCTAATTCCTGATACATGAAGGATCAGGCAGGAGGGTGACTTCATCTCAAAAAAGAAAATCTGTTGTAATGGGTGGTGGTTAGCATAGTGGTCCACAATTGGCTGAGGTTCTGAGAATATGAGAACACTGAATTCTTGGCCCTAAAAAAGAACATATATACCAAATTCTCTTCCCTTCCCAGGCTCAGGGATCATTGTAGAAGAAGGAGTAGAAAGAGTGTAAGAGTCAAACAGAGGAGGCGGATGACTACAAGGGAGCATTGTCTCCTGGACCCAGCAGGACAGTTGTGCACATGTACTCCCAGTGGTTGCAACAGCATGCCCAAGACCTAAGCCTAAGCCAGACCAAATCCCAGTATGGAGCGAGGAGTTGGGTACACAATCCTACTAGGAGTCATGGAGTGGCCAGCAATTATGTTAGGTGCAAGGAGAGGGTTGAGGGAGTTTTCTCCATTCTCCCATGGAAGACTACCCGCCCCCAAATCTGTCTAGACATTCTTTCTCACTTTGTATTTTCTTGGAAGCATATGCTAATGATCGCTTGTTAAGAGTCTTTGAAGCATACTGCATTATTCAAAACACCTTGATATCAAACTGTATGATAAAAATTGGCGCTATTTATTGAGTGATTTTTGACATGTCATCCATAAACATTGATAGTTTCAAAATATTGAGATTCTACACCTCCAGTTCAGTTCTGGGTCAGGCTGTATGAATATGTCTACAGTTGTAGCAGAGTGTGTTCTCAGGTTTATCTACCCAAAAGAACAATGCATCCTCCTAGCTTAATTAACTAACTCAAACGTTCCTATCTTATCCACCACTGCAAGTCCAAGATCACTGCTCTGAATCTCTGAGTCCATTTTTCATACCCAGCCTGGATCCAGC
Organism: Rattus rattus; assembly: GCF_011064425.1. Taxonomy (NCBI): domain Eukaryota; kingdom Metazoa; phylum Chordata; class Mammalia; order Rodentia; family Muridae; genus Rattus; species Rattus rattus. The sequence continues at coordinate 23,445,896 of NC_046155.1, forward strand.
CTTAGGATCTTCTAAACACAGAGCCCCACAGGGCTGTTACTAATTAGGTTGAGTCGGCCCTGGGCTGAAGCTGGTTGCAACCGTTACTTGGGGTTTCAGAGCAATACTGTATTTTGTGGTCATGCTACAGCTAAATTAAACTAGAAGGAACACGATATATTTAGAGGCGATTTGTGACACAGAGTGAGCAGGAGATGGCTTTAAAGTGACTTCTCCGTGCCATAACTAGCAAAATGCCTGTAGAACCTACTTTATTAAAGAGAAACAGACCACAGAGGGAAACAATATTCATGATTTATTTCACACTGGTTAGACTGACATCAGAACTCTAACTTTTACATAGAACTCGCTCGTCCTGGAATCTACCCTTTTAATACAATTCAGTGGTTTTCAGTGCAGTCACAAAGTTGTACAACCATCTCATTATCGTTGGGTTCTAGGACATTGGTGCCATCCAAACCAAATTTCTAAACTCATTCATACTCATCCTTCACTCTCCTCTCACCAGCTTCTGGAGACCACAGTCTAAGGAGCTATATAATCTGCCTGTTCTGGGAGTGGCTTGTAAGTAAAGTCTTATAGTACATAAATGGATGGCATCGTCCTTCAGATGTCTTCAAGGTTCGTCTGTGTTAGAATGTCATTCCCTCTTAAGATGAAGTCGCATTTTGCATCCTGCAGTCACCAGCTGACAGATGTTTGGGTTATTCTAACTTCTGGCTTTGATGAGCAGGGAGGCTATTATGGGCCCACATTTGAGTTTTCAGTAGATGAACGTTCAAGTCTCTCACTGATGAGACCCTTATCCATTGATCGTTAGCTCATATGGTAACTCTATGTTTAGCTTTTTTGGGGGGAACTGCCAGAAAGTCTTCTATGGATGCAGTGTTTGCATCCTACCCACAATGTATTCCTCCTATTCTTTACTTGTAGAGAGAACTACCTAAACCTGGGATTGTCCATCGGTTTTTATTAGCGTCATCCTGGTAAACATAGAGTGGTATCTGAGTATCCCGCTGCCTTGTGTTTATCTAATAATTTATGATACAGAACACCTTTACCGTGTCTATTGGCTACTTGTATGCCTTCTTTGCAAACAAGCATATTCAAATTCTTTGCCCATTTATAAAAATGGGTTATATGGGGTCGGTGAGATGGCTCAGCAGTTAAGAGCACTGGGTGCTGTTTCAGAGCTCCTGAGTTCAATTCCCAGCAACCACATGGGGGCTCACAACCATCTACAAAGGGACCTGCTGTCTTTTTATGGTGTACATGCAGAAGACAACTCATACATTAAAAAATACCAAATAAATAAATAAATTTGTCATTTACTATTGAGTTTTAAGTCCTTTGGTTGTTCCAGAGAGTGGGAAGTTGGTACTACATTCTCACTTCCTTTAGGTTTGGAGCAAGGCCAGGTGTTTGCTCAGCCAGCAGATGATCTGTGCATACACGTTCAACGCTGCTGTGAGAACAGTCTCCTCTCACTTCCTTCTTTTGGTCTTAAATCTGATAGCCGTGCCCTCTAAGGTGAGAGGCTCCTCTTTTTCCTCCATCCTCAGCAGTTCCTCAACTCACAGCTGGTTCCCACCTAGTGTCCATGCAAAGACAAGTCTAGCTTCCTCCTGGGAGGGAGATTTGCCTCAAATCTTGTAAGGCGGGCCCAACAGCAAAGCTCACACTCCTCTCCTGCTGAGCGCTTAGGGTTCCTCATATGTATGACAGTGGCACTTCCATATATTCATTTTAAAAATTTTAAATTAAAATATAATGACAGCACTTCTCTCCTCTTTCCTTTCTTCATTCAGTCCCTGCCATGTCCTCTCCCTCCGCCCTTCCTGTGCTCATCCACTCTAGGACTGATAGCCTCCTTTTCTGTGATTATGACTGTTGCATATTCATATGCATGAACATTCAAATGCAACTTGCAGAGTCCATTTTTGTTACTTGCGTGTATAAAATGGTTGATGATGTTGTTGGCTTAATCCAGACTACGATATTCTTGCCCGCTTTCCTGATGCCTTTCCCCCTCTGGATCTCACTCTGCCTAAGGGACCGTATAGAGTGGTCAGATGGAGCTGGCACGTCAACCAGACGTTGGCTCAGACTCTAGCCACACCGTTTAGAAACCCTGTCATTTTGGGCAAGTTAATTATAGGATTTGAGATTCACTTTCTCCACTGGTAAGATGGGAATGCTAAAAAAACCACTGATTTTGTAGCATTTTTAAGATTCAATAAGAGCATATATATAGTACAGTAATCAGCATATTGTCAAGCTCCTAATAAATGTTAGTGCTTATGGTCCCAGTTGCCCAATCAGTAAGATCCTTTGGATGCCTGGCAACCTCGCTGTCACCTTATGCTGGGTGGAACTCTTGGATACCAGTGACTCTCTATTCTGCTGCTGCAGTGGTATCTGATCTGGTATCATCTGCTCCACTGCAGAGATGACCCCTTCTGCCCCCCACAGATATATCCATTTGGCTTCTCTGCTACTGGGTACACAGCCTTTTCTCATGCCTAACTTCTCCCTAGCTGTCCATCCCATTGCCCAGCTATGCTCTGCATTGAACTATCATCTCTGGAGCCAGCAGCTGATCAAAGCATTCTGCAGAGCAATGCATCCAAACCAAGTGACACTCATTCCTCTCTACAAAGGACCAGATTCCTATTATGGAGACAGGCTCTTCCAAAAATGTGTATCCTAATTCTGTATAAGCCACAAACTTACATGAAAGAATTGTGATTTTTTTTGGTATATCAAAAAGAAAATTCTCTGAATATCTATGGAAATTGCAGTGCATAAGGGTTCTTAAAAAACGGTGGCCCTGTAGAATGGTTAAGAGCATTAAGAGCATGCCCTGCTCTTGCAGTGGACCTGAGTTCTGTTCAGTCTTCATGCTGGGCAGCTCACAGCTGCCTGTAACTCCAGACTAAAAAGTCTGATACCTCTGGCCTCCTTGGGTACCTGCAGTCATTTGTACATTCCCCTATACACATACCTAAAAATAAACATTTAATTATTTGAAAATAATTGGAATAATACTCTTCAAATGTTAAAGGAGCTCTAGTAAACAGTTGAGTATTAGTATCCAGTTTTCTCAATCCAATTCATAATCATCAAAAAATCTACTGATTACTTCTAGCAAAAATACTTTTTGAAAATCTATAGCACAAAAACCTGTCATTTTCATATTCTTTCTTGTTTGAGGTTCCAAATTTTCTGGAATGTTACCCTGCTATTATTTTTTTAAAAAACAATCACAATTTTAATAATACAAAAAGGAGCAAAACTTTTAGGAATTCTTAAATTAACTGTTAAGAAACAGATTCAGCTGAGCATAGTGGCAGACCTCAGCTGCTCTGAGGCAGAAGTAAGGGAGCACGAGTTCAAGGCCAGCTGTAGGAAGTTCAGTGGTTAAAGTGATTGCACAATATGCACAAACCAGGTCCTGTGCTCAATCCCCAATGTAAAAAGAGAGAAGGAGGGGAGGGGGGAGAGAGAGAGAGAGAGAGAGAGGAGAGAGAGAGAGAGAGAGAGAGGGAGAGAGAGAGAGAGGGAGAAGGAGGAGAGGAAAGAGAGAACACTGATATTTGTGATTGAATAGATTCATCGTTATTCCTGTATCTTATTCCTATCAGATCATCCTAGGAAGCAGAACCAGAGAGTCACAGAACTTAGTCTATCACTTCAAGATCACAGCCAGAAACACAAGACATGGCTCACAATGGCCCTTTCCTCGTACGGTGCTGTCTCCAAGTACTTCTTCTCTACCACATTTGTTAACTTACATTTTCACAATTATATTCATATTCCTATAAGAAGAAAAGCTTATCTTCCATCACAGTGACTTATATCCTTGGTAAGAAGTCAGTTATTTCTGTTGTGAGCAAAATTTTATTCCTTTTTCTTTATGTTAGTATCCAGTGAGAGCAGATGCTTCTGTGTGGGAGCTTTTGAGACCTTTCTATTAGTATCATCCGTACTGGGGACACAACCACTAGATCTTAGCACACTGCCTCTAATACAGAAAGTTCTCAACACGTCATTTTTTTTTTTTTTTTTTTTTTTTTTTTTTTTTTTTTTTTTTTTTTTTTTTTTTTTTTTTTTTTTTTTTTTTTTTTTTTTTTTTTTTTTTTTTTTTTTTTTTTTTTTTTTTTTTTTTTTTTTTTTTTTTTTTTTTTTTTTTTTTTTTTTTTTTTTTTTTTTTTTTTTTTTTTTTTTTTTTTTTTTTTTTTTTTTTTTTTTTTTTTTTTTTTTTTTTTTTTTTTTTTTTTTTTTTTTTTTTTTTTTTTTTTTTTTTTTTTTTTTTTTTTTTTTTTTTTTTTTTTTTTTTTTTTTTTTTTTTTTTTTTTTTTTTTTTTTTTTTTTTTTTTTTTTTTTTTTTTTTTTTTTTTTTTTTTTTTTTTTTTTTTTTTTTTTTTTTTTTTTTTTTTTTTTTTTTGTTTTCTAACATTTACATGTCTTACAGCTGATCTATAGCAGTGTACTGTTTTATGGTCTGTGCAGTAGTTTGCCATGTCTGATAGTTGACCTATGGTAATTTGTCTTCCTTTCTCACACAAACTCACTGGGTACAACTAAAAATATTTCCAGCTGCATTCCGATTATCAGAGACACTCCCGTTCTGAAGACCTCCCAACCCCAATGTAAATAGTCCTGGATGTATGACAGTAACGGCACGGAGGTTTACAGAACCACTCTACAAAGGGTATCACCAAGAAGAAGGCCACAGGGTAAATCTCTGATGTAACTCATTTTCACAAAGGATTTATGGATTGTTAGTGGCTGGACAACACAGTACTATATACTAGTTGATAAAAATCTGCCCACTAGGCTTCCAGACCCATGTTGGGTAGCAAGGGCCACTCAACTGGGTGTTCATGGCTTCACAACCTTTCCCAGTATGTTTTCAATGGCAATGGTTTCTGTGTTCTCTTGCTGCCATTTGAGATCCCTAATAATGATACGTGACTTCTCTTTCTGAATCAGTGAAAGTACACGAAACCCTTGGCTCTAGATTTATTTTTGTTCAGGGAATGAGATTTGAGAGGTATTAACTTAGACCCAACTGTCCAGAGAAAGCTGTGTTCTGAGGATGTTGCTTTGAACTGCCTCCTTTAAAGGCAACCCACTCCTGAAGTGTAATGGAGAAAGTGTTCTATAATTGAGAAAGAGTGAACAAACTTTGCAGCTCTATGTGGGCCCTCACTGCTAAGAAACTCCTTCCAGAATAAAATCTAGCATGGCACAGGGCTCTCATGTGGGTAACTTCAAATACTGTTTTAAAGCAGAAAAAAAGGGGAACCTGCATTTAAAGAGCAAAACAAAATTACAGTGTACACATTTCCCTTTGAGCCCAACACACAGGGCCATGGCAGGGCGTGTCCTCTTTCTGTACAGAAATGGACTTTGCAGTGTTCATTGACCCTTCATTAAACTCTAATCTTAATAGAGCCATCATGGATGGCTACTCAGTGTACAACTCTAAGTGTGTATGATGATCTTGTTTGTATGCTTCCCTTCCCAGGCAGTCTTTGCTAACCTCCAGCTACATTATTGGATATGTCCTCTAAGCTCTTTTTGGCACCCGTTATATTAATTTATATTTGCCTAGTTCCTTGTATTTGCATATTTAAGGGCTTTGCATATTTAAGTGCACCCAGCATATATGCTTGGCTCTTAGCAGGTTTATATTCTCTATTTTTAAATGAATGAGTAAACTCCTTCCTGACAGTAGGTTTTCTCATATATATATATATATATATATATGTTATCACTTTCACTATGGAGATTTCTCATTGTTTCTAATCTTATAATAATTACTCACTGTTATTCCTAAAGTTCACTCCAGGAAATACGACATTTAATGGCAGCTAGTATCTTCACTAGTGACTCATGCCACACTTAACTGCTTTAACACATGCCCCTACAGTTTATGTCTTTTGAAACATCAACCCCTCAATACATTAAGATATGCAAAGAAGTGTTAAAACCACAATTCTTTGCCTTGCCGGAATGTGGAGTTTGTGAGAAGCATTCAGAAGGCATTCCAACGTGTGACATTTCCACATTAAAGAGAGCAATGCTTTTTATTTTGTTTTTTAATTAAACTCCCAATTTGGAGGCATTACAAAGGACAGAGGTCAGCACTTTCTGGAGCAGTGACTGCACAGCTGTCTCCAAGAACGTTGTCAATCCTCCTGACATCAGGGAAATGTCTCATTGTGGCTAACCCTGCAAAAGTTGTGTCAAAAGATTACAGAATGTTATGAGGGCTTAAGGAGGCTGCCAGCAGAGATCTCCAATGTAAACAGTGGCCAACACTGGCAACTGCCACTCAGATGTCTGTCTGCACTTTTTCTTTAGGGCTATGCAGGGTGTGGTTTAAACCCTGCTGACCTCAATAGCAGTTCTGGAAGAGAAGTTTACCTTAGCAACTACCAACAGGAAAGCCAGTGATGAACCCGCAGGGTAAGGTCATGAGGCTGTTGGAAAGGGAACACAGATTACAGAGCTTGAGCAAGTCAAATAAGGGGGGCCTCCACTGTGAGAGTGTTGCACTGTTAGACAGCAGCTCTCGGAACATTTTCTAAAAGATACCCCTTGGATATACTGACATGCTTCTCTGTTTAACATAGAAGAGCTTGGTCTGATGTCACAGCTCTCTAATGCCAGCAGTGGGGAGACTGAGTCAGGGCAGATTGTGAGTTCAAGGTCAGCCTGATCTCTCTAGAGGGTCCCTCGCTGGAAACGAAAACAGTAAAATAAAGAAAAACAAAGTAAATTCGGACAGTGATGACGTCAAGAACAACGGGAACCGACCTCACCACCAGTCTCTTAAGTATATTGGGAAGGGAAAAGGTGTCCTGCCTCCATGAGAAACGTGTTCTTTATTAAGACAGGAGGCTCGAGCTCTCTGTGTAACTGCCTAATGACACTGCTCAGAGCAGAGCTGAGTGTCTTTGCTCATGAATTATGTAAGACAGTTTGTCAAACGAAGTGATGCACATTTCAGCTTCTTTCAGACCAGAGGAAAATGTGCATGCCTGTGAAGGTTTCACTGTGGTGTGTACAAACAAATATATCTGAATCTACATATGTGTATGTATGTGTATATTGGTACGTATCTCGCTATTAAAATATTTACATTTTCTTGTCTCAAATTCTGCATCCTGTATGTGATAAAGAATAATAGTAAAAGGGGGCAAGAGAAACATTTTATTTAAAAAAGAAACAAACAGATGTCAACACATTTCATCTTGATATACTGTATAGAAGATGCAAGATAGGATATATGGGGCTTGACGAGGGTCACTGGGTGAGATGTTTGCAGGCAAGCATGAGGACCAGGGTTCAAATTCCATATAAAAGTGGGGGGCAGAAGTACATGTCTGTAATCTAGTACTTCTACAGTAACATGGAAGACAGGAGAATGCCTGGAACTTTGTATGTCAACAACAGCAACAGCAACAGCAACAGCAACAACAATGAAACCTCATATGAAACCAACACCGAAGGGTGTCCTCTGACCTTCACACATGCTCAGTGGAACCTGTGCAAGTCTGCACATAACACACACACGAATGCACACATATCCACATACAAGTGCACACACATCAGACACACACACAAGAAGATATGATGGTCAGTGGTAGAAGCATGATATTAGAAAGAAGAGAAAGCACCCCCATAGTATCTGCAGAATGAGCATTTTGCTCTGCAATTGCAGTTTTAAAACTTTTTAAAAGTGCAAGTAAAACACAGTGGTCCATTGATTGACAGAGCAAGGGAGAGCAGCTGGGATGAGCAGGTGGAGCGCACAGTTTTATCCAGAACATTGTTGTTTAGCATAGGTTTACCCATCAATTCTGTTTCCTCTTGATCCCCTGGAGTAGGGTATCTGAACCTCGTGGTGATTTGGAAACCTCTATCATGAGTAATTCCAATCTTCTCAAAACTAGAGGCTCAGCACTGCATCTTGTGCCTAGGTCCTGTTTGTTTCTAATTGTCACAGTTGCTGGGTATTTGGTAGAGGACAGGCAGCCCTGTTCCCTGTGTCCATGTAAGCCCTCCTTTGTGAAACAGTCTATATCCACCAGCCTTCAACCTCGTGAGTGTCAGCATCTCTGCAGGACACACAGACGCCTTCTAAGTGATTCTGAAGTGGCATCTGGAGAAGTGTTCTTTTTACTGCTTTCCCAATTAGATCTTAAGCATACCACACATTCACGTGTGGTTAATTGTACTCATTCTACTCACCTCTAGCTTCAAGGTGTGGCACAGAATAGGTGTTTGATAAGTTAACTAAGCAGCGGACCCTTCTACACAGAATTGTAGAATTCTACATCTTCGTGCTCAGTTTTAGAGATGTAACTATTTACAAATCACTGGAGCCAGCTCGAGCCTCTCTCATCAACCCCATGAAAAAGCTGGACCCTTTTGTTTTTCATTTGATGGATTGCAGAAGCCTGGCTTGGATACTGTACTCTGCCTAATGAGCAGTGGGCTCCTGAGTCACTCCGATGGCCAGACAGAGCCGTTGGAACTATCGATGCATGTTCTAAATATTGCACGGCACATACTGACCTTAAGAGACTTCGTTACTTATTTGCAATTCTGATTTAACAGGGCCTCTTGCAACCCTTGGTCCTAGGCTGATTTTTTTTTGAATAAGCCAAGGCAGTGTGTGTGTGTGTGTGTGTGTGTGTGTGTGTGTGTGTGTGTGTGTGTGTGCATCACACCTGTGTGTAAAGAATTGCAGGAGTGATGTCTTTCACACTCAGTAGCTGGTTATTTTTTTAAATAACTAATACAAAGTAGTACACGGTTAGAAATAGAAGTCAACGATGAAGCTTCTTATCCTGGAATTCTGGGACATTATTCCACAGGTGCTTGTTTGTATACAAATACACAGACCCTTTGTAGTGGTTTGAATGAAAGGATCTCCCCATAGGCTTAGATGTTGAACACTTTGTCCCCAGTTGATGGCGCTGTTTCGGTAATTTTAGGAGCCATGGCCTTGTTGGAAGAGGTATGTCGCTGGAGGAAAGCTTCGGGTGTTGAAAGGATTCCCGCCATTTCCAATTGCTCTCTATGCTTTGTGCTTCCAGTTCACACGTGAGCCCTGACTTCTCTACTCTGACCTACATGCCTTCACTCTGCCATCATGAACATAATCACCGAGGACCATAAGTCCAAATAAACTCTCTTCTATAAGTTGTCTTGGCCGTGGTGTTTTAGCATAGCAATAAAACAGTAACATACAACCATGTATGTAAACAATCGATTTTATGCTTCATGCAAATAATTAAAACACCCTTCTATGCCATTTTCCTCTGAATATACTTTAGAGATTTTATTATCTGTCATTCACCTATTATTTATAGATCTAACTATTTATCTATCTTTCTGTTTTGTTTTGTTTTCTCCAGTGCTGCAGATCAAATGCAGACACATTCTATCTCCTGGATATGCCTCAGCTTGGTCCAGGGCTGTGCCAGAATAAACGCACATTCTAAGGCCTCGCTACAGAGAGCAAGAGAGGGGCGGAGAGAGGGTCCACAGGTTCAGTCCACTTGAACGGTTTGCACACACAGTGACTCTCAAATGTAAAACTTCACAAAGGAATTGAGGGCTGACGTAGCTCTACCATGAAGCTCGCCATAACCTGTATTTCCAACTCCTGCATGGCTTCCCCTCCTCTTACAAGCATCATATTTAACTAATTGTTGCCCCGGTGAAGAGCATATCCTCATGTCATTTGCGTTTGAAAGCAATATGGTGATATTTTATATCTATGACGAAGTACAGAGACTTCGCAGTAAGTACAGCCATGAAAGAAAGCTCTAGAAATGGCATTGCAGAATTAGAGAAGTTAGAAATTTACACTTCGCCATTACCAAATGTTCCTCCTTGAAGCTGTGTTGGTTCTTTTTCCAGTGGCAACCCGTGGGAACATTTCTGCTATTCAAATCAATTTTGGCACTCAGCAGAATGATAGGGGTTTGTCTAATAGAGAAAAATGCCATTTTATTGAAGCTATCACATGACTTTTTCTTGCTCTAATGTAGTGCCATATTGGATTTGGGCCTGGCCACTTTGTAACTGCATGGCCACAGTTAAGAAGTCATGGGATTGTTGGACAGAGGCCTCTCCCATGTATTTACGGCACAGGAAGAAAAGACCAAGTAGTAAATACCCGTGTCTCCACTGCATGACCTCTGCTGAGCCCGGCTGATGCATGTGGAACTGACACACCTGGGCCACACCTGGGTGGTGGTCAATTTACTCCTGCCTTTTGCTTCCTCAGCCTTTATCCTTGAGATTTAGGCTGGTCTTCTTGGATTTCTCCCTAATTAATTCAGGTCTCCTAGTCGGTCTTTTGTTACCGAAGTCACCATGAGCCAGGGTTTCCCACTGTGCTTCCCAGTTATTTTCTACCTGGAGACTTGGGTATATAAGTAGTGAATAAAGCTACAGGACTCTCTCACTCTTCTTCCTCACTCTCACTCTTCCTTCCGCTCTCCATTTTCTCTCTCTCTCTCTCTCTCTCTCTCTCTCTCTCTCTCTCTCTCTCTCTCTCTCTCTCTCTCTCTCTCCTCTCTTCCTCTCCTGGCTTGACACGATAACCTGTGTGTGTGTATGTGTGTTTCTTTCATCCCGTAGGCTTTCGCCCGATTCTCGGTACTGTGTCGGTGCTGGCGCTGACACTCTAAGTGAAGCAGAGTATTTTTACAGGTAGAAAAGCTGCTGATGATTGGTATTCCCATTGCGTGGTATTCTTGACTTATTTTACCAGTGGGTGTTAAGTCCTTCAGTATTATTTACAAACATCCTTATTAAGGAAATTAATTCAATATTTTTATGGGTATTATAACAGTCTCAAGCGTATCATTTGCCCATAGATCAATGTTATAATACAGAACTTGAGTTTTGAATATATTTAAACAAATACTTAAATAAATAAACAATATTTAAATAAATGTATGACACATCAAGGTTAGGAAAAGACACATGTGATTGTCGTGGTGGCTGAAATATCTACTGTTTGAGGAGAGACCTTTTAAGTTTATGATATTATCAAGTTTATGACAATCATTTCCATCTTGTTCAAACCCAGCAGGACTATAAGGAAGGTACAATTGCCTCACTGTAATAGCAATTCCTGAGATTCAGGGTCCAATGGCCTCCTGAAATAAATTACTAGGCCCCATGAAGCTTGTCTTCGTCACGTTCTCAGCCTTTCAGGCATTCATTCTGTGCTCGCACTTCTTCACTGTCCTCTCCTCCCCTCATCTCTTCCCCCCCTTCCCCACATTTCCGTGCACACTCCAGAGAAGTGACTATTTGTAATTTCCTGGATTCTCTGGCCAATCCCTACTAGGATGTAAACCAAATGGTCATCTAGACTTTTGGAATGCAAATATATTTTTCTAAGATGTGAAGATTCAAATACATATAAAATCTGGGCTCTTATAATGAATTAATATGAAGGTGGGGATGCTTGCAGAACTGAATCAAGGAGAAAGTCTCATGTTCTTCCTGTTTCTGGGTGTCCTGACTTGGGTCACAGCGATGTAGGTGAATATTTAATATGATGCATGTTCCTGGTACTCTACGTGATGGAAGGTACGTTCTCAACAAAATAGGAGCTTATATTCCATGTCTGTCATGTCATTAAAATACTATTCTACTAATCTATTTTACTGAGTTTCCTACAATTCTGCACTACCTTCAGAGTCTTGGATCTCTGGGTACCATGGTACTATTAATCTTTTTCTAATTGTATTCATCCAAGGATAGCTATGTGACTCAGGCTTGGTTAATCAGAATCAAGCCCTTTTGCTAAAGGGACTGGCCCCGAGATAAAATCACATGACCAGTTTAGGTAAACGTGGCTCATGGAAAGAATTTCTTAAGTTTCTAGGACTGAGCAGTTTCTTTCTATGACTCACTCTCAGCCACATGAAGGTTGACCACTTCCACCTGCTAGAGTCCATGTGGGAGGTCCCCTGGGGATGAAGACAGCATCATAAAAGACAGGGTTGAGAGACATGAAGAGAAGGCAATCAAACTAGATAGCATTTAGTTTGATAGTTTGATATCAACTATAGTTGATAGTTTGATATCATCTTTAATCCCCTACATGAACTTGAAGCCAGGTCTCACGAAGCTTTTGATTTATGTTAAATGATAAATCCTTTGTTCTGTTTACACCAGAAAAATTTCTATTTAGAGAAAGAAAAAAAGAGCTTTGTTAACACAGATGTCTACATGATGCAGGCTTCAACCACAAGGAAATAGAAAAGGAGAGAGAGTCGTGGACTGGCCTAGTTTCCCATCTTGCTTTTGCCCACACTTAGTGTCTTAGGGTTTTACTGCTATGAGCAGACACCATGACCAAGGCAAGTCTTACAAAAGACAACATTTAACTGGGGCTGGCTTACTGGTTCAGATGTTCAGTCCATTATCATAAAGATGGGAATATGGCAGCAACCAGGCAGGCATGGTGCAGGAGGAGCTGAGAGTTCTACATCTTCATCTAAAGACTGCTAGTGGAAAACTGAATTCCAGGCAGGTCGGGTGAGAGTCTTATAGCCCACATCCACAGTGACACACCTACTCCAACAGGCCACACCTCCTAATAGTCCCATTTCCTGAGCCAAGCATATACAAACTATTACACCTAGCTATGTGAGTTTGAGCGGTGGGTACAAACAAGCCTCAGTATCCCTTCTGGAAAGTAAACAAACTGTGGAATCAGTGGTTCTTGGCCAGAGAGTGGATCTCAAGTAGAAGGATAGGATAGTAATGGGTATCTAGGTTCCTATTCAGCCCATCTTTGGAATGATACACCTTGCTATTAAAATGGATACCAGGTCTAAGTTGAATCAAAGCATACCTGGAGCCCAGTAAAGAATGCTGTGTCTTCTTAATATTTTGCACTCTATGTTGGGAGTTCATCAGAAGCAGAGGTCATGAATATGGTCCCTAGAGGGTTTATTGCCTTTACACAGACAGAAAGAAAATTGTTAATGGCTATGATGTGTCACTAATCTTGAGAACTGTCTTAGAGATGCAGGTCATTGGTCACACAAGGGCTGGTGACAGAGTAAAAATGATTCTGCAGAGCCATTACCTCCACTTGAAGTGCCAACCTGACCTCTGGCTGTGCTCAGGAGACTGGAAACTGCACTCTGCTAAAGTTTTTCTTCCTCTTCCCTTCTTCTTCCCCCCTTCCCCTTGTTTAAGAAAGGGTCTTCTATCAACACAGTGTAGGAGATCTTGCTAATATGTATCCCAGACTAGCAAGAACTGGTCCTCTTGTCTCTGTCTTCCTGGTGCTGAGATCAGGGATGTGCCACTCCTAGGCAAGTTCCCCTTTTCTTTCTAACAATAGAATGGTCATTGTAAACAAAGCCCAGGAAACAGGCACCCACACACTCAGCTCTAGAGAATTTGGTATGTAGCCACTGTGCTCTAAGATCACATACATTTACTTTTTCTTATGGACAATGAACATACAGTAGTGGTAATTTTTATGAATGCATATAAAAGCATTTTCCTATAATATAAAGTATAACTACATAAACCCTAAACATTGGGGCAAATTTTGTACTGAATATGTTCCAAAACTTAAAAGAAAAAGGAGTATCTTGAAGAAAAAAAGCATAGTACCAATTGCCAGACTGTGTTACCCACTGCTATAGTTGAAATAATTTCATAGTAAAATTTTTAGGTAAAAATTGCAAATTGTCTGATGCCTGTATATCAAATGTATATTTACCTTGCCAACACACTAGCTGAATACTTAATTCACCCTAATGAACATGCTATCTTAGTGACAATATATAATTCAGGCAGTTTATATTAATACAAATTAAAAACACCATACTCTTGAGGTTTAACTTCTCTTGGAGATAGGCTTCTGATTTCCACCATCTTGCTGACATGGGGCATAGATACAAAAATCTTGGATCAGAAAGATGTGATCAGTCTTAGGAGAAGACGGTCATTGACAGATGAGGCAGAGTCAAGACGAGGCAGAGGCAGGCCAAAAGTGGAGACATATGATCCTTATTCCAGCACTTGAGAAACAGAAGCAGGTAGATCTCTGTAAGTAATTTCAGGCCAGCACCATCTACATTGTGAGTTCCAGGCTAGCCAGAGCAACATAGGAAGACCCGGACTTTAAAAAGGGACTTTTGGGGGTCGGGTGGGGGTGTGTAGAGGCAGTCAAATAGCAAGCTGAAGGAAATTTAAGGAAAGCCCCAGAAAACATCTCATGTTTCAGAAGCCAACGGAAGTCTGAAGGTCTGAGAAGATCCAGATTGGGGAATACAGATAGCTTTAGGATGAAACCTAACAGTAGAGAGAAGCTTAAGATAGACACATCAATGCTAGGGCAAGAGATACAGAGAAGACCAGCTTCAGACAGCACCTTGGATAGCTCCCTCAGCACGGGGTTCTTAGACAAAGCCAACAATAAGAAAGGATTTTATCCTCTAAGTCCTGGCTTTTGCAGCTAGCACCACCCTTTAATGGAACAACGGGAACGACATGATCCCTGGGACCTTCACAGGGACCCATGGCCAGGCCTGACAGAGCCCTGAAGAGCAGATCATCCTCTGTGGATGCTGGATCTTTGGTGCTGGTGGTGATGGGAGGAGCATGATATAGAACATCCTTGCAGATGTTACTAAGTTCCATCATGAGACAACTTTAATACACCGTTTTGGTTTGAGGCTCAAATTTCAAGGCTCATCTTCCTTCCAAGTGCTGAGATTAAAGATGTGCTGTACCATATCAGAGGAACAGGTTTCAATTTTCATCATTATAACTTCCCATATAGTAACATTCATTTTACAAAAGGCCCTGCAGATGTTTTTGGGCAGGCATCAGGCTTTCCCTAGAACTGGCCGGACACTTTCAGAGTGGAGACAGCTTCCTTCCTATGCTTGTCCCTGGAGGTGCCCGCAGACTCCTGAGATCAAAGTAATATTCTACTCCTAAAGTCCTTTGGCTGTGTTTGCTGATGGTGTCAGGGGATCACAGCAAAATTTTTGAAAATCAGACTCATTCCAAATGGTTTATTCACTGAATTGAGGGCATGGCACTTGAAAGCAGAAGACCTTTGAATAGTGTCAGTGTTTGAAAGGAATTAGGCAAATGAGGAGAAAACCCTGCATTTTAAGTAAAGGCTGAGCAAGGGGCAATATGGCACCAGAGAGCAGAATCAGTGGTAACATAACAACTTTCCAGCGTGAGATGTGGCTCTCTGGAGCCAGAGCTCTGATAGCTGCTCATTCAACAGCATTGACAGAGAAGCTACCCTGTGCCAGAGACTGGTTCAGACTTTAGACACAAAGCTGCAAACAAAACCATTTGTTTGAAGTGTTATACATGCGTTTCTGGCACTTTTCATAGAGCTTGCTGGGTAATGGACAGGATACAATGCTAGGCAGAGGCAAAAATCATACATGAAGCTCTCTGGCCTGGCAGGGCAGGACAGGAATAGAATGTGAAAAGCCTGGGTAAGATACCAGCATGAGTGTCTCTCTTTACAAAAACCAGAATTGCCAACAGATGCTTGCCTGTAGGATTTGGGGGCCAAACAGGACCACAGCGGCACCCAATTGAGTGTCTTTAAGGTCGTGGAACATTAACCTTAGACAAGAGCTGAGAAGCCATTTAGTCCAAGTGCTTCTCTAGATTGCTCTGAAGCCCATTAGCTGTGGTGTGGTAGTGCTAGATAGAGCCTGGAATGGACACAGGATGCTTCTCTGCCTGACGATCACATTTTAATTGTGTCTGGCTGGCACAGTCCTCAGCAATCTTACCAAATTGGTCCCCAGCAATGAATGAAAACCTGCGGTGCCTTGAGTAACTGTTTTTGTTTTCTCCCATGGGTCTGGTAGATAGGGCTTTGTCTTAGGGCAAAGATAAAGGAAAAGGGAAAAGTTAGAGGATTTGTTGGGGATTGGTTCTAATGCTTTGTCTTTATTCAGCTCCCCAAATCACACAGGAGTCTATGTGTCAGATGCTGAGGGCCCTGTCCCCAGAAGGTTTTTGATTGGTCAACAAAGTTGCTAACAGCCAATGGCTTGGCAGGGAGATGGAGGCGGGACTTTTAGATTTCCCAGACTGAGGATGAAGGGAGGGGGAAGGAGCCGGAATCACCAAGAGGGGGAAGCAGAGAGATCAGACTCAAGAGCGGGAGGAGAGAAAGCACACAGCCATGTAAGAGTCAGGGAAGTACCCCACTTGGGTCTGGGGTAGCAGAGATGAAATATAGATTTGGCAAGAATTAACTCAGGAATATTGGAGGGGAGTGTGTTAGCCACATGGAGGTTCAGGAATAGCCCAACCATTGAGCTAGTTGAGGCATATCAAAATATACAAAATATAAAGGTTCCACGCGTGTTCATGCGTGCATGAGTGCGTGTGTCTTTTCATTCTCAAATCCAGAGAACTCTGGTTGGTGGTAAGAAGCTCGATCACCTGCCTGGAGCTCAGAGCGGTTCCAGATTACCACTGCAAGGATGGAGAAAGGCAGCCAGCTGCAGGGATAACTGTCAACCTCGGCTCCAGTCGCTTCTGTCATGTGACTGACAGAACAGTCAGCTGTGAGTGGCCTAACAGAAGAGACTTGTTCTTGGCTTAGGGGACAGAATATATTTCTATTTATGCAAGAAGAGTTTCACAGACTATGCAGCCCTTTCATCTGTTGTTTTGACTGTAGAATAAGAAACATTTAAGAAGGGAAATCTGAGATGGGAACTGCTTTCTAGAAAATCAGTTCAAAGCAGATATCATCTAATAAAACAAAAGTTGGGAGGCCCCACAGGTAAACACTTTGAAATAAGGATGCTGAGTTACTGTTAAGTGGTTGAGGAGACAATACAGGGAGAGGACTGCTGGGATAGAAAACCCGTGCTCATACCTGAAAAGAATACTTCTTTTCCTTTTTCCATTTCCCAAAGATGCTCATAATGGCCAATCTGACTTCTGACCTTCTGATTTTACTCACAGGAGTAAATGTCCTTTGATTCCATTGTTAATTCTAAAGTGTGTGTGTGTGTGTGTGTGTGTGTGTGTGTGTGTGTGTGTGTGTGTAAAGCCTAGGGCCTCACCTATACCAGATAAGTGCTCTGCCACTGAGAGACAGCCCAGCTCGAGCTCACAAGCTTTTGAAGATGTTTGGAGCTTAAAGGAACATTGAAATTGAAGTTTTCGTGAGGAGAGTTCCTCCTAGAGTATTGCCACTTTTTTTCCTCTTTCTTTCTTTCTTTCTTTCTTTCTTTCTTTCTTTCTTTCTTTCTTTCTTCCTTTCTTTCTTTCTTCCTTCCTTCCTTCCTTCCTTTCTTTCTTTCTTTCTTTCTTTCTTTCTTTCGTTGCTAACATTTTCTTTTTTGGGGGGAAAAAGGAGGGAGCATTTACTAAAACGTTCTGATTTGCAGGTGGCATTGTACTGGGAGAGCCGAAAGTGGACCAGGTAGAGGAAATTGCTTTTTAAGCTTGTAGGTCTGGATGAGCAAGGATTGGGCTCTTCACTGAAAAATAACTTCCACGATTGGCACTGTTTCCTAACCAGCCCTTCAGCAGCAATCATTCCAGGAGCAGTCCCAAACCTGCACGGAGTGGCTCATGTGTCTCTCTAGACTTAAGGCTGCCAGAGCTCTTAATTTTCTTCTCAGATACGGAGAAGCCTAGCCACTTCTCTGAATTCTTAGATTAAAAGACAGGGTTTATGGAAGGAGGAAAATATGCCCCAATAACTCTGGAGAGATATGAAGTCAGGGACACTCCAAGTCAGAAATGACTGAGGTCACACGGTGAAAGCCTGGGGCATTTGATGGGAGAGCACTTACAATTAAATGTGGCATTTTCCCAGGAAACTCACAGTAGACTCAAATTTGGATTTTTTCATCCTTCCTTCTCTTCCTCTTTTTTTTTTCATTAAAAAGAATTGTAATTTCTACACATTTCTGCAGTTTCCTGAGGGTTACTGCCAACACTATCCTTTTGTGAACTTAGCAATGGTTATTTAAAGTAGCCATGACCCTGTCCAAATCTTTACATCACAGCACTTCATTGGCCAAATCAAGGGGGAAGATGAAGGGCTCTTTAAGCCTTTTGCCCTTTGCTTTTAGCCTTTCCTTTGTATCTCGGCCATGCCTGTCTTCTGGACTTCATCAGACCTAAGAAGCATGACTGGATGTGAGATTGGGAAGAGAAAAATCCCTTGACACAGGAAGACTGAGTAATGGGTAAGCATGAGGTGAGTCCTTGGACTTTCCCTGGAGGAACTTTCAGCCATAATGAGTCTTCAAAGAAGATATAATATAGGAAATACTTTCTTCTGGATTGGATCCAAGGCTAGCTCCTTGGATCAGAATGGGGCTTCCTTTCAATTTGCTCAGCCAATCTGTGCACTTCTGTATCACTTTGAACAATGACATCTTAAGGTAACCATCAGACTTGAGAGGACCAAAACAGAAGATTCATTGTTTTCAAAGGTGCTTGGACTTTGTTGGTCTCCAGGAAGGGTAGGTGTATCCCTCACGTCTTTACTATAGACAAATCCACAAGGTGGAACGCTAGGGCTTTCCAAATGTCATAAATATGCTTGGTGTATGGAAAAATGGAAATAAGATCAAGGAAGCTGAGGAGAAAGAGGTTTACCCATGAGGATCTGAATTCATATCCCAGCACCCATGTAATCCTAGTTTGGGGTGGGAGAGGAGTGTATCTACTTAAAAGGATTGTTAAAAATTAGATGATTCCCCGTTATTTTTTTTTTAAATAGAAACTAGACCTGATTTGGAGTTAAAACAGCCTTCCCGACCGTTTAGAAACTTTGCAAGATTTTCCATTCCTCGATGTTAAATTTGCCTCTGGCCACAAGCTCCAGTTTAGCTTTTGGCCTCCAAGTCACAGATTGGCAAGGACACAAGGAAACCCAGGGAACGGACTCTGTAAACAAACAATCTTCCCAAACACTCCTGCGACTCCACTGAGTCCTCAAGCTCCTCTGCTGAGAGGAGGCGCTTTGCGCTTGATAAAAGGAAAGGAGCAGGAAGGGGAGGAAGGGATAGAGGTCGTAGGGAGAATCAGAGAGGGGGAACCCCAGCAATAGAGAAATGACTAAATAGATTATGAATAGATTGTAGACTTTGAGGCAACTACTAAAAAGAATGAGGTGACCATATATAGAACTTAGAGATACACCATGTGCATGAGTGTGGATACGGATTTATCACTATGGCATATAAAGGCTATACGTGCATTTGCAAATTATATGAATAAGAGTCTATGCTTCTGTGCATACCGAGCAGTTGAGGGAAACACCATTCACCTCAAAGGAATGGAAACAGGACAAGGAAGTCTGTCAACTCATCATCTGTGCCTACCCACACTTTGCTTGGGTCTTTATAGGTTTTTACTGGCCATTTAAAATAGCCAGACTTTCACACACACACACACACACACACACACACACACACACACACATCCCCTCTCTCTTGAAATCACATACAATAATAAATACTGAGGCCGCTAAAAGCCTCGCTTATTTACAGTGTAGTACTGGCCTAGCATGTGTGAGGCCCACAGTTTAACTCTCATCCCTACAGGAAAAAACCAAGACACTGAAAATCCAAACAAACAGAACTCCAATCACTACAGGATATCCAAGCCCCAAGCAGGAACTGGAGGAAATACTCTCTGCTTTGCCGAGTGAATGTTGAGTTTAAAAATGCTTCTGCGAAGACGTAGTAAATAGGAGTGATATTGGGCAACAAGGCTCAAAATTACATAACACGGGGCCTAGAGGAACTCTGTTTGTAGACAGACTCTGCCTCAGTTTTAATCCTCTGCAGCTGCACGGATTCCCACTCTGGCAGACCAAGGGCAGGTGCACTTAGCCTGTGTCATCTGGTAGAGGCTGGCGACACACAGCCTCATGACTCCCACAAGATTGTCCAGTGGACTGTGAAGCTCTCAGGAAGTCCTCCGAAATTCACCCACCCATGTGGCCATACTGGCTTTCTGGTTTGTAAAGGACAGATTTATTATGACAACTGAGAGTAAACAAGTAGCCATTTTCTTGTCAGAAACTCAGAAGGGGCCGCAAAGTGGGCAGTTCAGGAGCAATTAGTCAAGTGCTCAGAAACAAGCAGCTGAGCCTGAGCAAAGAGGAAAACCCAGTGGCTTTGATCCATAACCCCCGGCAGACCACCCACACTGAGCGCTCAAGAACCATGTGTGCTCATCAACAACACAATAAGATCTGCAATTCCCCGGCTGTTTATATTCATGGCATCTGCTGGGTGCTCTCTCAGCGGGAGAGAGGAATACTTAATGTCATTCTTATAGCTGCTTGGAATGTGTTATGAGTTTGTTCTTTGAATGAGGCCTTTGAGAGCTTCTGTGTCTCCACGCCACATCCATGTGTCCAGAGTAACAGTCTATGCCAGCTGGATTTGTGTTTTCCGTGCCTCTACTTGTTGGGAAGGGTGAGTGGGCCAGTGGTCACCTGCTTGTGGCATCTCAAGACTTCCATTTTGAGGGCAGAGAAATAATTCCCCGTGGGTGGATGTCAGAAAGCAGTAGGTGTTGATCCACCTTGTGCCGGGATCATGGAACAAATCAGCTAAGTCTGTAGATGTAGTAAGGCCAACTCTGGAAGACGGTGACCTATGTGTCAACTGAGCATGTGGCACGTGCAATTTTAGGAGCAAAGGTAATTGGACTTGAGGTAGGGGAGGTTTGCTATGGGCCATTCAACTTACCTCCAGTCTTTTCCCAAGGTAGACTTCCTAATAAAAGGAGAATTCTGGACTGGGTCCAGAGTCTTGAATGAAGACTTTTGTTGACATGAGAGGACTCCAAAGAAGAGACTCCAACTACAGTGTCTATTAATCAGCAGTGTAAGGAAATACCTTTGAAACTAATGCAGAAGAGAGTATTCCCAAGAGAGAAGAAACCGGATATAGGGGAGTTATCAGTCTAATGTAGGGCTAAAAAAGACTCCATGTTAAATGGCATTTGATCTTAAGATGCTCTCATGGCTATCAGTATTGTGATGTTTTGTAATGATACTGTTTTGTTTTTTTTTTTACAATGGTACCACAGTCCCACAAACCACACTGCAGTAATAAATGCTTTCTCTATTCAGATAAAAATTCTAAGCAGGAGCGAGTAGAATTAAGGTCAAATCAAATGAAAGAACTACTGAGCCTCAGTTTCAAGCAAAAGACACCCACGCAAATGAGGTTTCTCACCTGTGGGGTGGGGCTTTGAGGTAGGTTGTGATTTTATCCCTTTCTTTGCTGGGTCTAGTTCCATGCTACCCTCCCCTTCCCCGTCCAGGATTGAGTCTCTGGCTTCCGTGAGAACTGGTAGAAAAGCTGTGTCTACAGAGATGACTGATTCACGGATTATTTTCTTCTTGTTCTGTAAAACTATGAAATTGCTTGCTTCCATGCTGGAACACAGACTCTGGATGTCTCAAAAATGTATTATCAGGCCACGGTTACTCAAAATGCCTTCAGAGTAAACTATGTCTTTATTCCCTTTAAGATGAAAGTTTTGGGTTTTGGTATTTTTGTCTTGTTTTTCCATCAACACTTGCTTTTTGGCAAAAAAAAAAAAAATCAGCACAGACAAGGAACTCTTGACAATCCCACCTCTGTTCCATGATGTCCTGTAAGGAGCAAGGGTGTCTTCAGTGGCCCATAACTCTCAGACTGTCCAATCATACGGAGAATCTTAATTGGACATGAAGACAGAACTCAGAAATCGTTATCCCTGACGCCCATTCCAAGCACTGAGGAGCTATGCTGACTGAATGGTAGCCACTGGTCATCTAAATGTGGCTACTTAGCTATTTGAAATAAATATGGTTCAGTATTTACTTCCCCAGGCATGCCAGCCACATTTCAGTTGTGCAGTTGTCATGGTTACTATAGAGCCAGCCAGGTGTATACCTGTCACCATCATAGACGATTTCTCCAAAATAGACCTAAGACATAACTTTGGGTCTTCATGAATTCAGAACAGTTAAAGTACCAGTGTAAGGCCTGGGGGAGGGGGTGGAGAAGGGGCCTTTAAACTCTACTGTCCGTTCGTTTCTTTGTTTTCTTTAAGCCAGAGTTTCATAAACCCACAGTGTTTCTCCTTTCCTATATTGCTAGTGATGATCATGAGTTTCTGATCCTCCAGGCTCAATCCCTCCCCCCACCCCCGCCCCGAGGGCTGGGATCACAGGCACGTACCAACCTACCAGCCTATTTACTGTTGATATGTCACACATTAATACCACATCTGTGGGGTGGTTTTTGTTTGTTTGTTCGTTTCTAATTTGTTTTGTTTACTGAGACAAGTTCTCATTGTGTAGCCCCAGCTAGTGTAGAATTCACTGTGTAAGCCATGCTAGCCTCAAGACTGTGGCAGCCCTCCTGCCCCCACCTCCTACGGCTAGGATTACCCCATCCTGCTGAGCTTTAGGCTGAGGCTCAAACACAGGCTTTGTATTTGCTACAGACGCGCTCCAGCAAAGGAGCTACTTCCCCTGCCTACCCCTTCGCTTTGTTCACATGGCCGATTTATATCTCTTTACTTCTGCTATAAAAACACAGCTTCCTAGCTCTCATTCTGGAGCCACTATAGACAGAGGAAATGTACACTAAATTAACTCAGGTCCCCAAGACAGGACGACAATCTTCCAGTATTCAAACAGCTTATTTAGTCTTAGTTATTGCTTTTTAAGTAAAGAAAATTGACCAAAATTCTCAGCTCCTCTCCCTAGCTGGTGATGGTTGACGTCTGCCCACCCCCTGCCACCCCCGCCCCCCCAATTCCAAGCCTTCACAGCCATAAAGGACAATCTGCAATGGAAAGTACCCATTCTGTTTTAGCAACGGACTCTGCCTTGAGACCTGATTTAACAGGAAAGGCTGAGAGGACTATTTTAAGAGAACAATCTGTTACGGAGACGCTGGCATGTGCCCACTCAAGGGCATAAGTCAGCATTCTTCCAAGCACAGAAAACACCCTGTCAGGATGAGCATGCCAGCTGTGAGCCGGCTGAACTCAAGAGGAGAGGACTAGCATACACATCAGGAAGAGGACACCCATATCCAAGCGCACTAAAGGATGGAAAGCCTCTCTCCAGTCCAGAACTCGGATGAAAGCTTTTCTAGTCAGGGAGGTGGAAAACATAGCACCCAAAGAGACACATGGGGTGTTTCCCTTTGTCATGGTGTGGGGAGAGGAAGACGTTCTGAGTGGAAGTGTATTGCCAACATGAGCACGGCCATGTCAAGAATACCAGTGCCTCAGATTCATGGGTGTAGCAAAGTCATCCTCTGCTCTGAGTACAGATGTTCACAGTGTGTACAAAAAGCACCAACCACAGCATCTCTCAAGACTCGCCAACCTGCCTTCTCCTTCAGTCGCATATATTAAATGGGCTGAGTGTCCAGGCAGCACTGCCTCCCTGCTCCTGACCTTTCTGTACCCAGGTCTACTGTTTTTCATTCCTTCTCTTCCCAGTCAGGTCAATCTCTAAGCCTTGCAGGTCAGGGCAATTGGAATTGGTAGACAGGATCAGAGCCTTCCCCAGCACAGGGTTTCCAAAGAGGGACAGGGCTGCCTTTGCTGCTTCAACTGTCAATCACTCCCAAGTCATTGGATATCTAGGGCAGCATGCTGTCCCTAGGTGGTCACATGGCCGACCCATCTCAAACTATAGTGGAAACTGTTAAATTTTCTACCACTGTGTTGTAACCTTTGGGTTTCCTGTCACTAATTAGTCACATGCTCCTTTTTATTTTATTACTTTTCTTTTTGCCCTGTTGGCCATGAGCAGGCTATGAACATGTGTTACTGTTTCCCCAACTCCAATGCATTCTTTACAACCTCACATACAGCACTCATCTCCAAGAGTTTGTTGTATCCTCACGCTCTACAGCACTGTTCTGTAAAAATCACTCTGGGGGATTTGTTTTAAATGAAAATTCTGGTGACTGGTGATCTGTCCATAGACATTTCAACTTGGTGTTTGACTTGGGGCTTGGGAATTGAAGTCCAGTATGCCTAGATTTGAACTTGACTTTATCCCTTGATGAATGTATTCCTGCCAAATTGAATTCTTCTTTGTCATTGTGGTGTGTTGCCTTTGTACTTTGTGTGTGTGTGTGTGTGTGTGTGTGTGTGTGTGTGTGTGTGTGTGTGTGTGTGTGTGTGTGTGTGTGTGTGTGTGTGTTGTGGTGGTGCTAGGAATTGAACCCAGAGTCTCTCACCTGTGCTGGATAAGCACTCTGTCTGTGAACTACATCCCTAAGCCTCTTTATTTTTGAGACAGAGTCTCAGTAAGTTGGCTTTGGATTCACTCAACAGCCTAGTTGCACCTTGAAATTGCAACTGTCTTGCCTCAGCCTCCTGAGTAACTGGAGACAGTAAGATGGTTGATTGTAGAATTAAATCAACTACGGGTTATAAACACTGTCAATTATGCCTGGTCTGTTGTAATTATTTTACATATATTTTCTTATACAGAATAAACTACTAGTTCTCTACCCCAGTAGTAGCCACTTTCTCCATCTTCCACGGCAACAGAAGTCCTGACTTCTGTGTGGCTCCCAGCACCTAAAATAAAGACTATGTTTCTCAGCTTCCTTTGTAACTCTGGGTGGCTGGCCTCACAGAAGGAGGGGCCGTATAATTTGGGGATGCAGTTCAAAAGAAAATGCAGAGCTCCCTCTTTGAAAGAGTAGGGAAAATTGTTGCTCGAGTTACTAATTGTAAAGCATTTGCATTTCTGGGATCTCTCTCTTGTCATGATGCTTCCTCTCATATACCTCCCTTCCCATCCCTCATGCATACATGCGCATCAGGCACCTGAAGTTCTTTTATGTTGGTAGAGATGAAGGCAACTGTCTACAGGAGTGCTGGGTCATCCTGCTGACAAATACCAAGCCTTTGCTTGGTGACTCAGTGGTGAGAGGAAGTCAGGCTAGACACCAACTCACCCCATAATCAGGTTCCCCCCAAACCCTGCAGCTCGGTGATGTTTGAGGCTACTGAAGCCATCTGTGAGGAGGAGCATGTTAGTCAGCCAAGGCGGAGCTGCCATCTGCTAATCTTGGTAAGCTGTCTGCTTTCCTTGCTGGTGGTGCTGGCAGCTCAGTATGGGTACCACCATCGCCGTGCTCTGATCCAAGAAGCCATGGGATACGCTTGCTTGGTACTGACCCTTCCTGAGACCACGTACCCAGGGCAATGGTACAGGTGGAGGGGAAGAAAATGAGAGGGTGCATGAGGTGAAGAGCCAGGGGCCAATTCCGAAAAACAGGTTCCAGGGAGTTAAAAAGAGAAAGGAGACAGACTCCTGCATGAGCTGAGGCTGTAATGTCCTGCCTCATGTTTGATGACCCATTGAACTTTATTTATAAAACAGATTCAGATGGATGTATCAATAATTCCCAAATGGTGATTGTGGCTGTTAGCATTCTGCCTACATTCTGCCCCACAGTTACCTGGCAACAGCCAGGTGTGCCTGACACTATAAAAGGGGCTGCTTGTCCCTCCCCCTCTCTTACCCCACTCTCTCCACATGTTCATGGCTGGCCTCTACTACTTCTTCTTCTTCTTCTTCTTCTTCTTCTTCTTCTTCTTCTTCTTCTTCTTCTTCTTCTTCTTCTTCTTCTTCTTCTTCTTCTTCTTCTTCTTCTTCTTCTTCCTTTTCTTCTTCTTCTTCTTCTTCTTCTTCTTCTTCTTCTTCTTCTTCTCCTCCTCCTCCTCCTCCTCCTCCTCCTCCTCCTCCTCCTTCTTCCCCTCTCTCTCTCTCTCTCTCTCTCTCTCTGCCTCTACTACCCTCTTGATTCTCCTCCCCATGTCCTGAATAAACTCTATTCTATAGTATGCCAGTCGTGTGGCTGGTCCCTTGGGTGGGGGGAGGGGCGAGGGATGTCTCAGCATGGGCCCACTGAGGCACCCCCTTCCCCATACCTCACCACACCTCCATAGAACGTATCCCCGCCTCTCATTATCTTTTTATAAGCACACAGTGGTGGTTTGAATATGTTTGACCCATGGGAAGTAGAACTATTAAGAGGTGTGGTCTTACTAGAGGAGGTGTAACCTTGTAAGAGAAACTGTGCCACTGTGGAGGCAGGGCTTTGAGGTCTCATATATATGCGCAAATCTGGTCAGTGTGATCCAGGCTGCCTTTGAATCAATTCTTGGCTTCTCCAGCACCATGTCTGCATGCATGCTGTCATGCTTCCCGACATGACGATAATGGACTAAACCTTTGAAACTGTAAGCCAGCTCCAATGAAATGGTTGGCTTTGTAAGAGTTGCCTTGGTAATGGTGTCTGTTTACAGCAATAAAATTCTAACTGAGATGGTGATCATCTGTTTAACCACAGTGCCTAGTGCGAAGGGGCAATTCTTGCATATCACCTTAAATTTAAGCACAACTCTGGAGAAACATCCTTAAAAATTGTCTCTACTTTTTCTATTCCTGCCTGAAATGCAATCGCTATTGGTATATTTGCCACTATTTGAGCCCACAAGAATAAAGGCTCAACCTGGGGAACCATAATGGCTTGCATACAATAGGGCAAAGTATTGTGAGCATAGTCTGCTGTGTGGCAACGTGAGGATATGGAGGCATCAAGAAATTAGGTACTGAGGTGCTACCCCCTGGAAAGGATTGAGATAGTTCTCTTGGGATCTGGGTTGGTTCCCATGTGAGGGTTCTTAAGAAGAGTTAACCTGGCCTCCAAGATACTGAACTCCCCTTCATACCATGTGACTGCTCTCTCTTCCATTCACGAGCTCTTACTATCATGCTATCCATCATGCAAGCTACCCCACTGAGGTTGTACAGAAGATACTATTGAATTTTTCAAACTTTAAAACTGTGAGTTGAATGAAATATCCACCCTTGGGTATTTTATTACAGCAAAAATTATTATGTTCTAATACAAATGGCAAATGAGTTAGAAGTATCAAGGTCAAAGGAAATGCCACTCCCCAAATTCTGTACCCATTCCAAAGGAGCCAGTTCTAACAAAGGAGCCATTTCGCTTACCACTGAGAGAAGGCACAAACGTCTCTCTGTGGTGCCTAGTAGCATATTAAACACATGCTGGCCTCCAGGCTCCCTCAGTATGACAAGTATGAAAGCTACACATTTCAGAGAGTATACTAGCGTCCTGGTCCTTCTCCCCTTACCCTTTATGCCAAGCTTCTCCAGCTCATGGGCTTCTCACTGCCCCAGCTTCTCATTCTTCTTATAATCCTGCTATGTTGACCTTACTCCTCTCTTTTGTCTTCCTTTCTTAGTCCTCTCTCCATGTTCTCTCTTTTTGTCCATCACTCTTGGTCTCCTTGCCTCGTTTCCTTCAGCTTTTTCTCTCCTTTCCTCTCTTCTCATGGCCAAGTCTAGTCTTCTGGCCATGTTCAGTCTTCTACTTTCTCTCTTTGCTTTGGATTCTTCCAGAAGCCTTTGGCTATACTCTCCCTCATATTTGCAATAAAAACCTTCCATTGAACCCTACCTTGGAGTAGTCATGTCTTCAGTTTATACAAGAAGGAGCCTCCATTCCAGGTGACATCACTGACATAAAGGTAATAAGCCCAGGCTTCTTACTCCGGTGCCCAGGTATTGGCTTTAAGAGATTCGCCATAAGCTTGCAGACATCTGAATGCTTTTCAGGGAAGCACAGCTTGCTTGTTTTTCCGTCTGATTCTCCAAAGGACCCATGTTCACAAGAGATTAGTAAACACAGATATTAGGACAGAGCTTTCAATGTCTGCTCAGTGCTCTGTTTGCTCACTTTGAAGTAGTAATGGTCCCTAGTCAATGAATGTAAGACATAGAAGAGAACAACACAGACGAGATGCTGCAGGACTGGATGGGAAGATGGAGATTGTTGGGCAGACCAGAAAAACCACGCCCCTCTATTTCCAGTGCCATCTTGGTGAGATGAGAGTCACAACTATCCCTGAATCGTAAGTGAACCCTTCCTGGTCCGTTCAAGCACATCTCAGAGCAATTGCAGTGCCTTTTAAGACTACTACAATAAAGTGGACAGCACTACAATACAAGTCACATAATTCTTTTCTACTGCACATAGAAGTTATGTTTGTAGAACTGGAGTTGTTCAAGTATACACCAGCATTAGCTAAAAAGACAATGCATGCAAATTTATTAAAACACACTTTACTGCCCTGGGGATGAACCTCATTGACAGAATACTGCTTCTCTTGTGCACCAACCAAGACCCTGAGTTCCATCCTCAGCACAGCAAAGGGAAAGAAAAAAAACTTACTTGCTTAAAAGAAAGGCTAGTGCTCAGCTGAGCTTCTGGAAACAAAACATCAACAGACTTGCTGGCCACAAAGCTTCCAGGAACTTTAGAAAAACATAATGTCAAAGTAAAATGCAGTTGAGCATAGTACTATAAAATGATGTAGTTGGTCTCTGAAAGCTGCTAGCATCTTGCCCATAATTCGTATTATTTGAAAGCTGCTAACACACTGTTTATAAATCACTGAAGAATAGTGGGTTTTCTCCAATTCGTCTCTCCAATGTCTTTGGAGAAAGGCCAAAGTTCAATAACCCTGTCAGCCGTCCAAGGAGATGTTTTCCAGCTGCAAAGATCACATTGATGGTGAAGCACCCCTGTCGGCACCTGGGCAAGTCCAGTCCACTCTGGAGAGAATTTCATCTTGCCCAGATAGGGGGAGTCTTCCCATAGGGTTTTGTTTTATTTTGTGGGTTTCTTGTTATTGTTTTATTTAGTATGACACTTTATTGCAAATATCCAGTGCTTCTCAGGTACAAGATGTACAAGTACCACAAATTCAAACACACTTGGCTTGTCAGAAGTCAAAGCTGCCTTCTTTAAAACCACATATTTGTAAACGCTTAACCTAGGAAATGAGAGTTTAAGTCACTGACAGCCCATTTCTCATTTCCTCACACAGGCTCTGTTGCATCTTAAATAGGAGCTAATAAAAATATGTTTTCATTTTGGTCTATGCCTTTCTTAGGCTTAGGGTTGGTGTAGCTGAGATGGGAACAAATGTGTGGTAATCTGCTGTTGATTCAAGACTTTGGAAATATAGCTATTGAGATTAGTAATACAACATGGCCTGGTGGGGGGAAACCCTCATTGGCTAGATGAAAACCCAGGGAAGTTTTACCAGAGCACGATTGGCAGGGCATATGCCCTTGTCTTTCAGTGGTTTCAATTAGAGAACAGATAACAGTGCTGCAGCCTAGAGATTTGCAGTTAGGGTCAGATGAGCCCCAGTTGCTATTGTAGAACGTGTTTGAAAAGCACCAAGCTGGTATTATTAATCTACTCTAAGCAGAATCATAGATTAAGACAATTGAGCCAGGGACTAGAATTTAAGGTGACCATGAATCCTGAAGAGAAAGGCCCTGGCTAGAATGGGAAATTCGATTCTTGTAAAGTTAGGTTCTGTCAGACACTTCATGTAATGATAGAACCTGTGATTACCGAGAACCAAATTCTCTCTTTCTTTTAATTTAATTTTATTATGTTGGGTTAACTGAGGCCATGAAAGCACATCACTATGTGCTTTGAGCAGATTCTCTGCACACAATGCTCTCCTTATCTTTCTCAGTCCTCTCCTCTCCTATCAGTTCCTGACTAAAAGAAAAGACACTTTATTTTCTGTGTCTGGTTTTGTTTTGAGACAGGGTCTCATTGAGTAACCCAGGCGAGGCTCCAATTCCTTCTACCAGACCCTCAGGTTCCACCATATAAGAGAAATGTGCACTGTTTGTCTTTTTATTAATGACAATATTGGTGGCATCTACTAAATGGGCAGCTAACCTTCACTAGATCTCATTAAGTTTTACTCCTGAAGTAGTGGGAATGACGGTTCTTCAGAACACATACTGTTTGCATTTCTAAATTCAGTGGCCCAGCATCCCTCCTTTACAGTGCACACATTCACTCTGAAATATACTTGAAGGAACTTTTTGATAAACTACAGAAAAATGTGAATTTCATGTTCATTCCTGCCCTCAGCTTCTCTGTCTATTGATAACAGATCCTGTCTGAGCCCAGCTCTCTCTTTTTTTTTTTTTTTTTTTTTTTTTGGTTCTTTTTTCGGAGCTGGGGACCGAACCCAGGGCCTTGCGCTTCCTAGGTAAGCGCTCACCACTGAGCTAAACCCCAGCCCCTTCTTTTTTATTTTAAATTATCACTTTGGTTTCTTTCTAGAACTGCTGAGTCTATGATCTTTGATACTTCCTGCTATCCACAAATTCATAAATGGAAATGCTTTCCACCAGAGCTGACAAAAAATGTTACCTAGCGGCTATACAATGCAAATTCTTTCCATGGTTTTATTTTATTAATAAGTCACAATAAAACTGTAATCCACTTGTATAGGGACCATTAGGATTACAAAACATGTTCCAGCTTCACAGTCCCTGTTGATGGCACAGAAATCCTGGGCGATGATATAGTGGGGTAAACAGCAGCTTAGCTCAGGTAAGTTACTCAGTAGGCACTCTGATGTCATGACAATAATATGAAAAAGAGGTTGCAGACTTAACTATAACTCATGCTTCAGTGCTTGATTAATTTCCCTCTTGCTGAGCAAGTCTTACGTTCTCTCTGGAAGATGAAAGGTAATAGGCAGGTAGTTGAGTCATTGGTTCTTTAAAAAATAAAACATTGGCAGTTTAGTATAACTTTTAAGTGCTAGGAGACACCTCAGCACTTAATTTCCATTTTTACTTGAGTGGAAAAAAACAGTAGTTACTTTGTTCTGGGAGCCCTTGGATGTAAGATGGTGCCAATCATGGAATTTTTAGGTTCAAGAATGGAAATCATGACAGCTTAGTTCAATTCAGTGTTGCCTCCTATATCTTATAGCTTGTCTCTGTTACTAAAGAGTATAACCCAGCGTTTCCAACCTAAGTTATAACAAACCAATTCTAATAAGTGCCTCCCGGTAGACCAGTACTCTCCTCCAGACATTCTGGAAAGCACTACTAGTTGAGGAATTAGTTTTGGTATTTTAAAATTTCATCTATAGAGCTCTAGATTTTGGACTTTTAGTATCATTAGGAGGCCACTACAATTAAGAGGCTATTAATTTTAAATTATTTGACTGGTCACACTTTTGAAAGCCAACCACATAACAACCTGCTTATTGAAATGATTTTAATAAACCTTATATATTTAAGCCTCAGAATATTTACTTAAGAAAGTTGTAGGGGAACAAGTAGGTATAGAAATATCAAGCAAAAACAAAAAAAATCAAACAAAAACATCCAAGAACAAAAATTAAATGCAGTATTTTAAAAATAGGAAAATAACAAATGGGATAGATACATTAGTCAAGGATCTATAGCAAATATATATAAGTAAGGTCAAGAAATGTTCTATAGCGTGAATATAGTTTACTAGTCAAAATCACAGGTCACATTATAGATGAATTAGGTCATACTAAAACCTAGTCTTTCAAATCATTTAATTAATCTATAGAAAGTTACTAAACAGTTTATTTGCTTAGTTTTCTACTTCATTCAAGTTTTTGGATGTCTCTTAGCACTTACAAGTTATACTAAATGTCAGTGTTTTATTTTTTAAAGAACCGAAGACTCAACTACTGCCTCTTACATTTCATTTTCCAAAGAGAACTTAAGACCTGCTCAGAGAGAGGGAAGAAACACCCAGAACTGGAAATTTAAATACCTACTCAAAGCTAGAGAAGTCATGGATCTTGGAGGAGAACCTACAACAGACTCATTATACCAAAACAACGTAATTCCCCAATGACATTCTAAATCTTTGTTTTTGTTCATACAGGTAAGTATGGTCCTTGCTCTTCAACAAGCAAACTTCTGTTTGCTACAAATGAAGAATATCACAGAAAACCACAATCAATCGAAATCCAGAGGTCTGGAGCTCAGTTTTATGGATACATCTGAAAACAACTCTGGCACGAAGACTCAGGGAATGCTGTGGGAGAGGAGTTGGAAAGATCTTAAGAACCAGAGGATCAGAGCATTTGCTACAAATAGGTGTCTCCTGGTAATGTCAGGAAGCTACAACCAAAAAGTCTCACTAACATGACTCCCTAAACGTGAGCTGAACAAAGACAATAACAATAGATAAGATTGTTGATAAAAATCTTGATTGATGGTAGGAGTATTGGGGATACCAGGAGGCCTCAACTCTACACAAAGAACTACAGATAACTAAGGGAAACTGAGAGCAGGAGAAACAGTCTTTCCCAGGGAAGAGCACACCAACTGGCTATTTAATACCAAATGGTCAGCCCTGAAAATATACATACAAGTGACATTGCATTGACTTGAGTAGGTTATATATATATGCAGTAATGATAATTAATGAAGAACAAGTCCATGAATTTGTTAGATAACAAGGAAGGGTATATGTGAGAGTTTGGAGGAAGGAAAGGGAAGGGGGGAAATGATGTATTAATAATATAATCTCAAAAATAAAACAAAAATTCTTTACCAAAATTAATGTCACTTCTTAAATAAGTAATGCCTGGGTTGCAATTATTCAGTGTTAAATATATCAAAGTCTATAATCCTGTAAGGGATTCATGGTTTTGTTTTATTTATTTATTTATTTATTTATTTACTTATTTACTTATTATTTTTTATCAGCTCTATGTGGTTAAAGTCCAGCTCCATTCCTCCAGAGTATGAGGTTCAACCTTGCTATTTCTCCTTCCGCAGAGCAGCCAGGCCAATTCTCATTTTGGGTGTGAATATTTCTCAGGAAGTGCAATAAATCCAGGTGTCACTGGCCAGGGAAGGATTTAGCTATTGGCAATCTCCCATGTGATAAGCTAGGTTTTAATAACGCATAATGAAAATATGCTCTGCCACTCAGTCCTCACACACCCACTCCACACAATGTCCACTGTCCTGCCCGTGACTTTTGCAATCACCTCTTCCTGAGACGAAGAGGTCAGAGCAACTGGGCGGGATTGCAAAAAGGCAATTAAGGCAGTTCTCTGAGTGGAGGAAAATGTCAAGAAGCATATATTCTACTTAGCCAAGATCAGGCTGACACAAAAGTGGTGTCCTAGGAACCAGAGGGAGCACAACTAAAAGAACAAATGTTTCTAGGTGAAGATTGTTTCCAAAATTTCCTGGAACTCCTCAAGGTCATGAGGTTCCAGAAATCAGAGCATGCACTGTCTCTCCAGGTACACTAGGGTGGTTCAAGGTCAATTCAGGATCATCTTAGGTTTTTGGGGTTTTGTTTTGTTTTGTTTTTTGACATTTTAGAAGATGAAAATTCTTGCAGTTTTCTTTCTTAAAACAGTACTTTGGAGAGTTTTTAACTTGTGCTATCCAGTAAGGAATAAAGAAGGGCTGTTGTTTCTGTTGCTGCTGTTGCTGTTGTCTTGAAAGAGAACTCTGTATGTAGTCCAGGAAGGTCTCACTCTCATAGAAGTCTTGCCTAAGCCTCTTGAGAGTTGAGATTACAGATATTAGCCATCACACATGGCTTAAAGTAGTTTTTCATTTTAAAGACTTGTCAAATACACTACCCCATTTCACTGATGACCCTATTGTCTATGAAATAATGATGAACCCCAGCTACAAGAATATCAGAGTAAGCATGTGGGCCCCCACATAGGTTGCGCTAAAATTAGAAAAACAGTAAACACCTGGAGTTGTCATAAATGTAACCACCATTAATATTTGTCTCTTTAACTTTTTTATGAACCCAT
Organism: Rattus rattus; assembly: GCF_011064425.1. Taxonomy (NCBI): domain Eukaryota; kingdom Metazoa; phylum Chordata; class Mammalia; order Rodentia; family Muridae; genus Rattus; species Rattus rattus. The sequence goes on from NC_046155.1 coordinate 23,479,685, forward strand.
AAAACAATAGCTCCCAACAAAACAGGAACCAGATGAATAGAATCTGGTGTGATTGAGAATGAAATGGCATGGGAAAGAGCCCAGGGAAATGGAATGCCACCTATGAGCATAATCACCTAATCCGGGAGATTATCTGGAACTATTACTCATGGGTTCAGTTCAGCTTCCTCCTATTTCATTTACGACTTTTCCTGCAGGTCATGCCCCTTAGACAATAGGAAATCCAATCCCCTCTCTTTGCAAATGCTTCTAAAACGTACTTTGTATGTCCTTACTCAATCAGCTATTCTGTAATTACTTCCCAAATAGATCAGCACTGAAGTTCAATATTATCCTCTTCAGTCCCCCTTCACCCCACTTCCTGTTCTGTGCTGCAGGACTGCATTCTGGAGGCAGGACTCAACCAATGAGATGTACTATACAGGGGGAAGTTGAGAGAGTTGAATGGAAAGAGAACTTTGGAGTGGTTCCCACCTGTTCCTTTCTGCTTTAAGTGATGTCATTTACACTGTGGTGTATCTCGTAAGGGGTCACCCTGGTCGTGGCTCCATTGGTGTTCCATGGCCCCATTAGAGTTTTATGGTTTCAACATGATACACTAGTTACCCCAGGGTTCCAAGATTCTGAGGCCATCATGGTTCTACCATGCTATCAGGGTTGCATGGCTTGATTAGGATCAACTCTGTCATGGTTCTATGGTCCCACTGTTTCACAGCTCTATTGGGAATCAATGCCTCCTTTGGAGCTTCCATAACTCTGAATCCATGGCTTACCATGCAAGAACCAATTGTATTATTATTTACTTTTACTTTCTTAAGCAACTTTAATAGTCTTTCACTAACGCAGCTTTTAAAAATAAAGTACCATTCTAAGCAACCATTTCCTGCAGATCCAGGTTTTCATTTACTAAATACACTTTTACTAATACATGTTAAACTAAACACATAACTCTAAAATGCACTTTCTGAAATAACCATAGCCCACGCACCAATTTTCAGGATCTTCGGTGTCTAATGACTTACGGACACACGTCTTTTCCTATCACTTCCACAGTAAGCTCAAAGGAGAAGGCTCACCTTACTTTTTCTGCTCATTAGTCATGGAGGCACAATACAGCATGGTGGCTTAAAGATTGGATTCTTGAGTGACAGTTGCTTAAGCTTTTATCTCAGCCACTTGCTAGCTGGATGGGTAGCTTACTCAAATTCTCCATGTCCCACATTATGTATCCATACAACTGAGGCAACAACCTGTAATGCACCTGGTTGTTGTGATAATTCTCTGAAGAAAATACTCTTACTGCTCTTAGGTCAGGGTTTAAGGTTAGCCGTGACAACTCTTCCATTGTTAGCCTTTGTTCCAGTCACAGTGAAACACTCCAGAAGTGAGTTTCATACCCATCTTTGTGCCTCTGCCTTGTGCTGGCTTGCTTACCCAAAACTCAGAGTCCTACCCTATGCACAATTGCACACAATGCAAACTCAGAGAGGATAAGTGCCATATCCAACATCACCTCACTCAGCACATGTAGGCCTGGAGGGAACATACGTAATTGTTGGCTCCAATCTCATTCTCTGACCTAGCCTCCCAATGAGGAACTGTAACCATGGCAACACCAGACTGTGAGGCTATAGTCAAACAGTGAGAGTCTGAAGTGATGTTCTTAAGTTATCCTGAAGAACTGCGTCTCCCACTTTACTCTTCCACCCATGTCAGCCTCAGGTGCAAAGCTCATGTATTAGCCAATGACAGACTGGAAAGTGCAAGCCAGATCAGTCTGAGTCTAGCACTTTTTTGCTGTATGTGCAGTTTTCCACTTGAACACTGAAAACTTACTGAAGGTGTGAGCATGGATACTTTTATTATTATGTAAACCCTGTAAAGAAAACATATTTTATTTCACCAACAACTGACCAGAAAGTTGCTGATGACTGTATCTGGATACTCAGGAAAAAGCAATGACTGCATATGTGTGGTAGACAGGGACACGGAGTATAGTCTGGAACACAGAATGCTGTAAAACATTGCCATGGGTCCTTTAGAATGGGAGACTCTCCTCCACCCTGTCAGATACTTGGATAGTTGCCGGAGGACAGTACCAGCTGGAGAGTTTGATGGAGGGTGTCTTTGGTGAAGGGGGCTGGCATACCTGAGATGCCATTCTTTTCCTGGGAGTAAGAGAAAGGGATTTAAAGGCTTGATTGTCTCGTCCCAACTTGGAACAAGGTAAAGGACCCTCCCAGTGCCTCAATGTCCATGGAGTAAGTTTTAGCCTTCATTGAGTTGGCATCTCAACCCAGTGTCTCCCTTACTCAGTCCTGTTCCATTCTCCATCCATTCCCTGGGTATGGTACCTCAAGCATTCTCATCTAAGTAAACTTCCTAGGGTCTACATCTAGGGACCATTAGCATAGAGTTTTTTGAGTTATTGATTTTCAGTACCTTATTAGCAAATTCTCCTGGTTTTATGTAGGGGCAGTTTTTTATGCTAAGGTCCTGTTCCCCAGTTGGTTTTTGATCTGTCAGTAAAGAAAACCATGGGCCAATTGCTGGGCAGAAGGTGCAGGAGGGACTTCTGGGTTCCTGGAGGACAAGGGAGATGCAAGGAAGGAAAGAAAAGAGTTTTGCCATGCTTTGGAGGGAGAAGAAGTCAGCAGCCATGTGAGGTCTTGGGAGGAGCTTGAGCTGTGGTCGCTCCTACAGGTGGGTGGTTGGAGAGTTTAACAACTTAAGTTTAGGGCAGGTGAGAGAGGTAGAGATAAGAAATTGATAAGGGCGTGCTTTTCCAGTCCAGAGATAGCACTGAGCAGCAATTCAGGCAAACTGAAATTGAACAACTGTTGTCTATGTCTTTTATCAGAGGATTCAAGGGAAGCCAGGTAGGGTCTGGTAGCATGGTCATTTCTTGGATCTAAAGGCTAACAGAGCATTCAACTACAGGTAAGAGTTTATCCTTCAACTTTATCTTCCATAAGATGATTTCTTTCTCCTCTACTCAGCTACTGGAGCTATTGCTAAGTGTTGACTTTCAGCACCAGCAAACAATTTAGACAATGACACATGGCCTGTAGGAAAGCTCCTCAGAAACTGCCTAGCTCGATGAGGAAACCCAGATGCTCTTGAACATTGGAAATCTTAACAATCAAACACAAAGGCCGTGTGGCCAGTTCTTCCTAAGCCTCCATGACCTCTTGTGCAATTATGTTCTTACATAATTAGTTGTTCCCTGGCTTACTTACACTGTACTCCCCAGTAACAGCAACCATACTCTTCCTCTGCTCAAAATCACCTTGTCAGTGTGTAAGTGCTGTAAACTTGCTGTTTCCCCTCCTAGTTTTATGCACAATCTTCTAAATATGTCTTTATACACTCCAAGTATGCTTTATCCTCAGGGACTTTGAGTTTCTTTCACACTTTGCCTGTAGCACTTGAACCCCAGAAAGAGACACACAGCCTCCCTTATTTCATGAGATCTCTCTGCACAACTGTGAGAGAAGTTTTCCAAGATGGTTCCTTCATACCTGGTCTCCTATTGTGACTTAAAATTTTCATAACACAGGATATCTCTACACAGGCTGAGAAACTCTAATCTGAAACCCAGTGTGGTCACAAATACCAAGTTTCCTAGTACTTGCATGCTGCCACAAGTGGGAAATTCCATATGGCTTCATGAGAAATCATGGTCAAAGCAGAGGTGTGGGTCAGGAATGACAGTACACGCCTATAGTGCCAGCTACTCATGGGGTAGAGGCCAGAGGATCCCATGCATCCATGATTTCAAGGCCTGCCTGGATAATTACAGTAAGAAATACATCTGAAAACTGAGTCTCCACTGTGCTAAAAGCATTGTATAGCATTATCTTCAAGCTATATGTGTCAGATGCATCACACAACATAAATGAGTTTTGCGTTCAGTCTTTGGTCCTACCTCCCAGAGTTCTCATTATGAATATGCAAATACCTAAAAATCACAAAGAAGAAACGTTTCTCTTCCCAAATGTCTTAGTTTCTTTTCCTGTCACGACAAAACACTCTGACAGAAGCAATTTAAAGGAGGGGTTTATTCTAGCTGGCAGGTGAAAGTACAGGCCACCATGGTGGGGAAATTCAGGCAGCAGGGGCTTGAAGAAGCTGATCACATGACACCAGAAAACCCGGAACAAAGATGTGAGCTAGCTCAGCTTCCTCCCTCTTATGCAGTCCAGAAGCCCTTGCCCACAGACTACTTCCATTTACAATAAAGTGAGTCTTTCCATATCAATGTAATCAAGACAATCTCTCTCACACACACACGCCTAACAGCCCACCTCCCAGGTGATTCTAGACTCAGTCAAGTTGACAACAAGCATTAAGTACCACACTATAAACTTTGGAGAAAGAATGCTCAATCAGTACTCTCATGTTTACTCATTTTCACCATCCCTGTACTAATCTGTAAGTGCCTTGAGTGTAGGATTTTGTCCTGTTTACTGTTATATACCAAGTTTCTATGTTACCACATGGAATAACTCTCAGATTTGATTGTAAGAACAAAAAACTTTGATTCCCACTAAAATCCCTGACAGTAGGGGCTAGTAGATAGTTCAGTGGTTAAGAGCACTAACTGCTCTTCCAGGGGATGCATGCAGTTCATTTCCCAGCAACAACATGACAGTTCATAACTAATTGTAATACACATAAAATAAAAGAAAAAATTTTTTTTAAAAAATCCTTGAAAGCAAATAGGAACAGGATGGTGAGGAGATACTGGGAGGAGCTTCCTAGATTCTGTACTGTGAGAATCCTGGGTCCTGGAAAGTCCTGCGAAAACAGCCCACAAGGCTGGGAAGTGACTCTGGTAAAGATGCAGCAGGCACCTCTTTGTGTTGGAGCACTGGCTAGGCAAGGGGCTGAGTGAAGAATTCATGCTTCATTGCAAAATGGGACATCCTAACTCTAAGCAACTTTTTTGACCTATTCTAAATGGAGGGGCCTCTCAGCATGAACCAGGAAAGGCTTGGGCTCCTGCTTAGATGCAGCTCAGTCCATTCTCTTTGATAAATATTGAATTGCTTTCCAGTTAGGATGCTGAAAGACCTGAAGAGAAATGTGCTTTTGGAACTAACAGCTTCTGAGAGTAAGTGGTTTAAAGCCGATTCTTCTAGAGCTCTAAGCCTCAGACGCCACCTATGGATAGATTAATGGTCTTCAAATCTACCTGTGGATAGATTAGTGCTCACCAATGGAGTGCTAAGCCTCAGGTATTACCTCTGGCTAGATTAGTGACACTCATATTTACATATGGATAGATTAGTGGTCAACAAAGGTATTTATCTTTCGCACAAATGTCAGGATTCTTAGGCTGAAACGCATTTGCTTTCAACCCTGGCTATCGGGCAGAGCAGAAAATAGAAAAGCCATCAATGAAAGCTGATGTATTAGAATGCTAACAATGACACACCTTTTCAGGGCTACAGATGCACGTGGAACTATAGTATCTTATGTCAGACCAGCTGTCCAGATTTGGAAAACTGATACCCAGAGGCTTTGCCTGAGCACCCTGTATTCACTATTACTCATTTCTGAGGCATGTCTCCTCTGTGATTTGAAGGAGGGATGCTTTCTTAATTTATCCTAATTATACTTCACGCAGACAGATGGAAACATAGTTGATTGTTTGCCTCAGTATTAACTCCCCTACAGTTAAGCTCTTAAGGAGTTGTTTTCCATTCTGTTAAGGCAGCTCAGTGTTTGACTTTTGTTTTGTTGTTACAACGTGGGTAACAACAAAGTACCAGGTTGAGTTTCCTCCTGGAGAGGCTGGCCTTCTTCTACTGCCTTACACAATCATTTGTCATCCAGAGGTCCAAGGTGCCCCGAGAGGTCCTTTGGAGACACCTCAACCCCAGAATAAACTGGGGTCTCTAAGCTTCTTAAACTTAGGGGAGTTATGTAGTGAAATGTTTGTTGCTTAGAAAGTTGAAGACACCTGAGATGATGGATAGACAGACACGGTTACAACACATCAGACACCCCAACACACACACACACACACACACACACACACACACACACACACACACACACTTTTGCAAATACAATTTCAGAACATACATAAGAAAGTGGTTGTAGTGCTCACTTACAGGAGAGGGTAGGGGAGAAAGGAGACTTTTAATTTAATGAACATAATGAATGAATAACAACTTATTTTAAAATGTCTTATGCAAAGTCATTTTTACTAACACTAGTTTTTAATGCCAACAATGATGTGAGAATGACATTTTATTTGTACTTAATACACTTTATTTTTTAAGATTAAAAATACTTATTCCTATATAGCTCCGTAAAAACCAATAAAGACCTTTAGAGTGAAATCCTATTACGTTTGTAGGTTTCCATTTAGTCACTGGCCTGTTGCAAGGAGCACTGGCTTTGGAATGAAAGTTACTGGGGTACAAATCCCAGATGTAATATTTGAAAGCCTGTATTTCAGGCAGCCTACCTAAGCTTTCATTTTTCTTATCTTAAAAACAACTCAACAGTCAAGAGCTTTGGCTGCTCTTGCAAAGGACAAGAGTTCAGCTCCGAGCACCCACACCAGGTGGCTTTAGCTCCAACTCCAACTCCAGGAGACCCAATGTTCTCACCAGGCCTTCTCGGGCACTTCCACTCATGCGCACATAATTCCACATACATACATACATACATGCATACATACATACATGCATATATATATATATCTTTAAAACAACATCTAACTATAGATCTGTTGGACAGACTAGAAATCACTTAAAAGAATGTGCTTAACAAACAGTAGGCTTCAGAAGCAGCTATTCGTATGACTGTAATTTTCTCATTTTCACTTTTCAAAGACAGTGGTGATGAAGTAACACGACTTTTAAAAATAGTGGTCAAAACACTTAGTCATGAAACACAGGATTCTAGAACATTCCAATATTTTAAAAGTCATCTTCTATAACAACTGATAAAAACTGTTTCTCAAGTGTGTGTTTTATGCTCAGTATTGGGTAAGACTCTAAAAGAAGAGAAGAACACGAATCTAATTTGTAAGGTGTTCCTGATCTATGCGAGAGGAGTTAGAGAAGAAAAAAAATAATTTCACTAGAAACTAGAGCAATAGATCTCCCAGTGGATCTATAATTAAGTTCCCTAAGCTTTGACATGTTTCATCAGTTCATAGAGGAAATCTATTCAGTAGGCATCAAAAGTGCTGCTGTTTCTAGTTCATACCCCATGACAGAGAAATAAAAACAGCTGCAAGGACCAGGGACCACCTACCCACCACCACTTTCTAAACAAGAAAACAAGGAGTTTGGAGCACCAAAGCCCTCTCATCACAACCCAGCCAGCACCTGAACCCAGACACTTCTTAGAGAAATTCTTAGCTTTTGCATATGCCCTGATTGTACTCTGGCATTAAATGTGACCAGACATTGTCTGGGAGATAGAAACATGCATCTCTCTCAGATTGGGGTCCTGATGATAATCAAAGGACTGAGTTCACTCCTGACTAGCTTGGTGAACCGTGGGCTCACTGGTCACTTTCAGGAGTGTGTGAGACACCCAAAGCATCTGTATCACTAAAATGTCCCACCTCAATATGCTGATGACTTTTCCATAGCTGCATAGGTAAGCCCTCCAATCTCTACCCTCTCTAAGCTGATACTTTTCCATAGCTGCATAGGTAAGCCCTCCAATCTCTACCCTCTCTAAGCTGATACTTTTCCATAGCTGCATAGGTAAGCCCTCCAATCTCTACCCTCTCTAAGCTGATACCCCCAGAGACCATGTGCAGCTGGGACATATTACATACTTCTGGAATGGGGACACAGGGGGAGGAAGATAGCTTCTCATGTGAGCATCCAGTGTCACTCACCTTCTCCTTATGAGGTAAGTTTAAAAGGTCCAAACCTGAGGGTTTCTTGTGATCTCAGTTGCTCTGATTAAGATGGGAATGGTTATTGTGATCAAAGAAAAGTGGCCCACAACATCTGCAATCCTTTTTGGTTCTATAGTTCCCTACCACAGTGACTTTAACCATGTGGTCCTCACATACTCATTTGTTCTCAACTGTGTCTCGTTTCAGGATTACAGCAGAATTTAAGCTTAGATTTTTCTGTGAGTCACAAGACACATGTGCTGTGAGTCAGGTAAACAGACCCTGTGTGAAATTTGAATAAGAGTGCTGAAATAAGCATATCCAGCCTTGAGTCACTTTGGCCAAGATTTATGTCTTTGGTCCTTGTATGGGCCTAGTTACAACCAAAGCCTTCTACCATTTCACCTAGGATGATGAAATCTAACATTGGGATAAACTCTATCCATGTTACTAAAACCAGAAAAGGGGACAAACAGAAATGTTTTTTAATGGGAAGGAAAAGTATTTTGTCTATTTAGTCATTTGTCTTTGCTCTTCATCAACAGCACTTTTCATAGCCTAGATAATTAGTTGACAGATAGATACAATTCTGTCTTATGATACTTGAGAGATGGACTGCGTTTACTAAAAGACAACTCATTAAGGTCATCCAATTTGGTATAAAGTTCTATGGATCATGAAACTTGAATATGTGGTATAGCCTAAAGGTTCCTGGGTTCTAATCTGCTCTTCTAATTTTACTTGTCTAGAAACTGGGTGTATAGCTCAGTGGTAAAACATATACCTGGTGTATACAAATCCCTGGCTTCGACCCTAAGCAAAGAAAACACATTAAAAAGTCTCTAATTTTCCATGATTTTGTGTCCTTATAAACAGCATAAAGAAACTGTGTACATGATCCTCAAGGTGGTCTGACCTCATGATTCTCAATATATTGAAAGTAGTAGGCACAAATGAATCTGGACACTTTTCTTGGCTTAAGACAACACAAAAAGACACCAAGACACCAAGCACTTTGGTTAATTTCGTCTCAGGGAATGACAGCATTTCTAATTGTTCAAAGGTTTAGAAAAATGGATCTTTCTGTGTCTAACAGAGAAAAATTCACAAGTGACCTAATGGATGGGTTATGAAACATGACTCTCTAGGCCAAAGGTCAACTGTTCAAAGCCGTTCTCCTCCATCCCACTCAAGATCACCAAATCTCCATTCTTCCCAATTCCACACTTTTCCTGTGACCTCATCACAAATTCTCAGTGCTGTCCAGCAGGGTGAATTCTCTGGAAGTTCCTTCAGCACTCCGACCTGGGAATACTCCTTTCTCTGTCTGTAAAGTCAGTCTGTTGTTCCCGAGTAGCCTTCTCCCTATCAGGCCACCACTTCTCAGCCATCGTGGTTGTCATCTCCTCTTATCCCTCTTCTGTGTATTGGCTTGATCATCTGTCCTCTCTCTTTTCTGTCAGCACCAGTTTTCTAGATCACCACATCTAACCTGGGGTAGCTAACGCTGTTTGCTTGCTGGTAGTCCCCAAATTTATGTCTTTTTGCTAGACTGCTTCCTGAGCTTCAGAAACCCATATGAAGAATGTCTGAATATTTGCATTTAAAATTTCCAACTAGGGACTCAAATGACACACATCCACACTAGAAATACTGACTTTTTCTGGTCCCTATTTTGGCTTTTCCCCAACTACCTTCCCCATTGCTATCTATCTTCATTAGTAACATCATTATCTATCACCTAAAATCATCATTTTTGGTCTGCTTTTTTTTTCATAGTGGCCTGGAATTTGTAGTGATCGCCCCATCTCTGCCTTCCAAGTGTTGGGATTTTAGGCATGTGTCAGCACATCAAGGTTAGAAATCATTCTCAGTTCTCCTTGCTTCCCATATGTGCTGTGTAAATGATGCTGTTGGCTCTCTTAAACACTGACTGCATTTTAAATGCCCCTTTAATTCCACAGGGTCTCTAAGCTTTGCCTACCTATCTTCCCCTAGCTGACTAGATTGCTCACTTTTATTTTTTCACTTCACCCTTTTTTTCTTTTTCTTTTTTGGTTATAAAGGATCCTGGGAATGGTGTTAAAATAGAGCACACACAACCTGCACACCCCTCACCAGTTCATCTGTTTAATTGTTCACCTTAACTACCTCCCACCATGTTGTCTGGTCTACATGAGCCAGATGGCTATTAGGCTACTGTCCTCACTGTCGAATCCCAGAACTGGGCACAGAGAGATAGATACTCTGAAGATATTTGGTGAATGAATGAGTGATCTGGTCGTGCTGAAAACAGCTAATTTTGTTTTTGAAAAATTTCCAGTCTGGGTAAATAGGCTTTCTGATGAAAACCACCCCTTTAAACTGAGTGTGGTGGCTCATACCTTTACTCACAGGTTGAGGGAGGCAGAACCAGGTGGATCTCTGTGAGTTTGAACCCACACTTGCCTACAGAGTGAATGGGACTACATAGTGAGACTCTGACTCAAAACAAGTTTTCTCTTGGCTGAGCTAGGAATTGACCTCAGAGTCTTGTGCACTCCAAGAAATTGCTCCACTACTGACTTAGAGCCCTGGGAAGGATACCGTTTCTTCTTATTAACAGTCTATGCCTACAGGGTCAGCATTTGCATCCTCAGTGAGCTGACACACACATGGAGAAACAGACAGATGCTTGTGTTCCTACCCAGATGCTTTGGCACAGGAGATGCATTGTCCCTCACTTTGTGGGGTTGTCTCAGTTCAACAGCTTAGGGGCCTGAAGCTTGTCTTCCCTTTTCATTCACCAATTAATCAACTAATTAGTTAATTAACTCCACATCCAGATTGCAATTTTCCCTCCCTTCTTCTCTCTTCCCCTCCCTTACCCCTTTCTTGGAGGCCTCCCAAGGATATCAACCTGCCTTGGCATATCAAGTTGAAATATGACTAGGTCCATCCTCTCCCATTGAGGCTATACAAGGCAGCCCGGTTATAGGCAAGAGACCCAAAGGTAGGCAACATAGTCAGCTCCTACTATTAGGGGTCCCACATGAAGACCAAGTTGTATATCTGTTATATATGTGTAGGGTGCTTAGGTCTGTCTCATCTGAAGCTTGGTTTCTATAGCTTTCATCTGGATGGACTAGAAGTGACATGTCTTTAAGGAAAATCGAAGTTTCCCAGAGAAAATAGCAATTTGTTCCAGAGCTGGGCTTATTTGATGAGATGAGAGGCTGCCCAGCACATACTAGGTCCCTGGAATTTTGTTTCATGACATGTAACTGTGAACATCACTAAAACTGCATTCCCACATTTGTCTAAGCCTTTTGCATACCAAACACTAACAATGAGAACAGCATGCAAAAGTGAGCTTAACTTAAATGAAAGCAAATTAGACATGCTGTCTTTCTCTTTGTCTACAAGGCAAAGGGACCATGAAATGTTGACTATAAAACATAATGGTGACTTTGTATTTGATTTAATTCTAATTAAATTAAATCATGTTTTTTTTCTACCTTCTATCTCCAACAGTCAATTAACAACCAAATTTTACTAATCTTATATTTACTGTCTCTGGTGGAGGAGTGCATATGGTAGGGAGTCATATTCGATGAAGATGCATATATTTATTTCTATGTGTCATTATCCTGTGCTTCTAAACAACTGTGGATAGTCTTTCCATCTGTTGGATCCAAATCTGCAGATTCAACCAACTATGGGTTGTTGTAAATATACACAGGAAACAAATTGTGGCTGGACTAAACCTGTTCAAATCTGTTCCTCATTATCTTTCCCTAAACAATACAGCCGACCTGCAGGTCTCACACCATGCTAAGTGCTGTGAGCCATCTACATGTGTCTTAATGCTCCCAGCAGTACACGAAGAGGTTACATGCAAATACCTTATCAATGAATTTTGGTATCCTTTCTGGTACCTAGAACCAAACTCCTTGAAAAACCAATGGATAGTTGTATTACAATTTCTTAGTGGGGAAAATCCAAAACCATAAAAAGGAAGAAACAAAATTAAAAAAAAACAACCACAGAATCTTCAGAGTAGAAATATTAAACGCCATTTTTTTCCTTATTAGGCAGCTGTTAAGAAAAGCCCTGTGTGCAGCACAGGTCATAGGAACGCTAGCTGCTGGCCGCTCCTCTGGGCTTCCACACGACTGTTACAGCTGAGTCAACAGCCATGGACAGACTGACAGCAGGAAAGAATCCATCCACAGGATTCATCAGTGAGTTCAGTTCTGACTAAGTACATTTCACTAGATCGTTAATTCTGAATTGAGCTCACATGAACCAAACGCTGATTTTATGCCCATTCAGTCAATTAGGTGTAAATCCTCTTAACAGAGTTAGGGCTAGAGTGAGGGAACGGGGCAGGCAGGGGTGTGCAGCACGTTTTGGGTTAGAAATTGTGTTCATTTAAAATTTTGATTCCCTTTGACCTAATTTTGCATTAAATTTGAGTTTTTAAATTAGTGCATTAAAACATTATTTTTGACCACTGGTTTTTTTTTTTTTTTTTTGATAGCGCTTTCACCATCATACCCAAGAGGATGAGAAAGAAATGATATGGATTTTGGCTTCTAGAATCTCAGCCTCATAGGAAGAAAAGTCTGTCCTGAAATAAGACTTGTTGAGCAGAAAGTACAGGGAGCTTTGGACTAGGTTTTTGAACTAGAATCCAACAATTCAGGTTAAAATTAAAAATGGAGTCACTCATGCTCCCTGTCACTAAACCCAAATTAGGATGCCATTTTACCTTCTTTTCTATCAGGACAGAGGAATAACAGCCCATGTCCAAAGATCAGTTTCTATCAGCACAATAATAGAATATTCTGTTTAGAAAATTTAGTGTGTGTGTGTGTGTGTGTGTGTGTGTGTGTGTGTGTGTGTGTGTGAATTTCTGTGTATGTCAGTATATGTCAGTCTGTCTCTGGCTCTCTGGCTCTATCCCTCTGTGTGTGTGTGTGTGTATGTGTGTGTGTGTGTGTGCCTCTGTCTGTCTCTGTTTCTCTGTTTCTCTCTCTTCTTGTCTGTCTCTGTCTCTGTCTCTGTCTCTGTCTCTGTCTCTGTCTCTGTCTCTGTCTCTGTCTCTGTCTCTCTCTCTCTCTCTCTCTCTCTCTCTCTCTCTCCTTCACAGATCATCTGAATGGCAAGGCCAGAAGAGGGAGTTGGATCCCCTGGAACTAGAGTCACAAATGGTTATAAGCCACATGTGGGTCCTGGTGATAAAGCTGTCATTCTCTGGAAGAGCAGCCAATGCTCTTGAGCATTGAGCCATCTCTCCAGACCCACACCCCTTGACTTAGTCCTATGAAAACTGAACCTGAAGCTTACTCATCAGTTTTCTAATGTTTTCTTTCTTTATTTCCAGTTACCAAGGAAGTAACTTTGAAATAACAGATCACTTTTTTTTAAGCCTAAGTTTCTGGTTGCTTTGTTGTTGTTTGTCTTTTATTCTGTCTATAAAACCTTTTTTCTGCTCATCCCATGGAACACTTATTCTATTTTATGGAAGGAAGTGTTTCAGGATTCTAGGATTGCAAAATAAAACCAAGAAATCTTTAAACTGAACTATCATTTTGTCCTTCAACAGGTTGACAAAGGTTTTAAGAGAGGTAAAAAATAATGATAGTGCTTTGGAACTGATGAGGCAGGAGAGGTACCACAGTGCTCTGTGCCCTGGCTTTGCGACATTCTGGCTATGTGACATTAGGATGCTGTTGCAAGGACTTCCCATGCTCATTAACTAAAGAACCAATATTATGGAAATAAACAGTTATTCTACCAAAACCAATCTGCAGCTCCATTGCAATCCCCAACAAAATTCTAATGCCTTTCGTCACAGAAGCAGAGGGGGAAAAAACAGAGCGCTGGGGAGATGTCTCAGTGGTTAAGAGCACTGGCTGCTCTTCTAGAGGACTGGTGTTCCATGATCAGAACCCACACGTTGGCCCACGAGCCTCTGCAAATTTTGTACTAGGGGATCTAAATCCACCAGCCATACAAATGTTGCACATATAGGCAAAACATCCTATAAATAGAAAAGAGTCATATAGAAGCACAAAAGATTCTGCATCACCACAGTGACCCTAGCAAAAACAACAATGCCAAAGGTATCACTGTAGCTATTTCTACCAATGCCCTTCTGAATATGGCTTATTTCATTTAACGTAATGACCTCCAGATCATGTGTCATGTCATGCCATGCATGGTCATGTGTCATGATTTTATTCTTCTTTATGTCTAAAAAAAATTCCACTGTGTGCATGTATAGTGTTTTCATTATTGATTCATCTGTTGTTGGGTGTCTAGGCTGGTTTGGTTATTGGCTATCATTAATAAGACAGAAATAAACATGGATGCACACATAGCTCTGTGACATAAAGTTTTTTGGTTTTCCTTTTAAGGACAGGGACCCTTATTACCCAATGTTGCCATTCTCATTACAGGTAGGCTGTGAAATGAAATGAAGCTAAAATAATCAATTAAAGGCATTCATTTTCATACACTATCATTCTTATTATCTTTCTGCTTCCTAAAGTATACATTCATATCCTTTTTTTTTTAAAAAAAGATTTATTTATTTATTTTACTTATATGAGTACATGGTCGCTATCTTCAGACACACCAGAAGAGGGCATCAGATCCTATTACAGATGGTTGTGAGCCACCATGTGGTTGCTGAGGAATTGAACCCAGGATCTTTGGAAGAACAGCCAGTGCTCCTACCTTCTGAGCCATCTCTCCAGTCTATATTCATGTCTTATGAAAAATATCATAAATGTTTAATTCTGTATGATTCTCAGTTTTTTAATAAAGACTATCTTTCACAGTAAGCTGTTAGGATTAAAGAGGAATTCAGGGTCTATCTATGACTCAAAAGACATGCTTAGTACACAGAGAGTACAAAGACAGCAAGAGAGACTAATCTAACCCCTTGCCTTTATTCTGAGGTTAAAAAAATATGTAGTCCTTAGGTTTATATGAAATGTCTTACTCACATCCCTAAGGCAAGCAAATATTACATTTCTACCTTTTTTGCATAAAATATCTCTGACTCATTTTCAAGACCATCAAGATTATCAAAAACATGACACTGGACTTTGTCCAGGCAACACAAGGCAGTCATGGGGACTCTTTGTGTGGGAGACTCTCACACAAGTTTTCAACTTAATCTCATTTAACTTGGAACCAAGCAGAAAATTCCTCATCCAGTCCAGGCACCTTGCTATTTCTAAAAGAAGAGTTTGGCTTAAGTTTTTTCTCAAATTAGAATTTGTTTGGTGGCGGTGGGAGTTCTACGCCACAGAAACATCTAGAAAAAATAAAGTTCTTAAATGGTTTTCTTTTCTACACCAGAAATTGTGGACAAGACCGCCATCACACAGTGCAGAGAATATGTAAATAATAAAATTTCTATCTCCTTGGCTGGGAGTATAGTTTAGTGTTAGAATACGTGCTGAGTATATCCAGGATTCTGGAGTCAATCCACAGAACTGAAAAGAAAATTAAGTGAATAAAATAAAGTGTTATTTTCTTCACAGAATTCAGATTAGAACAGAAATCTATAATAAAAAAATGGATATGCTTTCTTGGGTCTCTGGTCTGTTTCAGCGTACCTTGTTTTCTACAGCACTAAAGTGAGACCCAGATCTCCAGGCTGCTCAGAGGTTCAAATTACTCACCATAAAACATGCAGACTAAAACTCAGATAGGAGAAATCACCCCCATAAACTGTAGCTGTCTTCCTAACTGCTATTGTTTCTATCACCAAGCTTGCTGGGAACCCATGCCAAGCAACTGAGAGAGCAGAGAGACAACAAGCCCGGTGATTCTTCATCTTTGAGGACAGATCTAGGATAAAATCCAGGCCCTATTAGTTCTCTGGAGGGGTTTAAAAAAAAAACAAAAAACCTCTCATCTCCAACGTCTCCATCAGTAAAGAGCATCTGCCTTATTGGGTGACTGCAAGAAGCCAATGGGCTGAAACCTCATGTAGTGCCTAGCATATAGTAAGCCGTCCATAAGTGCTTTAGAAGATGATGGTCATCATTTGCCTTCCTACGGGGTCTTCATCAATATCAAGAGACTCAGGAAATGCCCTCTTTGGCTTTAGAGTTTGTTTAGAAACTCTGAAATGAGATGTAAGGGCAAACTCAAAAGGCATCATGTCATCCAGGGCTTCTTGATGACAAACATGTTGCAACACACGAGTGCCTGGTAGCACAGACCAAATGGAGACAGACCCTCTGAGCCCTACTGCTCACTCTCCGGCCTTGCTCAGTGATCGAACGTCTCCAAGAGGACCCGAGATTGTCCTGAGTCTGGAACTCAGAGTGTCTTGGGCAGAACTGCAGTTAACTGCACTTTCAATGAAGTGATTGGCGATGGCTAATACTGTCTGTTTTTTTTGTTTGTTTTTTTTTTTTTGTTTTTTTGGTTGCTGTTTTTGGGGTTTTTTCGTTTGTTTTTAATTTTGTTCAGTTACCAGGCCAGTGTTATGCTCAGCACTTGGTGGCTTGTAAATGTGTCCGAACTTATTTTATGACAGGAACACATTCACAAAAGGACAGATAGCTTCCTGACAACCCAAATGACAAATGTGAGGGGTTAATTAAAAATGTAAACTAGTTTCATCCCCTTTTCCTCTTTTGGTGACATTTTACTGTGAGTAGCTACCTCTGTGGAAAGATAAGGAGCTGGGAGATGTTAGGAGTAATAGGAAACATTCAGAGCCACCCACCTCCACGCTTACGTGAAAACACAGTCCTCATCCTCTGACAAAAGCAGCTTAATGGCATCGACAGGGGAAAGGGCATTTGAGCAAGACAGACATTAAGGACATCACTGGTAATTATTGGCACGGTCTTTAATTGCAATGGTCAGATACTTGACGCTTTAAAGTTATCATAATTTCCTTTTAAATTTAACACTCTGTAGAGCAGATGTTAATGACGTAGATAAGTCCTAGTTTATGAGCCCAAGCTTGGAGTGAACCATATTGCACGGCTGTACAGTGCCTCTTCGACTGCATCTCCAGCCTCATTTCTCTTGTGCTATTCATTATTCAGGGCAGACTACGGGTAGGTACTGTAGTTTATGTCGACAACGAAGATGAAATTCTATCTTGCCCTACAAGACTCAGGATTTATCCATGTTTCTCATGATTTCTGTGTAGCAAATAAGAGTTTAGGAGGACACACACACTCACACACACACACTCACACACACATACACACACACACACACACATACACACACACACATACACACACACATACTCACACACACTCACACACACATACTCATCTCAAATATTTTCATTAATATTTGTAAAAAAGGGAAAACATTTTCAGGAACAAGAATGTGATTTGTAACACTTTGTAATAAAGCACAAAGCTTTTCTTTCTGTCAGTAAAGTTTATGCTTTAAATTTTCTCTTTGTAGGATCAAAAGACATTTGCAAAAGAAAAATCCTCTGGAATTTGACCTTAAAGTGTGTGTGTGTGTGTGTGTGTGTGTGTGTGTGTGTGTGTGTGTGTGAGAGAGAGAGAGAGAGAGAGAGAGAGAGAGAGAGAGAGAGTTCACCAGCGTTTTATAGTTTTACAGAAATAGAATTCTCTAAATCAGAGGTTCTCAACCTGTGGAGTATAGCCCCTGTTGTGACCGAATAACCCTTTCACAAGGGTCACCTAAGACCATGAGAAAACACAGATATTTATACCACAGTTCATAACAGTCACAAAATTACAGCTATGAAGTACCTAAAAAACTAATTTTATGGTTAGGGGTCACCACAACACGAGGAACTGTATTAAAGGGCCTCAGTATTAAAAAGGTTGAGAATGGCGGCTCCAGAGGCTTAAAGAGGAAACCTTCTGGATCGTAAGAGTAAATTCGACTCAATCCTAAGACACCAGCAAGCACACGGCACAGCTTGTTGGGGAGTGCAGCGTAGTAAAGCCATCTCATCATAAGCACAGCCCCAAACAACACTTCAGCTCTCCTTGGCAGCAAAGCAGAACGGTTTCAAATAAGGCATGGAAACTTCTCTAAGCATCTCGCTAAGTTATAGATCACCCTGCTGTTCAGCAGCATGGCCGATCTACGAGGAGTGGAACAGGCTCTGGCCCCATGAGTCTGGTAGGACAGCCGGCTTGCACACACACTGAGATGAGCGTACTTTCAATTCTTCTGCAGTAAGGTGCAATGAAATTGACCTTTGCAGGAATCCCTTAAAAGTGCCAAAGTATGGTAGGTTGGGCAGTGAAGCTCCCTGGAGTTTTCTTCCAAGATGACTCTGAGGCCTCAGAAGTGAATCCTCCACAGGTCTCTGAGAGCAAACTCTAATCTGTTATGGAAAAAAAAAAACCCACTGAATACATTTCCCTGTCTCTGCTGATGCCTTCCTTCCCAAGGGCTTGTGACTGCATGGGACACACATTAGCTGTAACAGAGAGACTGCAGGCAAGCCTCACCCACATTTTTTTACAGGCTCTCCATGTTCTCTAGACTGGCACAACGTCTACCAGCCTGCCTTCCCTGGTGCTGACCTCTGCACGTGTCCAGGTGCTATCCTGTGTACTAGGGGGATGGTCCAGAATCCACAGAAGCTCCAGCCTTTGAGACCAGGAAGGCTCGTTGCTGGCAACACTCTCTGTGTTGGCTTTATTTTAATTACTCCCTTGTGAAGGTCAGAGATAATGGCAATAGTTGTGCTTCCCGGGCACTATCCAGTACGTCTAGCTCTATGTTACAGACCCTAACTATTGTGTCACTATGTTATAGGGTTCCCTTTCCACTTTCCTCGGGAACTAGAATATTTTCCCCTTGGGTCCAAGTTGTCCTCTGGCATCTCTTGATTTGAACTCTTTCTGCTGAATCCTCTTTCTCTGCCAAGCCCTTCCCCCTAATCTGCAAGCAAGGTCTGGTCTCCACTTCCTAAACAAAACAAAAGAAAACAACCGAATCTCTCTCATATTCAAATCTTTTTGCTGAGAAACTTTCACCAAACAATGGGTCCCATTCAAAATGTTCTCCTTCTGCTGTCCGCGTCCCACTAAAAATGCACCTTCTGAGCATGCATGCTCTATGAATGGTCAAGCCCAGTGGCCAAGCTGACACACTCTCTGTGCTGCCCAGGCTGAGGTTGATTGAGTCCTCTCATTGGCAGGCCCAACCCCTTTGGTTGCTGTACTTTTCTCTTTCCCAGTTCCCTGAGAATATTCCTCATTCCTTCTGCTTCTTTCCTGCCTGTACCTCCTTCCTATACCGAGTCCTTAAACGTGAGTGTAAAGCTCCATTCTTGGCCTCCTGCTGTTATCACCTAAAGCATTCATTCTCCTTAGGTGTCTCCATCACCTGGGATCAAGATTTTGGCTATTTGTAAGATCAAGATTTGGAGACTCTGAAGTCACAGTCTGTCCAAGATGCAAATGATTTTCAGACCCCTCCACCCCAATTGGTTCTTGAAACTTTTACCAAAAAAACATAAATCAATTGCTAGGACAGTTATTGATTGATCTCTCATCCATTGACAACTTGCATCATTTTTCAGTGCAACATTAAACAGTATTAGAAGACAGATTAACTATTATCTCCAAGTCTCCCAGTAATTTAAAGACAAAGTGTTTTGGGACCCTACTTTGGAATACAAAGGGTGTTTAATTATTTCCCATTTCCATTCTCTGGAGACCAGGGTAGGCCATTCCTTTATTGATATGCATCAAATACATCATGTTTTGTGTCCGCTGATGCTATAATTCAATACCAGTTCTCCAGCCACGATTTGTTTTATGAGCATAAAGTACATCGTGTAATCTCAAGTCTCTAACAGTGGCAGGCTTAAACAGGAATGGATGCTGCTAGAATGATGACATTGGCCACATAATACACATGCTCTAGCTTTAAAAACAAAAATCGAAATCTTGAGTTTATTCTCTGGTAACTACTTTACAGTTCCTAAAAGCAGTTATTAGGGGGTTGGAGAGATGGCTCAGAGGTTAAGAGCACTAACTGCTCTTCCTGAAGTCCTGAGTTCAATTCCCAGCAGCCACATGGTGGCTCACTACCATCTGTTAAGGGATCCGATGCACTCTTCTGGAGTGGCTGAAGAGAGATGCGGTGTACTTGTGCACATAAAATAAATAAATCAATCAACAAAGAAAAAATAAGCAGTCATTATTGAAAGAGCTTAAGTTTTCTCAGATGAGCATGTGAATGAATGGAGAGAGGTAAACAAAAGATTAAATTAAAATGGATGAGGTCTGATAGGGGTGTGGCCTGATTTTGCTTTTTTAAAAGAAAAAGAATAGTAATTTAAGGCTTATTCCAGCTACAATGAAGTTCTACAGACCTTAAAGAAGCAGCCCATGGCATATCGCTAAGCCCAGTCCAGACATATTCTGTTGTATTTATCTTTGTCATGTTTTAGATCTGAGCAATCTCTGGTAATAAGGATCAGTTGGGGTTGAATCACATAGCAGTGAACAAATGGATAAGAGAACTTTAGACATGTTAAAGCAGAGACGCTGTGATCTGAGAATATCAAGATAAATGCTGCCATTACTGTTACTATTTGGATAATCAATTCTTGTACATAAAACCTTAGGTCGTTTAGAGGGGTAGTCTGTAGAAAACCGAATTAAAGTAAAAACAAACAAACAAACAAAGCCACCCCACCTTGACATGGGCCATCATTGGGTCTTATAACTGTGGTTTGCCAATGAAACATATGATCTCCAACCGAACATAAAGAACACTGCAGGAGGGTCTCAGGACTAATCACGAGTTCCTTATTAATCTGTGTCAGCACTGTAGTCTGTGATTTTTGCCTTGTTCCTCACTATCCTGATATATACTCAAAGGTTAGGCCAAAACTCCTGATTATCCTGGAGGTAAGAAAAGGGTTGTCTCTTCTTACACCAGCTCTGCCAGACCCAGGCGCTTGGTATGTAGGAGGTGAGAGAATCTCTCAGCAGGCAAAACCAGAGCAGACTTTAGAAGTTTCAATTACTAGAGACCCCCATTTGGATTGTTCCCAAGAAGCCTAGAAGATATAATGTCCTTTCCTATCTTAGATATGATGTTCTTCTTGAATTTGTTCCAAATCTTAGTGCCACCTTCCCAGACTAGAAATCTGAGGGCTGCTTTCCTTGACACATTCCTGGATCCAAGGACATCTAGCATGCCATGTGAATCCCCTTTGTAGTATAGTACTCATTTCTCCTCTCAGACAGAACTCCCCAGCTCCAGTCATCCTTGTATCACCTCCCGCACCACTGAGCAGTCCTCAGGTAGTGTCCTTGTTTTAAGGTCCCACTACATAGCTACTGAACACAGAGGTCCAGGTGTGGAGTAACCAATGTGTAGTGGGAAAATCATAGAAATAGTTCTTCTAGGAATAGCTTGTATCTCTTTATTTCCATTCAAATCTCTCTAGAAAGCTTATTGGTGTCAGGAGCTAACTGATTCCCGTCGAACTAGTTCCCCTTTGTCTTCCTTAAATGGCCACCTTTGTCATTGTCCCTGTTTTGATGGCCATCCATCAAAACAAGCACTACTGACATTTCAAACTTGAACTCCTTAGAAATGCCATTTCCAATACTCTTCGGTCAGAAACTGCTTCTCAGAGCCAGCAGGAGTGCTCTCAAGCCCTCACTGCGGTTGTTCATGATGGCAGAGGGTCAAGGCATTTAGGTAGCCTTGGTGGAGACTAACCCAAGAGCTATTTGTCCACTGACATACCACAGTCAAGGCATGGGTGAGTTAAGCTGGATGCTACTTCACTGCTACATCTGTAAAGTACAACGTGAGCCTCTAAAGTCTTTGAAGTCATTCAGTAGGAAAGGTTACTAAACACAACCAAAACCTCTTTCACTACACAGAAAACTTTTGAGGGCTTTTATTTTTCTTTCTACTCTCAGAAGGACATTAGAGATTATTAGGTTCAGGGTGTTTATTAATGTTATATACTCCCCATCAGGCCTCTGATGGGGTGAATGGGTAGAGGCTCCAATAGAAGCCACTAATAAGAATTGACAGGATGTAAAGAGGAGAGCTCTGTGTAAAGGGAGGGAAAGGAAATGTCCCATTCCTCTGGGTGGCTTGTGGAGTGTTTTATGAGTAACTGGGATCTAAAGCATCTGTAGCATCTGTATCAGTCACCTTTTCGGTATTACAATAAAATGCCAGAGGCAACTAGATTTACATACTAAAAAGAAGAGAATCTTTTAGTTTTGCAGTTTCTGAGGGTTCAAGACCAAGATCAGGTAGCCTTATTCACGTGACTTTTTGATATACCGTGGTGGGAGGACATAGAAGAGCAAAACAGACATATCTGGAACTGACACCTCAAGAGAAAGGACAGACTGGGGCCTATAGTCTTGTCCTAGGACGTGTATCCAGCACTTAAGAACTTCTCATATTCTGAAGCACTCCCCAGTTCTATACATTAGGGGCCAAGCCCTTTAACACGTAGACCCTTCAGTTGGCATAATTAAGTAATTAAGCCATAATCAAGTTATGGCAGCATTTAAGGTAGGCGGGAGTAGGACTAAGGGAGAGAAATGCAGGTGCAGAGAATAGGACAAACAGACATAGACAAAGAGGATAAGGATGTGTTAACAGTGCACTAGGGATCAATAGGAAGAAAAGGATTGACAGATAACTAACTGGAAGCAGATCGTGAGGCCATGACTACCAAGCTAGGGAGTTTAGGGACAGATGGTAGCCACTAACAGTTTCCTAACAGAGATGGTGTCTCTACTGGACCTGAAGGGGCTGTGAAGTGGCAGTCATTCTCATGATCCATTATGAGCCACAGATGCACATTAGTCTGTCAGTCTGTCCTCGAGCCAGCCAGTCAGCTTATTTAACAATGTGAAACCTGGGCCCAGTTTCTGGCCCAATACATGAGAATCCGCTGGAGTAGGAACGAGACATGGCTACTTGAAAAGAAATGCTTAGGGGCTGTCCAACCAGCGTTGAGAGTGAACGTCTAGGTGAACTCAGCAGGGAATGAGACATTCAGGACAGACATTTCAGACACACTTAAGTTTCTTGCCCTTAAATAACTTCTTCATACCTTGCTAGCAACATATTCTTCAGTATGCAAAAGTATGCATCAGGAGTTGATAGACAGACACTCAAACACATCAAGTCTGCAGACTGGAGTGAATGCATTTTGGTGATATACTTGATTGGGTTAGCGTATGAAAAAAAATGAGGAAGAGTATTAGAAAAATTTGACAGGTGTGAAAATCAGGGTCATTCATCTGGAATATCTCATTACCAGCTGTCTCTACTTACTGAAATGCTCCAACCTTTATGAGCATAGCTGACTCTCACTCAAACTCTTGACCATCAAGTTTGCTACAAAACAAACTTGTTATAGAAATAGGGCCAGGCTTTGGGTAACCTAATAAAAGAAACACTGGCATTTTAAGACCCAAGAATTAGGACTTTGGAACTTGAGAGGTAGCTCAGTGGTTAAGGATACCGGCTGCTCTTCAGATCCCCTGGCTTTGATTCCCAGCGCCCACATGGCAGCTCACAACCATCTGTAAGTCCAGTGCCAGAGGACCTGAAGCCCTCTTTTGGCCATGGGATCTGCATCTACACGGTGCATAGACATACATGCAGACAAACATTCATGCATATAAAATTAAAATAAAACTAAATAAATCCTTAAAAAAAAACCAAGACTCCCTCCCCCTCTTTCTTCAACCGCCCCCAACCCTGTCTCCTTCTGCTTTTGTTGAGATAAAACTTCACTCCCAGAACTTGTGCTACTGCCCAGGCAAGTTTTAAATTCTTGATCTCTAAGCTCCTTGTGATAAAATAAACCATTACATCCAGAGCTTTTGTAAATATCATATTTTTAAATTCTGTAACATGCAAGTTACAAAACACAGTCACTGTATAAAAAAACTCGAGGATGAGGATGGCAAACCAAGCATAAAGTCCCAGCACAGCATCCTGTGACCTGGGCTGACTTTAATAATTAAGAGAGGGAAAATATCCTAAAAATCCCAAGACATTTCTGGAGAAGAGGCTCTGGATCCAGAGAACAACTCCCTAGTCAACATTCTAATCTAAGGGGAAGAACTCAGCCAGGACATTGGTGTGGAGAGTGGCCGGCCATACTGACAGCCTCTATCGCATATAAGCCAGCCAGGCAGGAGCTGTCAAGGCTAACTCCCAAGATCAGGCAGGACATCTCCTAAACAGACTGAAAGACGGGAAGGCCAAGGTTAGAGGCCTGATGGGAGCTACGAGGTGAGTCTCAGTACACCTGGGAGTCTCAGGGAGGTACCTGCACCACCAAGCAATTGATCGAGGCCGCAGCTCTGTGAGATGGATAAACAACAGAGAACAGGACCGGGTGGGAGGAAGCGTAAGGACAGAGAGCTAATGATGTAATGAAAAAAAAATTGTGAGCTGCTGAACGAGACTACAGACTAAGTGGGAGACGCCACCTCATTTCATCACACACATGCATATATCTTCCAGGCACACAGATGTTAGACAAAGCTCATGAAGGCTTAACACACAAGAAATGGTAAGAAAGTTAACCCCCTGGCTGTAAGGAAGAGCAAACGGCAGAGCTAAAAACAAAGCACAGTTACAGTGGTTACAGCGTCCTTAGCATTCCCCCATGCCCAGCAGCTGTATTGGAAGGCTGAATCAGAAGAAGGGATGTTGATCTACACTGTGTATAATCTTGCTAGGATAAAATCTGGTATTTTGTGTGAGGATCAAGTTATGTGAATCATACAGTTGTCCCTATGTCTTAGCGTGTCAGTGTGAATAATCTTCACAAAAATCTTATAAGGCAGGTGTTTTTATTACCCCTAGTTTGTTTTTATTTTATTTTATGTGTCAGTATTTTGCTAGCGTGTCTGTCTGTGCACCACATGTGTGTGCAGTGCTTGTAGAGGCCAGAAGGGGGCATCCGATCTCCTGGAATTACCGTTATAGATAGTTGTGAATTGCCATGTGGGAGCTGGGAATTGAACCCAGAGACTGGAAACTTATTTAGTGCTCTTAGCCACTGAACCATCTCTCCAGCTCCTTCATAGCTCTTATGAGGCCTACACACACACACACACACACACACACACACACACACACACACACACACACACAAACCATGACTTCTGTGCAGAATAGTTTTATGTCTACTTGACCCAAGCTGAAGTCATCTGAGAGGAGGGGAACCTCAATTAAGAAAATGCCTTTATAGAGACAGGGTACAGACAAGCCTGTGGGGCATTTTCTTAATTAGTGATTGATGTGGGAGAGCCCAGCCCACTGTGGGTGACTCCATCCCTGGGCTGGTGGTGCTGGGTTCTATAGCAGGCCGAGCAAGCCACTAAGAAGTATCCCTCCACAGCCTCTGTCTCAGCTACTGCCTCCAGACTCCTGCTTTGCTTGAGTTCCTGTCCTGACTTCCTCTAGTAATGAACTACGATCAGGAGGTATAAGCCAAATGAACCCCTTCCTTCCCAAGTTGCTCTTGGTTATGGTGTTTGGTCATGGTGGCCATAGAAGCCCTAAGGAAGACAACTACATTTGAAGGAACAGTACCTGGTTCTAACACAAGCTGCCATCTAGGCTTCTAACAACTTGTTGGAGCTGTTATCATATGATAAGGAACTGACTTTGAAGGTAAAGGAAAAACAGTAGAACATGAAAAAAAAAAAAAGCACAATGGAATTTTCATGGTCAGATGCTCAATTCATCCATTCAACTATGTATTGAGTTCCAACTATGAGCCAAGCTCTTTCCTCTATACTGAAGACGGCAGATGGCATGCGGGTCTTGCAAACTGGAGGAAAAAAATATATATGTGCTTATATGGCATCAAATCTAGTTCTCTGTGGGTTTGATGGGCCTCAAACACTACATTTGGGAATCTTTGCCTTTCTACATGTTAAACGTACAACTGGATCTCTGATGAAGTGTTACCAATAGTGTGGGACTTGTAAGCCAGAGCTCAGTGGCAAGAGGCTGCTTACCAGTCAGGGAAAGAAAAATGGTATTGAGCAGGTGAGACAGTTTCCCGCCCCAGGGTTGCCACGGAACTTGTACCCAACTGAGTGTCAGCCTATCTAGGCTCTAGGGTGCAAAGCAGACAGCCTGAATTGGACAACCCCTGAGGTCCAGCTCTTATGCAGAGACTGAGCAGTGCCCAAGCTGCTCAGGCCCAGAGCACACAGTCATGCTCAAATGGGCAGCAGGAGCATCGGGGTAACTTCAAAGAGCTGCATCTGATGAAGCAGGAGCAGCTTAGCCAAATTTCTGCAGTCATTATCTTTTTGAGAAGCACCTACGGAACATTCTAGACTAGTTCTGGGTTTCAGCCTCTATCCAGCAGGGGTGTGGGTGAGTGGAGTTTCTGAGGGGAAAGATCCACAAAACAGTCAGCAGAGGTAACACAGGACCAGTGGGGACAAAAGCTTCCTTAACAACTTGGTAGTGCCTTGGTCAGATGCTACTGAGGCCTTCCAAGGTTGGCACGGTAAAAGAAAGAATGACTTCCTCTTCTGTAAAGTCTCTTTGGGATCCTTGCCAGACCTCAGGTCCAGTTGTGTCTCAGGAAGAATCAGGCAGGACTTACTTTTATTACTAATAGCTGGCATATGATTGTGTGCAGAACTGAAAATTCAGATGGGAAGTGTCCTTAAAAGATATGGACAGAGTTTGGGTATAGAAAAGGGGTATCAGTAAGAGATGCATGCACGTGGTTACAATGAGATAACAGTACACCCTACCATGTCCCCATCTTGCCCTGGTTATTCTTTTTTAGCTTCTATATTGTCATTCACACTGAGGAATAAAAGACACACATCTGTTTCTTGTATTGGGAAATTTCTCTCTCCTTGGACACTATCAAAGACGCATCGTAGATACGTCTCGTAAATGTGTGTGTGTGTGTGTGTGTGTGTGTGTGTGTGTGTGTGTGTGTGTGTGTGTGTGTGTTTACCTTCAACCAGAATCGTCCCCACATCTACCTTCTCCCAAGTAAGAAAATAGTACATACATTTAGTTAGTTTGTTTTTTTCACCAGAGTTCAGCTAATAGCTTTTTAGACAGGGAAGGTTAGGATACTAAGCCAAAACTGAGAGCAAAGCCCACTCAGTTACTAATTTGAATTGCGATGAGGCCAACTGTCTGGTCTCTAAGGATCCTCAACCCAACAGCTTCTACTCTTACAGCTGTCACGGGGAAATTGAAAGGGGCAGTCTCAATTTTGGCTGAGGATTGTTGCTCAAAAGGGATCCAATAGTCTCGGAATGATGAATGAATAAAGGTGATTTTGTTAAAGATAAATGAATGCAGAAGTTTTTACAGTTTAAAATGTGTCTCTTATTTTCTAATATTGAATTCAAAGCTAAGATTTCAGACCAAGTTCTAGTTTGAGTTTGACATAATGTCACCTATTTTGCTAAGTAAGAAAATGTATATGCATATTATATATATATATATATACATATGTGTGTGTGTGTGTGTGTGTGTTTTCACACACTGACTATAAACCAGGTACTCAAAAAAATGTGTAGAAACCTAGCACTCAGATAAACCAAGAAATGGGCCTC
This sequence comes from Rattus rattus, assembly GCF_011064425.1. Classification (NCBI taxonomy): domain Eukaryota; kingdom Metazoa; phylum Chordata; class Mammalia; order Rodentia; family Muridae; genus Rattus; species Rattus rattus. The sequence goes on from NC_046155.1 coordinate 23,507,162, forward strand.
ACACAGTTTCGCATAGCAGGGGAGCGATTCTGTGGCTTAGGGTACTTGTCAACTGTTCCTAGACCTTCCTGTAGGAAATTCTAATTTACAAATTGATTTCTGGAATTCACTCTCCACTGGGCATTGGCATTGCTTACTCCACTGTAGTTAACCTACTGACCAAGGACACATAGGAAGCTCTATTTGTGTTGCAGAGACTTGTGGGTAAAAGTCTGTGACATTCACAGATCTCTTGGTGAATGCAGCCCACAGAAGTGTCGGAAGTGTCTGGAATCTGTTTCAAAGGGTTTCTGCAATAAAGCACAGGTTTTCAAATAGCTTCCCAAATTTTAACCCGGGACAATTTTATTGTTTTAATTTCCCAATCTAGAGGAAGGGGAATTCTCAGTGATCACCTTGTAGAAGGCAAGTACAGCAGCTGGTACACATCTGCCTTGTTGTCCCAGAGTCTGAAATAGGCAGTTGTGTCTGAATTTCAGCCTTTGAGACTTGGGTCTGTAGAATCAAGCCCAACTTCCCTGAAGTCCTCGAGACAGGATAAATTACTGTCCTCCAGCCAAGTCAGTGGTCCAGCCAGAAAGTACTGGCTACATGAAAGAGAGTAGGAGAGCCACAGTGCATTTATTATGTGATTAAACTATAATCACCTTTTCCTATAAGCATCTCCCTGTTTTCCCTGGAGGGGGCTGTTTAACGGTCACATTGGTGTAGAGATCCCAGCTCTGTGCCGTGCTTCCTGACCACCTGGGAGGCCCTAGTGCTCAGCAGGCAACAGCATGCTCACCCAGGATTTTGGATAGGAGGCAATTTTGATCTGACAGGAGGCCATAGAGAGCCCTTAAGGACTCAGAATCCTGGTTGCAAGAGATATAGCCATTCCTTTTTTTCTAGGGCCACAGCATCTTGAGACAAATGAATTTAGGGCACAAGATTTAGAGGGCTGTTTGCTCTTAGGTGAGTCACTCATTTTGATCCTGGTCTCTCTCTTGGGGCTAGTGATGTACATATGGATAGAGGGGTGTCTGTAGGGGGGTTTGGGGCGTGTGTGTGTGTGTGTGTGTGTGTGTGTGTGTGTGTGTGTGTGTGTATGTGTGCATACTGTGGTAGTCTGGGATTCTCATAGTGCAGTTTCCAGACCAGTAGAAACAGCAACAGTCCCAGTATCTTGGAACTTGTGAGAACTTCTCAGGCTCCAATCCAGACCACTGAATGACTCTCAAGAAGGGATAGGAAACTGTTGGAACATGCTCGCCAGGTCATCCTGATGCTTTCTCAAAGAAATTCTGAGAAGCCTTGCAAACTAGAGAATAAGGCTCCCAAAGCCACGGCCATAGCATAGGCAGAGCCATCCTTCAAAATGTTTTAAACCCAATCAGAACAGAGAGTAGAATGGGGGCGGGGTGGACAAACTTAAACTCTTCTCTAAAGCCACCGGCAAGTCAGGGAGCCCTTAAACAATAGTCTCACCTTTCTCACATAAAACCTAAATAAACTGCACTCAAGACCTGGTAAGTGTTGGAGACAAAGACCATTATTGACTTAGTGCCTTCCCAATTCTTTCCCTAGCTGTGGTTCAGTATTGGTCACTCGGTCAACCACGTGACTAGTTGAAAGCTCTGATTCTCATACTGAATGCTATTAGCAGCCACCTGTGCAAGTCAAGGAAGCTCGCATAGGCAAGGTTCACAAAGAAACTCGGGCAGGAAGAACTGTGGTGACAGACCCTACATCCTAAGCAAGGGTCCAGTTCCAGGGAGCCAGGCTGGATGACGTGAACTCGAGGATACCTGAGTTGGGAGAAAGGTTAGCCTGCTTCCTTTATATAGCAGTCTGTCTTTTAAAGGAGTTTACCCTAAGCCCAAATAAAATGATCCAGAGTAACAAGTTTCAAAATGATGGTGACAAGGGCTGAGAAAGGAGAGACACCAGTGCTTGTTACTGGAATGTTTTTTACTGTAACAGTGAAGGATAAGAAGACACATTACAGACTCCTTTTCATTTAAACTTTGCCACCGGAACCCCAGCGGTGCAGAATAATGTGATGGTGATCAGTTGGCCTTAGTCCAGTGGCTTCAGGCACTCTGTGATGGAGTTAACTCTTTTGTCCAGTGCCGAATTAGATACTGGACAGGAAAAGATGAATCACAGGTAAAATGCTGTGGGGTGGACCTAAGGGGGAGGTCTTAGCACGGAGGATGCTCACAACAGTGTGGAAACATTTTTGCAAGCTTCCTGTGAGCTAGTCCCATTGACATTCTCAGCTCAGGCAAGTGGCCCCTAAGGACTAGCAAGGCTGTCAGCCTGCAGGGGGCACAAGATTAGGGGTTAGCAGAATCCCCCTTTGTCCTTTACAATACAGTGTGCTAGGGGGAGGAGCGCATGCTCAGAGCCAGGTACACAACTGTCCCTCCCCGTGGTTTCCCTGGCCACTTTCTGCTGCAGGAGTTGGAAGGAGGCTTCATGACTCACACTTTTCCTCCCAAAGGGAAGTAACTCCAAGATAACTTTACTTCCGGGGGTTGGGGGAAACAAGACGTGAAGAAAGTTCACCAGGACCACCGTTCTATGGAGTCCCCTTACCTTCCTCGTTTAGAATCCAAGGCAGAAACGCAAACACCGAGTCAAAGCCACATGTGCCTTCTTCAAAGGCACAGGAGCCAGCGGGCAGGTCCAGGGCATTGGCAAGCAGCAAGGCTGAGGGCACAAAGGGACTTTCAGTTTGGGTTTCTGCCTGGCAGTATTGCACAACCCCTGGGGACTACCTGGTGAAGTTCGGGGAGTGATGTGGGGAAGAAGAGAGAGAAGGTTGCACGACCTCCCTCAACACTGCGCAACTCCACCCCCACCCCCATCCCAGGCTTGACCAGGGAGAGAGCAGGGAGTTTAGTGGCTGAGAATGATCCAGAAGAGCCGTTGGATGGCCAAGTAGACACCGAGAGTCCCACCCTGACAGCTCAAGTGGGAGCGAGTTTCCAGGATGCTCGCCCTCCCCGGGGTCTCCCCGTTGGTTCTTACCTTGCACTACCAGCAGGACTCCCACTAGCAGCATAGTAGAACTTCAGGCAGGAGGACCCGCGAGGGCTGCTGGCTGCTGGCTCGCTGAGGCCCGCTGCTCCAGGGAAGGGAGGGTGCTAGGCAAGGAGCTGGGGACCTGCTAGAGATGCCACAGGCTGCTCAAATTTGTCCGAGGAGCTGCAAGCCAAGGCGCCTGTGTGCAGAGCGCGCTGCACAGGGCTGCAGCGCCCGGCCACTCGTAGCCCAGTTGGGCCAGGGACGACCGCCGGACTGAACAGGGAGGAGACAACTGCACACTTGGGAAGGGCCAGCCACCACTTGGGGAAGAGGAGAGGTCAGCAAGCCGTGCCTTCGTCCAAATTTTTAAAGCTGGGGACCAGACCTCTTGCATACACTTGGAAGGGGCAGTCCCTCTGCTGGGTTGCGACCAGAGGCTCCTGCCCCGCCCATCCGTGGTGGGAAACAGCTTATTTCAGGGGACAGCCTTCCCTGCCTGTAGCTTGTAAATCTCTCGGGGAGGGGGTGACCCTAATTTTAACCACCTTTCCTCAGAATGGAAAGGAATGGAATTCTCTTAGGGCTTTCTAGAGGAAATTTTGGATATGGTGGGCGTGGGATAAGTTTTAATTCTCAGAGCGTTCAGAACTAATGACCTAGTGTTGCTAACCCTGGAATAGTACCTCCCCCTCGCCCCTTTAGCCAGAAGAATGTCTGGCATGCTTGGTGTTCAGCATTCCCTGGTCCAGTGAAATTGGGGGGGGGGCATTCCTCTTCTGCAAACAGCTATTATAATGGAAGGGGGTCACTTCCCTGAGACCAAATAGTTAAAAGTAAATTCGCTTTTTCTGCTTCTTAATCCTCTTTGTAAGCCTGTGCAGGCATTTCTGTGACTAGAGTAGGTTTGCTTTTAATCCCCTGAAGAGGTCCATGCTTGAGTCCCTGATCCAGTACTTCTGGGGTGGGACTCCTGATTCTATACATTTCTAATCAGTTTCCAGCTGAGGTTGACCTGGACCCATTTTCTGAAGCTCTGCTCACTGCCTTCAGCTTGACCTCTCAAACTTGTTTTCCCTACCTTCCACAGCAGCTGTCTTGTTGGGTCTAGATGCCCTCTTTCCCTGACCCTTGACACTGGAGTAACTAAAGCTGTCCCTTAACCTTCTGCTTTCCTTTCTGACCACTCCCCCTGGTGCTTTATGGGGTCCCTCAAATTTAGGTATAAAGCACAGGTTGATGACTTTCAAATGCCATCCTAGCTGGGGAGCCTCAGCAGCTGCAGTCTTCTGTGTCACTGTCACCTGACTATTTCCACATGGATGCTTGCAAGTTGTCATGTACTTAACAGGTCTCTAGGAGAATGGTTCTCGCAGTCAAACTTCCTCTTCTCCACCTTGGTTAACAGTTATTTCCCAGTTGCTGGCGACAGGCGAACTTGAGGGTTTGGAGTCTTGTCATCTCTTCCCAAGAGAAGGCCAAATCTTGCCTGCTCCAGATTGACAGACATCACACTGGGTACCCACCTGCTTCATGTTCTCACCCAGGCCCTGCTTGGTCCCTGCTGGCATTTTTATTGCCCTGGGATACCACAGTGGCCTCCTCATCCTGATCTTTTCATTTCTATGCCTTGCCCACCACACTTCCTTCTAACTGGAGTTATTAGGGCTTCCCTTCAATATAGAAATAGGGCCAGGCCACTCTTTGCTCAAGAACCAACAATTTCCCACATCATTTATCAAAACCCAAATTCCTCACAAGGACCTGTTATATCTCACCAAACTTCTTCTTATCTCCTTGTTGTCAGCCCTCAATGCTTGGTTTGCTGCTGTCCTGCCAAACAGTCCGGCTGTGTCCTCACAGAATGTTACAGCCATTTTCACTGTTCAAAATGCTCTTCCCCGCAGATGGCTTGCTGCCCCGTTAGGTCGTCTCCTGGTGTCACTTTAGTAGTGGAAAATCCAATAACCACCTCCTTAATTTGAAAAAAGTGTTTGGGATTCGTCTTCGAAGTTGACATATTTTCATGAGTTTTCCGTAAGTTATGGCTCAAAGGATCAGAAACTTGTTTAGTGTATGTTACTTACTGTGTTTATATACATCCCCTCAGGTAGGAAAGAAAAGCAAACATTTATTATATATACACTATTACAGAGATTTTATAGAGATAATCTCACTTGATCTTCATAAGAGGTTGGTATGTTGTTATTATAGTTTAGATCCACAATGCTTCTGAAAGACCCTTGTGTTAAAAGGTCATTCCCCAACCTGGTGCCAGGAGGCTATATGGAAGATAATTAAGAGGTGGGGGCCTTCTGGGAGGTCCACAAGTTGTTGGTATGTGCTCTTAGAGGGATGGTGAGTCCTCAGCTTGTTCCTCTTTCTCTCTTCAAAATCTTGGCCATAACTTCAACGGTTTTGTTCTGGCATGGGTTCCCTACCATGGCTTGAGCAGAAACCTCCTAGGCTGTAAGCCTGAAGAAACCTTTCCTTTTAATAAGTTGATCATTTCAGGTATTTGTTGCACTAGTAGCAAGTTGAGCAATGAGCCCCCATTTAATGGATGGGTAAACTGAGGTGCACAGTCCAATGAAAACAGGTGGTAGAGACAAGACTAACCCAGTCAGCTCAGGAACCTCCTTCACCTTGCACTCCACTTTGGCTCCTTGCTCAGAGATGATACTGATACCCTCTGATGGATACAAACATTCAGAGACAGATATGAATCCATTTGAACTTCTGGACTGTTTTCAGCTTCATAAGCTACTGTCAATCACAAGCCACTGTTAAGTGAGTGCTGCTTTGCTCAAGTACTTATAAAATATTTGAAATATTTAGAATTGCCTTAGAATCATCTTGTACATCACAAGCTGAAAGGAAAAGCCATGGAAAGATAGCCAATAATTAAACATGATTTAAAACCTTAGGGCCACACTACCTATGGAAAACAGGATCATTAGACAGTAGTGCAAATTCAGTATATAATTTTATTGCCAGTAAGTGTCTACCACAGACCTTCGTAGAGGAAGAGATATTGCAGAAGGCAGGAGAGGGTTGCAGAAAAGAACCAGAGAGTCTTGGAGTTCTGTGCGTCAGTCCTTGTCCTTTGGTCACCGTGCACAGAGCCTGAACAGCTGCAGTACTAGCTTATCATTTAGAAACGAAGAACCAGAGTTCAGGGACCCAGGGCTCTATCCCCCAAGACTAAGTTTAGTCAAAGGATCAATAATGTACATAAAAGTCCAATTGAAAAACAAAGCACGCAGATTTAGGAACTATGGTAGGTCAACAGTGTTCTCCCTAAAGAGATATGTATATATCCTTAAGCCCACGAATGTGACCTTATTTGGAAAGAGAGGCTATATGCTTAAGTCATACAATTAGGGATGCTGAGATGAGGTCACCCTGGATTAACAGATGGGCCTTGAGTCAGTGGTAAACAAATGTTGTAGGAGACAGAACGTAAGTCAGACATGTACAGCAGATCACAAAAAGACGGAAGAGGAACTGGGCTGGGGCAGCTCCAGGAATGTATGGAACTTTGAAACTGGAAGAGGTGAAGAATATCCACCTCCCAAGAGTCCTGGAGGAGCAAGCTTTGCGGCTTTGCAGATCTCTTGACTTTGAACTTCTGGCTCTAACATTGTAAGCGCTTTAGTCATTTGTTCTGTGTATCTTGTGTGTGTGTGTGTGTGTGTGTGTGTGTGTGTGTGTGTGTGTGAGAGAGAGAGAGAGAGAGAGAGAGAGAGAGAGAGAGAGAGAGAGAGAGATGCAGACACTTTACATGCTTCCCCCATTTAATTCCTGCAGTATCTCTGTGAAGTGGACATTGTTATTGTTTACTCATTTTTCAAGTTAAAGAAAAACACAAGAGTGGTCAGTTGATTGCTCAGTTTACACTTCTGGCCAATAAGCCACCAGGATTTGATCCCAGAAGTCAGATTCTGATGGTTTTGCACTCTAAAAGGCATGCTTCTTTTTAAACAGAAGCTTCCTGAAGCATACACTGGGGAAATGACCTGCTCTCTGTGCCTACTGTCTGTCAACCCATAATATTGGCCTCTCACTGGGATTGGGCCAACCCCAGTATTGTTAATCAGATTCTGTGCTTTTCCTAGCATCGCTCCCAGCCTGGAGGTTTCCAAATTCAGGTTTCGTAAGAGCCAAGTGAAACACTAATGTTCCTCACAGGAGTTCTTGTAGCTGTTTGCTGTCTTCTCTCATAGCTGGAGAAAGCTCAGAAAGGAGTTTACCTGGAGGAAGAATAAAGTAAGCCAGGGTTTGCACTTGTACCACATGCACTGTGTTGCCCCAACATAGAAGCTGTCTGGAGCACCCACATTTCTTTCTATGGTTGGCTCTCCTGTAGGATTAAAAATTTCACACCCTACTTTAGTAAAAGTTCTTAAATGCTTTAATCTCCACCACCCACCAGAGGTAGTGGAAAAAGAAAGGTTAATAGGAAATGGAGTTGTGGACCTGTTCTTTGGGGCTATTCCAATCTTCATTGTCAGCAGTCCACTCCTCTCGCATAACGCCAACACGAATCAGCAGCTGTAGTTCTGTCCAACCAGCAATCACCACCCATAGTCATGAATCTCCTCTTGTTGTCTATGAGGTCATATTTATATTCTTTCTGAACATCACACACCTTCTCACATGTCTGGTTCAGCGCATATCCTTCTACTGTCTGCCTCAGCAAAACATCATATGACATAAGTGAGTTTCCAAAGAAACCAGACATTCCTACCTCACACTTCATTCTTCTAATTCCTGTGCAGTTTCACGGGAAGACAAGTTCGACAAATGTTTCCTGAGTGCCCACTATGAACCAGGTATCATACTTGGGGCTAGAAATCCAGGTGAACGAGGCATAGTGTCTGCCTTGGAGACATGGACGTGGCCAAGGAGAAAGTAATTTGAAGAGAATGTGTTGATGAGGTTAGATAGAACAAAAGCATACAGAATAACCAAGAAGTGTAGGTCAGTGTTCTATTGCTGTGAAGTAAGTGTCCATAACCATGTGAACTCTTATTGGAGAAATTATTTAATGGGGGCTTGCTTACAGTTTCAGAGTTTAGTCCATTATCATCATCATAGTGGAAATTACAGGCAGACATGGTACTGGAGATGGAGCTCAGAGTTCTACATCTGGATCTACAGGCAGGAGAGAGAGAGAGAGAGAGAGAGAGAGAGAGAGAGAGAGAGAGAGAGAGAGAGAGAGAGAGAGAGAAAATGCATGCACCTGACATCTGACATCGGCTTTTGGAACCTCAAAGCCCACCCCCAGTGATACACACTTCCTCCAACAAGGCCACACCTATTCCAATGAAGTCTTGTCTCCTAATCCTTCTCAAGCTTTGTGATTCCCTAGTGACTAAGCATCCAAATACATGAACCCTTGAGGGCCATTCTTTTTCAAACTACCACACAAGAGGTCGGGGAAGTAATATAAATAAATGAAGAGAGCCAGTATCAGGAAGGCAATGGGAGTTTCAAACATTCTGGTGAACTGACAAGATCAAGGCCTATTGATGGCTACCTGCTCTAGCCATTATTCAAGAGAAGATTAACATTCAGGTCTTCATGAACAGCTCTTGGTTTTCAAATGTTGTTTGGTAACTTACAATAGAAAAAGAATGGCTTTCTCATTGGGAAACTACACTGCCCACCCTACTACAGTATGTAGCCAGCACACATAGCCAGTCCCAACAGCCAGTTGAAGCAGAGAGAGTCTTAACAAATTTTCCCAAAACCACATTCCTCTAAGTAACTGTACAGGACTCTGTAACAGCTACAACAGTCAGACAAACAGCAGTCATCACACATTAATTACATTCTTTTGTGCTAGGCAATTTTGAAAAACGTTGATATATATTTTCTCTTCTCTTAGCACCTAGGCCTCCTCTGATATATGTCAAGACATTGTTTTGGATTTTCATCTCTTATTGTTCCTGGTTCAATCTATCTTTCTTTTTCTTCCTTCTCTCCTGGTCCACCCCTGCTATGTGTCAGGTCCAAAGGAAACTTTATTTCCACAAAGTCTGGTGGTTAGACAAAAGCCAGCATTCCTAAGGAACTTGTGAAGCTGATTCCTCTCTATGAAAGGAGCCATTACCCTTATCACTGGAAAAGGGGACAAATGGCTATCTATAGTGCCTATTAGCATACCAAGTTCATGCTAGCCCCAGGCTCCCTCTGTATTACAGTTACCTTTTACACATTCCAGAGTCTATGCTACTATCCTAGCTCTTCTCATGTCCTCCTCTACCCTAAACTCCTACAGTTCATGAGGTTCCCTTCTCCCAACTTCTCATTTTTCCTTATAATACTGCTATTTTGACTATTCTTGTTCCTTTGTCTCTCCACCCCCTCCACCTCTCTCTCTCCCTCTTCTGTTTCTGTTTCTGTCATAGCCAGATCCAGTTGAATGGCTAGGTTCAGTTACTACTTTATGTTCTGGACTCTTCCAGATACCTCTAGCTATTCTTTTCCTCTTATCTTCAGTAAAAACTTTTCTCTGAACCATACCACAGAGTAGTCATGTTGTCAGTTTACATACTATATACATTTAATGGCTAACATCTTTTGTACCAAAGGAAACCTCTACTGTCAGAAATAGGTTTCATAAGCCAGGCATGGTGACACATGCCTTTAATCCCAGCAATTGGGAGGCAGAGGCAGGAAGATCTCTCAGTTTGAGGCCAGCCTGGTCTACAGAATGAGTTCCAGTCCAGCCTGATCTACAGAGAGAGTTCCAGGACAGCTAGGGCTACACAGAGAAATCTTATCTCAAAAAACCCCCAAATCCCTAAACAAAACAAGAAAGAAAGAAAGAAAGAAAGAAAGAAGAGAGAAAGAAAGAGAGAAAGAAAGAAAGAATGAATGAATGAGTGAATGAAAGAGTTAAATATAATTAAGTTGTTGGCCAAAGGGGCCCAATAGAAAATCCCCGAACAACTTGATCTATTGCCAAGGTTATCAATTGCTTTCCAGAAACTGATGGTCCTATTTCTGAAGATAGAACTTGCAAGTCTATTAAACACAGAGAAGTCAAGATAGTGCCTAACTAGAGCACTCCTACTAACTAGTGTTCATGGTACTGGAAGGTACACAATATGCTACCAGAGGAGAAAGGTAATCATCAACCAGATACAAACCCTATCGTCTACAATGGTGACCCGAATGTATGATGTGCAGTGCAATAGTAGCACAAAAATTGTGGTAGTAACTAACTAAGCATTATCCAGTTGGATTTAAGACCTACTCTATGAGATGGAACCTATGATCATGCAGCTTGGGTGGCCAAGAACCTGAGGTTAGATAGGCAAATGGGCTATGGGAAGAGCACGTGCTATTGTTCTGCTAATGGTGTGGCAATGACATGACTCCTAATGGCATCCTGCTATACTCATAGACCGGGTCTCACCTAACCATCATCAGTGAAGCTTCCTCCTACAGTAGTTGGGAACTAATACAGAGACCCACAGCTGGACAATGTGCAAAAAGTGAGAGACTTTGGGATACTCAGTCCAAATTATGATGTCTCCATCAAATCCCTCCTTCAGGGAACTCGTTAGAAGAGGAAGCAGATGGTTTTCACTGTGTGCAGGCTCTCACCACAAACCTTAATCTCATTTTGGAGGCACTTAAGGATAGCACAGAAGTAGAAATTGTGGATGAGAAAATGAGGAAAAAGATAGAACCAGAAAAATGGCCAATTCCAGGCCCTCCTCCACGAAATGTGCCACAAATAGACTTCTCTCAGTTGATTGATTGTCCAGAGTTCATACCTGGCCAGGCCTTTGGCTCCCATACAGTCAGGGTGATGATCTACTGATGCTCTTGGATGTCATATGATCAGAATATACAGTGGAGTAGGTGACTCCCTGAAATACCATGTAAATATGAGAGCAAATTGCGCTGCAGAAGTGAGAGTGACCATATTGTCTTCTGTGCAAGAATGTCTACGCCCACCCCCTTGTGGAGAAGGTTGGGCCAGCCTGCAGTGGAGAAAACCACCTTTACGATAATGATGTGAGACAGACCAGAGGACTGCTGTCACTGTAGGAGCTTCTCCTTTCTATGTCATTAGCTTAGGCTGCACGGGCTACTTCATGGTGGAAAAGTTAATTGTTATCATTGGGGAAATACTGCAAATACTATCTTTTGTTTCCAGGCATTTATACTTTGCCCAGATCAATAAAGCAGAAAAAGAGTAAAAAAAAAGAAGAGGAAGCAGAAAGATTGTAAGAGCCAGAGGGGATGGATGACACCAAGGAGGCAGTGTCTTCCAGACAACTCAATAGGACTGACATGCATATGAACTCACAGACACTGTGGCAACATGCAGAAGGCCTGCACAAGTCCAAGTCAGATGGGATCTCAGCACTGACAGGAGAAAATGGACATATGCTCCCTTCCCAAACAAAGAATCTATCTCCAATAATGCTTGCAAAAAAAAAAATCATTCTCTCCAATAGAATCTCACTGGGCATAAAACCATACTTCTGAGTAGGGCCCATACTCAGCAGTAGAAGGACAACGCAAAATGAATTCAACGATATTTTTGGAGATTTTTCCTTCATGATATTTTGCTGGAATATTATGGTTTCCAAATTTTGTGTTTTTATGGGCTTTGTTTTTGTGTTCATGTATATGCCTGTGTGTATGTGTTTCTCATGTTTTTTTTCCTTTTAAATTCTGGTTTGATTTTATTTGCCTGTTTGTTTTATAAAAAGAGAAAGAAGGAGCAGAGTTGGATGGGTAGAGAGGTGGTGAGGAACTGGGAGGAGATGGTGTAGGGTAAGCCATGAGCAGAATATACTGCATAAAATTAGTTTCAATAAAAATAAAATAAATGGCATCAGGAAAAAATATGGACACATTAGAATCACAGGGAATGTGTACCTTGACCAACCAGGACTGATGCATTCATTTTGGTCCAGGGTACATTTTTTTCATGTTTTCCAGAAGCTTTTAAAAATACTTTATTATTCTTCTATGTGTCTGTGTATATCTGTGTATATGTATGTGCCAAGGAAGTGAGATCCTGTGGTGCTGGAGTTACAGGCGGGTATGAGCTGCCTGATACTCACACAGGTGCTGGGAATTGGACTTGAGTCTTGTGTAAGACCAGTACGTGCTCTTAATTGCTGGGCCATCTCTCCAGTCACACACGCGGCCCCACTAATAACTTTAAAAGTGCATCTGACTTTTACAATTGTCTGTAATTTTTCTTGGAGGTAAAAAAAAAAAAGATTACATTTGTAGTGTTTAGCCCTGTCTTGTGTGTGTGTGTGTGTGTGTGTGTGTGTGTGTGTGTGTCTGTCTGTCTGTCTGTCTGTCTGTCTGTCTGTCTGCCTCTCCACATGTGCACCCAAGTCCCCACTCATTACACACCGTCAGGTTGAAAATGTGCTGAAAACAATTCCAGGCTCCTGGTTTGTCCTGCCAGCGACCTCTGTTGCATTCCAGCAGGAGGTGCCGTCTGTGGGCTCTACCCTGGGGCCAGCGGTGTCTCTTGGTTACTGCCCAGCACCAGCTCACCCCCAAAGGGCAAACATGTGCCTGCTGCAGGTTTGAGTCATGAGTCATTGCAGGGAAGGAGACCCAGACCAGTCAGTTCTTACAAATCGCTTCTTATTACAGAACATGTATAGTCCGCTGTCTAAGCTGCCCCATTCACATGACCTGGACCCACGATGTAGGCATTTCTACTAAGGGAACATTTGAAGGAAACTGGTCCTTAACAGATGCTCTGCTCTTGACACTCATCTTTTCTTTATCAGCTTACTCCAAATTCCAGCTTGTCACCAGACAGTATCTGTCACTATGACTGGTTTTTGTTTGTTTAGTCTTAAACTCCTGGCTGAAAGCTCAAGGTGAAAATGCTACCATTTTCTAGAGCGTGTAGCAGGCCAAGCAATAGGAATCAGCTACCACAAAGCTCATCCCCCTCCAAGCCATCCTCTAACTCCAAGCAGACTTGAACATGACCTTTGACATGTCACCTTCTCAGACTCTCCAGTCCTTTCTCCACAGTTACCTAGTAGAGACCTGACTCCCAGCATCTCAATATGACCTTATTTGGAAATGAAGTCAGTGTAATTGCAATAAAGTAAGGTAGACACCTCAGACCAATATTCATGCTGTCCTTACACAGAGAGAGATTTGGCCATAAATACACACAGAGGATGAGTGTGAAGATGAAGGCAGACACCATAGTGATGGTTCCACAAGCCAAGGAATGCTGAAGACTTCCGGTAGCCCCAGATTTGGGAGCAAGAGATCCTTCTTAATGTCCCTCAGGGAATCAACACCACTGACCCTTCATCTCCACCTCTCGGCTTCTAGCACTGAGAAGCAATGTGTGGTTAAGCCACCCAGTTTGCAATACTTTTAACAGCTTAGCAAACACTCTTGTTTATTTCTCGAGATCCAGTCCAAATGTTCTTGTTGTCCTCCTAAGCTGTGTCTTGGACTGCTCAGACTGCTATAGCCAAGTGTCTCAGACAGGTTTTAAGTAAACAGCAGATTAAGTTTACCTCAAATGGCTCTGGAGGCTGCTGTCCAGTGACGGCTTGTGTCTTCAGTTGGTCATCCTCTCATTTGACCTTCACATGTCATGAGGGATAAAGGGTCTCTCTGGAGACCTTTTACAAGAATGCTAATCCCATCCATAAGGGCTCTGTTCCCACATCCCACCCATTTCCCAAAGGTTTTTTACCTCCCAATACCATTACCTTAGGGTGAGAATTTAACATTCAGACTTGGAAGAGTGCCCTCCTACATATATGTGGGCAGCTGGGGGTAGGTTGTGGTGACACAAATAGTGATACCACAGCCCACAATAGTGCAGTCACACAGTCTATGTCTCTGGTGTTTACAATAGAAGCTTCAATTTTCAGAGCAACATAGCTCACTTTCTCCCTGTGCTCAGTAAATGCATGCCAAGGTAAGGACTGAGGAATGGCATATCCTTGTTGGTACACCTGGGCCTGTGCCAAAGCTGCAATACCCTGATTGGTAGGAAGAGGACTGAGATTCTGTGAGACACAGCTGTGAAGATGAGTCAGCTGTCCAGATGTACCCTGGGTTCACAGAACCAATCCAAAGAGAAGCAACAATCTCAACTGGTAGCAAAGGGGGCTCTCTGGGATGAGAGCAGAACATGTTGTAAACCAGGGGCGAAAGGCTAGCTTTAACAAGTCCGCAATTACGAGAGGCAGGAGAACAGGGCAGAGATGGAAGAGAACTTGATCATTAAAAATCTAGGCTTGTGTGCTAGAGGGAAACAGATTCCGAATAAGCTTGGATCCTGCTGTCTGAGACTGTTCCTGATTGGACCCCTCTCTGGGTTGAGGAGAAAGGTTGAGCAATTAGAAAAGCCGGACTAATCTCTTCCCTGGAAGTGCCATAGAATCTGGGCCCTCAGCAGCTCTATTGCCGGTGTTAATGTCGACTGTGACAGAGGTAAGAAGAGAGCAGTTAGATGGTGTCCTCTTCCCTTGCAGACCATTACCCTGTTAGCACTTCAAGTTTTACACTGTGGGAAGGTGCAGCATGACTGCTGTCCCGCCTTCATGAGCTGCTTCATGAGCACTTCCGTTCTTAAATGGCCTCTTAAGCCCTGGGTGCTAAGGGTATATGTCACTTCTCAGAATCAAGGAAAAAGTGGAGAAACTCAAAATTTGACATTTTGATGATATTGATGGTGGTGGTGGTGGTGGTGGTGGTGGCGGCGGTGTGTGTGTGTGTGTGTGTGTGTGTGTGTGTGTGTGTGTGGTGTGTATGCGTGTGTTGCACACATAGCACCACTGAACAGTTAAGACACAGCATAATTATTAATACCAACTCTTTCAATGTAAAGGACCCAACACCAGGTCAACAATGTTGAATGATAATTGGTTTTCCAGATTTTTCAAGAACCCAAGATCACCAGTTGGAAGAAACTTAACTTCCAGAATTGCAGAATACCTCAGTGTTCAAAGCCAGTGAATTACTACTTGGGCTGGACAGTAGAATCATCTGGGACGCTTTCTATTTTTAATATAAGGGTTTAATACAGAGGTTGGAGGTCTAATTCAGTAGCAGATTGCCTGCCTAGCACTTGAAAGGCTCTGTATTTTGAATCTCAGCACTGCAAATCAATCAATCAATCAATCAATAAAATTCTTTTTAAAAAATGATTGCTATTATCAGATCAATTAAATTAGAATTCATGGGACCAAGTATTACATAATTATGTTGACTTGAGTTAAGAATTATGGTAGTTTGAACAAAAATGTATCCCATGGCTTCTATGTGGTGGAACTATTTAGGAAAGATTGGGACGTATGGCCTTGCTGGAGGAGGTGTGTCACTGGGGGTAAACTTTGAGGTTTCAAAAAGCCAACATCATTCAAGCTTGTATATCAGATGTAAGCACTCAGTTGCTGTTCCAGTGCCATGACTGTCTGCTGTCTGCCATGATCCCCAGCTTGAATATCATGGACTCCTCTGAAACTGTAAGAAATCCCCCAATTAAATGCATTACTTTTTAAGTTGCCTTAGTCACAGTGTCTCTTCACAGCAATAGAAGAGTGACTAAGACAAGATCATACAGCTTAATCTTTTCATCATCAACAAAATTAGGTAGTAGTACTATTCACAGGAGAGAGAGATAAAAAGGCTATTTAACAAGCAGGGCCATTTATTTAGAAGTGCAAGCAGAAGGAGCCAAGTGGTTGGGTTCAGCTTGTAGCTTGTCACCTATTGTCTGTGAATCTAGAACACATCACCTGGTCCCTGTGTGTCTTGTTTTCCTCATATTTAAAAATGGAAATAGTAACAGTGCCACTTTGCAGGGTAGTTATGATTACTTGTTTGAATTACATTGCCCACGTGCTTCAGACTGCTCTTGGCACGCTGTCCTAGTACTGTGCAAACATTTGCTATTGCTTTCTAACACCACAAGGTTTTCATGGGTCCAGGCTAATACTTGAAATTTATGAGACAGTCTACCCATCAAAATAGGCTGCTTTACGGGATCCTGCCTTTGAGATGAGGGGCATAGAAATTAAAAATGTATGTGTGCAAATTGGACAATTGATAATCTGCAGTCTTGATGTTGTGTCAGAAAAGACGAATGGTCTCAACTATCAGATGGATGCTATTTTAAAACCAACAACTAGGACGTTATAAACAGCCAAGTGGAAAATGGCTCTAGGATTAAAATGAAGATCTTTTCTTGATGACATGGGGTATTGCAAGTGAAATGGAACTGCATTTATGAATCTATATTTTTACAAAGTTTTATTTCTAGGAGCCAAAGGAAATGACCTTGATCTTGCAGCACAGCTCAAGGGATGTCCAATAAAAATGAAATCTGAGAGAAAGCAAATGAAGAAGAACAGAGGGGAATCATTAAGTGATCTATCTTGGTTTTTTAAACAACTAGAAGCCCCTATAAACTCCTCCCTAGACCAAAAAGTTGAGTTTTAAATTACCCACTTAACAATTTTATACATACTTAAGCCTTTAATGTTGTTATATGGAAATTGTATTTGTTTGGTTAGTTGCAACAAGTTAAATTAGATAGCTAAGTATTTATCTTAATTATTTAGAATGACTCATAAACTCCTCAGGGGCATTGGCTCCTCACCTGTAATGTTTATTGAAGAGCAAAGCAATAGGTCTGAAATGGCTTCTAGCAATACTGAGACCTTGTATCACCACTGGCTTCTGCATCTCTATTGTTTCCATACTGAGTACCACCAGCATCTTTCAGAAAGGGAGTCCTCCACTGGAGGTGCCACTCATACCGTCTTCACCAGGCTCCTGTACCTACTGATACTTTTGCTGTTATACTCCCTCCAAGGATCACTTTTTTCTTACATCTAGAAACACACCTTTTAGAAATTCTTTCAACAAAGAGCTATGTAGGGGGTGGTACTGATGATAAAATCTTGTTTTCTAATTGGTTTTTGGTCGATCAATAAAGATGCCAGGGGCCGACTGATGTCATACAGACCCTAAGAGAACACAAATGCCAGACCAGGTTACTGTATCCTGCAAAACTCTCAATCAACATAGATGGAGAAACCAAGATATTCCATGACAAAACCAAATTTACACAATATCTTTCTACAAATCCAGCACTACAAAGGATAATAAATGGTAAAGCCCAACATAAGGAGGCAAGCTATACCCTAGAAGAAGCAAGAAACTAATCGCCTTGGCAACAAAACAAAGAGAAGAAAAGCACACAAACATAACCTCACATCCAAATATGAATACAACAGGAAGCAATAATCACTATTCCTTAATATCTCTCAACATCAATGGCCTCAACTCCCCAATAAAAAGACATAGATTAACAAACTGGATACACAACGAGGACCCTGCATTCTGCTGCCTACAGGAAACACACCTCAGAGACAAAGACAGACACTACCTCAGAGTGAAAGTCTGGAAAACAACTTTCCAAGCAAATGGTCGGAAGAAGCAAGCTGGAGTAGCCATTCTAATATCAGATAAAATCAATTTTCAACTAAAAGTCATCAAAAAAGATAAGGAAGGACACTTCATATTCATCAAAGGAAAAATCCACCAAGATGAACTCTCAATCCTAAATATCTATGCCCCAAATACAAGGGCACCTACATACGTAAAAGAAACCTTACTAAAGCTCAAAACACACATTACACCTCACACAATAATAGTAGGAGATTCCAACACCCCACTCTCATCAATGGACAGATCATGGAAACAGAAATTAAACAGAGACGTAGACAGACTAAGAGAAGTCATGAGCCAAATGGACTTAACAGATATTTATAGAACATTCTATCCTAAAGCCAAAGGATATACCTTCTTCTCAGCTCCTCATGGTACTTTCTCCAAAATTGACCATATAATTGGTCAAAAAATGGGCCTCAACAGGTACAGAAAGATAGAAATAATCCCATGCGTGCTATCAGACCACCACGGCCTAAAACTGGTCTTCAATAACAATAAGGGAAGAATGCCCACATATACGTGGAAATTGAACAATGCTCTACTCAATGATAACCTGGTCAAGGAAGAAATAAAGAAAGAAATTAAAGACTTTTTAGAATTTAATGAAAACGAAGATACAACATACCCAAACTTATGGGACACAATGAAAGCTGTGCTAAGAGGAAAACTCATAGCGCTGAGTGCCTGCAGAAAGAAACAGGAAAGAGCATATGTCAGCAGCTTGACAGCACACCTAAAAGCTCTAGAACAAAAAGAAGCAAATACACCCAGGAGGAGTAGAAGGCAGGAAATAATCAAACTCAGAGCTGAAATCAACCAAGTAGAAACAAAAAGGACCATAGAAAGAATCAACAGAACCAAAAGTTGGTTCTTTGAGAAAATCAACAAGATAGATAAACCCTTAGCCAGACTAACGAGAGGACACAGAGAGTGTGTCCAAATTAACAAAATCAGAAATGAAAAGGGAGACATAACTACAGATTCAGAGGAAATTCAAAAAATCATCAGATCTTACTATAAAAGCCTATATTCAACAAAACTTGAAAATCTGCAGGAAATGGACAATTTCCTAGACAGATACCAGGTACCAAAGTTAAATCAGGAACAGATAAACCAGTTAAACAACCCCATAACTCCTAAGGAAATAGAAGAAGTCATTAAAGGTCTCCCAACCAAAAAGAGCCCAGGTCCAGACGGGTTTAGTGCAGAATTCTATCAGACCTTCATAGAAGACCTCGTACCAATTTTATCCAAACTATTCCACAAAATTGAAACAGATGGAGCACTACCGAATTCCTTCTATGAAGCCACAATTACTCTTATACCTAAACCACACAAAGACCCAACAAAGAAAGAGAACTTCAGACCAATTTCCCTTATGAACATCGACGCAAAAATACTCAACAAAATTCTGGCAAACCGAATCCAAGAGCACATCAAAACAATCATCCACCATGATCAAGTAGGCTTCATCCCAGGCATGCAGGGATGGTTTAATATACGGAAAACCATCAACGTGATCCATTATATAAACAAACTGAAAGAACAAAACCACATGATCATTTCATTAGATGCTGAGAAAGCATTTGACAAAATTCAACACCCCTTCATGATAAAAGTCCTGGAAAGAATAGGAATCCAAGGCCCATACCTAAACATAGTAAAAGCCATATACAGCAAACCAGTGGCTAACATTAAACTAAATGGAGAGAAACTTGAAGCAATCCCACTAAAATCAGGGACTAGACAAGGCTGCCCACTCTCTCCCTACTTATTCAATATAGTTCTTGAAGTTCTAGCCAGAGCAATCAGACAACAAAAGGAGGTCAAGGGGATACAGATCGGAAAAGAAGAAGTCAAAATATCACTATTTGCAGATGATATGATAGTATATTTAAGTGATCCCAAAAGTTCCACCAGAGAACTACTAAAGCTGATAAACAACTTCAGCAAAGTGGCTGGGTATAAAATTAACTCAAATAAATCAGTAGCCTTCCTCTACACAAAAGAGAAAACAACCCGAGAAAGAAATTAGGAAACGACACTTCATAATAGACCCAAATAATATAAAAGTACCTCGGTGTGTGACTTTAACCAAGCAAGTAAAAGATTTGTACAACAAGAACTTCAAGACTCTGAAGAAAGAAATTGAAGAAGACCTCAGAAGATGGAAGATCTCCCATGCTCATGGATTGGCAGGATTATTATA
Organism: Rattus rattus; assembly: GCF_011064425.1. Classification (NCBI taxonomy): domain Eukaryota; kingdom Metazoa; phylum Chordata; class Mammalia; order Rodentia; family Muridae; genus Rattus; species Rattus rattus. The sequence continues at coordinate 23,526,882 of NC_046155.1, forward strand.
GTAAAAATGGCCATTTTACCAAAAGCGATCTACAGATTCAATGCAATCCCCATCAAAATACCAATCCAATTCTTCAAAGAGTTAGACAGAACAATTTGCAAATTCATCTGGAATAACAAAAACCCAGGATAGCTAAAACTATCCTCAACAATAAAAGGACTTCAGGGGGAATCGCTATCCCTGAACTCAAGCAGTATTACAGAGCAATAGTGATAAAAACTGCATGGTATTGGTACAGAGACAGACAGATAGACCAATGGAATAGAATTGAAGACCCAGAAATGAACCCACACACCTATGGTCACTTGATTTTTGACAAAGGAGCCCAAACCATCCAATGGAAAAAAGATAGCATTTTCAGCAAATGGTGCTGGTTCATCTGGAGGTCAACATGTAGAAGAATGCAGATCGATCCATGCTTATCACCCTGTACAAAGCTTAAGTCCAAGTGGATCAAGTACCTCCACATCAAACCAGACACACTCAAACTAATAGAAGAAAAACTAGGGAAGCATCTGGAACACATGGGCACTGGAAAAAATTTCCTGAACAAAACACCAATGGCTTATGCTCTAAGATCAAGAATCGACAAATGGGATCTCATAAACTACAAAGCTTCTGTAAGGCAAAGGACACTGTGGTCAGGACAAACGGCAACCAACAGATTGGGAAAAGATCTTTACCAATCCTACAACAGATAGAGGCCTTATATCCAAAATATACAAAGAACTCAAAAGTTAGACCAAAGAGGGAGACAAATAACCCTATTAAAAAATGGGGTTCAGAGCTAAACAAAGAATTCACAGCTGAGGAATGCGAATGGCTGAGAAACACCTAAAGAAATGTTCAACATCTTTAGTCATCAGGGAAATGCAAATCAAAACAACCCTGAGATTTCACCTCACACCAGTGAGAATGGCTAAGATCAAAAACTCAGGTGACAGCAAATGCTGGCGAGGATCGGAGAAAGAGGAACACTCCTCCATTGTTTGGGGGTTGCAGACTGGTACAACCATTCTGGAAATCAGTCTGAGGTTTCTCAGAAAATTGGACATTGAACTGCCTGAGGATCCAGCTATACCTCTCTTGGGCATATCCCCAAAAGATGCCCCAACATATAAAAAAGACACGTGCTCCACTATGTTCATCGCAGCATTATTTATAATAGCCAGAAGCTGGAAAGAACCCAGATGCCCTTCAACAGAGGAATGGATACAGAAAATGTGGTACATCTACACAATGGAATATTACTCAGCTATCAAAAACAACGAGTTTATGAAATTCGTAGGCAAATGGTTGGAACTGGAAAATATCATCCTGAGTGAGCTAACCCAATCACAGAAAGACATACATGGTATGCACTCACTGATAAGTGGCTATTAGCCCAAATGCTTGAATCACCCTAGTTGCCTAGAACAAATGAAACTCAAGACGGATGATCAAAATGTGAAGGCTTCACTCCTTCTTTAAAAGGGGAACAAGAATACCCTTGGCAGGGAAGAGAGAGGCAAAGATTAAAACAGAGACTGAAGGAACACCCATTCAGAGCCTGCCCCACATGTGGCCCATACACATAGAGCCACCCAATTAGACAAGATGGATGAAGCAAAGAAGTGCAGACCGACAGGAGCCGGATGTAGATCGATCCTGAGAGACACAGCCAGAATACAGCAAATACAGAGGCGAATGCCAGCAGCAAACCACCGAACTGAGAACGGGACCCCCGTTGGAGGAATCAGAGAATGAACTGGAAGAGCTTGAAGGGGCTTGAGACCCCATATGTACAACAATGCCAAGCAACCAGAGCTTCCAGGGACTAAGCCACTACCTAAAGACTATACATGGACTGACCCTGGACTCTGACCTCGTAGGTAGCAATGAATATCCTAGTAAGAGCACCAGTGGAAGGGGAAGCCCTGGGTCCTGCTAAGACTGAACCCCTAGTGAACTAGACTGTCGGGGAGGGCGGCAATGGGGGAGGGTGGGGAGGGGAACACCCATAAGGAAGGGGGGGAGGAAGGGGATGTTTGCCCGGAAACCGGGAAAGGGAATAACACTCGAAATGTATATAAGAAATATTCAAGTTAATAAAAAAAAAATAAAAAAAAAAAGAAAAGAGAACTTCAGACCAATTTCCCTTATGAATATCGATGCAAAAATACTCAATAAAATTCTGGCAAACCCGAATCCAAGAGCACATCAAAACAATCATTCACCATGATCAAGTAGGCTTCATCCCAGGCATGCAGGGGATGGTTTAATATCTGAGAAACCATCAACGTGATCCATTATATAAACAAACTGAAAGAACAAAAAATCATGATCATTTCATTAGATGCTGAGAAAGCATTTGACAAAATTCAACACCCCTTCATGATAAAAGTCCTGGAAAGAATAGGAATCCAAGGCCCATACCTAAACATAGTAAAAGCCATATACAGCAAACCAGTTGCTAACATTAAACTAAATGGAGAGAAACTTGAAGCAATCCCACTAAAATCAGGGACTAGACAAGGCTGCCCACTCTCTCCCTACTTATTCAATATAGTTCTTGAAGTTCTAGCCAGAGCAATCAGACAACAAAAGGAGGTCAAGGGGATACAGATCGGAAAAGAAGAAGTCAAAATATCACTATTTGCAGATGATATGATAGTATATTTAAGTGATCCCAAAAGTAAAAAAAAAAAAAAGATGCCAGGGGCCAATTGGTGGACGGAAGGAAAGAGGCTGGACTTCCGGTTCCCACAGGCAGGCCAAGAGATTTAGGGGAGGAAGAGAGATTCACCCTGCTTAGGACAGACAAAAGGTGACCAGCTATGTGAGTTCTGGATGTATGTGGTGTCTTGAGTATATTCATCCAAACTTTGCTTTTCCAGAAACCATTTAAAATCTACAATGAATAATGATTTGAAATGTGTAAGTATGTAGATAATAAGGAAGGCAACAAAGACAACAAACAAACAAACACTACGAAGCCCCAACATGCTTGACCAATAAAAACTGATCAGGCAAATTGAAAAAAAGTCAAACCTAAAGCATCCTCACTCTTTGTTGAAAGATCATCAAGAATCCAAAGAATGGAGACATCATGATGGGAGTGAAGAACGCAGCTTGAACCAGGGAGAATCAAAACCACAGAGAAGCACTGCTGCCCTAGACTCCTGCTTTACCTCTTGCTACTGGTGATGTCTGATGTCTCCCCACCCTAGCAAAAGAATGTGATATACTTTCCACAGAAAGATAGACAACGTTCAGTGGGCTGGACGGTGCAGGCTGAGTTACCATAGGATCCATGGGAAGGGAATAAGGACCCTGGAGGCTGAGACTCACTTTTGAGTCTGTCTACTCATTCAACTTCCAGAATTCCGTGTTTCAGTCAGAAACATTTCAGTCTCCTGGTTAAAAAGAAAGAATTGGACGGAGCAAAAAAGCTATCTGAGAGCTCCGATGCTCCAAAAAGAAAAACATAACTATTCTGATATGAAGGTCTCTAAAGCACATGACCTGGCAAGACCACTCTCCTTGGCACTCACTCAGAACCTCCCATCAACAGTTTAATTCTGCCACAACTAGAGGTGATCAGACTCCCAGGACAGAGAGGAAGGACACTAAGAAGTTAGATAGAGATCGACCAGGCAACTACAAACAGTGAAAATAAGGAAACAAAACAATTTGGAGAGAAAATAAGCTTTGTTGCAGAGAAAACTTCAAAATAAAGTTATTATTAAATGTCCTTAAAGAGATGAACAGTGATATGAAATCACAGAAACAAGATTGGAATGTTACTTCAAAAGCCACATTCAGAGAACATAAAAGAACTCTTAGAAATTAAAAACATGGCAGAGTTGAAACTCTCAACAGAAAGCATGTTGACCTACCTCCTAAGAAAAAGAGAAAAAGCAATAGGAAACAGAACAAATGATTACACAGGATATAAATATGTCTTTATGTCTGTGTTTATATAGAAATATGTTATACATTTTAGACCATCTTGTTATTCAAGAAGAAAAGGCAGGCAGATCTCTGTGTTCAAGGCCATCCCAGTTTACATAGTGAGTTGCAAGCCAGATAGATTACATAGTCAGAACCTGTCTTAAAACAAAACAAAACAACCCTGTATTAAGTAATCGAGGAAGGTCAATATCTGCAAAGAGTTGGAGAAAAAGAGAACAAAGCAAATGAATGAAAAAATTAATTTATGAAAAATTCTGTGACTTTCTAGACTGAATAGCTCATAAAATTCCCAGAACAATGCATGAGATAGACGCCTACCAAGGTGTAGCTTTATGAAGTACCAGAGAAAAGAGACAAGAAGATCTTAAAACCTTCGAGGCAAATTAAAGTCACACACACTCAAGGAACCGAACCAGACCTATAATGATGTAAATGTTGATGATGATTGAGCTAAATAAAACTACATTATGACAGTTAAAATATGACAGACTAGAACATACACATGTTCACAGTTGGGCAAAAGGAGAGAACTCTGCATCAGTTACTCCCACTCCCGCCCCCCTGTCAAGATACCCAGTGGCAGCAACTTAAGGAAGAAAAGGTTTATTTGAACTCAGGGTTTAAGAAGGGAATTGATCTGTCATGGAGACAAGGTATAGCTTGGTTATATTGCACCTGTTGTCAGGAAATAGAAATGAACATTGATGTTCTTTAATTCATCATGGGACCTTAGCCTATGGAATCATACACTGTGAACATTCAGGGTGGGTTCTCCAACTTCAGTCAAATGTCTCTGGAGATGTCCTTACGGATTCCTCCAGAGATGTGTTTCCAGATCGTCTAATATGGACATACTTCCTTTATTATATTCTGGCCTCTATTAAAATTGACCAAGCTATCTGTTGGTCCTTGGTATGGAATTTATATTTTCTGACCTTTTTAAAGGCTTGCATTATGACTTGGCTTTCTGTAATTTCTCTGTTTCCAGTAGTCATAATGAAGATCTAATGGGTCTTAATGAAGGTTTAGGGTCTTTAAAAATTATTTTTGAGATTTATTTATTTATTATATGTAAGTATACTGTAGCTGTCTTCAGACACACCAGAAGAGGGCATCAGATCTCATTAAAGATGGTTGTGAGCCACCATGTGGTATTTGAACTCGGAACCTCTGGAAGAGCAGTCAGTGATCTTAACCACTGAACCATCTCTCTCGCCTATGGTTTAGGGTCTTTTAAGAATTCCTATAGTGGGACTAGGGAAATGGAACAGTCTGTAAAGTGCTTGCCATGTAAGCAAGGCCCTGAATTCAATCCCAGTAAACCATCACACACACACACACACACACACACACACACACACACACAGACACACACACAGACACAAACACAAGCACGCACACACGCAGGCAAGCATGAGAGAGAGAGAGAGAGAGAGAGAGAGAGAGAGAAAGAGAGAGAGAGAGAGAGAGAGAAAATATTCATGTGTGTATATGCACACATGGATGAGGCCACCTTATATTTTGAGAACAGGTTTCTCACTGAACTCAGAGTTCATCCTGTCTCTGTCCAACCTTGTACTGGAATCAGAGGTGCATGCTGTTCTCTCTCTCTCTCTCTCTCTCTCTCTCTCTCTCTCTCTCAAATCTACATATGCTGAGTCATTGCATATTGAGCTAATCAACAGCCCTGGATGAAAATGTATGCTCACAGGTTAAATTGATAGAAATAGTAGAAGAGCCTTTGGATAACATTCAAAGTCACCGTGAGTAATGAGTCTTTCCCCAGAAAGAGTACACTCAGTGGCTATGAGGATACAAAATGCTATAGATCTGAAAGAGAACTGAAACCCACTGGGGCCTTGCGATTCTTCCAGGATCTATTGAGAAGTAGCAGGAAGGATTCAGTAACACTTCTCCATCTGCTCATCACTGCCTCACTTTCCCTTCCACCCCTAATTTACATAAGGGCTTAAGGAGAATCCCGTGACCTGGCTGTCCCTGGTATTCTATGTAAGACTCAGTAGTCTTAGAAATGCTTGGATTTGAACCCCTAGGAACTGATCTTCCCTAGAATCAAGAATAGTAGAATAGATTTTTTGACAGCAAAACTATCCAAAGCATGCTTTATTTTGGAGAAAGCTTTTCTAGATCATTTTCTTTTTACTTTGGAGAAAAAGACATTGGCGATGGAAACACGAATGAAGGAGAGAGTAACCAAATGGTAATTAGCACAGGATATTTTGAGATGTCCCCTCCCTGATCTCCCATTAACTTTGAACAAATCTCTTCAGTGTGTGATCATTTGGTTTCCTTAGCTCTACAGTGGAAACACCACAGCAGCCTTACCACCAAGGGTCAGGATGCATTAAATTCATTAAGTTCATTAAGTTCACTAAATTTACTGACTGCTGACTAAGTCCATGGAATGTGGAAGTCAAAAGCAGACAACTTTCCTTTCAAATTTATGAAGAGTTTGTAAAATAATGTATTCAGCAAGAATCATCAAATATTCACTCTTGTCACAAGCATTAATGCAAATGAACAGTTCGAGGAGTCCCTGTTATGGCTTTCAAAGACCTAAACACACGATTTCCCAGTTGTGCTACTCCACCCAGCGCATCCTGCCTCCTGTTGTCTTGGTGACCTGATGGTATTGAATACAGAGGAGGGGAAGTAACTCTGCACTTGGGCAAGAAGGCCAGTCTTCCTTTGTTGCCAGAACTGTTGTTTTTGTTTCCTAATCTTGTTCATCCTCATGCAGTTAAGCTGCCAGACTGAATTGAGGCTTGCTTTTCCAAGAATCTCTCAAACGCAGGACATTCGAAGACTGCTCTGAGATTAAAGAAGCCAGCCTGATCCTTTACATACAAGTGGCATTTGCTTTACTTTAAGAGGAAAAAAAAAATGATAAATCCATCAAGACTTTCAGGCTTAAATTGCTTTCAAAGACCCCGGAGTTAATTAAAGGAGGACAAAATACAAAAGAAGGTGACCTTTTCCATATAAGCTATAAATATGCCATTGTTAATGAATTACATTACAGCAGAAGATACAACGAGCAACTGCAGCTTAGTTCAGCATTTGACTTCAGATGACGGATTGGTAGATTGGTAGTTATCATTTTAAGTAGTTAAAATATTGTTACTAAGCCATTCTTCTAAAATGGACATGAGCATTAAAAATAAATTAATATATTCTAAAGCAATAAGTTTTTGTTTAGACTTTAGGGGTTATATTAATGATTTATTGTTCTTCCTTCAGCTAAAAATGTTAATCAGAGGGGAAGAATTATGGTGTTGACTGGGATTCATTGAATCCTTCCTTGGAGTTACATGAACCTTTATTATGTTACCCTGTTGAAGGGAATTTGTTTTACATTGACGAATAGTCAAAACAAAACTTGCCATTGTTGTGCGAGGGAAGAGCCATCATCCATTATACTGTGCTGAGAAAGTCAAAGTAACCATTCCGAGCAGTTAATGCACAAGGAAACTCCAGACCAGGGGAATAACGGCAGAAAGGAAGTGTCCTGGTTTCATGTTTCCCTAAAATCTGATCTCAAGTTCCAAGTTCTTTCCTTCAGCAGTTCTAAAAATCTTTTAACAGTCAGTCCAAAAATGAATTGAAGGAAAAAAAAAAAAAGCTGTCTGAATGCCCAGTCTGTTCCTATTAGAGACCCATGGTTAATTCCATGATTAACAAGTTTTTCTTTGTTAAGTCTTACTGATCCCAGACCAGCCTGGCTTGGTGGCAGAGTAATTTACTCTGCATCTGGGGCTCAGTCTGAGCCAATACAGTAGTAATAGTAGTAGTAGTAGTAGTAGTAGTAGTAGTAGTAGTAGTAGTAGTAATAGAATTACCTACTACAGCTTCGACAGCATGATATTTGGAGTCAAATTGCATGGATTCAAAGCTCGGCTACATCAATCACAAGCTTGAAACAAATTCACTGCCCTCTCAGAGCCTCGCTGTCCTCTGTAAACACGAACTGACACCAGCCACTCTGTCCTAGAGTTAAACAAGGCAATGCATGGGAACTGATTGATTAGTATCAGCCTAACACACACTAACTAATAAGCATTAAATAGTAGCCATAAGCTTCGATGATTCAACAAATTCCATCTATATAACTGATTGACTACTTAGAAATAAGATAAGGTATGTCCTTAGAAGCCAAGAGAGAACTAAGTAGAATTCAGTGATTTCTCCCAAGTGCCCAGGCAGTCCCCTGGCATAAAGTACAAACACAGAGAACCATATGAACCTCTAGTAAACAGAAACCATGATGTGGTCCTTAACACAGGAAAAGCAGCACACAAAAAGAGCAAAGAGGAGTCCAAAGAATGCTGGAAATGGAAAAGAGCTTGGATCTGATTCTTAGCTTGCTCACTGCAGTGGGTTAAATAGCTCTTCCCCAACCTAGGTATAATCCTTAACCTCCCAATACCTATGGATCTGGCTTTACTTGTAAAATGGGTATGAAGCTCTCTTTCCACCTTTAGAACAGTTGGTTTCAGATGAAGACGTTTGCATCTGAACACTGACTAACGAACAAGGCCATGGCTGTATTAAGTACCTGGCAGGTTTGCAGGGTCCAGCACAGAGGCCTCTTTAACCATGCCAATCTGTTCTACCTTGCTTTCAGAATTTTGCTGCCATCCTCTCTTGTTTATTATATTGTGCCACTATAAAAAGCTGGACTGCCATGTATCCCAGGAATCTATAAAATAGAATATTGGCGCCAGGGGTGGGATAGAGGAGACTGTAAAAGTAGAATGGATGGAAAAGGGGGGGGCACATAAAGAGCCCTAAACCCAAAGGTTCATTAGTCACCTCAAACCTGGTGTCAGAATGAGTTGCAGAGACAATGACAACCTTAGATGAGAGGCATTTTTTTCTTGGGTGGAGAGGTTCCTTGATAAAGGGTAGATATCATCATGGGGTTTTATATAATCATAACATATATCAGGGTGTTTTCCCGACCTGAGAATTTCTGGTGGGTTGGAGAGACATCAGAGCTCCAACAACCACAACAGGTCAGAAAGCCCACCACTTACTCAGTCAGGACTCAAGAAGAGGCATTTGGAATTGGTGAAAGTCTCTAGGTTTCTAACAGCACAGAGTACCTCGTCTTTTTACTCACCTCAAACATTTGTCTAAGCACTAAAAAGTGGAATATTAATATGGTGCTTAAACGCTTTCTAGGGATTTAGACAACTGCCCGTAAACACAGGGAAGCAGAGTTCAACCTCACATTTACACAGACAACAACAGGCCAGAAACTCACAGTTACACAGACAACAACAGGCCAGAACCTCACAGTTACACAGACAACAACAGGCCAGAACCTCACAGTTACACAGACAACAACAGGCCAGAACCTCACATTTACACAGACAACAACAGGCCAGAACCTCACAGTTACACAGACAACAACAGGCCAGAACCTCACAGTTACACAGACAACTACAGGCCAGAACCTCACAGTTACACAGACAACAACAGGCCAGAACCTCACAGTTACACAGACAACAACAGGCCAGAACCTCACAGTTACACAGACAACAACAGGCCAGAACCTCACAGTTACACAGACAACAACAGGCCAGAACCTCACAGTTACACAGACAACAACAGGCCAGAACCTCACAGTTACACAGACAACAACAGGCCAGAACCTCACAGTTACACAGACAACTACAGGCCAGAACCTCACAGTTACACAGACAACAACAGGCCAGAACCTCACAGTTACACAGACAACAACAGGCCAGAACCTCACAGTTACACAGACAACAACAGGCCAGAACCTCACAATTACACAGACAACAACAGGCCAGAACCTCACAGTTACACAGACAACAACAGGCCAGAACCTCACAGTTACACAGACAACAACAGGCCAGAACCTCACAGTTACACAGACAACAACAGGCCAGAACCTCACAGTTACACAGACAACAACAGGCCAGAACCTCACATTCACACAGACAACAACAGGCCAGAAAACCAGACAGAACTGAAAGTGCAGTTGTAGAAAAAAAAAAACCCCAGAGCATCCGAGAACACCATTTTGTGAGGATATGGGGCTTTTCTGTACACAGCAACAGTCACGTGTGTGTGTGTGTGTGTGTGTGTGTGTGTGTGTGTGTGTGTGTGTGTGTGTGTTTGGTCTGTGTGTGTTTGGTCTGTGTGTGTGTGTGTGTGTGTGTGTGTGTCTGTCATCAACTTGAATATTCTTACAATTTAATACTGTAAACTTATATACAAGAAACTTATAACACAAGTATGCTTAAACATGTTTAAAATGATACATGTTTATCAATGTTGGAAATGTTAAAAGCTTGAGCATAGCGCTGGGAAAAAGGCTTAGTGTTAAGAGTACTTACTGGTGGTTCAATGACATTAGCTAGAGTCATCTAGGAAAGGAAATATTAATTAAGAAAATGCCTCTTTCCAATTGGCCTGTAGACAAATGTGTGTGGGCATCATTTTCTTGATTAATGATTAATATGAAAGGGCCCAACCCATGTAGGTAGTGGCATCCCTGGGCAGAGGGTCCTTGGTTGTATAAAAAAAGCAGGCTAGGCAGGACATGGAGAGCAAGCAAGTAGGAAAGCAGTGTTTCTCCATAGCCTCAGCTTCAGTTCCTGCCTCTAGGTTCCTGCCTTCAGTTCCTGTCCTGGCTTCCCTCAGTGATGGACTATGATCAGGATGAGTAAGCCATATAAACCCTTTCCACTCCAAATTGGTTTTGATCATTATGTCTTATCACATTTATAGAGAACAAAGTAATGAACTGTACTTTCAAAGGATCTGATTTCTGTTCCCAATATCAACACCGAGAAGCTCATAACCACCTATAACTCCAGTTTCAGGGAATCTGGTACCTTCTTCTGACTTCTGCAATCACCAGACATATACATCGCATACATACATATAAACCGGACAAATTCTCATAATCATGTAACACAATAAATAAAACAAATTTAAAACTTTGGACTTTAAAGTATAAAAATTGAAAAGACTATCAGGACTTTTAAAGTCGGATTGCATTTTACATTATGAAATAAACATGAGACCTTGGGGACAATGGTGGAAGGTATCTAGAATGGATGGGTTTGAGCACCGAATTGACAAGAGGTACAGTTATGGTGGCTGCTGCTAATTGTCAACTTTGAAAATCTTAGAATCACCTAGAATAAAAGCATTTGGGAATGTCTGTGGAGGATTATTTTGATTGCATTGAGTAACGTGGGAATACATGTCCATTCTGGGTGGCACCATTCCCTAGGCATTCATTGCTTTCTATTCCTGAGTATGCATATAATGTGGCAGTTCTTTGAAGCTCCTACTGCCTTGTAGTATCCACTGTGATGGACTGTAACCTGGAACTTAAAGCTACAATAAGTATTTCATATCTTCAGTTGCTCTTGTCAGAGTATTTATATCAAAGCAACAGGATGAGAAGCTAAGACAGGAGTGATGTTTTGCTGTTGACTGTCACTCTGTTCTCATGGTCGACCTATTCATAGATAGTGATTGTTGTTGCACTGAGAACTGGGAATGAAGCCTGGTGTCCGAACCACCAGAATAATAGAGGTAAATTTCATTCCAACCTTATCATGACATCATTCCTTCTATTAAAAAAAGAAAGGTAACTGAAAAATAAAATAAGGATTTAGGTCCAGATATCCAAAATTCATTGAAAGTATGCAAATAGCATGAAAAGCAAAGAGAACAATAATGTTTCCTAAAGAAAGTGACTTAGATAAAATACCAGGCAAAGACCTAAAGATTACTATAAATATGTTCAAAGGACTGAAGAAGGTACAAATAAACTCCTGCATGGATGCCACAAAAGCACAAGCAAACACTTTAATTAAATGAAAATGTCAGTAGAGAATATGAAAAGTCTGGGATTCCATATGAAAATATGTAATCCAATAAAGAGGTAGAACTACCGAAGAACCAGATTGAACTAATATCAATGAAGCTTAAATAAGTCAGATGTAAAGTTCCATGGACTCCCTGGCTGACAGGATGGAGCCCAGGGGCATGGGGCATTAGGACTTGAAGAGAAGGTGGAAGAATGAGAACACTCAGTAAACAACAAAGGGAAGTTATTTAACACATACGAAAGGAACATGAGAGATCCTGGGGACGCCATGGAAAACATCTGCAAATGATGGGCAGAGACAAAGAAGAACCCAATACCAAAATCATAGACAACAATGTCAATACAACTATAGATTTCTCCAAATATAGAAAAAGAGATGCTTATCTGTGTACAATGCTAAATAGACAAGGTCAAGAGAAAATTCTTATTCATGTTATAATTAAAACACTAAATAAATAGAGCAAAGAAAGTAAGTGCGTTGAAAATCTGGAACAAAATATCCAATATAGAGGCCGGCTTATGAGAACAACAGATGATTTCTCAGGAGAAACTTTGAGAAACAGAGGGATTTGAAAAGAAGTAACCCATGATCAGAAAGACCACAGGTACCAATCCGGACCAACGCACAGCAACACGAGTTGCAAGAGCAAAGGTGAAATCAAGGCTTTCTATGACAAAAGCGGACTTAAGGAGAGCATTATACCAGGTCTACAGAGGATACTGGCGGGAATCTTTAAAATTGGAAAGATGATAAAAACGTCCAGGGGAGCATCAGCAGAAAGCCCTGGTGAACTAGTTGTAGGAAGCAAAGAACACTTCATGTCGATTAAGGGAACACTCCATTGAGAAGACGTAATTCTAAGCATATGTGCACTGAACATAGTCTCATGCAATTACATAAAACGAGTTCTACTAGATGCAAAGTCACAGATTAATGCCGCTATAATAATCATGGGTGACTTCAAAATCCCACCGCCACAATAGATACTTGCATGACAAAAATACAGAAGAACATTGGGATTTAATGACTCCATAGATCAATGAACCTAACAGATAACTACAGAGTATTCTATCTACACAGTGCAGAGTACATGTTCTTCTCATCATCCCATGGAATTTTCTTTAAAATAGATCATGTATCAGGTCATACAGCAAGTCTTAACAAATATGGGAAAGTGGAAATAACTTCTCATATCCTATCTGACCATAATAGAATAATAACAAAAGTAACTACACAAACTCATGGAGAAAAAACAATAAAAACATCAAACCTATAGCCAACATCATGATAAAATAGAGAAAATCTCAAAGCAGCTCCACTAAGTTCAGGAACACCCAACACAACATTTGAAGCCTTAGCTATGGTGACAACATTAGGAATCAAGTGGATACAATGACTGAAGTCACAGAATTTCCCAGGGTGCCCTTGGTCTGAATATCCTGCAGGATTTAAAGAAATGGAAATCTGACTGTCCTAAACCAAGAAGTGCTAGAATGTCTTCCTCCATGTGCTCAAACCCAGAACAGTGCTGCCAACAGTTCCTAGAGGACACTGTGACCTTCATGACACATTGCACAGAAGCGTGTCAAGTCACTCATCTCACATGCGTCCCCTGTCCATAATGCCTGGTTGTATGACGGCCAGTCCTCTCTCTGAAGGTATATGCCTCTATTGGCAGTCTCAGAGAACTGTTGCCAATGGGTAATGTACTTACTCAATTTTAGCGAGATCTTAGATTTTGGTCCTGGAGTTAGTTGGCTTCAGGAAATGCAGATGGTAGGGAAACAAGTCAGTGTCTACCATAAAAGCACAGCTGGGGAAACTGAGAATAGAGAACATTCTGCAAGACAATTGGCCCGGTCGTTTCTAAACCACTTTGGTGAGGAATGTAACCAATACTCACATAATTGGTCTAATTGTATCTGCTACTCTAAACATGCACATCCCTGGCTTAGAAACCAACTTGTCTACTCCACTCCCAGGGCCAGCATAAGTAAAACTTATGAACTTATCAGGAGTTGAACAATCCAACATGAACTGTTCAAGAAACAACAAAACATGAATCATTTTGTCATTTAGGACAAAACAGTAACAAGTTGGTTCCATTAAATCATTTGCTAGTATATGATAAGTGTTCATTCTAGGTCTGCATTCAGGCCCAATTGTAACCAAATTACAGAGAAGCAGAGGGAGGATTCAGTCATACCATCATAGTCATGTTGTCTTTAAACTAGAGAGGCTGTGGTTTCCTTTAGCTTATTAGTCATCTGAGCCATGAAAGCCTCTGTAAAGGTTCAAAATTCATTTGTGTACTTAAGGTAGCCCAAGACTAAGTTAGAATGACAATGTTAAGATAGCTAGTTGTATGCTCAAATAAGCTAAGTATAATAAAAACCACCTAAGGCTGTTAGAAGGTTTACTCTACAAAAGTGAGACTCAAAAAAAAGTGTAATCAAATTGACTACATTGCCCAGAACCCCAGTGGTACGATTTCCAGGCCATTTCATTAGCAGAAACATTTGTAGCTAACCTATTTGGGACACCCTTGGCAAAGACATAAATGGCGAATATCAAAAGAGCGTAGCTCCTTTTCAGAGAAGGGCCATGTTTATCAAATACCAACATTAGAGGAGTCTAATGGTTTCATTATCCTCACAGAAGACCACTAAAAGATTCCAAGCAGCTTTAGAATCTGCTGAGTTTAGAGGAAATTAGCACAAAGTTGCACACTGTCCTTTGCCTTGAGAAAGAATAAACATTTAGAGGAAATTAGAGGCAAAGATGATTGCTTCTGTTTTCCTGTCTGATGGGTCCCAATAAATTAATACAGTGCCACACATACTCTGTCTTAAGGTATTATTCTCTTTAAATGACATCTGATCTTCAGAAATAAAGATCTGCCCAGTCATGCTTGTTCCCAGGAGGCATCACAGCTGGTTGTCCAGCTTAACTCACAGAGGGGCCGCAGCCCTGCACTGTGATAATGAATTCCAACCAAAGCATTCCAGCAAACACAGCGTTTTCCACTTCCCTGTAATATAACTCTTGGTATAATGTTTGTTTCCCAATACCAAGACCTGTCTAGTTCTTAAAATAATCATCCTAGTGTAACCATTGGAGCAGCGGTCCTCAACCTGTGCTTCATGACCCTTTGAAGGGTTGAATGACCCTTTCACAGCGGTTGCCTATCAGATCTCCTGTGTATCAGATATTTATAGTACAATTCATAACAGTAGCAAAATTATGGTTACAAAGTAGCAATGAAGATGATTTTATGATTGGGGGTCACCACAATACAAGGAACTGTATTAAAGGGTCACAGCATTAGCAAGGTTGAGAACCAGTGCACTAGAGAATGGACTTGAAGTCCCTCTACCCCTGAGCTCCACTAAAGAGGCTGGTTAGTCTTTGGGCCTTTGTTGCTTTATTTGTAACATGGAGATACAATAACATTAACTCTCAGAACCATTGAAGGACTATGTGAGAAAAAGCATGATGGACCTCAGAAATTGGTTCATGCTACCTTCCCCTCAGGGCTCAACATCTGCCACAGATACGTTTATGGAAGGGTGAGGCAGCCTTTTTGAGGAATTGCATGTCCTAGTTGGTAACAGGAAGGCAAACTGATATAATTCATTAACTAAGATCTATAAGGACTTATACTGTGGGTTAGTTAATTCCTCAGTGGATCACAGGATACAGGTATATCAGCAACCCTTTGCAGAGAGAAAAAATCTTCCCTTCAGCAAAATGATCTACTGTCACACCATTCAGCGGTCAGGTCAGCATGGCTTTGGTTACACTGCATTCTCTACAGCTGCTGTCCAGGAACACCGGGGTCTGTTCACATTGTGCCTCTGTACAGGGAAGGGAGATTATAGTTTATTCTGTTTGTATGTAAATTAACACCACAATACTATTTTCATCAGGTCTAAAGGAATGGGCAGGATGTCCTTAAGGTCCATAGGCATCCATCAGTTTAGGTCACTCTAGTTTCTTGAGACTTACAATAATGGCGCTCCTTACAGAAGGAGAAGAGTTCCCCCTTGGCACAAGGGGGAAAACAATGTTAGTCTGGGTATCCATTGCAATGCTTTAGTTCTGAAAATGAGTGGGAAGGGGCCTGGAAAACATGGAGTCGAACTGATTCCTTGTACCCTCACACTGGTGTTTACTGATGCACTAACCACAGAACCAGGTTACAGAGTCATCCCGTAGTCATTGTGGATGAATGCATATGGACCCTGGTTTAGAACTTGTGAGGTGGCTCAGCAGCTAAGAGCACTTGCTCTGTGAGTCCAGTGACTTGAAGCTCATGGTAGAAGCTGAGAATGAACTCCCTAAAGCTGTCCTCTGACCCTGACATGCAGACACAGGTGCACGTGCATGTGTGGTTGCACAAACATGCACACGCGCATGCATATACAACACTACAGATACTGTTAACTGCTGCTGTAAAGTTATAATAAGAGTTTCTTTTACCCTTCACTAGATCCGGCACCATAGTGCCCCATGACATCTGTTGGATGTCTTCACCTCAGTTAGCAAAGTGTCTCACCCACTTGGCTCGATCCTGTATCACATTGCGAATGGCTACTCTCTGAGCCTGGCAACAATCTCTCTACCCATCTAGTTTCCAAGGCAGGTTGCCACCATGCCAGACATACACATCTTAAATCAGTGACTGCCTAGTGTCTCCAGCAAACACTCTCTTAAATTCAATTAAATTGCCACGTGAAAGAACACACAACACAATAACCTCTGATCCAATTGATAAGATATAATTGCCCACCTAGATAACATATAGTTTGCTCATCTAGATACACAAAATACTGTATACATCCATCCTTTAAGAATATTCATAGCAACCTGTAAATGTGCAGAGAAGAATCTTAACATCTACCTCCATGTTCTCTTTGCTGCTTCTCTCCAAAACTTTTCTCCTGCCCATCCTTCCTTCTCGTCCAATGACAGACCTCATTCTATCTTGTACCTGCCTTCACCTGCATAATGACATCATCTTAAGTTAACACTATTAATACCATCAACACAGTCACTAATAACAATAATAAACACTTTTAAAAATAATGTGGCATGTATACACAGCAGACTATTACATAGCTACACACAAGAATGGAATTCTGTCATTTGCAGGAATAGAGTTGGAACAAAAGAGCCTCATAGTAAACGAAACAAATCAGACTCAGAGAAACAAATGTCACACGTTTTCTAGCCTAGGCGATGCCGATTTTCTTTTAATTTATAGGATTAGAAGGCTGTATATTCATAGGCATAGGGTCTAGTGGCTGCAGGGAGGGAGACAAAAATGGTTAAAAGAGTTGATATGATTGAAGTCCTTGTGTGGAAATGTCACAATGATGTTGTGGAAATAAAATACGCTAATTGAAGTTTTCAAATCATTGGCAGACTAGGGAGTGGGTAAAATGCTTGAGGCACAAACATGAGGCTCTGAGTTCAGATCTGTGGCGTCCACATAAGAAATAAAACAGGGTGGGAGATAGCACGTGTGGCTGTAGCCCAGCGGAGCAGCGGGGTGGAGGGTAGAGGCAGTGGTTGCTCTGAGCTTGCTAGGCAGTCAGTGCAGTCAGATTACTGAGCACCCGATTCAGGGAGAGACCCTGTCTCCAAAAACAATGTAAAAGGCAGTAGTGGAAGACACTGACATTGACCTGTGGCCTCTGTGCACACGGGAACACACACACACACACACACACACACACACACACACACACACACACACACACACACACACACCCCCCGAAAGCAATAGATTGTTTAAAACTCAACAGCTTTTGAGAATGTATTCCTAGGGCGCATGTGCTGCCTTCCCTCCCCTGTTTTGTGTTCATACCTGTGTCTGACAATTTATTGACTTTGTATTTAAAGAAAAACAAATTAATTCACTGTTAACAGTCTCCTCACCCCAAGGGCTGTATTTTTAGGAAATTTTTTTTCACCGTAGAGCCAGATTGGTGCCCTCAACTGCCAAGCTCCACGGAATTGGTTTTTGAAAGGGGAAAAAAAAAATCACACTGTTAAAACTTTTTGCAAAAAAGAAATCACTGAGAGGCTTTTGCTCGGTCCGCAGCCTGACAGGGCTGAAGCAGCTGAGGACACACTGACGGAACGTGGCCTGGCCCGTTAGCGGCCAACGGAAACTCTGAAACACAGCTGGAGGCAGCTCGCCACCGGCCCAACCACAGCCATGGAAAGAACTTGAAGATTTAAACACACACACACACACACACACACACACACACACACACACACACACACACACACACACAAGTCAGAACAAGCCCAGATATCCAACAGTGTCTGAACAAGGCAATCTTTAGGAAAACAATTTAAAGTGACAACTCTACTTTTGGGATAGAAAGTATTCTAATTTATTAATATCCTTTTTATTTTCATAATTTGCACACTTACTTTTTAATCATTGTTTGTTGGTTGGGGTTAAAGTAATTTTCCCAAGCATTTAATGTCCCTATCAATTGAATGGCTTGTCTTCATCCACATTTGTATTATAATATCGCTTTCTGGTCACTATGGCGATTACTTCTTTGTGCAAATTTATCTTATACATAAGATGTACAGGTTGTACATATCTGTAGAATTCCCTGTGATGTTCCCAGTATGTTCATATGTTGTATCATCTTTAAATCAATTAAACACGCATATCTTCTAAAACATTGATAATTTCCTTGCGATGAAAGCATTCAAAACATTTTGGGGACTCCATTTTTTTATCCCTGGAGTTGAAGTTAACTATCAGATAATCTTGGTGATCACTACTGAGTGGCCTATCAACCTTCAGAGACACAAGCATGCTGCACAGAAGGAAAGATGTCCTCATTCACCACTGGGCAAACGGTTGAGGATCCTACGATAAAACAAGAGAAAAGAATGAGTGCTTATTGACTTAAGCTTTATGTAATACGAGAGCCTTCCGAAAATGAAGACCCAAACGGACAGGGACAGCTGTGTGTCTTCTTGCTGGGCAAATCTGATGAAGAGGGCAGGTGGACAGAAATGTGCCTAGAAAGGGGGGAAACGCTCATTTGGCAGTAACTTGTCAGGGTCTTAGCAAAGACTGTTCACTAAGATCCTTCCGTTTCCTTCTCCCTTTGTGCACTGTGACGATTCATTTTAATACCGTTCCCAAGGTGTAGTTTATAATAAAGTTAGTTTTTTCCTTAATAAATAAGCATTGGACATTATGAAGGACATTGCTTAGGTTTAGCAAAGACGGGGAAACCTCAGGCAGCAGTCTACTTACAGCTTTTAGCATCGTTCCTGGAGATGGGTCCTCAGTAGACAATATTGGCTTTATCAGATTCCTGACACCATCAGCTGGGAGGCAAGTGAAACTGAGAGATGTTGGGTCATTTTTCTTTCCCATGAATACCACCTGCTGCCGTCCCTGTTACTGTAATGTCCTCTACCTCAAAGTCATGGTCCCAACAGCAGTAATGGCCATGTATGTGCAGCTGATATCCCGGCAACCATGCTGAGGGCTTCACAGAAATAATTTATCTTCCTTCCCACTATCACCACGGGGAAGCCATGATCCTGTCTGCTTCTACAGGAGGTCACTGAGGCTCAGGGAGGTCGCTCACCATGCTCTCTACCAACAGCCACACAGCCAGAGTCCTGTCCAACTCTGAGGTTGTCAACGTCCCAGGTTGTCATCTTTCAATCACCGTTTTCCGAGTCCTTCCACGTACAACCTGACATTTGGACTTTCCAACGACTCAGAAACCAAAGTTGGTTTCAGACCAGAGTTAGCCTCTGGCTGAGGCTGTGGTTTTATCATCCCTGAGGCACACGTAGTAATGGTGTCTAACCACTCACAGGGCTGTAGTTTTAGAAAAGTATACCATTAAATGCAAAAGTATGCCCAGAATACAGAGGATAATACCTTACCTTCAACATTCAGAGCAGTGGGTGGACTGTTTACAGACCAAGAGAGTGAAGCTGGAGAAGGGAGAGGTTTTCCTAAGAACACCAATTAGGAATGAGGAGAGCTAGGATTTAGAGTCATCTGGGGCTAAGAATCCGTTTCCCTGTGTCTTCTCAGTCCCAAGGTGGCCCATGGCATTGCTCCATGACCTAGGAGTCCTGACTTCCCCAGGGGCCTGACTGCTAATACGAAACACATGGCATTTGCCTGAAGATGGAGGGTGACTCTGGAAAGCAATTTTCCCTATTTCGTGGACAGAAACAGAATTTAAGAAGTATGGTTCTTCCACTTCCAACTTCTCATAAGACAGGTATGTGCTGGGGTATATTGACCGAAACCCTGATCACCCTGATATACTGTGGAAATGAAGGGTTGTAACCAATGACACCCGGCTGCAATGGTGACCAGGAAGTGTGTTCCTGTCTGGGCCACAGAGGGAGAGGAGATTGGAGGATGGAAAGATTTTCACTAAGAAACAGAACACAGGTTTCAGTCTGTTTCAAAAATTTCTAATAAATTTGCTCAAGAGTCATCTATATCAAACAGTGAACCTCCTCTCCTCAGTAAAATCTCGTGGCGAGAGCCTAAAGGTCGGCCATGCTTTAATCACAGATGGTTACCATCTTTCACCCTCTGGCTTCTTGCCCCTCTCAGTTCACTCAGCTCAGCTCAGAGGGAGACAGAAAAGAATGGGATTAGTTCTTACGAAGCTAACTGGCTGATGGTCTTCCCAAGGTACCCAGTTCAAGAATTGGCACACGGCCCAATGGGAAATTCTAGGGAAATTCTCAAAATGAAGTTGATCTTTACAAGAGCAGACCACAACACTAATTTCAAACTGAGAAATTACAGATTTTTCACTTTATAATCCTGGTCACTGTAGGAGCCCACATTTCACAGCCTGGGGAAATCAAGCCACACCCCTCTTCAGCCTTCTCCCTAGCACAGACAGTTAAGAAGCCATGTCTTGCTGAAGGTTACAGCCTTTAACTGTGGTCTATTCCAGTGGCTCCCCTGTTCTCTCCAATCCATCCTGCAGTTTTTTGGTTTTTGTTTTTTTCACTCTTTAAGCTGTCCCTTTCAATGAAGCTCCTTTTCCGGCTTTAAAAGGAAGCCTCTCTTTTCCTTTACAGCCTTGTTTTGTTGTTTTTAACACAGTGTGCTATGTCCTCTAATATTCCTTTATCTCTATGTCAGATCGTGCTCTTGATACCCTTCCAATGCCGTAAATTCTAGAAAGGTAATTGTGTGTCAGCTGCTTTCTCAAACCAACTGCTAACACTCCGTTCTTATATCTATCACAAACCCACTAATAACATTTGGTCTCAGATCCACTACAATTACTCTTCTTTGGCTGCTCAGGTTGGCCAGTACTGAATTAGGTGGCGATCAGGAAGGAGTCCTTGCTCATGTCATACTAGCAGACCTTCTATTAGGGGAGCAAACGAGCAGTTCAGGGACTGCCCTGCTGTGAGCCTAGAGATTTGAACATTTCAGAGCTGGTGTAGGGGATGGAGGACTATTTCTACTGGCTTTCTGACCCCTGAACCATGGGGGCTTCATAGTCTAGGAGACATTCTTGCAATATGCATTAGCATCATGATTATTTTATGTCAAAGATTTAAGAATTTTAAGCATCCTGAGCTGGTTCTGTGATCGATAAGGTGGGTTTACTCACTGTAAACACAGATCTCAATTAATCCCAAATGGCCTGGAGCCTGAGTCTATGAAAATCCTGATGATAAACAGAGCTGGGGGGAATGTTATTAATAACAGGTATGGGAAATCTCACTCCTAACAAAGGCAGCCCTTCACCCATTCCTCGCCTTCTTCTCACCCATCAAGGGTCCCCACGATCTCTTTAACCACTAGGGCTTATTTTGACTTATAATTTCAGAGAATCCAGACAGTCATGCCAGGAACTGCTTGGCAAGTAGATTGGTTTCGTCTGTGGTTGTAGAAGCATGCCATGGTGGGAGCCTGAAGTGGTGGGAGCTTGCAGTGCTGGCTTCTCACAAAGCACAGATCAAGAAGTAGAGTCCTTGGGCCAGAACTGGGCATGACTGTAATCCCTGAGGCCCACTACTAGCCATCCCTAGCTATGAGTTGTTCACCACGCTCAAAAGGTTTCACATCCTCCCCAGACAGTGCAATCAACTGGGAACCAAGTATTCAAACACATGAGCCCATGGGGGATACTTTACAGTCAAACCACACCTCCCAGGATTCCTCAGAACGAATATACATTTGGTTGCAATATAAGAGTCCTTAAATTCTTAACAACCCAGCATTGCTCATTCAATCTCTTCACCAAGGGCCCTTGTGGAATCCTTTCTAAGTTACATATCTTCAATATCCAGTGCCATACAGTAAGGTGTCGGCGCCAGCACCGACATTGTACAGAGAATCAGGCGAAAGCCTGTGGGATGAAAGAAACACAACACACACACACACACACACACACACACACACACACACACACACACACACACACACAGGTTATCGTGTCAAGCCAGGAGAGGAAGAGAGGAAAGAGAGAGAGAGAGAGAGAGAGAGAGAGAGAGAGAGAGAGAGAGAGGAGAGAGAGAGAAAGAGGAAGAGCAGAAGAGAGTCAGAGAGAGAGAGGAAGGAGGAGAGACTCCTGTAGCTTTATTCACCACTTATATACCCAAGTACTCCAGGTAGAAAATATCTGGGAAGCACAGTGGGAAACACTGGCTAGTGACTACCTGGCTCATAACTTCGGTAACAAAAGACCGACTAGGAGACCTGAATTAATTAGGGAGAAATCCCAGAAGACCAGCCTAAATCTCAAGGATAAAGGCTGAAGAAGCAAAAGGCAGAAGTAAATTGACCACCACCCAGGTGTGGTCCAGGTTCCACCTGCATCAGCCGAGCTCAGCAGAGGTCATGCAGTGGAGACACCGGGTGTTTACTACTTGGTATTTTCTTCCTGTGCCGTAAATTCATGGGAGAGGCTCTTAGAGGAGTATGTGTGGCCAAGAGTCACATAGCCACTTTGAGCTAAACAGTCACAAAACGGCCAGGCCCAAATCTAATACCTGCACCGACAGTAAGGAAGGAAGAGGACAGCATGCTGTAAAGCAAGGTTGAAACTCAGCAACAGGAACACCAACCCTTGTAGCTCCTCGTCCAGCATCTGAAAAACAGACGCCATCTGTCCCTAAAGGACTGGTGTGGCCCTGCCTCTGTAGATCTGCCATCTGTGAGACATGTGTCCTCTCTCTTGGGCCAGCTACACTCGGGACCTGCAGCTCTCCTCAGTCCATCCTGCTGGCACGTCAGACATCCTGGAGTCTCTACTGAAACTTGGGCCTCACCCTTGCCACTTTATATCTCAGCCCCTCAGGGTCTTTTTTCAGAGACTTCAGCTCTGCTCCTCATTGCCTGGCCATCTCCCCCTTTTTCCTGGAACTGTGATGTTAGCTTCTGTGACCCTGTCACCCTTGTACTAGGCTGCATCTTGTAGCAGTTTGACTTCACAGAGCAATGGGGCAGCCACAGAGGCTTATGTTATTGTTTGATCATTGATGATCTATTTGCCTGTTTTTTATGCATTGTAAATCTTTTAATAAGGCAAGATATCTAACATTTCTATTTTAACCTGACTCCAGACCCATATCTTGGTATAAATATAAAGTGCAAAACTGAGTGATCTAGGGTGTTTTTAGTCTACCTAGATCAGTCAGTCTTTCTCATTCCATTGCCAGGGTCTATCAGCCCAGCTTGCTTTCCCCCAGGTACCAAAGAAAGTTGCATCTCTCTTAGACCAATGAGCAATGAATGAATCCGAACAGAGGCTGTTTGTTCTGCAAAAGGCAATCATGCGGTACGAGTTTAAAACATGAGTGATTTCATCACAGCCCTGGACTTGGAGCTGGAAAAGAAAGCCTTAGCCACACTGGTGTTTCCCAACAGAGAGGAAAACCACACACCCTCCCCTGCTCCAAACACACACTGTTATATAGAAGTAGGGTGCATTGCTAGACAAACTGTCCTATCTGCAGTTCAGCAGTTGTAAGGGGGCAGCCTACTCCTTGTTGTTTCTCTCTCAAAGTGCCACCTGCAAAGATCACTTGCTCCAAGTTCAGTTTATTGAATGTTTGCCAAGCAATTACCATGCAACCAATAGCCTGCTAGCCAACCTAGCAAATGCCAGCCCTGGCTACACGTTGCAGTCATCTGTGATGCTTTAACGACGAGGCTGAACCAGCATTCCGTATCCAAAACAGTGTCGCTTACTGGAGTGGATGTTGGCAAGCGTATTTGTCCTATGCTGGGACTGCATACCTAAGGTTGCAACAACTCACCTAGAGGTTGGGAGAGGCACAAATGCAGCACGGTTCCTCCCTCCTCTAGTCCATGGTCCTTGGCTCATTTGTAGCCAGCATCAACATTTCACTGTGAACAGGCAGTAATCAACTCAAGGTTCACTCAGATGATTGCTTCGATAAGAGAGATGCGCTCTCCGCTAGCTAAATGAATGATTCGGGCTCTTCCCCACCTGCCCACCCGCTCCTCTGATTTGTTTCTGCAGCTCTTCCTCACAGACATGATTTCTTCATACAGCTGGGGCAGTCCATTCAAAGCTCATAGCCAGCGTCTCCTTCCTGAAGCTCGCCCTGTGCCTAGTTCAGTGATTGGCTTGAAGACAACGCGGCATCAATCTTGGTTCAGCCAAAATAACCCAGCAGAGCAGATCACCAGCAGACCATAAATTTTGTCCTTGGGAGACATGCCTAGCGAGGTGCTTCTGACTAAACTGTTTATAAAACATTACTGCAAAGACTATTCTTAATCACATGGGACAGACAAAAATATCTCAATTATTTTTGTCTCCCACCCTAGTGAACAGGAGTCAACGATGTTTTCCACGAGCTCTGAGCCTGGGTCAATGCTGATCTGTGCAGGAAATGTTGCAGGAGTGGCTAAAGGGGCCTCTGGGGAGTTGGCATAAGAGTTGGTTGTGGGTGTATCCCTGAGGCCTTTGGGCAGGAAGTAGGACAGGTGATTCATATCTGTTTCTCTTCCCACTCTGACCCAACTTTCCCCATCACAAACTCTGATACCAGATAGAAGTCTGCCTTAGTGACCCTGCTTGGGGTTAAGTCTTTAGTTATGTAGAGTCCTGTCCCAAAGCCAAGCCTATTCGCCTTCAGCCCCTGCCACAGAATGGTTGGTTACTAAAAGGAAGCCCCTTGCAGAGGAATAATTAGCTGTCTGGGAAACAAGCATTTTCAAGTCTGTCTTCCTACACTCCCTGTTTCTCTATTTAATCTGAGAACAGCACACACAGTTACAGTGAAAGAGTTATAATTTGGATATAAAGCACACCCCCCAACGCATGTTAGTGACTGTTCTCTATCTGGTAAACCCATCCATTGAGAATTGATTTGCTCCAGAGGACTCTGACCTGAACAACAGATCCATCCCTTGGTGGTTTCATAGCATGATATACCGTCTACAGTATTGTTGGGAGTTGGGGAGACGAATAAGCAGGCATTGGGATGTGTCTAGGAAAGGCATCCCCTGTCTTCTCTCTTTCTCTACCCGTCTCCTTTCAGCCTTTCTCTTGTCTCCTCTCCTTCCCAGCTGTCATGAGGTGAGCAGCTCTGCCCTGTTAGGATGCTCTGCCTCACCATGGCACTAGAAATGGCTGAGCTGACTCTAGATGGATGCCTCTGAAGCCGTGAATCAAAACCAAGTCCTTCCTTTTAAATTGTCTCTGTGGGGTGCACTCACAAATCAGGGCAATTCTTGACAGATACTCCCGCCTTGACAGATTTGCATCTTTATAATGACACTCATATTTCCCTCTACAGCTCCTGAAACTGAGATTCTGCCAGCCCTGGCGATATTGGGCTGTAATTTCAGCTACTTGGGAAGCCAAGACAGTTGGGTCAAAAGTTCAAGACCAGCCTACTACACAGTGAGTTTAAGGGTAGGCTGGGTAACCTACTGTCTCTAAATAAACAGTAAAATGATAGCTGGAGATAGCTCAATGGCAGAGTGTTAAAGTTTGGTCTGTTGCTCTGTATTGTGATGCTAAATACTGTCCCCCAAGGTCAGGTTGCCCCCAGGGATGAGTAGATCCTCACATATACCAAGTGATACTCGGTAACCTTGCTCCTTAATTTAACACTGTGTTGGTTGAAGGAAGATTCCTATGGCCTGTAGCTGGACCGAATAGAGATGGGCGGAGCTTCAGTTCCCAGGCTTGGAGTCTGAGGCCGAGACCAAGAGAAGAGAAATGAAGAGAACAGAAGACACTGTGGAGTAGGTGAATCGTGAGAGCAGGGCCTTGAGGACCAGCCAGAGGCCCAGGTGGAACATGGCAGTTATATCACAGAGTTACTAACAGGGAAGTAGACAAAATATCTTAGAGGGTTGATTTCGGTCCAGCTCTAGTGAATTAAGCCTTATTATAAATATAAAGGCTTTGCATCTTTTATTTGGGAGCTGAATGATCAAAGGTGGGGTAGAAACTCCCAATTAATATTTACCACAACAGTAGAGCACTTGTTTAGCATGTGGAAGAGCCTGGACTCAGCCCCCAGCAACACACACACACACACACACACACACACACAGAGAGAGAGAGAGAGAGAGAGAGAGAGAGAGAGAGAGATGTATACAAATACACACACACAAAGACACTAAAAATACTAAAACAACATTCAAAGTATATGGATATATCTTCTCAATTATTAAAATTAAATGTAAAATATTTTTCATGTTTCTCAAATTTTGTTTTTCAGAGATATTCAAATCATGTATTAAAATTAAGTCAGTATGCACATAAGTTATTTATCTAAAATATTAAAAGTATTGAAATGATTCTGAAATTAAACCAATTTGTCTTTATATAAATTCACTGTCTTAATAAATATGTAAGTATCTTTAACTTTAACCTATTCAGAATTCTAGGACTCAGCACCTATCTCATCGGTGAGGTACAGAGTGCATGACGTTATAGTCATTTTATGACCACATCTGCATGCACACAAACGTAACAGGAGTTATTAAAATATCCCCATGCATTCTTCAGCTGACATGTTGAACTATTACAGACACTACGGTAATTTTATATGCACTTTGGTTAAACCACGTTGAAACAATAGAAGCAAGAACTCAATATTCGAGGGCTGATGAGGTGGGTTGGCAGTTAAGAGCATTTGTTCTGGCAGAGGACCTGAGTTCAGGCCCCAGCACCCATACAGATGCTCAAAATCATCAGAAACTACACATCCAGGGGATTCAACAGCTTCTTCTTAACACACACACACACACACACACACACACACACACACACACACACACACACAAATGCAGACAAAACATGCACATAAATAACTAAATTAAATAAGTCTAAAAATAAAGAAAATAATTATGTGGTGCTACTGATAAATGATAAATAAAGGTTTATTATATTTCGGATATTTGACAGGAAGAATTTGGCCTGCTAATTAACTTGTCCTGACTTCTAATGTTCAAATTCTGCCAATACTCCATAGTCTCTGTGTCTGCAACCATCGCCTCAAAACCTTGACAGCATTCAGAGGAGGACAATTTGCAGCTCTCCGACTCAGGAACATAAGGCCAGAGACACAGAGAGGCATCTGCTGCGCCCTGGATGGTGTCGGTCTCAGAGCATGTTTGGTTATGGGTCTTGCTGAATCAGCGCTAAGCATCCTCTGGGAGGCCCCACCGCCATGTGCTCCCAATCAACTCACGTGTTTGGATGCTCTGTGTGGGACCCAGACGGGGCCTCACTTGCCCAGCTATCGGTGACTAAAATAAGCTCTCAACCACAACTAGGGAAAGATTGCACAACTGTAAAACATCTAATGTTGGAGAGTCTGCTGTCTGCCGCAACAAGTAATTTGAACTGTTATAATAATAAACATATACTCCTCGCCGTAATGTGCGACTCAACGAAATATTCTGAAACCCTGTTAGTTTTATTTCGTTTTATTAAATTTTTGGCTAGCGTGCAATGACACGTGTTTCATTGACACATTCATATGCGAATTATGATGTTGTGCTCTTGCTATTATTTCTCGTCTTTGGAGGACCCTCCATGTCAACCCCTACAGTGACTGGGCTTTGCCTCCCTGCCTCCCTGCGGCAGGATATCAATTGCTTTCCTCACCTTTTCGACAATCCTTATTTTTCTTTTCTTTTGTTTTCCCCCGGAGCTGGGGACCGAACCCAGGGCCTTGCACTTGCTAGGCAAGCGCTCTACCACTGAGCTAAGTCCCCAAACCCCTTATTTTTCTTAATGACAGCCATTCTACCTGGGGTAAGAATCTCAAAAGCTTTAGGCGTCTAGAAATGCCTTTATTTTGATTTTATTTTCCAGGTTTTGTAAGTACGGGTTTTCAAAGTGTCCCTTTGTGATCCTCTGAATTTGGTGGG
Organism: Rattus rattus; assembly: GCF_011064425.1. Classification (NCBI taxonomy): domain Eukaryota; kingdom Metazoa; phylum Chordata; class Mammalia; order Rodentia; family Muridae; genus Rattus; species Rattus rattus. Next base: position 23,555,160 of record NC_046155.1, read on the forward strand.
AATCTATTGCGACACTTTCTTTTCATATCAGTTTTCCCTAATTGACCTATTTCTCTTTCCTTTGGTTATATTGGGTAGGAGCTTGTAAATCTTGTTTATTTTTTCAAAGAACTAGTACTTTGACCTGTGTACTGCTTTTTCAGCTTCTATTTCATTGGTTTCTGTGGTGATTTTTGTCTGATCTTTGTTATTTCTTGCTATCTACTGCTCTGGGGTTTGTTTTCTTCTGCGTCTGTTCTTTGCTCTTCTCTAAGATGAGGTACACAGTAGTTTATTTGATGCAGAGTTAACATTTTTTTTTTCTGGTTCTAGTGAGCTTTAATGTAAGATAAAAAGTAGGATATAGGAAAATGCAAGTTGTCAAATATCATCAGTTCATGTTTATGTTGGAAAATATAGCTCATAGCTTTTGCAATAAAATTCATAAATTAAAAGCATTATAGTGTATAAAAACATCATAAATACTTGATTTCCTTCTTAGAGGGGAGTGGTAGGAGGTAGTGTTTTACAATGCTTGGTTCTAGTGTAAACATATGAAAGTCAAAAAAACTAAAAAATCTGAGCTTTATGCATAAAGAAAAAGATCTGAGCTTTCCTGGGATTTCACTTGAAACATTGTGCCTCCATGTGTATCTAGAAAATAACTCCAATGATTATTTTCTTAACAACATTTCTCAATCTACAATGCAGCGCAAATACAAATGCAACTCACTAAATTCCAGGTCAGCTTCATTGTCTGTTTCACCCATTCACATATTTATTTCACAGATGTATCTATGACATGTATCTGCACATTTCCATTTCAGGTGTGTGTCGAGTTTTTACTGTAAGTGGGAACTTACAAAGAGTCTATCTTATTCCTACATTTCCCAGCATGCCCCTGTTCTTTACTAAGTTCATTCACACCTTCACAGAAAAGCAACATAGCCCAAGTCAAAAGCCTGTATACTTAAAGCAATTAGTTTGTGACTAAGAATTCAGGCAATGGACCCAAGAAAAAGGAAGCTCAGATTATGGGTACTGAAACTGAGGTGCTGATTATGTTAGGGCTTCTCTTTCCTTTCTGTCCTTTATCCTTGACAGGACCAACAAGTCATTCTGAAGTGATAGGGTTCTAAAGAGGAAGGTCCAGGGGGTCAGAAATATAGAAGATTGAGATGTAGGTTCAGGTGGTCTTTAACATGCTATCTTATGCCAATCAAACATATTAGGAAATACAGCATCCTAATTATACCTGCATTGTATATAAAATTTTGTATTCTGAAAGGGAAAGTGGTCAATGTCATTAAGAAATGCATTATACAATGGGATGAAGTCCCTAAGAAACCAATCCAGCAAAGTTGTGTGAGAGGGGATTCAGAGTATTTCAAGGGAATCAGAGACTAAGCATTTCATGTCTTCAGGACAGATAGCCATAGTCTTTTACAATGAGAAGAATTGGGTTCTCAGAATCTCAAGCCACAGCAAGAGTTAACATTTTTAACACAACCACTCAGAGTCATAAACATTCTCAGCCTTGCCTTAGATGTACCGCCCAGGTCCTGGTAAGTCGTGCCTACATTTCTGTTGGTTCATTTTTAATTCCCTCCCCAGTTTCTTCACAGATGAGCCACGAGCCATCCACCATCATACTGTTCAGACTCCAAGCCTTTGTGTTGCTTCTGTGATTTCTCTCATTATTGATTTCTAGTTTTATTCGACTGAAATCTGATAAGAAGTAAGTAATTTCAATTGTTTCGTATTTTTTAACACTTCCTTTGGAACCTAGACTATGATCCATCTTAGAGAAGGGTCCATGGGCTTCTAGGGAGGATATGCTTACCAACTTTTTCTAAACACAGGGCAGCGAGACTGCTGTTAGATGAAAAGGAGACAATAGAGATGGGTCTTAGGGCTGCCTCGGCTCTAGCTGTGAAGTTCGTTAGTGAAAATACTGTTCGGTGGTATGGTGGTTGAGGGAAAATGGCCCCCATAGGCTTATAGACAGTGGCATTGATAGTTGTGGCCTTGTTGATGTTGCTGTGGCATTCTTGGAGGAAGTATGTCACGGGGTGGGGGGCAGGCTTTGGGGCCTCAGATGCTCAAGTGTGGGACTCATGGGTCCAGTGTGGCAGTCTCTTCCTTCTGCTTGTTGATCCAGATATAGGATGCTCAACTACCCCTCCAGCACCATGGCTGCTTGTACTCCACCATGCTTTCTGACATGACAACAAGAGACTAAACCTGAGCTGTAGCCAGCCTCAACTAAATGTTTTCCTTTATAAGAGAAGTAGTGTCTCTTCACAGCAAATAAAAACCTAACAGGAAGGGACTCATGGTATGAATACAGTAGAATTATTTAGCTAAAGAGACAGAATTGAAAAACCATGGTGGCAAAGATAGCCGAAACCTATAGGGCAGAGCCAGGACTCCAGAAACGTTCATCTTGAGCCACAGCCAATTGTAAGCCTGGGGTTCATGGGGAAAATAGGTGTTGAGTTCATCTTCTTCACATCTCCCTACTGAAATTCTGCAGACCCCCGTCTTTCACAATAAATACGTGTGATCTGTTTTCTTTCCTTTTGGGGAGTTTGTTCAGATCAGCAGGGCCTCTGGACAGCTGCCCACTCTAGCTCGTTCACTGTGAAATAAATCAGGAACCTCACATGGTCAAAGTAAACAATGACAAGAATCAACTGGGGAAGTAATGGTCCTCCTCCTCCTCCTTAAGATCTGAAAACCACATCTTGTGACCAAGTGATCAAGATTAGATGTGTAACTCTCTACTTTTCAGCATATGACCAGCTTTGTCCTATGTTATCCAGCCCTAAATCAACTTGCCCACAAAACAGCCTCATGCTCTACCACCTTCCAAGCACCCCAGCACCTTGCCTTTTAACTGATTGCTTTCCATTGCAGGGCAAGCAGACTAAGGCCTTGTACTGGACAACAAGATGAATGCCATCTAGTGCATTTTCTTGAATTACACATTTGCTTGAATTCGGCCAACCAAAGATTGGCTGTGGGGAAAACTGGACAAAATCTACAGCTCATACAGTCTGGAGACATTGATGTACCAATCAGACAGAACAGAGAACTTAGGTAATCTGTTAGAACCTCAGAAATGCCACAGCTTAATGGAAAGACAAACCAGTTATAAGAAAGCTTACTTCAAATCTCTCCAAATGGATCTTTCAGTCTTAGAAGGAAGAAGGAAGAAGGACTTAAGATGAACTAGAGTCCCGAGTCTAACATTTAAAAAAAATTCCTAGGTGTTATAGTGTACTTTTGTAACCCTAGCACTCTGCAGGCTGAGGCAGGAGGATTGTTCCATTTGAGTCCAGTTTGAGATACATTGTGATATCATATTTAAAGAAAAGAAAAAGACAGGAAGGAAAAGGGGAAAAGAAGAAAAGAAAAAGGAAGAAAGAGTGGGCTGGCAAGCAAGGTGAGGATGCCTGGCCAAGTCTGGCAACCTGAGTTTGATTCCTGGAACCCACCACACACTGGAAAGAGAGAAGCTGCTCATTGTATTCGGACCTCCATACTTGTATTGTGGCACACCAGTATTTACACACACACACACACACACACACACACACACACACACACACACGAAAGAAAGAAGTAGGCAGGGAAAACAGCAGCAAAACATGACTTAGCTCACTAGTAAAGGAGAGAGGTAAACATCACCCCAGCTACAAACCCTTTGATCTACGCTGGTGACCTGCCTGTAGGATTCATAGAGACAATGGTTAGACAAAGCTTGTGGGAATAATCAACCAATATCTGATTAGATTTGTAATGGCTAAAAGAAATTCCATTCTGTGCTAGGCATCCATTTTGGTACATAATAGCTAACAGTTAAGTACATAATAGCTGACCTAAGTTCCTGGATGATATGTTCTCTACAACGCTGACTGCTTTACCTCCACCAGAAGTGTGCATCCACTTATTATGCGTGCATTGTTATGATGTGACTAACTGCTGTTTTTCTTTGTTTCTGTGGCTTGCTTATGCAGACATTCAAGGACTATTTTAAAGGCCCCCGACCATCTAACTTAGGCAGAACAGAATAGCTCTTGTGGTTTCTTCCTTAAAAGTCCTTCCTGTACTTGCTTCTGTGTGGCAGTCTTTGATCTGAACTGGAGACTGCAACCCTGCTAGAAGTTTTAATAAACTTGACTAATTACAATTTGAATTGAGTCTGGTTCTCTTTTTCACAGTGATCTTGACTCCATGATAGAGTTGAAACCCACTCCACAAGATGGAACCCATACCTGACACTGATTTGGTGGCTAAGCCCCTGAGATTAGATAGGCCAGTGACCTAGGGGAGGACCCAATACAACTCTTCTGTTAAAGGAACATCAATGATTCCCAACAACGTTCGGCTATAGCCGTAGATCAATGCCTTGCACAGCCATCATCAAAGAAGCTTTGTTTTGCAGCAGACAGAATAGATACTGAGACCCACAGCCAGAAAGTATGCAGAGAACAGAGAGACCTTGGGACATCCAGTCCTACATGGGATGCCTCCATCAAATTCCCTTAGGGTTTAGGGAACCCTGTGGAAGAGGAGGCAGAGAGAGTTGTAAGAGCCAGAGTGGGTAGAGGACACCAAAGAAACAAAGACCTTTAAAGTCACAGGAGCAGTGCACCTATGAACTCAGAGACTGAGGCAGTGTGCACAGGGCCGGTCTGTACCAGATGGGATCCTGAAGCTCAAAGGAGAAGTGGACCCATGTGCCCATCCCTAACCCGGAAGTTATCTCCAATTAATAACCACTTGCAAATGAAAAATTGGTTTTCTCCAAGGGAGCCTCACTGGCAAAGCAAACTACTCTTAAGGGTAAGCTGCGTGCCCACCAGGAGATGGTCAACACAAAACATACGCAACAGCATCTTTGAGGGTCTTGTCTGTAACGTTGAGTCATGGCATTCTTTTTGTCTGTCTTTATTTTTTTTAGAGATTTGCTTTATTATTTATATGCGAGTTCATTGTCACTTTCTTCAGACACACCAGAAGAGGGTATTGGCTCCCATTACAGATGGTTGTGAGCCACCATGCAGTTGACAGGGAATTGAACTCAGGACCTCTGGAAGAGCAGCCAGTGCTCTTAACCGCTGAGCCATCACTCCAGTCCCTGTTTGTCTTTCTTTTTGAATGACAGGTCCTTTGCGTGCGTATCCTTCCTGTGAGAGCATGTTTTTATGGGATTCCTATGTGTGCAAATGTGTGTGTCTCCACATCTGTGTTTCTTGTGCTTTTCTTTGGCTCTTTTCCTTGTCCTGATCTATTCTGATTTGTTTGGTCTCTTTATCTTATTCAATGTTATTCTTATTCTTTAGATGCCTCTTTGTTTTCTAAAGAGAGTCAGAAAGGGTGTGGATCTGGTTGTAAGGGGGATTGAGGAGGAACTAGGAAAAGTAGGGGGAGAGGAAACTGCAATCAGAATATATTGGATTAAAAAAACCTTTTTCAATTTTTTTTCAAAAAGAAAAACTGCTTTATCTTGTTGAAAAATAAAACAGTGTTTTAAAAACTTAAATGACAAGAACTAAAGCAGAAACACACAGTTCAGTGCTGGGCCCGGGAGATAGCCCACTGGTGAAGAACTTGCTGTATAAGCATAAAGACGTGAGTTCAGTGGCCACCTAAGAGCCAGGTGTCGGCGCCAGCACCGACCTGGTACCGAGAATTGGGCGAAAGCCTACAGGATGAAAGAAAACACACACACACACACACACACACACACACACACACACACACACACAGGTTATCGTGTCAAGCCAGGAGAGGAAGAGAGAGAGGGGGCAGAGGAATGACTCCAGGGACCCGAACCACGAGAGGTGAATCTTCATGCTCCCAGGATCAGCAAGTCTCACCAGACACTCAGGCAGCTGGCACACTCCTGTAACAATCTCTACCTGTTTGACTTTTTTCTTAATTACAAATAAGTTTGAGTTAGTCAATGTAACACTGGCAATCCTTAATCACAATCCTTAAATTCTTCTTGTAACACCAGAACACAACCACAAGGTCACCTGAGTCCTGAGTAGTGACTAGGCGGCTGTCCTTGGGGCAGTGGAATTAGCATCAAAATATAGATAACTTCAGGGCAAACCACAACTTTGGAAAGCAGAACTCAACTTTTAACGAACTAGCTTCTAAAATCTCTATGACACCGAGTCTATCCTTTATGCTACTAAGTTTGACTGCCAATTCCTACATATGAACGCACGATGGTGTGGTCTCTAATACCTCAAGAAAGAGACATTGCCCTAAATTCTTTTAGAAGCCTGGTTTCTAGATTAAGAGTTCCATAAAAATATTATCTCAATTTAGACCTATTTCCCTAGGTTGGCTCATGCTGCATGTTGTCTAGAATGACTCCATCCAAATTACCAGCTTTATGTCAACTTTCTGTTACCAATATTATACCTTTTTAACCATATCCAATAACTTAAAAGCCAATAGTCCATAACCAAGGCATGTAGAGCATATTTATACATTTAAAACCAATCAGAAACAAAATTGAAGTGGCTACACATGTCTTTTAATATTTAGACCAAGCACCATTATGACTTTTCTAGCTATGATTTTAAGAGAAGCACCTTGTCACCTGCTAAGTCTAATAATAAGTCAGGGATTTTTCTAAAAGAAACAACCATCCGCTCCCTTAACATAGAAGCTGAGGAGCTGCTGGTGCCTTTAGGATCGGCTCGTGTAAACATTTAGCCAGCCCCCTGGGGAGCTTGCCCAGCAGACTTAGGCTTCTAGCTACAGATGTAGGCTCCAAAAGCCAATTGAAACTTTTTATTTATTTGTACCTTTTTTTGAAAGGAGTTAAAACTACATCAAGATGTGAACGATTGATGAGGTTTTAGAACTTGTGAGAGCATTACAGCTTGTTTGCTTACTTCAACTGCCATTCAAGATAGATTTAGAGGATTGCTAACAGCCTTGTATTGTGTAATTTTGTTGCTTCTTCAATGTAAGAAGTTAGAAATTTTAATCTTTCAGTGTATATGGAAATTTTTACTACAAACCTTTGCTCTCAAAATGAGCTTTAATATTTGGGGAGTAGCTGTTACACTACTCCAGAAAAGAATATTTGAAGCTAATTTTAAGCTTCTAAGGATATGTTAATTGCCAAAGTACCTCACCTTACCAGAGGACTTAACTTTGTTATCCTCATTGGAGATAAAGCTTCAGTTTTGTTAATACAGAATTGTAGGCTAGAGTCATGCAAGTATTTTAAAAAGAAACCTGGTAAAACATATCTTATTCCAAACAAGAGTTAATTGGTTATTACAAAATACTGATATTTGGTCTATCACATATACAAATTTTTCAGGCAAAGTTGATAATTTTACTCTTTGCATGCTTTTGTATTTCCTGTAAATTTGTGCATGCAACCCATAGAAAATGTGCTTAGTGTATTTATAGGTGGTTCATCTAATGAAAAGGCTACATGTATGATTGGATCACTTGTTTATTCTCTTGAGTTTCCCCTGCTTCAACACAGACTATTAAATTATGTGCTGTAGCCACTGTTTTTTAAATGTTAAAAAATCAAGCTTTCAATTCATATACTGATAGCCAATGTGTGGCTTGTGGTTTACAATTGATTACAATTACTTAATGCTTTATTGGAGACAAGTTTTCTACTTGAAATCAGTGAGTGATGATTTCAGTATGAAATGTCTGACAATTCACTGTCCTTTCAGTGCTCTGGCTCAGACAACTAAACAAAACCATAGACCCAGCTCTTTGAAAATGGTAATGGAGTTGATAACACACCCTCATGAAAAGAGGAAGACTCCATTTGCTTACTTTCAACTCCCAGCCTCACCCTGCCAGCTCAGGGATTTCTAGTATGACTGAATCTGGACAATGTTTACAGGATTCGGCATTTCTAATTAATGCTTAAAACTTGTGAGGTGCTAGAGAGATGGCTTAGTGGTTAAGAGCACTAAGTACTGTTCCTTTGTAGGCCATTTAGGAACTCAAACTGGATTGCCTGGACCCCTTAGCAAGGGAGGACAATGATACCAGACAGATTGTAGGCCTTACATAGGAACAATTAGTCAAAAAATCTCATTATTTATATATCCAAAACAATAATGCTGGAGACAATAATTTGGTCTACAAGTCAATTTATAAATACAAGTGCTCAATGTCCTCAATTTAATCCTTGAGGACTTATCTTAATCGATAGCCAGGTACATTGATTAACATCTGATTGGATTTATAGCCCACTCCAAAGGAGGGGATTCATGCCTGGCACTGTAAATCTAGCCAAGAACCCATGTTTAAAGAGGTCCTAGGCCCTAGGGGAGAACCTTCTACTCATAGTTTGCTAAATGGGCATAGCATCAGCCTGCTTTCTAAACTATCCACCTATTAACTGACTAATGTAGTTCTCAGTTCTCACCAGTGACTCCCCCGATCCCGCCTAATAGATGGTGCTTAATACATAGACTCTCAATTGGTCAAAGTGCAGATATGGGTGTCTCTGGAGTGCTCAGGCCGAACTGGGGGCATCCATGTCATGTAACCTCCTCCCAAGACTCAGGGAGCATCATGGAAGACAGAGCAGAAAAACCATTTAGAACCAAAGGACAAGGATGACTGCCTGGAAACAGTGTCTCCTGGACATGATGCACTCACTCGTTGCACTCATGAATGCACAGCAGCTGTGGCTAAGTAAGGGTTAAACAGGGTCAAGCCAATCAACAGCCCAGTAAGGAGGTGGGAGGGGCTTATGAGGCCCCACCCCTAGCTGAGGAGCTGTTAGCAGGTGGTGTCTTCTGTGGCTCCCTCGCTTTTCTTTGTGGCTGTGGCCCTGGTGCGTTGTTCATGTTCTGATAGGCACTTTATACCTGTGCACACATGGGCAGCACTGATTGGATTGGATATATTTTTTTTTTTTTCAAAGAGAGAGGGCATGAAGTTGGGATATGGATGTGGTGGAAGGGAATGGGCAGAGTTGATGGGGAGTCAGGGTGGAAACTATCAAAGTACATGGTATGCAAGAGTGAAATTTCCAAAGGATAAATACACATGCTTTATTTTAAAAGAAGAAATAGGTGGTGCAAGGCTGCTCCTTAAAAATAAAATAGTTTTCAAACTCTGATATGAAAATCCATAACTCGTAGATGGGTACGATGGTGCTTACTGAGAAAAAAGACGCTGCGCTTAAGACACATTCTCTCCTCCCTCGGAATCCACACATAGTGCACTCCCTGCTGTCACAAAATAAAGGGCTCCTTCCTAGAACACTAGAGAGAAAGCCAGAGCAAAGTGACATGTTTTTAGAGGCACTCGGCATCCTCCTTTGTGGTTTCCTGGGGGCTATGGAACTTGGACCAATTCCAGGTGTCATCCTTGACAAATTCTGGAAGAACTGCGGAGAAACTGGGCTGCAATGTTTCTTCCTACGCTCAGTTTTAAAGCTTTATTGCTTTCTGGGAGATACATTTTTTTCCCTGAGCATTATTTGTCTCCTTCTGTAAGATATATTACTACAGTCCCTGGCCGTGTGGGAGAGCCAGTAACAGTTACTTTACTTACTTTTTTTGTTTGTTTGTTTGACTTTCAGCGTCTTCTAATGAATCCTTTTTGGCAAGTCTTAGGAAGCAGGAGTTAAAAAGCTTTTGGTACCTTTTGGAGCAGGAAGGAAGGTGCCAGAGAAGGAGAGCCACGTGGAGGTGTGCTTGCCTCTCCCTACACAACACCCTGGTCAGTGCAGAGGAAGAGCCAATGAGTGGGAGGGAGGAGGGCGGGGTCTCACCTCTCCTTTCCTAGCCAGCTCTGGGATGTGCAGAACCATTAACCTTCAGTTAACGCTCAGGACACTGCTTACCCTAGAACACTTCATCTTTGTCCCATCTGGAGGATTCAGTTGGATTAGGGAAAGGCCTCCTTCAATTGGGAACAGTCTGTACTTCACTGCTGCCACGCCCAAAACGAAAACAATTGAGTGTTTTTCTTTCAACTGCTTCATTCAGTTGTCCACTGTCCTACAAAAATTTACATAAACATAATTCTTAAATTGAAAAGAACTAATTTGGAAAACTGGAATTCAAGTTACCCAAGTTCCCTTTCCCGGCAGACATCACTTCCTTTGAAATAACCACTAGGCATGCTTGTAGTTTAAGAGATCCCATTTCACACAGCACCTTAGAAACGAACTTTTGGTAGCCAGTCAAGTGTACTCACCAATGGTCAACACACTCGACTTTCATTGGCCCCTTAAACCCTGCCCACCCATTTGTAACCACGGTAACCTTTCCAGAGACCTTCACATTACTCCCAACTCCCTATATGCATTCCTTCTTGTGCTGCCCGGTCAGGTCAGTCAGCCGTCAGCACCACCCCATCCTGCAATCCTGCACTTAACAAACTCTCTCGTTATGGAGTCTTTACTTCTTCCTCCTCTGGCAGGCTTCTGCTGGTTCCTCCAGCTCATCCCGGTGTTTCAGAGAATTCACTTCTCACCATCTGCTCTTAGCTTGTCTCATTCGGCTCTGGCTGCTATAACAAAGGAACAGCAGAAGCTGGGTGGACTTATAAGATACAAAACTGGTTTCTCTCTTGGTTCTGGAGGATGGGAAGTCCAGAGCGAGGGAACCTGTAGACTCAGAGGGAAGGGAGGGTCTTCCTGCTGTACCATCACATGGCGAGAGGGACAAGTTTGCTCTGCGGCTTCCTTTGTTAGTATGTTTAAGTCATGCCTAAGGTAGATACCTTCGTGACGTAATCACTTTCCAAGCGTACTATCACTTCTAGGACCATCGCTTTGAGGATTAGGAGTTCAGCACATACATTGGTGGGGAGCAAGGTCACTCAGATCACAGCAGAACTTAGCCTCAACAGGAGGCCTGTTCTCTAACCTTTGTGGTAGTGATGCTTTGAAACCCAAGTGGTATGCCTCTCTATAATTTAACCCCAGGTTTCCTTCGCTCCTTGCAACAGTCTGAGTTTCACAAGACAGCATAAATGCTCTAGTCCACGGTGGCATATACTTTTATATTTTGACTAAGACAGATCAAACACACAGTTTTATGATGAAGAAAATACAACTGCTCATTGTATGTGTTCTCTGGGGAAAGGTGCTCAGACCTCTAACATGTAACATCATTCCAAGATGGAGAAGAGGTCCATTTCCAGGAGATGTCCACATGTTGGCAGCATCGACTTGGAACTTAGAAAGGTCTGTTCTACACTATGTTGTACCGATCAGCAACCTATGTTCTCCTACCTATAGTCTGGAACTGAGATCCACAACTCAGGGCCAGCGACCAAGCCCTTTCAGGGACAGACATCCCATCTCAATATAGGAAGTTGATCCAGAAAAGAAACGGGATCATTTGTTTTCCTATAAAATGTGGACATCTAGTTCCAGAATTTGTCTAATTTGCAAGAAGGCCGCAAATTATAGTGCCATCCCTGTCAGCATATTTTCATCGGTTTTTCAAAGTGTCTACTCACCCTTTTATAAAATAATAATTCCATGCATAGCAATGATTCTCTCTGGAAATCTTAAAGTGATTTACCTAAATTAACCTAGGCAGATGGTGACAGGAAAAAAATGAGTTTCCTGACTAGTAATGCAGTTTCAAGTTCACACACAGAAAGTAAACAGGATAAAAATAAATTTCTTGTTTTCTACGTCACTTTCTATCATTTGGCAAGGACTACTGCTTCAACCCCAGACAAATTCTCAAGTTCAAACTGATTGTTTATTTTAAATTATTTTCTGTTTCTTCCTTCACAACTTGGAGCTTTTAAGGGCATCTTGAAGAAGTCACCAGTATAAGTCCTGTCAGAAGGCCAGGTCTTAAAACGTATGCATATTTAAATTTTTTATCCTATAGTGTTTGTTTTTAGCCACATCAAAGCTAAACTTGGGTATCTTTTTAAAATTCAGAATGGTAATTTTCCTTCTCTTTTACTAAATCCACACATAGGTGATATAATTATTTTATTTACTTTATTACCTTCAAAGATCATTACAAATCCGATAAGCTGTAATTGTTTATAAAGATCAGCTTATGTGCAAACAGTCTCAAATCTGTTTTCCTTCCCCACAATTTGCATTTTTATGTTTCAGATATGCATGCGCAGCCATAAGATGTGAGATCCGATTGCTAATTGCTTAAATACACAAAGTAATTTCAAGAGATGCAGAACTGCAAACGGTTATCTGAAAGTAAGTGTCCATTAGAAGGAGCGTGCTCTGTGACAATTGAGGGGTGTTCTGAAGAGGAGACAGTCCCCTGGGATCATTGCAAGGATAAGAGCAGGCAGGTTGTGGAGGGATGCCCTGTTCCCTCTGAGCTATCTTTATTTAATCCTCCCCAAGGCATAGTTCTTTAGTTATCTGTGCACACACAAGAGCACGTACATTCATGCACGCACGCGCACACACACACACACACAAAGTTAATGAGTGGTTAGTATAAAATTTTGTTTGTTGTCTTCATTCAATATACAACTTCAGATGAGCCCCTAAAAGATGAGCTCGCTCACAAGGACCTAATGAACTCCAGAGCAGTAGCCACTCTGCTGACCTGAAGTTGTATACAGACAGATATGATTAGTACTGGAGAATTGAATGCTGAAGCGGCTCTAAGAAATTATCCAGTGATTTTCATTCTGTGTGTAGCTGAGAAAGCCAAGGTCATGGGAGTCTAGGTGACTAGCATGTGTGAAAATAGCCAGTTAGGAACAAGAGGGAGACCAAACCATAGATGCCTGGATTCTTAGACCAGAGTTTTCTCCTTGCTCTCCTCTCCTTTGCAGGAATGAAAGTCAATGGCTGCCTCTGATCTCCCTCTTAGACTCGCAACCCCAGGGCTGTTCTAACAGGAGTGTTTAGCAGATGGTTGTGAAAATGGCATCAGTAGTGCCCTGCTGTAGAATGGAGAGCCCTGAGTGAGGCCTCTGTAGCTCAGAGTTCTGTGTGTGTTCCTCATGTTCACTGAGCCCAAGTGCCACCAGTTATGAAGAGTCTAAGAGAAGATGGAGGACAGTCATGAGCACATTCTGTTGTTCAACATTTGCCCACCTGCACTGATTGGATAACCTAGGGACCCACCTTATTGACAACATGGAACCTTGAAATTCACTTTAATTGTGATTCCTTTTCTCAACAAATGTTCTCATGTACCCATTCAGGTAAGACATATTCATTGAGTGTTAAAGAGATGACTTATGGTTAAGAGTACAAGTTACTCTTGGCAGTGGACCCAAGTGGTTTGAGGCACCCACATGAGTGGCTCACAACCACTTCTAACTCCAACTCTAAGAAATCTTACACCCTCTTCTGACCTCTGGAGGCACCTGTAATCGGATGTGCACACACAGCCACACAACCACACACCCACGTGCTCGCACGTGTGTATACAAATACACACACACACACACACACACGCTTGCATGTGCATGATTTTTAAAAGCACTAACAAAGAGAAATATCTATTGTGTATCCACTAAGTATCACCAAGTTATTGTACTAGGCTAAAATGGTAACTAACGCCATCTCTCCCCTTTAGCAATATGATGGGCTAATAAGAGAAATAGCACAACAGGTGATGCTCTCCCATGCTGACACAACACAGAGGATCTTGTCCTAGACTAAGATTTGGGAATGTTCCTTAGAGAAAACCTCTTGGGAACTGAGGCCTGACAAATGAAGTCACATAGATGGAGGGACACAGGCAGAATCCCAAATGTGACAGCACTGGTATGAGAGAAAACAGGGAATTGGTTGTACCACAGTTGGAATGGGAGGGCTGCGGCTGTGGGAAAGGACAAGACAGATGGTGTGTAGGCTGACCCTATGCACTTGAACTTGATCCTAAGAACAACAGAAAACAAAGAATTTTAAGTAACAAACAAAGCAATCACGTAAGTGAGTATTTGATGAGGAATCCATGTTTACTTAAACCTTGAAGGTTCTCCCCATTGGCATAATTTTATTTATATGCTTTTATTTCAATATTTAAATAACTCACTCTTCCACAATTTATATAAATCACTTCTCAAGTTATATCTACTTCCACTGAAACTTCCTCTTAAAAAAAAAAATCTGTCACAGGCAAATTGTTTAAATTTTAACTGAAAATGGCAGCAGGATTCATAATTACAAGTTGCCAGTTGGAGCAAAAAAAATTGTCAATTAAATGAATGCACTGAGAATTTTCCATTAAACTGTTCAGAGTTGAAATTGCGAGGAAAGCGAGGAAGGTTAGACTGGAAAACAGAAGGGCAAGCAAGCCATTGAAAAAAAAACATCCAAAAGTCAGGTTCTGTTAAAATTGCCACACCCTGGCTTTTGACAGCAAGCTTGGCCCTGGAAAGCCAGTAGTGACCAGCTATGCCAGCTAAGGCCGGTCCTGCCAGCACTGGGACCTCAGTGGAAAAGATACATCTGTGTTGCCAAAAGGGATGCCATAGCAAACAGACTTTTCCTTGAACTGCTTACCACCTAGAATGGAGCAGCTCTGCTCCTGCACCCAGTGGCTAAACCTCCCTGCTGTGTTCTGGTAAATCATGGCTGATAGAATATGCACTTAACAGTCAGCGAAAGACACAACGCATATGCCTCAACCATCCTTGTAATGAAGATAGTCACAGGAAGGGATCCTAAACTCTGGGGTTCTTTTGTCTCCACTAGAAAACCAATGAGCTAATTTCTAGATGGCTTTATTTGAACAGTTTCTATACTCTTTAACGGCCTACAAAGCAAACTGACACAGCAAGCATTTGCAGTTATAGCACGTTGCGTCTTTCTAAAAGCTTCGAGCCTCAGATTTCCAGTATAGCGTTCATTGGGAAAAGCACTCCCCTCAAGCTATAGGTATTGTTTGGACAAATAAAGGATTTATGGACCACAAATGAGGGAGCGATAGCAGATGTAGAGGGATGTGGAACACTGAGGCCTGGAGTTAGACACGTGACAAACATTTGGGAGACGAGAATAAAGAACATGGTTAGGGTACTTTGCAATTCTACAAAGTTAGTATTTTTAATGCTCAGTAGCTTGACTGTATACATTATACACAATTTTTAAATGGCTACACTAAAGCACCAGAGTATTGCCTCCCTGTACAGAAAATACAGACAAAGTAATACTTACTCCACCGCCATCCAATCACTGCCGACACCATTATATCTACTTTTCCAAAACTTCTTGCCTGGCACTCTCTCTCTCTTTCCCTCTGCATATAACTGTGCACACAGTTTCATGTTAATAATGTGTTACGGTTATATAGTCACACATGTTAAAGATGGAATCATCCTACACGCACTATTTCAGAGACCTTGTGTTCTTGGTAGTTATGAAGAACAGCCTCTAGAGTTTGAGTTTGACAAATGTGGAGACTTGGTTATCTCTCTGCTGTCTTCTTAACACATAGAACATACACCCACCTATAGTGGGTCAATAACTATTGTTTGAAAGCACCGAGAGTGGATGTTGCTGCCAGTTAGTCAAGAGCTATGTGCTCGTGGTTCATAATGACATGAGTAAGGTAACTAGTGCAACTAGCTGTTTAGTCTGCTTTGTCTAAACCTATCTTCTCAGGTCAAGTGTTTTCTGTTTGTTCGGCAGCAGAAAGCCATTGTTGGACTACCTTGACTACAGCCTATACACCAGTCTAATCAATCCTCTTCCCATTCTGTATATGTAGATCTAGATAGATGTAGTTATAGATATAGATGATAGATTAGATTAGATAGATAGATAGATAGATAGATAGATAGATAGATAGACAGATGGATAGATAGATAGATGGAAATGATGGACAGATAGAGGTAGAGGTAAAGACAGCAGCTTTCATATGCCTTGGCCTTTGGCAGCAGCATCTGGTAGAGCCAGGCAGGTGGGGACAGCCCCATCGAGGCTCTCTAATGTAATATTCTCTTGGAGGTCTCATGGAGCAGATCTTAGCTTTACAAGTGATACAGTCTATACCAAGGCCTATGATAGTGACTAGTGCTAGAACTCCTAGGCCTGAGATAGCTGAGCCACTTGGCCCCCTAAATATTTGACAGTTCTTTGGAACTCTCTTCCAGTGACCAGGAAGTTCAGTTTCTCTTCTTCGGCTCAATATGGCTTCCAATCCTTCTTCAGCCTCTGCTCTCTACTGTCCCTCCACCTCACCATCCCCTTCTCTGTGCCCTGCTGTCTCTTGAACTGCTCCATAGACTCTTGCTAAGGCTGGTATAATAGTTGACCCCATTGGTGGTGCGCCTACTGTCACTCTGCTGCTGTTGTTGGTTGCCAGCCTTGTGGCTTTGCCTTTTTGGTAGCTCTAAGAGCTCTAATCACTCTGCTATGCATGTAACATGGCCTGCCACCTGTTCAGCTGTTGCTACTACCCCTCTACCATTAGTGCTACCCATCAGCCCTTGCAGCTACTGTCTTCAGGTTACTGTCTTACTTAGAGGCAGACAGGAAAACACCTCTCAAAGGAGTCTTTTATTGGGCTTAATAGGTCTCCCAAGTGACCCAAACTCATCAGGTGAGCCAAACAGCTCCAATAAAAAGCCTGAGAAAGTATGTTTCCCCTAATCCCAGCAAGCCTCTCTTGTAAGTGAGGTTTGTGTTTTCACCCACCACAGCACTGTCATTTTGTTGAGGTTGTGGTGGGGTAGTGTAGACCTTACCTCACGATGTTGTTAATGAGACTTTTGATGCATATGGTGGTGAGATGGGGGGTTGTGTGTAGAAGGCAACCTTGTGAAGAAAAAAGTGGGATGGAGAGCAAGTTACCACAGGCTCCTGTGACTCCTTGAAGAGTCCTGGTCTGCTGCACATGGCATTAGATCTAAGATGGCTCCTGGGACACCAGGGGGAAAAAAGCAAAGAGAAACGGAAGCCAGGGTGGTGGCTGCTTCCCCAACCCCCATCTTTACATAAGTCCTCCCATCGCCCTCCTTTTGAGTTAACTAATCAGTCAAGCTTTCATTGGGGCATAGCAACAGTGTGGCAAGATATAATTAACTGATGATTTAGGGGCTTGGTATTAGCTCAAACACTGTATATAACATTGTACAATGAACTCAAATTTGCATCCTGATGCTCCTCTCCAGAGTCTGATTCCTGGGATTGGTCACATGATTCTGCCACCTCTCACCCCTCTCCCCAATCCTTGATCCTGTTTCCACTATGGTGATCTATGGAAGTCACATAAAATATCACTACCTCTAGAATATCCACTGATGGTTCACCCATCGACTAGCCTAGGTCCCCCTAGTCAGCCTCATCTTCCACCAAGAGAAAGTTCTCATCCCTGTCTGCAGTCCAAGCTTCATCATAATTCTCCAAACACTTCACACACACTCCTCCTCTTGACTTTGTGCACACTGGTTCACTGCCTGGAGTCTCATTCTGTACTTTCTGCCCAGAGAGCCTTTCTTAGTTGCTCTTTTTTCGAGACCTCAAAGATGGATTCTGTGATCATGCTTCTCCAATAATCTATCTCTTGTTCCCCTGGGTGTTCCCAGAAGTTTGCATAGGACATGGAGCCCACAGTATATACACTTGTATGGGTTAATGTAAGTAACCGAGGAGTGAAGTGAGGTTTAAAGAAATTAAAGGATCTGGAACAAGTCATACTGCCTTAAATTCGAAGCCAGGTTAGGGGATATAATTTAGTGGTAGAATACTTGCCTAAGTGCTCTTAGTTCGAGCCTCAGTATGACAACTGACCAAGCAACTACCCAACCAAGAATGAAAACCAAACCCCTATCTACTTGGGAAGCTCAGGTGAGAAGGTTGTGAGTTTGAGACCAGGCTGGGCAGCATAGTGGAGACCCATCTCAAAAATGAGACAAAGATCAAAGCATTCAAAGGCACAAAGAGAATTTAGACCTTCACCCACAATGAAGGATAATTCTGGCATTTTTGCCTACATCCTATAAATTGCAATGTTATTTATGGAATTTGCTGATGGTTTAGAAGTTATGGTAAAATATGCATTGTGAGCTTTGCCCCCACACTCATTTGTAAGCATGCAGTTCAGTAGCGTGGACTACATTCATGCTGTTGTTCAGCTAATCTTGAGAACCCTTTCCTATGTGCGTCAACACTAAAGCTTTATGCTCATTGGACAACATCCCACTTTCCCAGTGTTCCTGGCCCAGTAACTGCCATTGTGTTCCCTCTCTTCATGGATTTGTGTGCTCCAGATACCTCTCCTAAAGACACTCAGATAGTGTTTGTATCTTTGTGACTGGCTTGTTTTATTGAGCCTAGTGTCCCCAATGTTCATAGATAGTTGAGTTGTCTGTGGATTATTCTGGAGGTAAGACTTTTTCCTATCTCTGTGTTTGGTTGACCACCACACCCTTCCAGAGTGTCATGAACAGCAGTCTAGGATTTGGTCCATACCAGAGTAGCCACCAGCAAATAAAAGTTTAGATGAAGTCCTCCTGACAAAGTCCTCATTGATTTTTTTAAACCCATCATTTCTTTTAGGTTTGTGTTTGTTTGTTTTCCTCTCCAGACATGCCTGGAACTCATTATGTAGACCAGGTTGGCCTGGAACTCACAGAGTTTGCCTCTTGAGTATCATTTTTAAAAAACTTACACGGAATTTTAGAAATATCTTTTAGAGGAAGAACTATATCTCAGAAAATAACTTTAGGGAAAGTTTAAGGTAGGGATAGAACTCTAGAGCACAGGTCTACTTAGTCTTTGATTAATCTTTTAAAAGAGAGTTTTACACCAGGAGAATGTCTTGTTCTCTGGCTTCTTACTTGCTCTCCTGTGCTAATATCCAAAAATGGGGATGTTCCTTTTTAAGGCTGTGTAATATTTCATCAAATATGCAGTTTACATTTTGTTCATACATCCAGCTGTCAGATAGCATTAGAAATGCACATCTCCTTTGGTTGTAAACAATGTATGAACATGGGTGAATCAAGACCCTGCTTTCAATTCTTTTGAGTTTAATTGGTGACTTTTTATTAGTACATTAAAATTTAGGCATTTTCCTACATATTAGAAGGATGATAATTAATAACCTAATTTTTTTCCTTGTAAGCTATTCAAAACCATATATCTGGCAACTCAGTTTAAAAAAATATTGTACTAATTAGCAGGTTTTGATTATTTGAGACAGAAATCAACTGGCACTATTCTGAGCCAAAAGGCTTTATTGGAAATGGCAGAGGGCACCTTTGGTACCCAGTGAAGAATCTACCTCACAGGTAGAAAGGCTTCGGGTGCCTTCAGTGATTCCTTTCCCTACTTCTCTCTCCCTCTCATTTCTGCGTGTGGCTCCATTTCCCCCCCTCACTGTTACCACACAGAAGGAAAAAATAACATCCAATTCTCCTCACCATCATATCTAGTTCCAGTTCCCATGAGGAGTCTGGCCTAAATCTTTCAATCCCAAACCTCAAATCTCAGGGCAAAGATCGAAGGAGTCAGTCCTGTTACATTGTAGTCCACCCACGAACAGCAGCTGGAAATGTGTGTGAAGATAACAGAAAATGGTTGCTCGCTGCACAATGATGCTGATATGGGGGTGGGAGGGCGAAGCACCCAGACCCACCATGACCTCCCAAAATGAAAGGCAGCGGGATCAGAAAGCCTCTGCCTGGACCCTCAGTAAACACCATACTCATTATCTACAGTCGAAAACAAACGGGGGAGGGGTCACCCCCAACCACTCCACCTGTGCCAGCCAATCTGAGGCGGAGCCAGCCAACCAAGAGGCGGAGGTTGTGGGAAACTCTAGAGTACAAGCAGGCGTTAATCAGCAGCTCGAACCCACAGATAATGAGGCAAAGAAAAGGGCTGCTGGCTGAGATCTTTTGCACAAAGTCTTTTGTTTCACAGGGCAAGTCCCGGAAGAGTTAGGTGGAAAGGAACGAAAAAAAAGAGTGCTCCCACAAACACTGAGTAAGTCCAGAGGCCACAATTAAAAGGAAGAGATAATGACACACAAAGATCCTGGGCTGTAACACTTCCAGGAGAGGAAGCCCAGGGACACTTCTTATTTGGTAATGAGGTGTGGGGGACGCAGTTGGCCACAGGAAGCACAGAGAAGCGGAATTAAACTCCTGCTGGGAACCAAAGCTCAGCCCTACAGCACTTGCTGTCTGCTTCCAGGAAAAAAAAAAGTTTTCCCTGCGTGTTCATCGATTCTGAATGTTAAGTAAGTCTTTCGGCAGTGGTTTCAGGTGCCAGGGCACTGAATCTCAGACAGCAAATGAAAAACGAGGCCCGCAGAAATTGAATCCTAACTCAACTGCCGTGAATATCACCCGCGGAAGCAGAGCACCTCAGCAAACTGCTGGAGGGAGGACTATGGATCCCTGCTCTCCACACAAGCTTTTCATGGTCACACTAGTGTATTCTCAGGTTTGGGAGAGAAGAAGGAGTGGATGGGAGAAAGAGAGATGAAAGAAACTGGCTTGCAAATTAAAATCTCTTTTTAGTAACAAAACAAAACAAAAACAGAAAAACAAAAACCCTTTTCTTCAGCGGAAACTACTTATACAAATTCCCGAACCTGTTAGCTACAACTTTCTTGGCAGTTACTAAACAGGCTACCAGTCATTATATGTGAGCATGTTGCCTCCACGGTGAGATTATAAACTGTAGGAAGGCAAGGAAGAGGCCTACCTCCTGTGTTTACCGTCGTGTGCCCTACAGCATCAAGGGGAGCTGATGTTCATTCCTCATCTCCAGCATGCCTCCATGTATGAGGCATTGCTGTATTTATTGTATCCATACAGGTGTCTCCCCAGTATCCTGTATGACAAGGGTGATGAGCACACAGGACTGAGAAACTAGGGCACTCCAGAGCAGTGATTGGTCCAAATTTACACCAGGATTGAGCTGAGATCCAGCACATGTCTACTGGAATCCTAAGCCTAGATGTGTTCCTCCTGGCCACACTGTCTAATGGGCAAACACTGCTGTTCTCAGCAAGCATTCCGATAACAGTAAGAATTGTAACTACATTTAACACTTTCTCTAACCCGTGTATTATGATAGACCCTTTGCATACATTGTTTCACTTCATTCTTATCATGGAAAAAGGAGTTTTATACTATCCACATTCCCTACCTAACAGATGAGCAAACTAAGGTACATGGACATTTAAATAGCCCTACACCTTATGACTTCCAAAGTAACGGTGACATCAAGATTCTGACCCAATCTGTCACAGCATATATGTGCTTTTAATTATCATCACATGTTAATTTCAAGATATAAACACACACACACACACACACACACACACACCACCCCAATTTGCCTATTTTGAGTATCTACTCTATATCAGAGTCTGAGTTTACCCTAATTTATCCCTTCTTAGAACCCCCAGAGCAAAATAGATATTTAGTAAATTGTGGAAAGAATGAACAACTAGAGTTGCCATTATGACCACTCATAAGGAAAGCTCAGAGACATCCTTGTGTCTGCATTGGTACCACCTTGGGCGCCAAACTACCGAGGAACAGGAGAGCTACATGAGTACTAGAAGTACGGGGGCAACTCAGACTACAGAAGATGTTTTAGTTTGAAAATCAGTGTTTTCCAAAGTCCATGCTGACCCATGCATGCCACGGGGAACGTGGAATGAACTGTGCCAGAAGAGCACCCTTACAAGGAAGATAAACGAAGAGCCTTGAGCTAGGCTCGATTTTCACTGCTGCTTTATATTCACAGCTCCACGCCCATATACGACGTACTTTGATCACATGCTCCACCACCGTTTCTGCTTCCTCTTCTATGATGCCCTCTGAGCATGAGGGAATGACATAGATGTCTGTGTAGAGCTAAGCACCTGACTGTCACTTACTCTCAGCACGATGACCGGGTATGAGTCACCACACTAACCATTGCCCATTGCAAACAGAAACTTGTCTGAGAAAGGCTCAAAGCGGTGTTAATCTGTGGGTTAAAAACATAAATACTTAGAAGGTGGTCTGATGCTCCATCCTCGGTTGGGAAGCAGTAGTGCTGGGTTCCCCCTAAGGTGTATGAACTCCCTAGCCGTGGACTTTTAAGTAGGTTTACAGTGCCAGGCATCAATTCTTCCTGCGAAGTGAACTTCAGTTCCATCAGAAAATGATTGGTTACACCCATAGCTGTCATGCCACTATGGTACCAGTGGCCTGGCCGGTTGGGATTATAGTTTGCAGGGTCCACAGCTGATAAAACTGTTGATGACTTTTCTCTCCCAGAAGACTTCACATGACTTTCTAGCTCTATGGAAATTATTAGTCTCAACTTTATAGAGGAAATCTAGCACGTGTGTGTGTGTGTGTGTGTGTGTGTGTGTGTGTGTGTGTGTGTGTGTGTGTGTTGTACCCAGATGAATTAC